>NC_086095.1:1862500-2477500 GCF_948474715.1 Cydia amplana | reverse complement strand
ACGGCCACGTCGGTGCCGCTCGCGATGCCCACATCACACACACACACACACACACACACACACACACACACACACACACGCACACACACTAGCCGTCTATACTGACCCTCATCAGCACCAGGTCCGCCGCCTCCACGGCCACGTCGGTGCCGCTCGCGATCGCGATGCCCACATCACACACACACACACACACACACACACACACACACACACACACACACACACACACACTAGCCGTCTATACTGACCCTCATCAGCACCAGGTCGGCCGCCTCCACGGCTACGTCGGTGCCGCTCGCGATCGCGATGCCCACATCACACACACACACACACACACACACACACACTAGCCGTCTATACTGACCCTCATCAGCACCAGGTCCGCCGCCTCCACGGCCACGTCGGTGCCGCTCGCGATCGCGATGCCCACATCACACACACACACACACACACACACACACACACACACACACACACACACACACACACTAGCCGTCTATACTGACCCTCATCAGCACCAGGTCGGCCGCCTCCACGGCTACGTCGGTGCCGCTCGCGATCGCGATGCCCACATCACACACACACACACACACACACACACACTAGCCGTCTATACTGACCCTCATCAGCACCAGGTCGGCCGCCTCCACGGCCACGTCGGTCCCGCTCGCGATCGCGATGCCCACATCAGCCTGCGCGAGCGCCGGTGAGTCGTTTACGCCGTCACCCACCTGTCACACAAATAAGTTGTCAAAAAAACATTATAGGTTCCAACCCCTGTCTCCATCATCAGATCAGGGAAAATGGCACTGGCACCATAATATTGCATTGTCAGCCAACTTACTTATGTATGCTAATTTTCAGCTCTGAAATCAGGAAATGGGTCAAATTTAGCTTCCACACTAACCAACTTACAATCTATCAGGGCAAGTTAAATAAAAGCTTGTAATGGGGTTGGCCGGTCGAAGTATTAAGCAGATGGCGCCAGCATAGCTTGCCCTGTCATTCCCTAGAATTGTGTCAAATTTTTGTTTTTTTAATGCCCCGGATGCCAGCCCTTTAAGCCACTTCATAGAAAAAGGGGCAAGCTATGATGGCGCCATCTATGCAAACCTTTGACAGTTGCCAACCCCATTCAAATCGTTCCTACATATATACATACGTATGTTTTTGCAAGCCTGTTGGTCAAATGCAGTGACACTAATGATTGTAAAATTACCATCACTATGTATTGAAGATTATGCATATAATCCACACCCCCAAAAACCTCGAAAACGACTACCATGACCATTTGACCACTTTCGCTAAGGAGTGCATAGTGCTATTTTTAACTGTTATTTTTCTGATGAGCTGGTGTGCACGATAGGAGTCTCCGATTTTGCACCTTACTCCAGGTGTCATACGGCGAAAAATGTAAACATATCTTTGACGTCGACTGTATTACTTATATTTTTGAGTTTGAGTTTAAGTGACTCACCATGGCGACCTTCTGCCCCTGCTCCTGTAGTTTCTGTATCTTGGCCACCTTGTGCGAGGGCAGCACCTCCGCGTACACCTTGTTGATGCCCACCTGACCAAACAACAAACAATCAAACAGTTAACAATTTACCGGACTATTTTGAGCAATAAAAATGAAAAAAAAAAAAAAAAAAAAAAAAAAAAAGAACTAGTGGCTCTGTGAGCTGTACACCTCGCGAACATACCTTAAAACTCAATAAATAATAACTCTGTCATTTTGAAAAAAAATCAAAAAAACGAATAGACAAAAATGTTTTTAAGGTCTGCCGAGGTAAATGCGTCTTTTGAAGATTTCTTCTAAACGGAACATTTTAGAACTATTGCAACCCTCTCTGTTTGAAGTGTGGTCACTGAACTTTTAATGCAGACGGCTATAATAGTTATAATATGTCACGTTTCGAAGACATCTTTAAAAGACGCATTTACCTCAAGTGACGCATATACCTCGGTTGACCTTAATCATCAAACTTGCTCACAAAAATTCACGAGAAACAGTTAATAATAGGCTACATGACAAATTTTTTTTATGGTATCAATCGATCGGATTTGTTTTTAGGATCAAATGTCTATATGGGACCCATTGCATTAAAGTAACACAAAAGTCAGAAATTGTAGTCAAAGTCCGACAGTCGCACTTCACTCGCGAGACGCCCTATACAAAACGGCCAGAGGCCGTGACGTCATCGCCCATCTTGTAGTATGGACAAAACAAGAAAATTGCGTTTTCGTCGGTGAAATATTGCGTTTATGTATGTAGTTGCTATACAATATTTTTTTGGATGAAATGTAAGGAATCGAATGGTACCCTTACTTTTATCGTTTTTGGAAGTTAAAAAACTCTTAAATTTTGAAACTTTCAGGTCCTGTAATTTTGTAATTTTTCAATATTTTATTTTAATATCCACATTATTGCGATAAATTGCTCGTTTGCTATCTATTTTACTAGATATTGTTATAAAATTCAACATGTGTCATCATCCCTATTGCGACCGGTAAAACGCTCGGCCAATAAATACCTGTCTGGCGATGGCGACGGCAGTCTTCCTGTTGTCCCCAGTCAGGAGGCACACCTCGAGTCCCATCTTCAGGCAGTACACCGCCAGGTCTTCACCTCTTCAGACTCCTATCGTCACACCAGCTCATGTAATACCTGTCTGGCGATGGCGACGGCAGTCTTCCTGTTGTCCCCAGTCAGGAGGCACACCTCGAGTCCCATCTTCAGGCAGTACACCGCAAGGTCTTCACCTCTTCAGACTCCTATCGTCACACCAGCTCATATAATACCTGTCTGGCGATGGCGACGGCAGTCTTCCTGTTGTCCCCAGTCAGGAGGCACACCTCGAGGCCCATCTTCAGGCAGTACACCGCCAGGTCTTCACCTCGTCAGAGACTCCTATCGTCACACCAGCTCATGTAATACCTGTCTGGCGATGGCGACGGCAGTCTTCCTGTTGTCCCCAGTCAGGAGGCACACCTCGAGGCCCATCTTCAGGCAGTACACCGCCAGGTCTTCACCTCGTCAGAGACTCCTATCGTCACACCAGCTCATGTAATACCTGTCTGGCGATGGCGACGGCAGTCTTCCTGTTGTCCCCAGTCAGGAGGCACACCTCGAGTCCCATCTTCAGGCAGTACACCGCAAGGTCTTCACCTCTTCAGACTCCTATCGTCACACCAGCTCATATAATACCTGTCTGGCGATGGCGACGGCAGTCTTCCTGTTGTCCCCAGTCAGGAGGCACACCTCGAGTCCCATCTTCTTCAGGCAGTATACCGCCAGGTGAGCCTCGGGCTTCACCTCGTCGGAGACTCCTATCGTGCACACCAGCTCATCTGTAATAAAATAACAACTTCATGTATAGTCATTCTCAATATTCATTAAAACATATAATCCACACCCCCAAAAACCTCGAAAACGAATACCATGTCAACTTTCACAGTACTAACTAATAATTAAGTCAGCTAACTAACTAAATAAATCAGCCATGTCAACTTTCACAGTAACTAAATAACTAAACTACACTAAGTAACTAAATAAGTCAGCAGCAGAAGTTGCTAAGCGGGCGAGGTGTTCAAAATGATCTTGGCGCGACTTTATTTTTAAGAGAATAAGAGCGCGTAAAGGGGATTTTGAACACCTCGCCCGCTTAGCAACTTCTGCTGCTGACTTATTTAGTTACTTAGTGTAGTTTAGTTATTTAGTTACTGTGAAAGTTGACATGGTATTCGTTTTCGAGGTTTTTGGGGGTGTGGATTATATGTTTTAATGAATATTATCGTTCTTTAATCTATTAATTCCGTTAGAAGTTTCATTCGAACGTGAAACAAGTATATAGTAGTAGTATTTATAGTAGCAAAGAGAATTTAAAATAGAGGCGTATTGTCAAAGTAAACTTTGTAGCCACAATAAATTTACTGCCATCTTTCGACCCATGATTAAAACTTTGTCGCTCGAAAAGATGGCGCCATACCTTTGACCTATACTCGTGCAGATGGCGACACCTTTTGATATTTAACAAATTTAACACATATCAGTGAAATAATAAGGATCAAAGTCAAATGGCGTCTAAAAGTTTTAATCATGTGACGAAAGATGCCAGTAAATTTACTGTGACTACAAAATTTACTTTGATAATCCGCTTCTATACTAAGTTCTCTTTGATAGTATGTAGTAGTAAGCAGGGATGTTGCGGATGCCGATTTTTTGACATCCGCGGATGCGGATGCGAATGCGGATTTTTAAAAGCTCACATCCGCGGATGCGGATGTCAAGATAGTACCATAAAAACGTCAAATATTACATTTTAGTAATTTTTATTTCAAAAAACCGGCCAAGTGCGAGTCGGACTCGCGTTCCAAGGGTTCCGTACATTAAGTCCCACTCACGCTTAACTGCTCATTTCTAATAGGTTTTTTGGTTAATGACTAAATTACCTAGCAGTCTAGCACTTACGCCGATGCTAAGACGTTCCTGTACCGACCTGTTCCACATCCGCATCCGCATTAAATCCGCATCGATTTTATGCGGATGCGGATGTTGAAAATAATGCGGAAGTTCCGGTTGCGGATGCGGATATTCGCAACATCCCTGGTAGTAAGTATAGAGTAGCGAGTAGAAAAAGTATTTTTGAATTTGACTGAAGTCCTCACCATTAATGGCGGCCAAAACGGCAGTCCTGCCCAACTGCTCGTCCGCTTTAAGCGCGTCCTGCACCCTCCGACCGACCTTGACCCCGTTGCGAGACATCCACTCCCTGTTACCTATTAGTACCACTACTTCCTGCCAAAAAAATTGTTAAATAAGTATTTAAAAAAATAAGAGATTAGAGAGGTGTATGATCCTTTTTTTTAAGTTAAATATTCGTTTTATGTATACAGGGTACAGGATGGAGTTTTCTAATACCACTTGGAGGGAAAGTACTCTTAATAATGGAGATAGCAAATTTCACAGAGTTAGAAAATTCCACCTTGTATAAGAATAAAAGAATTACAGAATCGTTTCTGAATAACCTATTAAATAAAATAAAAATACTTTACAAAGACGCTCCTTTAATAAGGGGGAGAGAAGAAAACTATATTCTTATAGAACACCACGCCAATGTGTAGAAAAGGATCCAAAATGGTGTTGAAGTATTTTAAAACTTGTCGAAGGCATTTGATTGCGTTGACCATAAAAAAATACTAACAATATTACATCTTTGTAATATAAAAATGAGATACCTTGTCTTATCTTACCACACCTATCGAATATAACACTCCGAGAAGTTATTAATAGAGTTTAATTACCTACTAAGTCATATAATGCAGCTCTTGGAGTTCCTCAGGGTTCAATTCTAGGACCCTTATTGTTTAAGTCTATTTTAATTACTGAACCTTTGTTTTATACGTCGTTGGCAAACGAACATTATTTCTGCCTGTAAGCGGTCACTGTAGCCTACGGCCTAGTACACGTACCCGCTCGTCGGTGGGTATGAGCGCGCTGAGCCTGTGCTGCGCCTGCGCGGAGCTCAGCGCCGCGTCGCCCTCACTGCCGACCACCTCTACCGGCACCCCGCAGACTGTGAACGTAGATCCAGCCCTGGTAACAAAACACAGTATTTATTATTATTCTCTTTATTTATTTGTCTTCTCTAAGTTAGGTAATTTTATAATATGGACATAAAAATAAAATACAAAAACATTTACAAAAACAACACGAAATACTTATAAACATATTATAAAAAACCTAACCTAGGGTGCCGACAGCAGCGGGGCAAGGACCAAGCTGCCGGTGGTCAGGGCCGCAGAGAGAGGAACCGCTTAACCTAACCTAACCTAACCTTCTGCATCTGACCCTTGATCCAACCACCTAGCGATTATTATTATTTGTTGAATTTGTATATGTTTAAACAAAAAACTATGTTATCGCCAAACTGTAACCGGTCTGTTGGCGAATGAAGCGCTTAATTAAATAATCAAAACTATTAATACCTAAAAAGCGAATATACACAAATACTAGTAATAAGTAGACCTTTAGAAACTAATAGTAGTAGTAAATTATTTATTGTACAAAAAGACATACTTATTAAAAAATAACATAAAATACTTATTAAAAGAAACATAACAGGCGAACTTATCTCTTTGAGGGATCTCCTCCAGATAACTTTTGAGACTTACTCGTATTTGGGCGTGTCGGCGGGCAGGGTCGGTGTGAGCGTGACGCGCGCGCGCAGGCCGCAGCCGGGCGCCGCCACGAACCCGGCGCACGGCGCAGGCGCAGCCGAACCCAGGACGCTGCGGCAGAACTTCACGATCGCTGCGAAAATATATGTCTTCAATACTAATTTTTAGGGTTCCGTAGCCAAATGGCAAAAAACGGAACCCTTATAGATTCGTCATGTCTGTCTGTCTGTCTGTCCGTCTGTCTGTCCGTCCGTATGTCACAGCCACTTTTCTCCGAAACTATAAGAACTATACCGTTGAAACTTGGTAAGTAGATGTATTCTGTGAACCGCATTAAGATTTTCACACAAAAATAGAAAAAAAACAATAAATTTTTGGGGTTCCCCATACTTCGAACTGAAACTCAAAATTTTTTTTTTCATCAAACCCATACGTGTGGGGTATCTATGGATAGGTCTTCAAAAATGATATTGAGGTTTCTAATATCATTTTTTTCTAAACTGAATAGTTTGCGCGAGAGACACTTCCAAAGTGGTAAAATGTGTGTCCCCCCCCCCCCCCTAACTTCTAAAATAAGAGAATGATAAAACTAAAAAAAATATATGATGTACATTACCATGTAAACTTCCACCGAAAATTGGTTTGAACGAGATCTAGCAAGTAGTTTTTTTTTTATACGTCATAAATCGCCTAAATACGGAACCCTTCATGGGCGAGTCCGACTCGCACTTGGCCGCTTTTTTTTTATTAGCCTATGTGTGTGTCCCACTGCTGGGCAAAGGCCTCCCCTCTCCTTTTCCAATCCTCCCTGTTCTGAGCAAGTCGTCCCGCCATCTCTTTCTCGGTCTGCCTCTGCCTCGACTACACTGCCTTCAATACTAATTATATTATATTATTTCTGGTGACCGAAAAGCTGGCGGATACCTCGCACAACGTATCAGCATTGCGATACAGCGAGGAAATATCGCCAGCATCCTTGGTACGATGCTTCGAGGGCCAATTTAGATTTAAGCTAGTTTTTAATCTCTTTTAGTAATACCACTGTGTATATCTTGTTTGTAAATAAATGATTATGTAATCTAATTAAATAGATAGAAAATGAGCAATTTATCACAATACATTGGAAACTTAAAAAATATATAGGAATAATAAAACAATACAAGACCTTAAAGTAAAAAAAAATCACCTCCAAAATAATGGTACCATTCAATTCCTTACATTTTATTTAAAAATAATATTGTATAGCAAAATTCCACCGACAAAATCGCAGTTTCCTTATTCTCATACATAGAAACCAGGGATATTGCGGATGCCGATTTTTTGTCATCCGCGGATTGTTAAAGGCTCACATCCGCGGATGCGGATGTCAAGATAAAAAACGTCAAAAATTACATTTTAGTAATTTTTATTTCAAAAAACCGGCCAAGTGCGAGTCGGACTCGCGTTCAAAGGATTCCGTACATTAAGTCCCACTCACGCTTGACTGCTAATTTCTAATAGGTTTTTTTAATACTAAATTACCTTTTAAGTCTAGCACTTACGCCGATGCTAAGACGTTCCTGTACCGACCTGTTCCACATCCGCATCCGCATTAAATCCGCATCGATTTTATGCGGATGCGGATGCAGATGCGGATGTTGAAAATAATGCGGTAGTTCCGCGGTTGCGGATGCGGATATTCGAAACATCCCTGATCGAAACGGCTTCTAACGTTAAACGACTATTCGAAAGACCTTGATGCTAGGCCTACTTGAATAAAGCATATTTTTTACTTGATTTGTTTTACACAGCATGTTCACTTCACGTTGGCTCACCTGAAGCGACAGGGTGTTCTGAATTCAGCTCCGCCGACAGTATGCAGGAGAGGACTTCGTGCAGAGAGTCCGCGCTTCCAGTCAACAAGGAGACTTTGGCGACGGCGGTGCTGCCACGAGTTATGGTGCCCGTCTTATCGAAGATCACAGTTTTCACCTGTTAAAATAAATACGTATGTTTAATAAGTAAACTTAAGTGAAAAAATTACAGTCTTGGGTGAGACTTGAACTCACGGCCTCTGGATCGATACTCCAGCGCTCTGCCATCTGAGCCCCCCAAGACCTCATCCATAGCCAGCAAATCTTTCCGCCATATGGGTCAAAAGTACCCGAGCGACATCTACCGTAAGAGCGTTACACTTCCTAAACGGCTAACGGCGGCCAGGGCACTAAGTGCCAAGTGCGAGAGGGACAGGTGCTTGGTCTCTCTCTAACTATACCTTATGTGCATTTTCAAGTGGTTCCGCGCCCTTCACCAACAATCCGTCCCTGGCCCCGACTCCAGAGGCCACCATGACAGCGGTGGGCGTGGCCAGTCCCAGCGCGCACGGACACGCTATGGCCAGGACACTAAGTGCCAAGTGCGAGAGCGACAGATTCTCCGTCTCTCTCTAACTATACCTTATGAGCATTTTCAAGTGGTTCCGCGCCTTTGACCAGCAATTCGTTCCTGGCCCCGACCCCGGAAGCGACCATGACAGCGGTGGGCGTGGCCAGTCCCAGTGCGCACGGACACGCTATGGCCAGGACACTAAGTGCCAAGTGCGAGAGGGACAGACGCTCCGTCTCTCTCTAACTATACCTTATGCGCATTTTCAAGTGGTTCCGCGCCCTTCACCAACAATCCGTTCCTGGCCCCGACCCCGGAAGCCACCATGACAGCGGTGGGCGTGGCCAGTCCCAGTGCGCACGGACACGCTATGGCCAGGACACTAAGTGCCAAGTGCGAGAGCGACAGATTCTCCGTCTCTCTCTAACTATACCTTATGCGCATTTTCAAGTGGTTCCGCGCCCTTCACCAACAATCCGTTCCTGGCCCCGACCCCAGAGGCCACCATGACAGCGGTGGGCGTGGCCAGTCCCAGTGCGCACGGACACGCTATGGCCAGGACACTAAGTGCCAAGTGCGAGAGCGACAGATTCTCCGTCTCTCTCTAACTATACCTTATGAGCATTTTCAAGTGGTTCCGCGCCTTTGACCAGCAATTCGTTCCTGGCCCCGACCCCGGAAGCGACCATGACAGCGGTGGGCGTGGCCAGTCCCAGTGCGCACGGACACGCTATGGCCAGGACACTAAGTGCCAAGTGCGAGAGGGACAGACGCTCCGTCTCTCTCTAACTATACCTTATGTGCATTTTCAAGTGGTTCCGCGCCCTTCACCAACAATCCGTTCCTGGCCCCGACTCCAGAGGCCACCATGACAGCGGTGGGCGTGGCCAGTCCCAGCGCGCACGGACACGCTATGGCCAGGACACTATGCCAAGTGCGAGAGGGACAGACGCTCCGTCTCTCTCTAACTATACCTTATGTGCATTTTCAAGTGGTTCCGCGCCCTTCACCAACAATCCGTTCCTGGCCCCGACTCCAGAGGCCACCATGACAGCGGTGGGCGTGGCCAGTCCCAGTGCGCACGGACACGCTATGGCGAGGACACTCAGCGCAAAGTGGAAGGCCGTTTGCACGATCAACTCCCAATCGGAGAAGCCGGAGTTTAGGTACGAGTCCTGCGGACAAACAAACGATTAAATAAAAACCAGTTCCTTATCGCTTCCGGTGTAAAAGTGCCCATAATGGTCACGGCATGCTGAACGCTAGATAGCCATCTAGGGCAGCCTCTGAACCAGAAACGATCCGGAGCGGAGATCCTTTCCCTTTTGCCTAAGTCGACGGCCTATGTCACGCACAAATTGCTTCGAAAAAATTATAAAAACCCCTACGCTATGTGCCAAAAAATCAGTTTCATGCCAATAATGCCTTACGTCATTTTGAAAAAGAGCTGATATTATTCAAACTGCTGGATCGATTTCTATCAAACATAATTAGGGTTTGCAATCCGGATCCGGAATGTATGAAATTGTCCGGATCTGGATCCGGATCCGCGGATCTTCCCATACATTTCGGATCCGTCGTGCAAACCCTAAACACTAACGTGCTTTTGGTAGCTGTACCTAGCTACCAGCGGTCACCCATATTTTACGATAATAGGTAAATATATGAGACCAAGCTTTACTCGGAAAACATATGAAAAAACTATAAAATGAGCGTTTTCCCAGAGATAAAACCTAGCTAGATCGATTTACCGCCACCGAAAACCCCCATACCTATAGCAAATTTCATCGAAATCGTTAGAGCCGTTTCCGAGATCCCCGAAATATATAAATATAAATAAACAAGAATTGCTCGTTTAAAGGTATAAGATAAAGGTCAAAATATAAATCACGTGAGTGGTATTGCTCGTTTAAAGGTATAATATAAGATAAAAGATATAATATAAGAAATATCAATCACGTGAGTGGTGACATCACTAGAAGTGACACTTACCGGCATGATGTGTTTGATGATGTCCACGTTAATGGCGCCGGCGACCATCCAGGACACCAACGTGAGGACAGACAGACCTATCACTATCGGGACGAAGTACCTGGAAACATATTACATATACATTTTTGGGTCATTCCACTTTTTCATGATTATTATTTAATTTTATGGGTTCTAGCAGAATTATCAGTGCTTCACCCGCATGAGCGTATTACTGACCCACCCTTTTGTTTTGCTGCAACGTACATACAAACCTAACTTTTATTGATGCTTCTAGTGCTTTCTTTTATTTTTAAGTAAGTAAGTAAGTAAGTAAGTATGTAATATTTATTTGTGAAACACCATTTTAGTTCGATATTGTTAATTCTTTTTTGTCAATATGTGTGTATTGTGGCAAGCGAATAAATGGTTTATCTATAATTTTTGCCAGAAAAAAGTAAGATAGGTATTGATGAGTTTGGGTATAAAAATAGTATTCCCAAATTGTGCCTGAACCAAATAATAGGAATTGTTGACCTAAATATAGTTCAGAGTACTGCATTCGCCTATGTTAGTAGCGGGCACAAGTACCTATAAAACGATTACCAAGGAATATGATTATAGTATTTTATGCAACCGTTGTTTAAGAGAGGTCAAAAAAGGCGAGTGGCGTGAGTAACAATTTGAGGCGAAGCCGAAAATTGTTAATAAAGACGCCACGAGTATTTTTTGACTCAGTTAACGTTGCATACAATACTTTTTCTACGACCAAGCACTTACTTTGAAATAAAATTGTAAATTTTGACAAATATTTTTAATTCAAGAAGTAACAAAAATGGAGGGTACGGGCGGGAAAAGAATGAATGAAATAAAAAAAAACAAGTCTATGGTTCACTTATTTGTCAGTGATGACATTTAAAATAAGGTTGGCAACACTGTATTTCATTAAATATTTTTTAAGTGGTCATTACACGAAGTATCGTAAAATCGCCAAAAAGATACTGCGTGTATGCACAAATTCTTTTTTGGGGAATAGACTACAGACTTGTCTTGACAACTATAAGATAGGGGTTTAAAGGTGTGTGCACGACCCTTTAAATGACAAATAAAAGTACGGGAGTAGAAAAAATAACTAAACCTACCCGGCTCTTATCGGCTAGGCGCTGTATAGGGGCCTTACTGCTCTGGGCGTCTTCCACCAGTCGAACTATTTAGGCCAGAGTACTGCATTCGCCTGTGTGAGTGGCGGACACGAGTACCTATAAAACGATTACCAGGGAATATGACTAAATAACTAAACATACCCGGCTATAGTGTCGGCTAGCCGCTGTATGGGGGCCTTACTGCTCTGGGCGTCTTCCACCAGTCGAACTATTTGGGCGAGAGTACTGCATTCGCCTGTGTGAGTGGCGCATACGAGTAACGCTCCGTGTTGGTTTATACTGCCTCCGATTACTAGGGAATCTGGGAAAATAATTACATAATGGTGTAAAGACTCATTTCATTTATAATTAAAAAACCAACAGGGTAACAAATCACCTAGGAAAGCATTTATTTGATGAGAATGGTGGCTAACTAACTTTCAATTGTTATAGATCAAAATGGTACCTAATTCAAAATGATTTAAGCAACCTACTCGTTATTTTAATGATTTTTATATCCCCATAAAATTATACCCCACTGGATGTAGTAAGTATATTAGGTGCGATGGTATAATTAATTACGCGGTTACCTTTAGTTTTGGCCACGGGCATGGATTCTCCAGTAATAAGTGACTCGTCGCACGTACTCTGCCCGGATATAACTTTCCCGTCCACTGGTATTTTAGCTCCTGGTACTACCTGATCAAACGGAATTAACATTATAAGGGTGAATCAACTTTTTCTTGTCACTCGTTGCCATGGTTACGCTCTCCTGGGTCACTCTTTAAAACCTGATTTTTAGGCATTTAAATTCACACGCTTTTTTGTGATACTTGTAAACCCTTTCCATTGAGGGTCGTCTACCAAGCGTGTCAGAATAAGGTGGTGTACAATGTCTTCTAACAAACTATGCTACTATTGTCTCTTGGACAGAATAACAACAAGAAATAGTTGATTCACCCATAAATGATAATAATATGTAAATCAAAATGGCCGCCGGGTAAAACTTACACCTTAAGCGCCACCTGCGCCATCTCACTAACCCGGGGTTAACAGGTTAAATCGTTAACTCAGTGTCAAATTGTACTGGTAACCATGGTAATGTAGGGACTGCGTCCTACATTCGCCCAAGCTTAGATGATATTAAATAAATTAAATTTTAGCTTTTCCCGTTATACGCAATGTGCATAGCATTCGTAACGGTAACTTTGTTTATTTATTGCCGTTAGGAATAAGATTGTAAAAGTATTGTAAAATGCATTTCCTTTTCCTTGTCGGCACTGACTCTTTGTTTGTCTATTTTTGTTTTATTTCTTTGTCGGTGTCCGAATACCTATTGTTAACTTAAGTAATAAACTAATTTGTAGCCAGCGTGAGAGAAACGCTGGGACCCGGCATGCGCAAACCGTTATCGGTCCTGATGCTTACCTGCAAAGTTAAGGTCATCGGAATCGCGGGGAGTCAGAGTTAGTTCTGAGTTAGACGTCAACTCGTCGAGTTGTCTAGAGACCTTTATCACAGGTCGAGCTTGATTTTATATCGCTCCCTACTACTACTAGTTAAATATTTTAATTTCTGTTAGTTTAGTTTTTGAGTAGTGTTAATATAGATTAATTATTTTTCCGGAGTCTACACTTTTATTTACGATAATCCCAACTCCTTAGTACGCATACCAAACCCCGCTGCCAAATTCGGTCCTGGCGTTTCTCACGCTGGCTACAAATTAGTTTATTACTTAAGTTAACAATAGGTATTCGGACACCGACAAAGAAATAAAACAAAAATAGACAAACAAAGTGTCAGTGCCGACAAGGAAAAGGAAATGCATTTTACAATACTTTTACAATCTTATTCCTAACGGCAATAAATAAACAAAGTTACCGTTACGAATGCTATGCACATTGCGTATAACGGGAAAAGCTAAAATTTAATTTATTTAATATCATCTAAGCTTGGGCGAATGTAGGACGCAGTCCCTACAGTAACTTCAGGTTTAAACGGTGGCAGCTACAGCTACCAACATAGTTTAACTCTATAACGAGTGTGGTAACTCTGGCTAACTAACGGGGTGTATATGAAAATCTCTAATGATTACGATTAAAACTCACTTTTAACACGTCACCCCGCTCCACCAGCTCCACATAGCTCACACTTGTGTTATTTGCACTGAGTCCATTTGCGTCTAGATTTACTAGCACAGCCGCCGTTGCTTTTAGTAATAACAGCTTGGATAAAGCTTCTAACGTTTTGCTCAAGGAAATAATTATATATCCACTCACATGATTCTGGCAGCTAGAGCAACATTGTGTACCTCTATACGAGTGTGGTAACTGGTAACTCTGGCTACCTACAGATGTATATCTGTCGGCGGCCGATCGTAAGATCAGGCATATCGTGAAATTCCTAGGCATATCGTGAAACGTGAAATTCTTTGACCCGTTCTCTGAGTCGACGGAGTCTCGGAGTCTCGGAGTCGCGTAGCGGGGCTCCGTCGACTCAGAGAACGGGTCAAAGAATTTCACGTTTCACGATATGCCTAGGAATTTCACGATATGCCTGATCTTACGATCGGCCGCCGACAGATATACATCTGTAGGTAGCCAGAGTTACCAGTTACCACACTCGTATAGAGGTACACAATGTTGCTCTAGCTGCCAGAATCATGTGAGTGGATATATAATTATTTCCTTGAGCAAAACGTTAGAAGCTTTATCCAAGCTGTTATTACTAAAAGCAACGGCGGCTGTGCTAGTAAATCTAGACGCAAATGGACTCAGTGCAAATAACACAAGTGTGAGCTATGTGGAGCTGGTGGAGCGGGGTGACGTGTTAAAAGTGAGTTTTAATCGTAATCATTAGAGATTTTCATATACACCCCGTTAGTTAGCCAGAGTTACCACACTCGTTATAGAGTTAAACTATGTTGGTAGCTGTAGCTGCCACCGTTTAAACCTGAAGTTACTGTAGGGACTGCGTCCTACATTCGCCCAAGCTTAGATGATATTAAATAAATTAAGCTAAAATTTAATTTATTTAATATCATCTAAGCTTGGGCGAATGTAGGACGCAGTCCCTACAGTAACTTCAGGTTTAAACGGTGGCAGCTACAGCTACCAACATAGTTTAACTCTATAACGAGTGTGGTAACTCTGGCTAACTAACGGGGTGTATATGAAAATCTCTAATGATTACGATTAAAACTCACTTTTAACACGTCACCCCGCTCCACCAGCTCCACATAGCTCACACTTGTGTTATTTGCACTGAGTCCATTTGCGTCTAGATTTACTAGCACAGCCGCCGTTGCTTTTAGTAATAACAGCTTGGATAAAGCTTCTAACGTTTTGCTCAAGGAAATAATTATATATCCACTCACATGATTCTGGCAGCTAGAGCAACATTGTGTACCTCTATACGAGTGTGGTAACTGGTAACTCTGGCTACCTACAGATGTATATCTGTCGGCGGCCGATCGTAAGATCAGGCATATCGTGAAATTCCTAGGCATATCGTGAAACGTGAAATTCTTTGACCCGTTCTCTGAGTCGACGGAGCCCCGCTACGCGGGGCTCCTATTTCTGGGCAGTTTGCCCTTCGGGCATCTAAAGCAACCTAACGAACTTATCCTAACTACTTATATATTGGTTTATAGAATAGAATAGAATAGAAATGGTTTATTTGGTGTTGAAATACATGCTTAACATATAATACATCTTATTCTAGTACAAGACACCAAAATGGATGCCACTCAGCATATGCCGATGACTAATGTTCTTAGCCATGGCGCTGGTTTTCAGGGCAACCAATTAAAATACACATAAAAAATATAAAATAAAGCAAAACTTAAGAGAGAGAGATAACATATGGGAGAAGAGGTGACAGTTGAGTTAATTAATTGATAACAGTACATAATTCCGTGTTTGAACAATTTGGAAGTAGAAGTATGTGTTTGTAAGCATGAAACGAGCTTAATAGCTAAAAAAAAAAAAAATAATAATAATATCTAGCGCAGTACGTCAGTTCATATGTTGGAAGTTTGAACATCGGTTAAATATTCTTTCATCTTAATTTTAAAGGTTGCTATTGACGTACAATTTCTAACGTTTAATGTCACTATCGTCAAAACATTACACAGGAACATTACGATCTGCCTGATTTTACGATCGGCCGCCGACATATCTATAATAACTCACTTTTAACACGTCACCCCGTTCCACCAGCTCGACCGGTATGTTCTTTTCACTAAGCACTTGTCCATTCGCGTCCAGATTCACTAGCACAGCCTCCGTAGCTTTTAGTAATAACAGCTTAGATAGAGCTTCTGACGTTTTGCTCAAGGATATAGTTATACATATATCCACTCATATAATTCTGGCAGCTAGAGCAACATTGTGTACCTCTACCACAGAATAAGTAATAGTATTATCATACAGAACGGCCACGCACCGCCCCGCCCCGACTCGGATTACCTCGCCCCGCGACATGAATCTGCCGGACTTCTGGCGTGCTCTCAGTAAAGCGACTTACCCGCACATACACAATGACGCGTGTACAGACGTGCCGCGCACACATATAAACGCCAATGATTTTTGATGTATGGCGTGTCCGCCCTGTGCCTCTACAACGAGTGTGGTAACTCTGGCTACCTAAAGGTTTATATATATAATAACTCACTTTTAACACGTCACCCCGTTCCACCAGCTCGACCGGTATGTTCTTTTCACTAAGCACTTGTCCATTTGCATCCAGATTTACTAGCACAGCCTCAGTCGCTTTTAGTGATAACAGCTTGGATAGAGCTTCCGAAGTTTTGCCCTGGAAACAAAATTTGTCAATTTGACATAATATCTATGAAAAGGGACCTTATTGTCGATGGCGCTTACGCCGCACAGCGTCGCGTGGCATTGTATTTATATCGGAGCATCGTTAATAGTGGCGTAAGCGCCATCGACAATAAGGTCCCTTTTCATAGATAACGTCACAGATATGCAAGCAATGTTAATCACAATGATAATGTCGTACATTGAAGATAATATTTAATTTCGCACAGCGTATTAGTATCGTTATACAGCGAGGAAATACTGCCAGCCTTCTGGGCACCCTGCCTGTTGACGGCGATTTAGGCCGTTTTTTTTGCCTGTAGCATAAGTAAGTCAGTGTAGTGTAGTAGGTCTAGTACAGTGGTTCCTAATCTGGGGGTAATTACCCCCGTGGGGGTAAAACTGGTATTTTACGGGGGTAAATAAGCTAACATAATATAACAATACAACAAACGTACACGTTTTATTTTTTATTACCATTGGGAGGAGGGGTAAAATCAGGTTCCCTAGTTAGTCATAGGGGTGACCAGGCTGAAAAGGTTAGGAACCACTGGTCTAGTAAGTTTTATTATGTTGCTTTTTAGTTTGTATTAATAAATACAATTTGTATGAAAAATAGGAAGTCTTTAGACTTCATCATTGTTGAAAGTCGCTTAACAAATGTTGGTTAGTTTGAGGAAAGCCTAGAGTTTAAATTTTTGATCGTGTTACGCCACATCACGTATATTTTGCTCGTTTTGACAGTCGTGTCGATCCCTCACCTTGGCAATATGCCCCAGCCACCGTCCCAAGGACACGAACACTAACAGCATGGGTGGCGTGTCGAAGAACGTCATGGGGCCCGTGTCTTTACCTTGGCAATATGCTCCAGCTACCGTCCCAAGGACACAAACATCAACAACATGGGTGGCGTGTCGAAGAACGTCATGGGGCCCGTGTCTTTACCTTGGCAATATGCTTCAGCCACCGTCCCAAGGACACGAACACTAGCAACATGGGTGGCGTGTCGAAGAACGTCATGGGGCCCGTGTCTTTACCTTGGCAATATGCTTCAGCCACCGTCCCAAGGACACGAACACTAGCAACATGGGTGGCGTGTCGAAGAACGTCATGGGGCCCGTGTCTTTACCTTGGCAATATGCTTCAGCCACCGTCCCAAGGACACGAACACTAGCAACATGGGTGGCGTGTCGAAGAACGTCATGGGGCCCGTGTCTTTACCTTGGCAATATGCTTCAGCCACCGTCCCAAGGACACGAACACTAGCAACATGGGTGGCGTGTCGAAGAACGTCATGGAGCCCGTGTCTTTACCTTGGCAATATGCTTCAGCCACCGTCCCAAGGACACGAACACTAGCAACATGGGTGGCGTGTCGAAGAACGTCATGGAGCCCGTGTCTTTACCTTGGCAATATGCTTCAGCCACCGACCCAAGGACACGAACATTAGCAACATGGGTGGCGTGTCGAAGAACGTCATGGGGCCCGTGTCTTTACCTTGGCAATATGCTCCAGCCACCGCCCCAAGGACACGAACACTAGCAACATGGGTGGCGTGTCGAAGAACGTCATGGAGCCCGTGTCTTTACCTTGGCAATATGCTCCAGCCACCGCCCCAAGGACACGAACACTAGCAACATGGGTGGCGTGTCGAAGAACGTCATGGGGCTCGTGTCTTTCTGTAACGCCATCGCCGCCGTCACCACCGCTAGGGAGTACGCGTAACTGAAATGGGAGAATATTCATTATAGGCTTCTTCTTAAATGCATTTATTTACAAACAAGATATACACAGTGGTATTACTAAAAGAAATTAAAAACTAGCTTAAATCTAAAATAGGCCCTTGAGGCATTGTACCAAGGATGCTGGCGACATTTCCTCGCTGTATCGCAATGCTGATACGTTGTGCGAGGTAGCCGCCAGCTCTTCGGTCACCAGTTACGTCAACCAGACGCTTCGCGATTTCTGCGAACAACTTATGCGCGGAGAGACTCAGGGATATTATAGGCTATTTGACATTTTTTTATGAATGGTATAATTCGATCAGGTTTGTTTTAAGGATCAAATGTCTGTATGGGACCCATTGTCTTAAAGCAATACAAAAGTCACAAATGATGGTCAAAGTCTGGCACCCGCACTTTACTGACGAAACGCTTCTAACAAAATGGCAATACATCGTGACGTCACCATGTAACGTTAGAAGCCGTTTCAATGTATGGAAAACAAGGAAATTGCGATTTTGTCGGTGAAATATTGCGTTTATGTATATGGTTGCTATACAATGTTTTTTAAATAAAATGTAAGGAATCGAATGGTATCATTATTTTTTTTTCCTATTTCGAAGTAATTTTTTATTTTTATTTCAGGCCTTGTATGTCCAAACATCTCAAAAAAACTAAAATTATTATATGCAGCTTCTCAACCCCTCACATGCTTTTGGTAGCTGTAGCTACCAGCTAACCCTTATTTTATTATAATAACAGATGTCACTTAAAATTATCAATCCGTATTTTTTTATACTACGTCGGTGACAATCAAATCAAACATATGGCCCCCTGGTGCTAAGCGGTCACCGTAGCCTATGGACGCCTGCAACTTCAGATGTGTTACACGCGTTGCCGATCCTAACACCTCGCAATTGCCTCGAATAAGAATTCAAAGGAATGTGTACCTTATAGTAGTTGTCATAGAGATCAGAACATCCATATTAGACGTGCCGTGGCTCAGCGCCTTATATGCTTGCTTGTAAAAATGCCATCCGCCGATAAACTGTAACAATCAAAGAAAATGAACAATAGTTATTTGTTTTACAAGGGGGCAAAGTTGTTGTTTAACCACTCTTGCTAATATTGATACCCGAGCAAGAGAATGGTTAGAAAATGTAATCTTGAGCGTTGCGAGGGTTTCAAGGTTTAACCCTCGTGTTAAACAAATTTTGACATCGAGTGAATCACAAAATATGTCACCACACCAACGCGTGAAAAACAATCCAAATGACGGCTTGCAATCCTTTATTAGATGGACTATTTACAAAAAAGTGAATGAATGAATGAGAACGAATTAGGCAATTAACACATTCAGTGCCGAAAACCCATCGGGTATTTTATGCTTCCGTTCCCAGGACGACCCGGTAGTCGGGATCGTGGTACTACAGCTTTATATGAAGACATTTTTGTGGCCTGGCGCGGATGTCTTGTTTGGCTGGGTGGCAATGAATGTGTTAATAGTCATACGAGGTCTATAGCTCACAGAGCAATTAAGTAACTGGGTTAATCAACTTTTTCTAGTCACACGTTGCTATGGTTACGGTCTCCTGAGTCACTCTTAAATCTCTAGGTTTATCGTATTTAAATGAACCAAACTTGCATTCTATGGTAGTTATAAGACCTTTCCACAATGGGACATCTACTGAGCATGTTAGTAGAACATGGTACAGCAGTTCTAACAATCTATGCTACTATTGTCTCCTCGCTGATGGGACAGAATAACAACAAGAAATAGTTGATTGACGTACCTGTACAGGGGTAGCCAACAGGAACATGATCAGGTTCTCCAAGCTGAGGCCAGGCAGCACGCAGCACATGACCCTGGGGTCGTGGTGGTGGCCCATGTTGGCCATGAAATACGCCATGGCCACCATGCACGGCCCGCCGAAGAGCAGAGAGTTTAGAAATGCGTTCCGCCATTTTATAATTGGTCAAACCAATATGTCAGTACATAAGAACAAAATAAACTATACTCATCCTTTTCTTGAGTGCTAGTACTAGTGTAAAACAAAGATAGTATGATTTTCTCTGTCTGTGTTTGAAATGAGACAGTCCTTTGACAAACTATGATATCACCTGCGCGACACGGCGATCCTGATTCTCACACGTCCTCGTGTGCAATGAGAAATTTAATAGTCATACGAGGTCTATAGCTCACAGAGTTAGTTAAGTACCTGGACAGGGGTAGCCAGCAGGAACATGATGAGGTTTTCCAAGCTGAGGCCAGGCAGCACGCAGCACATGTCCCTGGGGTCGTGGTGGTGGCCCATGTTGGCCATGAAATACACCATGGCCACCATGCACGGCCCGCCGAAGAGCAGAGAGATATTAGGAACGCGTTCCGCCATTTTATAATTGGTCAAACCAATTTGTCAGTACATAAGAACAAAAAAACTATACTCATCCTTTTCTTTTGAGTGCCAGTACTAGTGTAAGACAAAGATAGTATGATTTCCTCTGTCTGTGTTTGAAATGAGACAGTCCTTTGACAAACTATGATATCACCTTCACGACACGGCGATCCTGACTCTCACACGTCCTCGTGTGCAATCAGCTATAGTCATACGAGGTCTATAGCCACAGACAAGACATCCTCCAGACTGAGAATAGTAGTGCTAACCCCTCTGCCACAAATATACGATAGATTTTACTCCATTCTCGAGTCAAAGTATCTTTGTGTGACGTCCGTGTGTTTGAACGGACCAATCACGGCACGGGACTCGCTCACCTCGTCCCCCGCACCCCAGTATTTTTGGCAGCATCGGTTTCATGAAATAATTGCTCTAAACTCCGTCTAGAGGATTCCTAGTCTATGTCTATAGCTCACAGAGCCAGTTAAGTACCTGCACAGGGGTCGCCAGTAGGAACATGATGAGGTTCTCCAAGCTCAGGCCAGGCAGCACGCAGCACATGGCCCTGGGGTCATGGTGGTGGCCCATGTTGGCCATGAAATACGCCATGGCCACCATGCACGGCCCGCCGAAGAGCAGAGAGATTAGAAATGCGTTCCGCCATTTTATAGTTGGTCAAACCAATATGTCAGTACATAAGAACAAAAAAACTATACTCATCCTTTTCTTGAGTGCTAGTGTAAGACAAAAATAGTATGATTCTCTCTGTCCATGTTTGAAATAAGACAGTCCTTTGACAAACTATGATATCACCTGTGCGACACGGCGATCCTGATTCTCACACGTCCTCGTGTGCAATGAGAAATTTAATAGTCATACGAGGTCTATAGCTCACAGAGCTAGTTAAGTACCTGGACAGGGGTAGCCAGCAGGAACATGATCAGGTTCTCCAAGCTGAGGCCAGGCAGCACGCAGCACATGTCCCTGGGGTCATGGTGGTGGCCCATGTTGGCCATGAAATACGCCATGGCTACCATGCACGGCCCGCCGAAGAGGAGAGAGATTAGGAACGCGTTCCGCCATTTTCTTATTTCTTCTCTGGAAAATAAAACAAAAGTCAGATTTTTGATTAAGTACCCTAATATGGACAAATATAACACACCACCACACATACACACACACAGGTTGAGTAACCAGTGAAACCTGTGTCGAAACGTCGGTAAATAAAGGTAATAAAATAAATTTCGCGATAGACCCGTCTATAAATGTGAGTAAATACAGTGTGTGGCCTATAACGCGGGAGAATAATTAAAACGTAGATTCTACTACTCAAACAATAAAACTTTTGTTCGACAACTTTTTGAAATTATGTAGTCTTAAAATTGTCCCTTTTTCAAACAAACTAAATAATATTTTCAATGTACTTTAAATTCCGTCTAATTGACATCGCCCGTCAGTCTTGTCACCGTACAGGCATAATCAATTTCGTGATACATTGCGTGTTCGATTAAATTTTAAAGTGTTTTAAAATACAAACCACAAGTTATTTTTAAAAGTTGCTGAACAAACATTGTCTAGTTTGAGGAGTAGAATCTACGTTTTAATTATTCTCCCGCGTTATAGGCCACACACTGTATAACACAACTTGAAATCACTACATAGTATAAAACAAAGTCGCTTCCCGCAGTCTGTCTGTATGTATGCTTAGATCTTTAAAACTACGCAACGGATTTCGATGCGGTTTTTTTAAATAGAGTGATTCAAGAGGAAGGTTATGCATAATTTGTTAACCCGTGCGAAGCCGGGGCGGGTCGCTAGTATTTTAATAAAAGTAATTCGAAGTACAAAATGTTATACAAAATTGAGTTTTAGTTTTCAACTGGCGATTTCGATAAGCGATTGATGTGATGAACGGATAAAACAATAATTGAATGATTGATTGATTGACTTTACAACATGTATAACAGGGTATACAAGAAACTACAATATAATACTTGCTTGTTAAATTGTACAATACTTAATCGCGTATCTAACGTTTAAGATTTACCTCCGACGTTTCGAGAGAGAACTCGCGTTGTCAGCCTTCTTTCACTCATTCTTTCCACGTGTCCAAACCATCTCAACATACCTTTCTCAATTTTTGTCAATACATCTTCGTTCAGTCCACACTTTTCCCTTATCACACTGTTCCTAATGCTATTTTGTAATCTCACACCACCACAGAATAAATAATAGTACTAAGTACAGAAGACTCGCTCTCTAACAAAACGCGTCTGTTACGATCAGCACAGATATGGCCGCTAGGTGGCGACAGCGCCACGCGCGGCTTATGGCTTTCCCCAAAATTGGGGCCGCACGGATGTACTTTTAGCTACCTGTAGCAAAGCGACGAAATCGCGGAGTGAGCCACGCCTGACACCACACAATTTATCGTGTCGTTCAATATTAAAAATCGTGAAAGTTTAAATGAGTGATACTTACTTGTGTTCTAAATAGTTGGAAGCGCCTTTACTGTTCGGGCTGGCGACTGTCGCCTCGAATCCGAGGTTGTTGATCGCCTCGCATATAGTGCGGGGGCCTATTACTTCAGCATCGTATTTCACTTTGCCTCTGTAAACAAAAGATAAATACGGGGTGAAATAGGGATGATGACTAATGTTGAATTTTATAACAAAATCTAGTAAAATAGATAGCAAATGAGCAATTATATATGGAAATAATATAAAAATACAGCACTTGAAAGTTCCAAGATTTATGTTTTTTTTTAATTTCCAAAAACGAAATAAGTAGGAATACCATTCGATTCCTCACATTTTACCCAAAAAAAGATTAATTACATAGCAACTATATACATAAACGCAATATTTCACCGACAAAAACGCATTTTTTTTTGTTTTGTTCATACTTCAAGATGCGCTCTCAGTGACCTTGACGTCACGTTCACATAGCGATTTGTTAGGGGCGTTTCGCGAGTGAAGTACGACTGTCGGACTTTGACTATGACTTTTGACTTTTGTATTGCTTTAATGCAATGGGTCCCATAGAGACATTTGATCCTAAAAACAAACCTGATTGATTGATACCATAAATGAAAATTTGTCATGTAGCCTATTTTAACCACCAGCTCTGCGTAGTGACTGTATAATCCAGTAATCTACCCGAGTGTAGGCCAAAGGTTATGGCGCCATCGCTCGAAAAGATACCACCACCACCACCATACCTTTGGCCTACATATTAGAAAAAAATAACACATACAGTAGAATCCGCTTATAATGACATCGAAGGGAATTGACCAACACGTCATACTAAGCGGATGTAATATAAAGCATAGTGGATCAACTTCTTGTTTTTGTTGATTTTTCCAAATTAATCTCAAATTACTTTGTGAGAGATGAGTTTCATTAATCTTGCACCAATTATCAACTTTCACAGAGAATAAAAACTAAAACAACTTAAACGCCACGCACGCACTAAACGTCCTCGCAGGGAAAGACGGCCGCGAAAATCAGTGAATATGTCAGTATAACCGGACATAATTCCATAAAAATAGTATTTATAGGTCATATTAAGCGATTTGTCACTATAAGCGAAGTCATCTTATCCGACTTTGTCTGCTTTGTCACAAAGAATTCCATATGAAAACCAAACTTCGCACAGTAATTGCGTCATAGTAAGCGGTTGGTCAGTATAAGCGGAGTCATAATAAACGGATTCCTATCAGTGAAAGAATAAGGGTCAAAGTCAAATGGCGTTAATCTTTTGTCAAAAGATGGCAGTAAATGTACTGGGGCTACATTTTACCATGACAGTAACTCTCTATTCACTCTATTCTCTTTGATTATAGTATTGTAAACTTATAGAGTCTGGCTAGCCAAAAATTGTTGACAGATATTTCGTTGTTGTATCACCAATTGTCTATGATTTAAAAAAAGCTAAAAGTCAATTTATGTCATTCATTTTATTTGTTTGCGGTTTATAAGGGGTTTATTTTAAATAATATTAGTAATGTCTATACTGAGTGAGGTCCGCAAACTACTATTTAAGCTAGTAAATAATTACGACAATGTGCGAAGTCGACGTGTAGCGTTGTATGACGAAAAACTGCAATGTTTACAAGTCGTAAGCAAATGTAAACAAATTAGGAGGTTAGTGATCTATAAATATTTTGATACTTAGCATTTAGCATATTTGGCATAGTACTTATGTAGTTTTTTTGCTGATGGATTAATATTACGGTATTATCGAGCTAGGTCTTATTTACACTACATTTCATTTTTGCCCGTTACAATGGTATATGGTGAGAAAGTGTTAACATATGTGTTTTTATCGTTGACAGTACTTTACATAGTGGTAGAAATTATGTGAGCTGATTTTGAGTGCACGTCAACGTATATTTAACTTATATCCTTAGGTACCTTACGTCTGCACAGAAAATCAAAAATATTATCTAGTATCAAAACTATATAAGGTTGTCTGGAAGAGATCGCTCTTTAGCGATAAAACCGCCTGTTGTTTACCTCTGTCTTCATGTATTATTTGTGTTTCCATGTACATTTATTCTGAGGTTGTACAATAAAGAGGATTTGTATTGTATTGTATAATTCCTACTACACAAAGTGTGACCAGCCCAAGATTTTTTGAATTTCCCGCCAAAAATTTGTGTAATATTTCAGTAGCCATACTCCATATGTCTGTATTATATTGTATTGTATTATATTGTATTGTATACTTACTTGCTGGTGGTGAGTGCGACGGCGCACGACGCCACGCCGGTTAGTTTAAGTACAGTTTTCTCTATTTTGTTGACGCACGACGCGCACGTCATGCCGCGTATCTGCAATTATTAAAATAATCATTAATAAATATAGCTGGTCAACCAAATCTTGTCAGTAAAAAATAGGCTGTGACAGACGGACAGACAGACAGACGAGTGATCCTATTAGGGTTCAATTTTTTCCTTTTGAGGTACGGAACCCTGAAAAAGGCGCAAAATTCAAATTTTCTATGGGACGATATCGCTTCGCGCCTACATTTTTCAAATTTGCCGCCTTTTTCTACTGTCAAGATCGTTGACCAAGTATAAATATAAATATCAGTGGACATCTTACACAGATCAACCTAGCCCCAAAGCAAAGCTTGTACTATGGGTGCTAGGCGACGATATACTTATATAGATAAATACATACTAATATACATAGAAAACACCCATGACTCAGGAACAAATATCTGTGCTTATCACACAAATAAATGCCCTTATCGGGATTCGAACCCAGGACCATCGGCTTCACAGGCAGGGTCACCACCCACTAGGCGAGACCGGTCCTCAAAATCGAAGTACATATGTAATATATCTAATATTGAAAGAAAAAGAATTTTAGGGCGTTTTCTAAATTAAATATTGAAAACCCGATTCTCACGGATCCTGGTATTTTTGGGTTTTTTCAACTCAGAATCACTAGCATATTCAATCCTGATGATAAAAAAAATGTCCCAAAAAATTGTACATTCCACTACGTCACGTCCATACAAGTGAAAAATTTTCTCATAATAAAACGTGACGTAATGGAATGGACATTTTGGGACATCTTTTTTTAATGGAAGGGTGGAGAGTGCTGTCGATTCTGAGTAGAATGAACCCAAAAATGTCCAGATTTGAAAGAATCGGGTTTTCGATATTTATTTTAGAAAACGCCCTTTAATATTATCAAACATACCAGAATAGACCTCTCCTTAAATCCACAACGACAGCATGTAATTGTAAATTAACAAATTATAGTCAATAATTATAACCTATGGGCCATATTACTATACTTTGTAGTGTTTCATAGAAATTCCATAGTAGTAAAATCGTTTTGACAGTTCGAAAAAAGAAATTGACTAGCAGTCAAATACCCTATTATGCACTACCAGGGGCCCATTTCTCGAACGATATTAGTCTAATATTATTAGTGTGTTGTCATGACAACGCATATGATTTGACAGTTCGTGGACTAATATTATTAGTGTGTTGTCATGACAACCCATACGATTTGACAGTTCGTGGACTAATAATATTAGTCTAATACCGTTCGAGAAATGGGCCCTAGGCGTGGCTCACTCCGCGGTTGCGTCTCGTCGCAACAAGTACTTAAAAGTACATCCGTCCCACACCAATATTGGTGTCTAGCCATAAGCCGCGCGTGGCGCTTGCGCCACCTAGCGGTCATATCTGTCCTAATCGTAACAGACGCGTTTTGTTAGAGAGTGAATCTTCTGTACCTAGTACTATTATTTATTCTGTGGCACTACATATGTACAATAGCTGGTGGCCTAGCGGTAAGAGCGTGCGACTTGTAATCCGGAGGTCGCGGGTTCGAACGCCGGCTCGTACCAGAGTTTTTCGGAACTTATGTACGAAATATCATTTGATATTTACCAGTCGCTTTTCGGTGAAGGAAACCATTGTGAGGAAACCGGACTAATCGCAATACGGGCCTAGTTTACCCTCTGGGTTGGAAGGTCAGATGGCAGTCGCTTTCGTAAAAACTAGTGCCCACGCCAATTACTAGGATTAGTTGCCAAGCGGACCCCAGGCTCCCATGAGCTGTGGCAAAATGCCGGAACAACGCGAGAAAGATGAAATATCTCAACAGTAACTGGAATTAGCACTACATTATGTAAAACTATATGGCGTCCTTACATGGCGACCCAGCCGCCGTAACATTTTGCAACATAGACGGGACTCGACTCATTCTTATTGAGAACTATAAATGTCTTCTACTTGCAGTGTTAAGGCTACGCTGGCTTAATAATTCATTCAGTTTAAAAGACCATAAAATTATACATAAGAGCCTCTAAATACTGAAAAAATAAACGGATGGCGCGTTATGTACCTATTCCAGAAGGCATTATCTGTTATACTCAAATTGTTCTACATTGTGTGACAAACGCGGTTTTAAGTATTGTTCGCTTATTACCTATAATCTCTGGGTTCTCTGTTAATATTAACATGCAATCATCAGAAAACGCTTGAAAATCAATTCTATTTACATTACATATGTAGTCTATATATGTACAATGTCATACCGTGAGTTGTATCTCCTTGAGCCCCGTTCCGTCGTCGACGCTGAGCACTTCAGAGGGGAACCCTAACTCAGTTATACTGTTAGCGATGTCCGTAGCAGAAATCTTTCTGGGGGAAAAACTGACTTCCGCCTTAGCTGCTAACAGCGCTATTAGGATGGAATCCACACCTGGAATATAATAAATAAAAATAAATAAATATCAGGGGACATCTTACACAGATCAACCTAGCCCCAAACTAAGCAAAGCTTGTACTATGGGTGCTAGGCAACGATATACATACTTATATAGATAAATACATATATACATAGAAAACACCCATGACTCAGGAACAAATATCTGTGCTCATCACACAAATAAATGCCCTTACCGGGATTCGAACCCAGAACCATCGGCTTCACAGGCAGGGTCACTACTCACTAGGCCAGACCGGTCGTCAATATATAGTTATTTGTTTTAAAAGGGGGCAAAGTTGTTGTTTAACCGCTCGTGCTAATATTGATACCCGAGCAAGCGAAAGATTCCAAAATTGAATCGAAAAATGGAATCTTGAGCGTTGCGAGGGTTTCAAAGCACGAGGGTTAAACAAAATTTGCCCCCGAGTGAAACACAAAATTTTTCACCACACCAACCCCGAAGCAAATATTAAATGTAAAATATCAACAAAATCAAATCAAATCAAATCTAAATAAATGTTATTAAATATTTATCATCCAAAATCATCATTTAAAAGTAAATTCTACCAGCAAACATAGGAAAACAACTAAAAATTTGCATTTGATTACTTTGCCTCACATGTGAATAAAATGCAACTTTGCTATCAGTTTTTGAAATGCAAAGTAAGCCTTTCCGAGCTGGTGTGGTGAAAACAACATTAATACACACATATACGATGCAACTCGCGTAGATTCATTGATGAATCGTTCAATCACTGTATATTGTCCCGTAGGTATATAAAAGTTTCGTCACTGTTAATTTATTAATTTACCGGCCGGTCTTTTGAGTAGACCAGCGGTCTTTTCAGTAGACCAACGGTCTTCTCAGTAGACCAACGGTCTTCTCAGTAGACCAACGGTCTTCTCAGTAGACCAAAGTCTTCTCAGTAGACCAACGGTCTTCTCAGTAGACCAAAGTCTTCTCAGTAGACCAACGGTCTTCTCAGTAGACCAACGGTCTTTTCAGTAGACCAACGGTCTTCTCAGTAGACCAACAGTCTTCTCAATAGACCAACGGTCTTCTCAGTACACCAACGGTCTTCTCAGTACACCAACGGTCTTCTCAGTAAAACAGCGGTATTGCAGTTATTTTAGTAGACTAATGTTCCCGATAGCTTACCATATAACTTTGAGCAGTGTTTCTCGATGGCTGCGACACACGAGGCACAGGTCATCCCCTTCACTTCTAACGTACATCGTGTCAACTCTGACTCTGATGGTAGTTTGCCCTGAAATTAAAAATAGATCTTTAAATTCCAATCTAGTATTAGCACAGAATAAATAATAGCACTAGGTACAGAAGATTCACTCTCTAACAAAGCGCTTCTATTACGACAAATACGACCTCTACTATGGCTAGACACCAAAATTGGTGTCGGCCGCATGTACTTGTAGGTACTTGTAGCGACGTGACGAAATCGCGGAGTGGGCCACGCCTGGTATTAGTGTATTAGTGTGTGTGTGTGTGTGTGTGGTAGTGTGTATAGATTTAAAAAAAGTCATTCGCTTTGAACCTTCTTAACCCTTTGGACGCTATGCCTATTGTGAGCGGCATTTCATCGTGAACCTTATACGAATGCATGAAGGTTGATATTGGCCTGTAGCCGCGCGCGTCAGGTGATTGGTATTGGTGAGTGATCGAATGAATGAATGAGTGAACGTAACTAAAGTGCACGAAATTTAACATATCTTTCCATACAATTTTGCAACTGGCTTTTCAACTTGCTTTTGGTATACAAAAACAACACAAATTCAAAATATTGCTGTCATTAGGTATGTGAATGAAATACCTATAATAATATTCTTGTGTGCAATAGGTTTTTTTTTAATATTTCCTAATCCTCGAGAAGATTCTCGAGACAGTGGTGTAGGGTTGGCCCGGTGTAGCTTTATTTGACGTTCATAAGCGCTTTGTAATATGCCTACTTGAATAAACTACGTAGGTCACTCGATAAGTTTTGAGATGCTCGAAATTCTGAAATGGAACGCACCTGAATTATATGTTTTTAAAAAGCAAATTTATTTAAAAATAGAACACAAGTTGGCGATTCGCTCCAATTTAAAAAATGAATATGTTACAGTCATTTTTCTAAAACGGTTCCCGCGTTTTTTCTTTATCTTTAATACCACCTCGGTGGCGAACAAAGCATACTGCCTGACGGTAAGCGGTCACCATAGCCTATGGGCGCTTACAACGCTCGTACTTACATTAGTTTGTGTTTTACTCTTGACGGGCGAAGGTCTGACCAGCACGCCGTCACCTGAAGCTTCTTGGTTGGATTTGCCTTGCGAATTCGTTTCTGGAAAGACAAATGCCTTTTTGTGATAAATACTTTACAGAGACAGTTGAAAATGGTGTCACTTGAGTCATAAAAACGAATCAACACTTTTGAAGCCTATTACTACTACTAGTCCAGGAAGGCTCGCGGGCCGCAAGTGACAGGTTCACCGGCCGCATGCGGCCCGCGGGCCGCAGGTTGCCGACCGCTGTTTTATGGTGTAAAAGTATAGCAGCTGGTCTCCAGAGTCCAGCTGAACCAACGGTCTATCCAGTAGACCAATAGTCTTTCCAGTAGACCAATGGTCTTTCCAGTAGACCAGGGGTGTATTTAACAGACGATAACAATTCTTACCACTATCCCCACTGGTTTCCACACCATCAACGCTTTTGATCGACGTCTGCGACCTGTAGAGGATTCAGAGTCGATGCTTTCGTTGGAACAGACCTTTGCGTCAGTAGACCAACGGTCTTTCCAGTAGACCAGCGGTCTTTCCAGTAGACCAATTATATTTCTAATGAATCATGAAAATCTCACCATTATCCCCACTGGATTCGACTCCATCAACGCTATTGATCGACGTATCGAATCCCAGCTCGTATATGATGTCTGCGATCTGTTGAGGAGTCAAGAGTAGAGCGGCTGGCCCGAACTCTAGCTGAACCAACGGTCTTTCGAGTAGACCCACGGTCTTTCCAGTAGACCAATGGTCTTTCCAGTAGACCAAGGGTGAATTTAACAGATAAAAATAATTCTTACCATTATCCCCACTGGATTCAACTCCATCAACGCTCTTGATGGACGTATCGAATCCCAGCTCGTATATGATGTCTGCGATCTGTTGGGGAGTCAGAGTGGAGCGGCTGGCCCGGACTCTAGCTGAAGCAACGGTCTTTCCAGTAGACCAATGGTCTTTCCAGTAGACCAATGGTCTTTCCAGTAGACCAATGGTCTTTCCAGTAGACCAACGGTCTTTCCAGTAGACCAGGGGTCTATTTAACAGATAGTAACAATTCTTACCACTATCCCCACTGGATTCGACTCCATCAACGCTCTTGATGGACGTATCGAATCCCAGCTCGTATATTATGTCTGCGATCTGTTGGGGAGTCAGAGTGGAGCGGCTGGCCCGGACTCTGGCGGTGCCAGACGCGAGGTCCACTGTGGCGTGGATTACGCCAGGGGTTTCTCTTAGAGCTCCTGTGAACGAAATATTTTACACAAATCAGAAAATTTTACCTTATTGTTGTTATTATTTGGTATGACCAACATATAACTGTACACTTTTAGTCGAGTTTTTTTTATTATCCACAAAATAGTCCCTTGATTATTCAAGGGTTTTCTTCCTATAGAATCATCATGACAGAAAACTAAAATGGTTTCTTCTCTACCTGTTCAGGACTTGGGCTTTTCTTCGGTTATCTTTCGGAAACAGACAAGTCAAATGAGAACACTAGACTAGACTAGTACTATCAATATCACATATTTGTATGAAGCTTATGCTTATAGACGTACTGTTGTTCCATTTGAATGTCCTTAAAAAGAAACGAATCGAAAGATCGATAGGACATTTCGCATACAATCTTTAACGAACGTTTTATCAGTGACAGGCGGTTCGGTGAAACCAACCCTAAGCCCCAACTTCAGTCACCCTATATGTAAAAAAAAAAGTAAAAATTATTTATTAACCATGAATAATTGTTTAAGTACAGTATGCAGTTTATCGACGACTTCCACACTAGGCTAAGCCTGTATCGTGAAAGTCAGCTACATGCGTAAATTAACCAAGTAAGTAACAGCGGCTTGAAAAATCCGATACATATACAGAGCAGTAGCAGCAGGTAGTGCATGCAAACTTACACTAAGTATTTAAATAATACAATACAAATGCGTAAGTATATGTAGTTGACAGGCTGACGAGTATGGCAGTTGGGGAGACACTCTGCATACCCTTTATAATGCAATCATACTGTAGAAATACGTACCCTCTATAGTATTAACGCAGGACTGACACGTCATGCCGCCGACTACGATGAGGATGTCGCTTTCTTCGGCGGCTGACATGTCTATTAGCAGATCTGTGGGGATTTCTTTCGGTAGGAGATTTCTGGAAGAAGAGAAGAAGAGATTTTTATTAAAACGTTAATGTGAAAATGGGAGCTTAGTTGGAAATGGATCTATATCTGAATCCCTAAAGTCTTTTCTCCTATCTTTGCATTCCCTAATATTGTCATAAAGATCAGTTGTCCTAACACTAAACACCCTAATTTTGGTTTCCCTAATTATTGTTTACTTATCCTATTAAGCATATTTTATTTTTTGCGAGGGTCGCAGTTCTAACCCTAACCTAACCCACTTTTGTGGCAGCAAGTTCTAAAACCTAACCATTTTTCAGAACCTTACATTATGGAAAATAATCGGTATGACAAATTGATCGTTAGGGCATGTGCTCATTAGGACAAACCAGTTAGGGCAAGTGACTTTAGGACAAACGTTGTTAGGGATTCAGAATGACACCCTTGGAAATTAATAATGTACTTTGTTGACTTCACTAATTGAGATCTAAACACTGACCATCCAGCCTCTAGACTCAACTTAGGCCAATTCTTTCATGAAACCGATGCTGCCAAAAATACAGGGGTGCGGGGGACGAGGTGAGCGAGTCCCGTGCCGTGATTGGTCCGTTCAAACACACGTGGGCGTCAGACAGTAATATCTGCCGGGCGCTAGTGATGTGACACGTTGAATAATAACATTGTCAATCACGGTCAATAATGTAATAACAGTAATAATATGCAAGCATGTTTTGAATGCTATGTTGATTCGTTCGTTCGAAAACATTAACCCATAACGTTGTGGTTTCGTTAGCAGGTGTATCTGCTTTATATAATTAATTTAAAAATAAACTATTGGTAAAAAGGCGTCTTATGGGATTTAGAGAAGCGCGAGACGAGACGAGATGCGGATGCGGATATTCGCAACATCCCTGCTTGGAAGCACTTCTTCACGCAGCTCGCCCTTCGGCCTCGCTTTAAATTACTGAGGGTTGCACGCTTGGGTGTCGGGGTGAAGGCTTCGGGCCTTCGGCGGGTCAGCCTTCGGCCTCCCAGCCTGATATTCGCCCTTCGGGTTCGCTTAACCTACTTGGAAATTTTCCTTTGCCCGTGTCCGCCGCCATTTTGAGTGTTTTCAAAAAATAATTCACATACTAATCTTGGGCCCCCAAGCTCGCCGCATGCCAAATCTCAACGCGCTCAGACCAACTTGAAAAAAAAAAGACGGCCATTTTCATAATCATAATCATAATTCTTTATTGCAACCATGGTATTACAAGGTGTTTTTATGTTAGTTAGTACATTTTGAAACTTTTTAAATGCAATTTGTGTTGTCTCGGGCCCTCTATGGCATTTGGTCGAGCACCCCCCACCTATCTCTCACCTTTGAAGATTTTCATAAAAAATAAGTGGCCATTTTTACCGCCATATTGGTTTTATTAAAAAAAATCCATAGGAATACAGCTAGGTGACCCCGAGTTTTCGTGACCAAAATTTTAGCGCGCTGGGAGTATTTTGAAAAATGATCGCCATTTTGAATCCGCCATTTTGAAAAAATAATGGCGGCTTCAGAAACTGTCAGCGTCCCTCTATGACATTTGGTCGAGCATCTCCCACGTATCTGTCACCGTTTAGTGACCAAAAGTCGGATAATCCGGTAGACCAAAAGTCGGATTTTTCTGGAAGTCACCAAACCACCCCCTCTATACGACCGTATCAAAGTCAAATACCCCAGGAACCCCCTTCTGGGAGAGCAATTATGTCAATTAATCACTCGGGTTGCGGCTTTATATACAGGGTGGATTTTCTTTTTGGCTCAGTGAGGGCAGCTACCAGATCCCGAACTGCTACGAGAAAACGGTCTTAGGAGACCTTCCCTCGATTTCAAATTAGATCCCATTCCTATTGAGGATCAAAAGCTTGTATGGAAGCAAAAAAAAATTCCGGCTAGAAAAGCCACAAATCGAGGAAAACTTTTCCCATAATAAATTTCACATTTTCTCCATAGTAAATGTATGGAAAAAGTTTTTATTAATTTGTGGCTTTTTAGTACATTACCGTAAGTCGACCCCTAGGAAACTATTGATACTGGATAGGAATGGAATCGATTGGCATACAAAAGTAGCATGTGAAAAATAAAAGTTTTCATTTTCATTCAAATATTATGGGAAGTTTTCCTCGATTTGTGGCTTTTCTAGCATGAAATTTTTTTTTGCTCCCATACAAGCTTTTGATCCTCAATAGGAATGGAATCGATTGGCATAAAAAAAAGTTTGTCAAAAATGACCTTTTTCTCGTATCCTGTATGTTTTTTCCAAAATCTGTAAATGCCAATCTTCATTAATTTAAAATCGAGGGAAGGTCTCTTAAGACCGTTTTCTCGTAGCAGTACGGGATCTGGTAGCTGCCCTCACTGAGCCAAAAAGAAAATCCACCCTGTATTCGCGGTATCCTACTATACCCACCCATTAAAAACATCCTGTATAATTCTATTAAGAGTTATTACATGGTTTAAATCAAATATTGATTTGTTATTATGTAAATGAAATGTTATTTAACACAATCTAACTAAATGAGGTTTAAATTATTTGGCCGAATGTTCAAGTATCATTGCCATGTTGGCAGTCGTACACAGAAAAAAAGCAAAAATTAAAAAGTTAAACCGGCGCCCACTATTCTCAACAAAAATGGAATCAAAATAATGCATTTTAAATTGCAACCGTGTGTTTTTGTATAAAATTGGTCTTGTGATTAATTTTTGCAATGTTTTTATAATCGCTAAAAGTAATACGAGTACCTATGTAGTGCTGAATTGACAATATCGGTTATGTTCAAGGGAAAATTGGTACCTGACCGTAAGTGTACTTCTCATATTATTTATTTGTTTTATAGTGAATTTTTCGCAAATACCTATGCGATTTGAATTGAATTACCTTATCAATAGTAAACAATCACATTCTATGGATATGGACATCACTAGTTTGGGCTTAGGAATGTCACGTAATAAAATACAAGAAAGGATGTATACGGATGCAGCGCGATAGAAAGAGACTTTCTTAAAAGACGTCATCGAGTTTCAAGCGCTGTCAAATTTGATGAGACGCTTAAATTAAAATATTTTTTTATCCAAATCTCTAAAAAATCGGCTTACCTGTGAAATGAAATGCCATTTTTTTGTACACCAGAGTTTTTAGTGTTCTTGCCACACAATTTGACACAACAATAATGCATTTTTGATAGCAAAAACTTCTTCGAGCTACCGAAGTTTCTACACCGAGCCCGGTCCGCCGACTGAAGTAAGCGGTGTAGGCGTGACTCGAAGATGGAGTAACGCTACCGTATGTGTGGCAGAGGGGGTAGCGCGACTATGCTATGTCTAGAGGCTGGATGGTCAGTGGATCTAAATTGGTACAAAGTTCTATATAGTTTTTCAAGTCAACAACAGTCATATGGTCAGTTATTTCACAAAAGGCCTTCTACCGTAAATTATGTACAGATAAACCGATAAAGATCGTCGGCATTTTGACTACCAATACTACCAATATTTTGAGTAGATCCATTCACTTTTTGTTTTCTCACGCTAGCCCGGATCCACTGCCATACCAGAAGTAATCTAAATTTTCAGAAGATCTTCGGTCTTTCCAGTATACCATGGTATTTCGAGTAGACCAAGGCATTTCTACAATATTCCTACCTGCTCTCGCCCTGAGCGGTATCGCACTGTTTTCTATTCACTCCGGTGCAAAGCGGAAGTAACCGAGTTTTTGAGAAGACCATCGGTCTTTCCAGTAGACCATAGTGTTTCAAGTAGACCAAATCTTACCTAGTCTCTTCCTGAGCGGTGTCTTGTGTGCTGAGTCCCATGTCTTCTTTTGACTCGCTGATCGCCTCCGCGCTGCATAACGGAAATAACCGAGGTTTTGAGAAGACCATCGGTCTTTCCAGTAGACCATGGAGTTTCAAGTAGACCTAGCCTTACCTAGTCTCTTCCTGAGCGGTGTCTTGCGTGTCGAAGCCCATGTCTTCTATTCGCTCGCGGATCGCCTCCGCGGTGCACTCTCGCGGCGCATAACGGAAGTAACCCGCGTTTTCTGATAACTCCACCTGCGGATACATTTACATATTATGGATTAAGACAGGGTCACCAAATGGCGGACCGCGGCCTGCATCCTGCATCCAGACCGCCGCCGACCTATTTTATTTTTTGCTTAAGTATTTAATAAACTCAAGGAGAAACGGACCGCGATGTCATTTTATTTTAAGAACCGGACCCCTGAAGAAAATTTTGGTGACCCCTGGATTAAGAGGAAAGGGGCAGAGCAGATAATGCGCTGGACCTTCAAAACGGTTCTAACGACTTTTTAGTACGTGGTTATTACCGGGTATTCCAAATTGGATGCAAACAGCCCAAATCAGAGATAGATGGAGAACTTTGGTGAAGGCCTCCGAAGACATGGTTTTTACCGAATGTTAACTCTATCTTCTTATCGTGAACTTATTATACCTATGTATTTATTTATTATCAATACGAACACGGGGCAATAGATCGGCTCAGTAGGTCTTTCGAGCAAACTTCCGGTATTTCTAGTAGACCGTTGGTCTTTCGAGTAGACCGTCGGTCTTTCGAGTAGACCGCCGGTCTTTCGAGTAGACCATAGTGAATTAGAGCTCACCTTAGCATGCTCGACGCCTTGCAGTCCACGGATAGTGCCCTCAATGTTCCGCACGCAGGACTGGCAAGTCATACCCTTGATCGGGATTCGAACCGCCACCAGGGCCTGCTCAGTCTCCCTGTGAACAAAGAGAAATTGTATTTAGTGTTTTATTCCAAACTTTATTTGTTGAGGGGAAAAAACACACTTGTCATTGGATTCGCAGCGCTTCGTAAGAAAGGAGTGAAATGTGAATGAAATTACTACAAGGATTTAGGGCGTTATAAACGCCTGCTAAGCTAATCAGCTGATGATCGTTGTTTGTCCCTCTCTATGGCATAACGACAGATAGGGACAAACGACGATCATCAACTAATTAAGAGCTCATTTAGACGATGCGAGAACTCGCATGCGTCTTTCATTACATTGCGGGTTTTGATCGGTCGGTTGAATTGGACGTAACCAACAGTCCGGAATGTAACTAAAATCGCATGCGAGTTCGCGCGCCGCCTAAGGGCTGATTTATACGACACGCGAGCTCGCATGCGGTTTTAGTTACATTGCGGACTGTTGGTTACGTCCAATTCAACCGACCGATCAAAACCCGCAATGTAATGAAACTCGCATGCGAGTTCTCGCATCGTCTAAATGAGCCCTAAATCAGCCCTAAGTTTCGCAGCCGTTTATGAACGCCATTAGTGTCGTGGCGTGGCTAGATCGAGTCGAACCAATATTCACCGCGTCGCTGATACACTATTATTAACCGGAAGTAAGACTATCTTAGAATCACAGATTGTTGGAAAACACATTCGTTCCACATTAACCAATTTCATGGCAATTTGTCTTGACTGAGCCGGTTTCCTGCACGAGGCTAGTAACTGAGCATTGTTTCGCTATTATATTACAGTTATGGGCTTGAAATCGTTTTTTTGAAGTGGAAACTTCTTTAGCGGCGCTGTGCACTTATTGTGATGGGGAAAAAATGTTAAACTCGTAACAGGTGTCACGTGACCGTAAGACGTAAGACGGTCACGTGACCTGATCGAAAAACTGTTACTTCAATGTCATTGAGTTTTTCTTTATTGATTTAAATGCCATCTAGTGAGTGTCGATCTAACTGGTATTAATATAACTCGAGTACTAACAGTGATGTTAGTTAGGGTTTCAAGTAATGCGATGAAATAACGCTAGATGGCGTTAACCTCAATTATACATAGTGCTGCAGACATTTTGCAATAGTTATTGAGTTTTCACTTCTGTCGGCACTCCCTGAGTGCAACCAGTTGTTTTTTTTATCTTTCAATCTCGTAGTCACCCATGCTAAAAACTTTCAGTGCTACCTTATGCTATCGAAACGTATTTTTTGTCACCTAGCAGGTTCATTGTCAAATCCATTCAACTGTGTCCTATCGTTTTCCGCATTCGATAACGTTTGCGGTGTTCTACGTTAACCAGGTATAACCGCCAATTTGAATTTGGAACTAATTTATCTTTGAAGAAAATGTTCCAATGATTAGCAATACAATTGAAGGGATGTTTACAAAAACAACATAACTGCTTAGAGCGGTTGACACCTTTTTATGAAGACTGTTAATCGTTTCAGGTGTCAACCAGTGTAGTCAGTTATGTTGTTTTTGTAAACATCCCTTCAATTCGCCACTGTTCTAAACCTTTAAAGGGGCCCACTGATTAACAGTCCGCCGGACGGTATCGGCCTGTCAGTTAGAACGAAAAATTGACAGTTCCGAACAACTGACAGTCTGATATCGTCCGGTGGACTGATAATCAGCGGGCCCTTTAGATTAGGTACATAAAAATTTACATTATAGTTTATAATATAACATGTAAGGGAGCGTTCAAGTATTACGTAACGCAATTTTTGAAAATTTTTGACCCCCCCCCCCTCCCCCATGTAACGCACCGTAACGTTTTTCTGTACCACCCAGGCCCCCCATCCCCCTAGTAAAACGTTACGTAACCACCAAGTGACCATTTTTTACCTAAAGGCCACAATTATGTGGCGTAAAGTACCGTAAAGTGGCGAAAAGTTCTGTAGGGTTAAAAAACAATGTTACGTAACGCGTAGTTCATTCTGAATCCCTAACAACGTTTGTCCTAAAGTCACATGCCCTAACTGGTTTGTCCTAATGGGCACATGCCCTAACGATCAATTGATATAACGATTATTTTCCATAATGTAAGGTTCTGAAAAATGGTTAGGTTTTAGAACTTGCTGCCACAAAAGTGGGTTAGGATAGGGTTAGAACTGCGACCCTCGCAAAAAATAAAATATGCTTAATAACATTAGGATAAGTAATCAATAATTAGGGAAACCAAAATTAGGGTTTTTAGTGTTAGGACAACTGATCATTATGACAAACAATATTAGAGAATGCAAAGATAGGAGAAAATACTTTAGGGATTCAGATATAGATCCGTGAGCAATCTATGTATTTTTTTCTCTATGGCATAGCACACGGCGTTTTGCACACGACAAGTCATTAATTCGCTCGCACGTAACTGCATTAACATAAATGCATATTTATTAGTCTTATCGGTAATACGCTTGTCAAGTTCACACGCTAATTGAAAATTAATGTTTCCTAACAAAGTGTTTACTTTGTTGTAGGTTTTTGTCTCGAATTTGTACGCCTAGACTCCTCGAGTCGAATGATGGTCCCTATACATAAATAAATAAATAAGTATATATTTATTTCAAAGCCAAACCAGTGGGGAGACACTCCTGACTTCGGGCACAGGGCGGACACGCCATACATCAAAAATCATTTGCGTTTATGTGTGCACGGCACGTCTGTACACGCGTCATTGTGTATGTGTGGGTAAGTCGCTTTACTGAGAGCACGCCAGAAGTCCGGCAGATTCATGCCGCGGCCAGTCGCGGGGCGAGGTAATGCGAGTCGGGGCGGGGCGGTGCGTGGCCGTTCTGTATGATAATACTATTACTTATTCTGTGCTTCGGCTCAGCATTGCTCCGAGCAATTATTAGCGTTGACACAACTTGAGGTCCCTTTGCGTGCACGACCACAGATAAGATATTTACTTGATTTTGACAACCCTAAATAGCCGAAAGGGATAGTGCCATAAGTTAGAAAGGGATATCATGATTCCACCTTGGATCGCTGTCAAACTTCGGTTTCGTAGGAAATGTCCTTTCTGTACGGTAGTAGTATATAGTAGGTACTATTACTTATTATGTGCCTACCATGAGACTTGAAGAAACTGTCATAGGGACCATCCAACCAATTTTGCGGGAAAAAGGGAATTTTACAAAACGTGTAAATTAATTAAGTAGTTTAATAATAGCTACACGTGAATTTTTTGTCTGTCAAGGTGTCTTGTATAAGGAAAAACCTCGATCCTTATGTTATATAGAATTGTATACCTATGGGTACTTTACATATGTATATATATGATATAGGTACAATGCGTCACGCGGAAGGCACCATAATGACGATAAATAAGTATTTTGGTGAATCTGGTGATAATCATAAGTTGAGTCATAGCGTTATATCAAACGCTATAAAGTATGGTTGATGTTTTGCTTACAAAACACTAATTATTATATCTACATGTAGATATATAATTCATAAACTTGACTCACTTAATTATTAAAATCATTATCATCAGCCACAAAAACTCCCAAACCGAACTGAAACACTATAAAATTAGAGTATAATATCGTAAACTTCTCAAAAATTCACACGCTCGCTAACAAAGCAAATGCAACTTTATAACAGAAGCAATAAGATTCAATTTGCAATGTCCAAACACAACACGTTCACAGTTGCCGAGATTCTAATTTGACTGAGCAAGTAGCAGAAATTGTTTAAAAAGTGAAATCTCTTTCTCGTTCCAATTTGAACTTTAACAAAGTGAAAATAAAATTCAAAATCATCTCAGCATATTCATCATACACACGGCACGCTCTGCGTCGAGTGCAAATTGTATTTAAAAAACTGAATAGTGATGGTTGTTTGATTTTAAACCTACAACTAAACGAGTTAAAGTTCAAATTTCAATGGGTATGTTACTCGATTTAATACTGTTTAGTTTCATAAGAGTATTTTGAATGAGTAAGGTCAGTACAATTTCAATTTCAATTTCAATTTCAATTTCTTTATTGTGAGTTATATGTAGGTAATACAGATGTTCTAAAATACTTAATGTCCATTATAACCTGCCTTTAAGGCGTACAATATTCTTAAACTACATGCATTATTAAAAAATTAAACTAACATAACATAATCAAAACATAACAAAAACCGACAATAATTATTAATTTATATCAACAATTACAATAATTATTAATTTACTAAATACATATCACAACCGAGATCCCAATTTCTTATTATTAAATTTAAATGTCAAAATTATCATCAAAAAATTCTTTTATGTCATAATAACTTTTTCTTACAAGTAATTCCTTTAGGTGTCGTTTAAATGAAGGTGTTGGTAAGCCTTTTATTTCGTTCGATAAGTGATTGAACATTCTAGGTCCCATAACAAAAAAAGAATTGTCATAAAAACTAGTTTTCGGAATGTGATCGGGTAGAATATAAAATACGTTTTTGGCTTTCCTAGGAAATTGGCATGTGTGACTTTTAAATAGTTCCATATGTTCCTGAATAAATATGCAGGACTCTAAGATGTAGGTTGAGGTCAGAGTCAATATGCCTAATTTGACAAAGTGAGCTCTGCATGAATCTCTTTGTTTTAAGAAAGACATTGCTCTTATGCACTTTTTCTGTATTTTAAATAGAGGCAATATATGTGTTGCAGCGGCATTTCCCCAATGTATTATATCATACCGTAAATTTGACGCTACATATGCGTGATAGGCATTTAGAGCAGTTGCTTGTGAGACTGTATTTGTTAGGTTTCTTAAAACGTATATATATCGGCTAATTTTCTTACAAATATCCATTATGTGTGTTTTCCAGCTAACATTAGAATCAATTGTAATGCCTAAGAATTTAAATTCATTAACTTGCTCTATAATATTTCCCTTATACATTATCGTCATGTCCTTTTCCTGTGATTGAGATAGATAAAACTGCATTACTTTTGTCTTGGTTACGTTGACTTTTAAATTATTTTTATCAAACCATTCTATGACATTATTGACGGCGTTGTTAGTTTGTGTTTCATATGTTTCGGCATGACTTGATTCAACTATAAGTGTGGAATCATCAGCAAAAAGCACCATTTGATGTTGTACGACACATGGAAGATCATTGATGTATAAAATGAATAATAATGGTCCTAGTATACTCCCTTGCGGGACGCCGTATTCTACTATTCTACAAACTTATATTTGCGGTCAGTTACGGTATTGTTCTAATCAAATAGTATGGATACATGATAGATTAACTGTTTTTGAACTGTGTTTGTGGATTTACGCGGATTTTCCTCTTTGCTTACAGATATTATGGATAGGTACAGTCACGACTAAAAATATCGATACGGACAACGTGCTAAAAATATGTAGGTATATACCATATAAGTAAAGAAAGTGTGGTAACTCCATACATCAGGTTTCTTACCAAAACGCGAGTTATTTCGTAGTCGACATCTAACGTCAAGTAGTGGAACTATCAGTACCGCTACTTGACGCTAGATGTCGACTACGAAATAACTCGTGTTTTGGTAAGAAAACTGATGTATGGAGTTACCACACTTTCTTTACTTATATTTCTCTATGATTCTGACTTAAAACTTTATGTGAAACAAAGGCACCCCGTACAGGATGGCCGTCTATTTATCATTTGTCACCATGCCTGTCACGTTCTAACAAGTGCGAAAGTGACGAATGACATGACAGGTGATAAAGACACAACCATGATGCCGCTGCAGTACACTTACGGTTACGTGTCAGAATAAATAATAGTACTAGGTACAGAAGACTCACTCTCTAACAAAACGCGTCTGTTACGATCAGCACAGATATGGCCGCTAGGTGGCGACAGCGCCACGCGCGGCTTATGGCTAGCCACCAAAATTGGGGCGGAACGGATGTACTTTTAGCTACCTGTAGCAAAGCGACGAAATCGCGGAGTGAGACACGCCTGGTTACGTGTCAAAGCGCCTATCGCCCCACACTCAATGGTATTGTTGAAAGTTCCACCTCAACTATTGTTAAGACACTGACAATAGTATTTTAGTTATGTAATGTTCGTATTGATTAAATATAGATGTGTTTATGTCGAGCTAAGATAAACTAAGGCATAGTTGAATAATCTATATGTTTTGTTTCAAGCTTTTATAGCAAGTGACAAATGGTTACAGAATGTGCTTGTATTAAATAAGTGCATTGAGTTATCACTACATAGTATAAAACAAAGTCGCTTCCCGCTGTCTGTCCCTATGTGTGCTTAGATCTTTAAAAGTACGCAACGGATTTTGATGCGGTTTTTTAAAATAGATAGTGATTCAAGAGGAAGGTCTATGTATATATAATTTGTTAAACCGTGCGAAACCGGGGGCGGGTCGCTAGTTAAGTAAAAGTTGTGGCCTTGTGGCGTTAAAAAAATGTATTTTCTTTCTTTCTTTCAAATATGATCCAAAAAAATTGTTTATCTTTATGCTGACCGTTATTTGCGGTTTTAGAACGCCTCATAGACGAGTTCATGATATGTGTGTACAGATGTATATTTTATAATATACATCTGTATTTTATAATATACAGATGCATAATTTTTTTTCATCGTATTTTCACGGAAACGTACGAACGTTTCTTGCTATTTCAGTCAATCTCGGTACAAAAAGTACTGAGGTTGACTGAAGTAGCATGACAAATACCAACGTTTCCGAGAAAATACGATGGAAAACAATTGTGACGTTATCTATGAAAAGGGACCTTATTGTCGATGGCGCTTACGCCATTATTAACAATGCTCCGATATAAATGCAATGCCGCGCGACGCTGTGCGGCGTAAGCGCAATCGACAATAAGGTCCCTTTTCATAGATAATGCCCCAACCCCAATTATCACCACATCTGTAGATCAATTTATTTAAATTCTATCGTACGCTAAATCAAAACAGCATTGTACCCGCACTGTTTATAAAACGACTACTTTTGATTGGACGCTCATCTAACTAAAACAATGACTAAACATTCATAGGACATGTTTAAATTTCATTCGATAGCGTGATTTGTATGGGATTTTGAACAGGGGCCCGTTTCTCAAAAGCTTGTAACTTGTAATACAAGCGGATTCCACTTGTATTACAAGTTACAAGCTTTTGAGAAACGGGCCCCAGGGCGCCAAGCGGGACGTTTTGGAAACTCAAAATGTGATACAAAATGAGACTTAGTGCAATTAAACGCGTACGTCCGTTTTGGAAACTCAAAATCCCATACAAATGACACGCGTACGTCACGTCACGCTATCAAATAAAATTTACACTAGGGGTACAGACAGCAGCAGAAGTTGCTAAGCGGGCGAGGTGTTACAAAATTACCTTGACACGCTCTTATTCTCGCGTCGCGTCAAGATCATTTTGAACACCCAGCCCGCTTAGCATCTTCTGCTGCTGACTGTACAGCTTACAGAGCCACTAGTTAAAGTCATTAAATGGTAACTTATTAAGGTCAAGTGTTAAAATACGGCCAATGGTCGGCAGAGAAAGGACAACCTTGCGACAGTTAAGTCACGTGCTTACGTAATAACGTATATGCAAATTGGACCTTAAACCTTTAGGGTAAGATTCAAATTTCTCTACCTTCAAGATTAAGACTTGAATCATGATTTAGTATTGTACAGCCGCCATCAAATATATTGGAGCGGCCAAGGTGCTCACAAATATCTGAACACGCCTCTATTGCCAGGGCGCTGGAGTGCGTGTTCAAATGTAAGTATGTAACTTTAACCTTGCCTATCCATTCCATATGTGCCTATTCAAAATCACTGGCGATTTTTTTTACATGCTACCTATGCCAGTGAGATTAGAAAACACAATTTATAAAATAGTTATTTACGATACAAGTGCGGAAAAGAGGAAATTCGAAACGAGTGGCGATAAATTAAAAGTATTAAAACACGACCGGAGGGAGTGTTTTAAATCGACACGAGTTGCGAATTACCTATTCGCACGTGTATCGTACAACGTTTTACATTACTGTTAGCGACGTGCTCAAAATGGTTTTTTTTTGGTTTTGTTTAATTCTGTTTATTATTGTGGTACTCCGATGATTTGTACAACTTTAGTTTTAAGCTGAAATTTGGAGGTAGATATACGTGTGACGCAGCGACAAGGTTCCAACGGTTTTTGTTTTTGACCACGGGTCAGTCGGCTTGTCTATCCGCGCGCGACACACGTACATACTGCTCTCATGTTAAAATCATGTGGTGTCTGTAACTTTTAGAAATTAAACTGTGTTTTCGTGTCCCGTACTGTGAGCTTTTATTGTGGAACACCTTCATCATCAACAATTACATATGGCACTTTAAACTTTTGACATACGCACGGAAAGTTCTATTTCTCGCACTAGTTCGGTAAAGTAGCACAATATGTACTGTAAACATATTTTTGGTTCAGTTTTGTATAAAGATATCAAATGGACCGGTTCATAACAATTATAGTGGTTAAAAAGAATAAAAGCCTTCCGAGTCTCCCGTTGTCGAATATAACTGTTCATTTAGGTGAAAGTAAAGCTCATAAACTTTCGCTTTCTTAAGAAAAAATCGTAGAGAAACAGATAAAATATAAATAGGGAACTTATTGTCATCAGGAAACACTTCCGAAACAATTAATTGAAGAAGTACCCACTAATCATCACGCACTATCTCCACTTATGACCGCCACATACCACGAACACATTACGCGAAGTAAGGTATAAGGGTTCCGTTTTTTCTTTTTTAGGTACGGAACCGTAAAAATTAATGCTTAAGGCTCAGGGGGCCATTTCGACTGCGGAATAATTTCAACTAGTCGAAATATCTTTCATGTTTTACGTTACTAACTAGAGTGCCATATACATAATAATAATAATATGTCCAGATAGCGAAAAAGATACAATACAACTCCTCTTTATTGCAAAACCTCAATAAAACATTTACAGAGAGACACACATAATACCTACATGAAGACAGAGGTAACAACAGGCGGTCTAATCGCTAAAGAGCGATCTAAATCTATCTAGTTAATTTATCTAGATCTATCGCGAAAGATGTGTTGTGTGTGACTCTAGTTAATAATGTAAAACATGGAAGATATTTCTAATAGTTGAAATTATCCCGCAGTCGAAATAGCCCCCCTTCACCTTACCTATTTCCAATTTAAAAAAAATCTAGTTCCTTTTGGACCATAGTTTACGGTAAATTATTAGCAATTTGTATTAAACTACACTTTAATTCCGGACACGATTAACAAACGCCATGGCGCAATTTCTACCGGCTACCTGTAAAATGGTAAAATCACGTGGAAATGTTTACAAAACAATAGCGCATTGTTTACAAAAAGTTTTGTAGGCGGGAAATGCATGACTTAGAATTTGCTTTTTAGGGTTCCCAAGGAGTACGAGGGCTGTTTGATAAGTACCCGTTTATGAAAAAAATAATCAGTTGTTTTTGTTTATATGCATTTATTTTTCTTCATAGTCTCCTTTTAACTCTATACACTTGTTCCACCTATATTCAAGCTTCAATAAACCATCCAAAAAGTATGATTTCGGAAAGTCATTAAAATAGGCCTCTGTGGCGGCAATGACTTCGTCATTTGATCCAAATCGCTTACCACCGAGCCATTTTTTCAGGTTGGGAAACAAAAATAAATCGCATGGGGTCAAATCTGGAGAATACGGGGGGTAAGGCAATAGGGCGTAGCGTAATTGTGTTAATTTAGCCATCACAACTCTAGACGAATGAGCTGGTGCGTTGTCGTGATGAGACAGTACTTTTTTATTTTTTAAATGGGGTCGTTTGTCCTTCAACCCAGCGTCAAATTCATCCAATAAATTGGCATAGTACTGCCCTGTTATCGTTTTCCCCTTTTCTAAGAACTCAATATGTATAATACCCTGCGAATCCCAAAAAACGGTCGCCATGACCTTTCCAGCCGATGGAACGATTTTTGCTATCTTTCGCGCAGGTTCACCCGGTAAAATCCACTTCTTCGACTGCCCTTTCATTTCCGGGGGGTAGTGGTGACCCACGTTTCGTCTACGGTCACGAAACGACGCAGAAACTCCTTCGGGTTACGCTTGAACACGGCCAAACACTGCTCCGAAGTAGTCAGTCGGTTCCGTTTTTGCTCCTCCGTGAGTAAACGCGGCACCCACCTCGCCGATACTGTCTTCATACCCAATTTTTCTTCTAATATGTTTTGTACCCGCTCGATTGGAACATTTACAGCATCAACGATTTCTCGAAGTTCAATTCGGCGGTCGGCTAAAACGATATTTTCAATTTTCTTAACCATATCGTCTGTAGTCACCTCAATTGGGCGGCCTGGGCGATCCTCATCAAAGACGGTTGTTCTCCCCCGCTTAAACTCGTTAAACCAGTATCTGACGGTTGTCATAGAAGGAGCACATTCATGGTAAACCGCTTGCATTCTTACTTTTATTTCATCACATGTTTTTCCTTCCAAAAACAAGAATCTAATTACAGACCGATACTGCTCTTTCTCCATTTTCACAATTTTAAGTTCACGCTTTCACTGAATCGCTGTCAAATGAGAAAAAAACAAAAGAATGCTGTTTTTTTTTTAAATTTTCCCACCTCTGAAAAATGGCTTAAAACGATTGTATACATATTTTCGGCCCGTGATATTAATACATTTGGAAAACGGGTACTTATCAAACAGCCCTCGTAAAAACGGGACCCTATTACTAAGACTCCACTGTCTGTTTGTCTGTCACCTGGCTGTAACTCACTCATGAACCGTGATAGCTAGACACTTAAAATGTTCATAGATGATGTATTTCTCTATTAATCTTCTGGTGCTTTATTTCTTGCATGGTATAAAATAATTTCTTTTAAATACAGTCAAATACCCTATTCGCCATACTCCCGGTCCGTAAAATGACTGGATAATATCCATCCGCCCTCGCGTTCGAGATGAAATTCTCAGTGACATCGCCTGCGTTCCGGTCGTGCGCGTTGGATATTAATGAAAAACTTGGAATGTTTGAAATAGGTCTCAGAAGAGTATGAAGCAATCAGTATTATTTAACCAAGGATTGAATTACTGAGAGGAATTAGGTGCTTTAATCATGATTACTATTGATTACCCTCGGGGCAATAGATAGACCATAAAATATAGCGGCGCCACCGTGTAAGGTTAAAACAACACCGTGTATTAAGGTTATAAGATGATATACCTTGCAGGTGTCTTCAAGCTTTACATTTGTAGTTTATACCAGGCGTGTCTCACTCCGCGATTTCGTCGCTTTGCTACAGGTAGCTAAAAGTACATCCGTTCGGCCCCAATTTTGGGGAAAGCCATAAGCCGCGCGTGGCGCTGTCGCCACCTAGCGGCCATATCTGTGCTGATCGTAACAGACGCGTTTTGTTAGAGAGTGAGTCTTCTGTACTTAGTACTATTATTTATTCTGTGTTTATACATACAGTTCAAAAGTTTTAAAGTTCTTGCACATTTTTATAAAATTACACTCCCTGTAGTCAGGTAAATAAATATTAAATAAAATTTGGCAATAAAATGTCATAAAAAATTCAATTCAATGGGATAAATAACCTCCGGCCTTCATTTTTCTGCCTTTTTCAACAGACAAAATTGGTTTACTGGACTATAATTATTATTTTTTTCTCAATAAACTTAATTATGACCTTATACAGCCGCCATCAGCTATATCGGAGCGGCCAAGGTGTTCACAATACCTGAACACGCACTCTAAACAATAGAGGCGTGCTCAGATATTTGTGAGCGCCTTAGCCGCTCCGATATATCTGATGGCGACTGTACCTAAAGCTTTTAAAAGCATCGCCCACAAAGCTCCAATGCGTGGGCGTCCACCGCCTTTAAATATTGATTTCTGAACGCCCACGGCGCTCCAATGACGTCACATAGGGGCCAGTCCAGACGGGACAATTTTCGCCTATTAAATTGAACATTTGATCGGGTGGTGTGGACGCAAAAATGAAAATGAAGGACATTGGCTCGCCGAATCTATTATGAAATTGTGTACGTGTGAAGCGTCCAGATGAGATTGATACCAATTTATTTTCTGATCAAATTGTCAATTTGATGATTTGATCATCCAGTCTGGACGGGACTTGTCACACTTATCAGCATCAAAGAGTGACGTGACAGCCAAAGTGGTCAAATATTTCGGAACACATCCTTATTTCTATAGTAACAAAGGCGATATATTTCGCAAATTAGGCCGTTAACTATCTATTTGATGCTGACTGTACATGTCGGATTTTTTTTTATGTGGGCGCAGAAAACTTTCTGGCCCCTGTTTCACCACGGTGACAATTTGTCACCTGACAATGACAATTCGCCGTGCATGGCTGTTCCAACAAGATTTTTTTTTAATAATGAATTTGTGTTATTAAAAAGAAAACTCTTTTCATATCGTGAAGAATAAAATGGGGTATCAAAACAATTTTATATAGTAATAATCGTATTATTAGAATTTTAGTTTTCGATCTGTTTTCGATATGTTACTGATCTGATCTGTCAAAAGTGACATTACTCAACCAAAAACGTCACTCTGGACACTGACAGATCAGTATTATATCTGAAACAGATCGAATCACTAAAATTCGAATATGCCTGTAAGAAATGTTAACTCACCCAATCTCCACATCGTCCAGCCTCTGGTACTTGACGTTCCGCGACATGTTGCCGTCCCTGTCACACACTATGTCGCACTCACTCACACATCATCGGTCTATAACTCCAGTAATCGTTTTATAATCGCTTGTTCTACAATAGATTTAATTAAATTAACACATTTTTTAGGTTAATTTACACTTGATTCAAAAAAATACGTGTTTTGATGAATATAAACATCTTGTAATGTTAAAATTGTTAGTTTATAACTGTGGGTGTCTTTAATTAGTGGTATGTTATTTGACTACAAATTACTGTTGGTTGCCGCTTATGACAATTTTGACAATTGTCTATTGACATACCTGTTATTTCATGAATTAGTAATTTGTTATTGCAAAGCCGTAAGGTTCAACGGTGGCCAATTAAGAGTGTCGTCACTAAGAGCACTTGTCGGGATATCTTAAGTGATTAGAGAATTGATAAGGCACTCGTAAGACTTGCAGTCGGCACTATTGCACACGGGTTTGTTTACATACAATAAAATGTACCTAGACTATACCTACAGCGTGTATTTTTGATACGACTACAACAACAACAACAACAATTAACAACAGCAGTTATAGAATAGGCCCTAGTGAATTTAGACGATAGTGGACGAAAGTAGTCCACATGTTCCTCCCTGGATATTGACTTTGTGGAAAATATTTCACCTATAAGTACTTACTAAAGGTTATTGCAGGTGACTGTACCTATGTGTGTATGTGTTTAAAAATATTTAAAAAATATTTTGTAAGTTAATTTAGTTTTTTGGCTGTCCTGAATATATGATATGATGGTATATGAAATTATCACAAATAGGGGATTGGACACGGACGGATTGTATCAAATACTACTTATATAATCACTTTAGACCCGATTAGTATATCTTTACTGTCTTGTACTATTATCGCCTGTGTTATCACTAAACAAAACACTATTAAATAAACTAAAAATCTCTCCATTAACCAGTATTTCGTCACGAAGTCTAGTTGACAATCACCGCACTGATAAATATCACATAACAACGTGAAACGCCGCGTGAATAACGCTTATTTTTAGGCTTAAAGACTCGAGCCCTCAAGACTCTTACGTCTTGAAGACTCGACTACATTTGAGAATTGTATTTATTTATTTTACGCGTATGGATGTAAGAAATCGTCTTTGCCGCCTTCGAGGCATTAAGCCTCGAGAGTCTTAAGGGGCCCTCTGATTAACAGTCCGCCGGACGGTATCGACCCGTCAGTTGTTCGGAGCTGTCAACTTTTTGTTCTAACTGACAGGCCGATATCGTCCGGCGGACTGTTAATCAGTGGGCCCCTTTAAGGGTTCGAGCCTTTAAGCCTTGAAATTAGCGTTATTCACGACACTAGAAACGCGTCGATATACCATGAACGAGTTCTATAAACTGAATGATAACAACTATCACTATGTAAACGGTTTATCTTCCAGATTAGAGAGTGTCTTTCAAAGGGGCTTATATCTTTATGAAAACTGTACAAAGATAAGCCCTTCTGAAAGCTCCTCATGCGCTGTCGATAGCAGGTCAAATAACGATTAACAGAAAAGTGGGAATGGTTGGTAAACTTTAAATCATTGGCAACTCATGAACAAATTTAGAGGAACGCAAAAAAAATGTTAAATTCCTGATGGATTACAGCGTAGAGATCACGCACAATTTTTGTTACACCTTGTATACTACTAAGTACTTGAAGGGATCTATATCTGAATCCCTAAAGTATTTTCTCCTATCTTTGCATTCCCTAATATTGTTTGTCATAATGATCAGTTATCCTAACACTAAAAACCCTAATGTTGGTTTCCCTAATTATTGATTACTTATCCTAATGTTATTAAGTATATTTTCTTTTTTGCGAGGGTCGCAGTTCTAACCCTAACCTAACCCACTTTTGTCGTAGCAAGTTCTAAAACCTAACCATTTTTCAGAACCTTACATTATGGAAAATAATCGTTATGACAATTGATCGTTAGGGCATGTGCCCATTAGGACAAACCAGTTAGGGCAAGTGACTTTAGGACAAACGTTAGGGATTCAGAATGACACCCTACTTGAAGTAATCATATAGAGCTAATATTATACTACTTGAAGTAACATAGAGCTGATATTACCACGTTAAACGATTATAATCGGTTGCGCCACCGCTCCAATTCGCGGGTGAAAGTCGCGTTACGAGGTAAAAGCGAGCGATGCGATCGGTACCTGATCATGCGCACTTTTAAACATCTTTTGTATTTTTCAACCAAAAAGGACAGTCATCAGACTTATCGGAGCGGCAGAGGTGCTCAGAAATATCTACACACGCACTGTCGCCTTAACTATATTTGAAGCTAGAGTTAGACCAAGAAAAGTCTGCAGCGATTTTGATAGCCCACGCAGTGTTATTTACACGTCATAAATTCATAGAAGTTTGACATTTAAAATGACACGTGCACTGCGTGGGCTATCAAAATCGCTGCAGACTTTTCTCGGTCTGACTCTAGTTAAAAAACCGGCTAAGTGCGAGTCGGTCTCGCATTCCAAGGGTTCCGTACATTAAGTCCGACTCACGCTTGGATGCACATTTCTAATAGGTTTTCCTGTCTATAGGTAAAAAACTATTTTGTGTATTTTTTTCAAAATTTTTAACGCAGTAGTTTCGGAGATAAAGGGGGGGGGGATGTTCGGACAGACAGACGCACGAGTGATCCTATAAAGGGGCCCACTGATTAACAGTCCGCCGGACGATATCGGCCTGTCACTTAGAACAAAAAGTTGACAGTTCCGAACAACTGACAGGCCGATATCGTCCGGCGGACTGGTAATCAGTGGGCCCCTTAAGGGTTCCGTTTTTTCCTTTTGAGGTACGGAACCCTAAAAACAGTTGCCAACAACGCAATAAACACCAAATATTATTTAGGATTCAATTTTAATGACTATCATTACATTATTTATTTTTTATCACCGAATCTTTATAAACCGTTCATTATGTTTTGATTGATATGATAAAACGATATCTGTGATTTGAAACCTTGAAAATATTGAATAATTTTACGGTTTAGACTCACTTGTTTTAAGTCACTCGCGCGGCATGTTTCGGAGAGCCTAGGTCTCCTTTCTCAAGCACCAACAGCCGTCAACGGCCGTCGTGAACGCTGCTCGCACTGTTGGTGCTTGAGAAAGGAGACCTAGGCTCTCCGAAACATGTCGCGCGAGTGACTTAAAACAAGTGAGTCTAAACCGTAAAATTATTCAATGTTAGCATGTCTCACAACAGTTTAAATTCGACCTTGAAAATAAGTTGTGTTTCACAGATAACTAGGTACGAGTATTAGTTTTTTAACTAGCTACAAATGTAGCTAATGCGACAGTGCGTGTTTAGATATTTCTGAGCACCTCTGCCGCTCCGATATATGTGATGGCGACTGTACATCACGACATAGTATAAAACATAGTCGCTTCCCGCTGTCTGTCTGTCCCTATGTATGCTTAGATCTTTAAAACTACGCAACGGATTTCGATGCGGTTTTTTTAGATAGAGTTATTCATGAGGAAGGTTTATGTATAATTTGTTAACCCGTGCGAAGCCGGGGCGGGTCGCTAGTTGTGTATAAAGGGCGGCAAAGAAAAATTCTCGAACGAGTTTCAATTGACGCCCGAACCCGATGGCGAGAGCTTAATTAACACGAGTTTGAAATTCCTGTACCGCCCGCACACATGTTTTTCATCACACTTGTGAGGGAAAAAAGGAAATAAATTTCGTACGTACATTTACAGCCCTAGGACGAATTAGGATTTACGGTCCGCATCGCCATCGTGTAATAACACCTTTTGCGAGCAAGTGTGATGAAAAATCGATAATTTAGTTTCGTAACAATGATTAATTAAGTTGTTAATGATATTCATTGAACCCATACTTGACTTTTATTGAATCTATTCCGATTTTAGACGCAATACTTGTTCAACGCAGTAAATATTGAGTTATAGGTCTAACATTTAGGATAAAAATAATTATATGGCATTTATTGTGAGTTGGGAGCCTATTGTGTCCCACTGCTGGGCAAAGGCCTCTTCTTCCATTCATCCCGGTTTTGAGCTGCATCTGGCCAGTATCTCAAGTCCAAGTTATCCCGCCATCGCCGACGAGGTCTGCCGGATCCCCAGTTGACTTGTGGGGCGACCACTCCGTGGTTATCTTGGCCCACAAGTCATTCGCCATGCGGCAGACATGACTAGCCCAGTCCCACTTTAAATTTTGCCACTTTTCGAGCTACATCTTTTGGCATAAAAACATTAATACTTATCTGGGAGACCCAAGTTTTTCTCGGAAAACATATTAAAACTCAAAAATGCGCGTTTTCCCAGAGATAAAACCTAGTTAGATCGATTTTTCGGCCCCGAAAACCCCTATATGGCAAATTTAATCGAAATCGTTAGAGCCGTTTCCGAGATATATATGTAGGTATATATATGCTCACAAGAACCAAATAGGATGCCGCTCAGCATAAGCTGGTTTTCAAGGCACCCAAAATTAAATTAAATTAAACTTAGGCAGTATAGTAAGAAGTTTATATGGTTAGCTATGGAACATACCACAGTTTTATATTGCCAGTTTGTCAAGAAAAACATTAAACTTTCATAAGTATCATAACTGAGGAAAAATCCTTTTAAAACTTTCAAGGAAAATCTATATTGAGTAAAGAAGAGTATTGATAATTTTATAACCCTTGACTTGACAATATCAGGTATTATAGGTAACTATCTCATAATATCGTCCATATTTGAAGTAACTGATATCACTGATAGTACCCATCATACGACGAGAAGTAGGATGCAATTAATAATTAATAGACACAGAGTGTTAATTATCAACGAGGTAAATAATAAATATGGAGGTCATGTTGAACAAATTTTACTATGGGACCAACCACGAGATCGGGTAAAAGATGGCGGTTTCCTAGTTTTCAAATGATCATATAACAACTATTAATATTGCTGTTTGTGGAGACTGGTCTATGTAAGCTAACACGAGCTATTATATTTAGTAACTTTATTTTTGAGGATAATTACATGGACACACCTCATTCGGTTCTCGTATGCTATTTTATTTTTATTATCATTTTCTTTGAATGTTTTAATTATTATTATTATTTTTTTACTCTTGGAGACCCTATACGCCTCTAAGGATAATTTGATTGACTACTATATATTGTAATCTTTTAGTTATGATGACACTTAGAGACATTTACATCTCTAAATAATTTAAGATTATAGTTTTTGTATCTTTGTGTTTTTTTTTTCAATACTATTGTTATAGCTTTTTTTGTAATTCGACATTTAGAGACTTAATACATCTCTATACTTTAGTTTGATTTGATATTTACGGCTTAGTTGTATTTTATAATTGTTGATGTTTTTTTTTGCTGTATGTAAATTCCATGTTGACGTGTAAAAGTGCCCTTGTGGCCTATTTGCTGAATAAATGTTGATGTTTGATGTAGGGACCCATAAGCAAATCTGAAAATCAGCGCTGGGTATATATCTAGACATATATCAGCGGGCTCAGCACGGTTCCATTTTTTATCCACTATCACTAAGCCCGTCACTTTCGCACTTACATACTTGTTAGAACGTGACAGGCATGGTGATAAACGATAAAAATGCGACCGTGCTACTAGAGCTGGCTAAAAGTTGTGCATGATTTTGTATAATTGTCTTTGTGAAATGAGTGTATATTGTTTTTCTCTCGTGTATTTTTTTTATGGTATTGCCTATATAAATGGACAGAGAGTAAACTAATACAAGAAAAAAAAATCAGTTTGCAAACTTGACGATTTGTTTTAAATATGTACTACCTATTCCGAACAATTCACAACTACATACATTCAAGAACTTACTGTAGTTTTTTATCTAAAGAATCTTTGTACTGCCATCAGATATATCGCAGCGGCCAGGGTGCTCATAATATCTGAACACGCACTGTAACGCCTTGACATTAAGAGGCGTGTTCAGATATTTGTGAGCACCTTGGCCGCTCCGATATATCTGATGGCGACTGGGCATCCCACACTCGAGCCTAAGACCTCGCCGGCAACCAAAATGCAACCAATTCACTTGGCAATCTTGGTCGATTACGATTATGCACCCAGCCGCCGGAATACCAGAGGACCTACCGCGAACACCGAAGTTCGCATATTGCGGGCGTCTTTCTCTTCTACTCCAATAAAGGCGTAATTAGAGTGACAGAGACATATGCCAGCAATTTGCGAACTTCGGTTTCTGCGGTAGGCCCTCAGAATGCACGTGATTATTGTTTGCCGGTCTTACCAAAAGTTGCGTAAATACTGAAGAGGATACTTGGATAGCATACTATACATATATGCTATGTTGGGGAAGGGTCTTTATGTGGCACTAGCGATCCGCCCCGGCTTTGCACGGGTTAACAAATTATACATAAACCTTCCTCTTGAATCACTCTATCTATTAAAAAAACAGCAACAAAATCCGTTGCGTAGTTTTAAAGATAAGCATACATAAGGACAGACAGCGGGAAGCGACTTTGTTTTATGCTATGTAGTAACGGTGACTGGTAGAGATGGGTCGTGGGTATTTACCCAATTTCCTCACCTAGGTAAATACCCGGTAAATACCCATCTACCCGGTATTTAACCGTATCTACCCAAATGGACGGGTAGATTCATTTCTTATTGCACATGTCGAGTTGTGTTAAAGTGGAGATATAAACCGAGTTTAGGTTGTAATTAATGTGTGTCATTTAAAATGAAAAGGTTTAGTGAAACCTGCAGTTGTAACTAAGGATTTTTAGTACACTTTTGATAAATATTAAAAAAAGACCGTCATAAGAGTATTTTTTTTAGATTTTAGTAATTTATCATACTTACACGTTGATAATACACATTCTAACTTCAGTCGGCAGGGGGTGTGGTTGGAGGGAGGGGGGTAAAAGTGTTTTTTTTCATATTTCTTGGAATCTGTCATTAATATCGAAAATTGTTGTATGTACAAACTAAAGCACACAGAATTTCCTACAAAAAAGGTTATATACATTTTTGTCCTAAAACTAACTGTATTTGACTTATGAGCTTCCCAAGTTGTGACACTGCACAATTTTTTTTTCTTATCATTCATAAGTAGTCTTTATTTTCATCTTTCTAATGTATATTAAAAGCGTTATAAAACATTTCCGGAAGCCAGGAAATGATTTTACACGATATTCATAATTTGACTTATATGTTAAAATCTAACTTTACCTCATAGCAACCTTTTCGTAATTAGTTTGAACATACATTTTATGTAACATTATAAAATATTACTTAAATTAATATTATTTATACTCACATACCATTAAACACATCAAATTTAGAAGAAAAACGAAAATACCCGCGTATTTACCCGCGGGTAGGTAAATATCGGGTATATACCGGGTAAATACCCGCTCTCGGGTATTTACCCGGGTAGTTACCCATCTCTAGTGACTGGTGCTTAGTTTGAGGCCAGGGTAATCTAATGAGTTTCTGGACACTTAATACATATGTACTTTATGTACAAAATATTACGATATTGTTTTGTTAGGATCCTGGAGAAATCGATGGAACTCCTAAGCTAATTAGTGGTTATGGTTTAACCCATCTATTTTAGTCACTTGCGCGACATGTTTCGTAAAACCTAGGTCGTTTTCAAGCACTAACAGACCTAACAGTGCTATATTAGCGCTTAGATTAGTGTTAGTATGACTCAGGCCAGTTTCAATCCGATGGATTGAACAAATCATATTATTAGACAGTACAGTCGACGTCAAATATATGTTTACAATTTTGCACCTTACTCCTTTGTAATAAGGCGAAAAAAGTAAACATATCATTTGACGTCGACTGTACAATAGTGATTTGGTTATTTTTATGGCAACCCGTGTTCACCTCTCATCGGGGAGTGATATTTGGTGAAAAGACGAAAAAATTGTGACGTCTTAAACTGTTTCTCGTAGTCGGTACGTTTTGTTGAAAATAAAAGAATAACTTTCATTTTTTGGCAATAACAACTAACTGGAATCCGCTTCGCGCTCAGCTTTCGTTTTGCGGCGAATTTTTTTTACGCTGCCGCTACGAATTTTTGATTTCTGTTGCTATACTAATACATTAACACTTTCCTGGATAACTTGTACTTATTGTACCCCTAATCATAAACGCATTATCTAAGACTTTTTCCAATTTTACTATACACCAGCAAACGATAAAACTGTGTACAGTCGCCATCAAATATATCGGAGCGGCCAAGATGTCCACAATATCTGAACACGCACTCTAACGCCTGGCAATAAAGGCGTGTTCAGATTGTTGTGAGCGCCTTAGCCGCTCCGATATATCTGATGGCGACTGTATATCTATTCAACAGTAAGATCAACCACGCAACTTTAACACCACAAATATATTAACATCTTATAACACAACACCAAACTTACAAACATATCAAGAACACAAACACAATTCACATATTTCCGAGCGAATTTCGAATCGAGACGGAAGTTCGACAACTTTCGCTTCGGGAAAGCGAGACGTGGTTACGCCGCGGCGGTACGAAGGAACTGAGGCTGTGGCGTAGGTCGGGCTGAATGGAAGTAGAGGTGGGCAGAGTCGATATCGATATCGATAACCTGCTAAAGGGGCCCACAGATTACCAGTTCGACGGACGATATCAGCCTGTCAGTTAAACATTCAGCAGCATTCCAATTGAGGGGGGATTTAAATCTTCTCGGGGCAGAGGTGTAGGGTTGGAGCCGGTGTAACTTTATTTGACGTTCATAAGCGCATTGTAATTATGCCTACTTGAATAAACTATCTTTTATCTTATCATTCTGAGCGTGTTTATGGAGCGCGAAAACGGCCCCATGCTCAGCCGTTGGCAGAGACTGCATGCAGTCGTCGTTTAGTTTTAAGTAGTTGATCTCTTTTTATTTCGTACTAACACTAGAAATAAGATTTTAATGTTTAAATTACTAACCATGTATGGACATTTTCACTCTGAAACAAATGATTTTTATGCATTTTATTTAAAAGCAAAAGGTGACAGTTCCGAACAACTGACAGACTGATATCGTCCGGCGGACTGGTAATCAGTGGGCCCTTTAAGATCACCGACTTTTTGACGTGTGGGAGTGCCACAATAAATGTATTTTTTTCATCCATAGATTATAATTGCAAAAGTAACTATACAATCGTGAAAACAGACATGTATCTCTCTAACCGCTGAACAGATTTAGATCAAATTTGGTATGGAGATAGTTTGACTCCTGGGAAAGGATATGGGATGGTGCAAAGGGGCGTGGAATTGATCACCTATAGACGGACTACGCAGACGAAGTTGCGGGCAGAATCTATAGTTGATCATGTTTATTATTCCAATCAGATGAAAGAAACTGGACACCTACGATAAATACTAATGGGAAATTATGTACAGCAGAACCGAGGTCTAATTTGATTTGATGAGTTGCTATAGTAATCCTTCGTCAAAAACTTGCAAAAGCTGATAAAATATCGACAAGTATACAATCGTCACATCACTAAAACTATTACGCACAACCCATTCAAGCACTTAGCAATTTCTTACAATCTGACACACATCTCACAACGGAATATCAACTCTACTATCATTACTTAAGGTCTTAATTTGCTTAAGTAGGTTAACTACATAAATGTACAATGTCAAGGTGATTTATGTCGTATTGACACGTAATTAGAGTCGAAAATTATTTGTTTACTAAAGATCCTATTAAGATTGGAATGTGATATCAAAATGATTGTCAATTTTAATGATAAGTAGCTAAGACTCAAAATGGTTCGTAATTCTGTAACTAGTTTTTCTTTGTTATGGTATGATGTAGGTATATGATAATATAAATTAAGCTTTTTCTGTGTATAATACTGCGGTTTATGTCTGCGTCTCAGTAACAAAACAAATATTGCAACAAAACATATACCTGTGAAATATGTAACTGTCTAGATTTTATTTTATTTTAGACTGTTATTTTAACGAGAAGCGCTGGTGGCCTAGCGGTAAGAGCGTGCGACTTGCAATCCGGAGGTCGTGGGTTCAAACCCCGGATCGTACCAATGAGTATTTCGAAACTCATGTGCGAAGTATCATTTGATATTTACCAGTCGCTTTTCGGTGAAGGAAAACTTCGTGAGGAAACCGGACTAATCCCAATAAGACCTAGTTTCCCCTCTGGGTTTGAAGGTCAGATGGCAGTCGCTCTCGTAAAAACTAGTGCCTACGCCAATTCTCGGGATTAGTTACGGTACCCAGGCTCCCATGAGCATATGACTATGTTCTTTTAACGCATATACCATTTAGTATAGCGGGTTAAAGGTGACTTTCGCATATGTGCAGTCAGCAGCAGAAGTTGCTAAGCGGGCGACGCGTTCATAATTACCTTGACGCGCTCTTATTGTCTTAACAATAAAGTCGCATCAAGATCATTTTGAACACCTCGCCCGCTTAGCAACTATTACTGCCGACTGTGCGTGGTGGCCAAAGATGGTGGGTTCACTTTACAGTCCGTCCTCATATCACAATCTCTATTCCGGCTTGGTGTTGGTTCAGTCACGATTTAAACATTAACCGGATGTAAGTTTTTATAAGTTACGGAGTAGTTATGACCTTCGAAAATATTGTACTCACATTCATTAAAAACAGCGCCTACTAATGATTTAATAGCAATCATGTTTGTCGTAAATTGATTGCTCTGACAAATGTGACAGGCGCTTTGATAATCAAATAGCGGTAGCACCGATAAATGTGTCGGAGTCTAGTCAAAGGTCCCACTTAGCCGCTTACTATTAGGACGAAATTTGCTCGTATCTTTATACGAATTACCTGTCAAAGCGTCCTTATGGCAAACGACGAAGTGAAAGTTTTTGCTTCGAAACGACACAAATAATATTTGTAATGTAAGATTTGAGTTGACTTTACTATTTTAATACTCACTTTGATGGCTTTTCCAGCATTTCCGTGGTTTCGCCTGTAACCAAATGAAAAAACAATTGTTTTTAGAAAAGTTGACGAATAAAGTGCATAATAGGGAGTTTTACTGCAATGTTTTGCCGCCAGAGTGCAGCACTAGCGCCTTTCGTAAACCAGAGTAATTTATACATACTACGCCTTAAACTGTATTAAATTTGACAAGTTTTCACAGACAATAAAATATGACATTGACACATCAAGGCGGTTTGTTTACAAAGGGCCTACCAGGAATCGCGAAATCGAAACTCTGATATACCTCTTTATCGCTCGAATATGCAAGAGTGATAGAGAGGTTAGATAACAAAATTTCGACTCTCTCGTTTGCGGTAAACCCTTAGAATCCTTAGATTGTGACTGATTGAGGGAGTGGCGCCCCTACCTACGCAGATTTTCGCTAAATTCCCTATTGTTTTCCATCGTATTTTCTCGAAAACGTCCGTATTTGTCATGCTATTTCAGTCAATGGCAGTACTTTTTTAACCGAGGCTGACTGAAATAGCAAGACACGTTCGTAAAAATACGATGGAAAATAATTATGCACTATATCTGTACTTTTTACACCTTTTCCAAACTTCAACATTTATTCAGCAAATAGACCACAAGGGCACTTTTACACGTCAACATTGAATTTACATACAAGCAAAAATAATAATAATAATACATCAACAATTATAAAATACAACTATGAATACAACTAACTACAACTACCAAATCAAACTAACGTATTACAATTACTTAGAGATGTATAAGGTATCTTAATGTCAAATTACATAAAAAAACTATAATAATATTATATTATTTAAAAAAAAAGAACATGGAAAAAAATAAAATCTAACTTATTTAGAGGTGTAAATGTCTCGTAAGTGTCAGAGCTATAAGATAATATAGTTTATCAAATTATCCTTAGAGATGTATAGGGTCTCCAAGAGTCAGAATCCTGTATAATTAACACATTCATTAATAGAATTCCACTATTGATAACTCTTTGCTTTGTCATAAATAATTAAAATGATAAATGTAATAGATAACTTACACTCCGTCATGTTGCTATCTGGGTTTGACTCGATTCAAATCAGGTCCTCGTGTGACATGCCTAAGGGCAATGACCTCTGCAACAAAGATATGTATAGGGTTAATCACAGAACAAGTAATAAGGTTAGAATGGCGATGCGAGCAGGGTACGTGTTGCCGCGGTTTTGAGCAAACGCTCGCCTGCTACTCGCTCGCGCTGACCGAAAAACGAAGTAAACATGCCTTTTTGCGCCACAATAACGTTCAGATTAAGAAGCCAGACATCAAACTTACGGCCGCTTACGCCGTGAGGAGAATTAGACAATTGACTGATGTTGAAACAGCTCGCCTTGTTTATTATAGTTATTTTCATAGTGTAATGTCATATGGTATTCTGGTTTGGGGCAAAGCAGCTGACATACAGACTATATTTGTCTTACAAAAGAGAGCCATTCGTTCTATATATAACTTAAGAGCGCGTGAATCATTAAGAGAACTTTTCAAAGAAATTAATATTTTAACTGTAGCTTCCCAATACATATATGATAGTATTATTTATGTTATTAAGAATCTAGACTCCTTCACTAAGAATTCTGATGTCCATAACTTTAACACTAGAAATAAAAATAAGCTTGCTATCAGAAAGTTTCGTGTCCGTAAGGTACAAAAGTCATTCGTTGGGCAATGCATTCATTTTTATAACAAGTTACCTGAGGATGCTTTAAGATTACCCTTTCCAGCTCTTAAGAATTACTTAAAAAAGTCATTGATGTTAAAAGCTTATTACAGAGTCGAGGACTACTTGACAGACAAACATGCATGGTCCAAACCAGAAACTAATAAAAAGTAGTAGCAATTAAAAACATTGTATTATGTATAGAGTTATAGGTGACACAGCTCAGGTAAGCAGGAAAACACATCAAATATTATATGTTGGTAATTCATAATAATCAATCAGATTTATATAATATGTTTTCCCATTTCTTTTAATAACTTTATTTTCTTTTCCTTTTGTAAGAATTTGATATGTTTTCTGAAAGAGCTACGAATTTGTATGATTCCATGTACATATGTAATTAGGACTCGCGCACGGAGGGTTCCGCACCATCAACAAAAAATAGAGCTAAACAAGCAAAAAAACGGTCACCCATCCAAGTACTGACCCCGCCCGACGTTGCTTAACTTAGGTCAAAAATCACGTTTGTTGTATGGGAGCCCCACTTAAATCTTTATTTTATTCTGGTTTTAGTATTTGTTGTTATAGCGGCAACAGAAATACATTATCTGTGAAAATTTTAACTGTCTAGCTATCACGGTTCGTGAGATACAGCCTGGTGACAGACGGACGGACGGACGGACGGACGGACGGACGGACGGAAGGACGGACGGACGGACGGACAGCGGAGAGCGGAGTCTTAGTAATAGGGTCCCGTTTTTATCCTTTGGGTACGGAACCCTAAAAACGACGCTGAGCACGAGCAAGCACATAATTATATCGCTGTTCCGCTCGCATATATAGCGTGCGATAGAGACAGAAATAAGCGGGTCATACATTCTTTGTGGTTAGTGTCCTAAAATTGAATTTAATTGAACTCAATTCAATGGGGTTGGCAACTGTCAAAAGTTTGCATAGATGGCGCCATCATAGCTTGGGCATATGGCATATGGGGCATTATCTATGAAAAGGGACCTTATTGACGATGGCGCTTACGCCGCACAGCGTCGCGTGGCATTGTATTTATATCGGAGCATCGTTAATAATAGTGTAGCCGCCATCGACATATCGACAATGAGGTCCCTTTTCATAGATAACGTCACATATTAACATTAGTTATCTTGGCTGAATTACTAAATCTACTAGGATTAACCACAATTTCAATGAGGCTTGTAATTTGGAAGCAAAGTATTAATAAAAAGTGATTAATATTATCAATATCAATTAATGTTAAACTAAGATTTGATTGTAGCAATATATCAAGGTTTTATGCGCATAAGAATCTCAATTTCAATAAATAATTGATTAATTGTTGTCTTAATTGTGTTCTATATAGCAGATACTAAAATATACAGTTTAATTTAGTCAATTTTCAAATTCTACTGCTTCGTAGCAATTTTGCAAAAATTATACCTAATTGGAAAAATTTGTGTAATCAAACTGCCGCAAAGTAAGTGTAAGGAATTATGTAGCATACTCAAATTTAACATAAATTAGAATCGGCACTTAATCGCCTACTTACTAAACTCCTGACTACTTAAGTCCCGATCAAGATGTAATTATTATGAGTGAAAATTCTCTTAAATACTTTAAAACATCATAAAAATTGCTTATCAGTTTAAAAATCAGGCAAGTGGCAATTTTGTGTATAGGTAGGTAAATAGGTATTGTAATAATGCCCTTTCACTCTGTATTTCTCTATTACTAACTACATAACTTATTACTATTTATACTAAATTTTGGTTTGTATTATTAACATTAAATCTCACAATAAAGACCAGTCCTAAGTAAATAAATGAGCCGGGAAAACGTAATAACAAACAAATCAATATTGTATCCACAAAAACAGCTCACGAGTTTTTAAATTCATACAACTTATTGATATTAAAAATTAGTAGGTTTGAACAACACTGCTATAGTATTTGTGACATTTTATACATAAAACAGGCAATGTGGCTTAGAAATGCGATAAAAATCCGTCGTTCGTTACGGTTGGAATCCGACACCGTAACCACTCACCAGACCAGTGTCACCACACTTTGGTACATACTCCCTAATGAGACAAAGACAAACTGTAATACAACATTTACAAATGGACATGCATGCATTATTATCGAAGAAGAGCTACTCACAAGTTATTCAGGTCTCAGATTACGCTATTGTACTCTAAATAGGGCATCTAAACCTCTTCAGCAAGCACAATCGACGATAAACAAAACATCCTACATACGAAAACCACTTTCTAAAACACGCACCATTCACTAAACAAACTCAAATTTCGTTGGAACTTATATCGATACAGGTCACATGGAGTGTTTTTGTGTTATTAATATTAAGTTTAAGTGTAAAATTGTAGTTTTGTGAGCGAAATATTGCTTTAACCTTTGACAGGAACTAACTCAGAAAATTCCGATTGTCACTTTTACTTTTACTGGAACATATAGAAACGAATTATGTAATTTGATAAAAAAGCTATTCACCTATTCTACCCAAATATAGACAGTATTTCAAGGCGTTAAGAGGCACTATGGCAATCAGAGTAAATGCACAGTTTACAGAATATTAAGACTTATCAGTATCTACTTAAACGGTGCCAAACGTCAAATAGCGTTTTATTTTCGCAAGATTCATTCAGCAATGTAAAGTGTAATGGTCACTGTTTTTAAATTTAAGGAATGAAATTAGAAAGCGAATACCTAATTAAAGCTTTGTTTTATGTTACATTTATATATTAAGCAATTAATTGAGCTTTAAAACGTTTCCGTTCATAACCGTATGAATTACTCCGTTTTGCAATCAACACTATTCAAGTACTTCCTGTCAAAATTGTGTAATGCTAATGTCAAATGTGTTGAACTGTTGACGGCGTTGACGCGTGTCCTTAGCTATTGAAGCGTCTCAATCGAAATTAAATAATTACAAATTATTACCGAAATAAATAAGCATGTCCGGGCACAACGTTAACGTGTGTGATATAGGAGACGACGTAAAGGAAAAACTGAAGAAGTTTCGCTTCTCGAAACACAATGAAAATTGTGCGTTAATATTGAAGGTACGCATTCTGCATTATCTTATTTCCTTTACATATTTATCCTTAAAACATTAAACCTTTAATCTGGACAGGATGTTAGCTGCAACGGATCATAATAACAGATACTTTTAAAGCAGTTTTTTGATACCCATTCAACAAATAACAACTAAACATTACGTTGTCAACATTAATGGGTGTATACTCATTTATACTCTATAAAATATTGCTTTTATATGGTCAAAGGGCTATTTTTCTGTGTATTTAAGGGTCTCCTCCCATCACTCGATAGATTTATCATTTTACGTCATACAAGTGTTATATATGTCACCGTAAAATTGTAAACACTCGTCATATTATAATCTCGCTAGTTACATTATAAACTGACGGTAGGGAGATTATAATCTAACCTAACCTAACCTACGTTAGATTATAAACTAACGGGTTCACAATCTTACGGTGTCATATATATAGTATTTTGATTATCTGTCGAGATACGCGCGGTAACTCACGATTAATGAGTCATGTAATAATATTGTGTCTTTATGCATCGTAAATGCGTCACGAGTCTAGTTCATAATTCGGTTATGGTTTTTTCCTTATTTAAAAACTTATTACTCCAAAAATATAAGGAAAATCGAGTAAAAGGTGGATGTAGTGTGTGAGAGATGATATGAAACGGACGCAAGTGAATGATGAGATGATAGGCGACAGAGGTATGGAAGAAAAACACATGCTGCGCCGACCCCAAGTGAATGGGACCATGGCAAGCAAATTATAAATTCCTTGTGCTGCTACCAGCCACTAGTCATACATACATACATATAATCACGCCTATTTCCCGGAGGGATAGGCAGAGACCACGGATTTCCACTTGCTACGATCCTGACATACTTCTTTCACTTCCTTCACTTTCATAACATTCCTCATACATGCTCGCCGGTTTAGGGTGCTCTTGACCAGGGATGTTGCGGATGCCGATTTTTTGACATCCGCGGATGCGGATGCGGATTTTTAAAGGCTCACATCATGGATGTCAAAATAGGTACATAAAAAACATCAAATATTACATTTTAGTAATTTTTATTTCAAAAAACCGGCTAAGTGCGAGTCGGACTCGCGTTCCAAGGGTTTCGTACATTAAGTCCCACTCACGCTTGACTGCTAATTTCTAATAGGTTTTTTTGGCTAATGACTAAATTACCTAGCAGTCTAGCACTTACGCTGATGCTAAGACGTTCCTGTACCGACCTGTTCCACATCCGCATCCGCATTAAATCCGCATCGATTTTATGCGGATGCGGATGTTGAAAATAATGCGGAAGTTCCGCAGTTGCGGATGCGGATATTCGCAACATCCCTGCTTGACCTTTCTTCGGGATTCCTCTGATCTGATCAGAGAAAGTCTGCCGAGGTCTGCCCCTTCCAACTCCCTCTTCTACTTCTCCCTTATACACTACTACTACTTCTACTAGTCATAGTTCAATATTTAATATTTATTGTATTGTAGTAATAAAATATACTGATACTACATTCTGATTACTATATACTCATTAACTAGACATTACTTAATAATTAAATCGTTGCCTATTTGTATTGAATACACATATTGACAATTAACTGATTCAATTCGACTTTATTCTAAAAAAAAAAATTGACTTATATACTTACTTTTATATTATACACATAGATTTAAGATTAGATCCTAAGCATGTATGTTTGCTATGCCCTCCCAGGGTCCATGTGGAACTACCCAAACATTGTAATATCTATAAAAATACCATGGTTGCAATAAATAAATATAAATATGAATAAATATACTTTTTATCAACAATAGTGGCTCTGTGATACTGCAGTCGCCATCAGATATATATTGGAGTGACCGAGGTGTTAAAAAATATCTGAACACACACACTCTAACGCTTTGACAATAGAGACGTGTTCAGATATTTGTGAGCACCTTGGTCGCTTCACTATTTTATATTGTCTATTGTCAGTTCTTATATGTTTAAAGTGTCATTCAATAGAACTTGCGAACTATGTAAACAAAAGTTACTAGTAATTTGACATTCAGTGTCAATTTTAGTATGGCGGTTTGTTTACATAGTTAGCAAGTTCTATTGAATGACACTTTAGAGTCATTGCATATTGGCAATTGTCCTGGCTGGTCTTACAGAAACTGTGTTATCTTATCTTTTATCTTTATCTTATCTTTTATTTTTATATCCCATAGGTAAACAGAGAAAAGCAGATGCTGGAGGTGGACGAGGAACTGGAGAGTGTGGAGCTAGAGGAGCTGCAAGATATATTGCCGTCTCACCAGCCGCGCTTCATTGTATACAGGTCTGTACTTAACCAAAATTTATTTGCCATAAGCAGAATACATATTTATTACAGTAATGTCATTTCAAATGGGGGGGGGGTCTCATGGTAGTATGACGTAGGAGGAAGGGATCATTCGAAGCATGATTTTTGGATGATTTTAGGGAGGGGGGTCAAAAATAGATGACGTAATTTATGAACAACCCCTGTGCGTACATCATGTACAGTCGCCATCAGATAAATCGGAGCGGCCAAGGTGCTCACAAATATCTGAACACGCTTCTATTGTCAAGGCGTTAGAGTGCGTGTTCAGATATTTTTGAGCGCCTCGCCCGCTATGATATATCTGATGGCGACTGTATAATAAATCTGTCATTTTAGTATCTAGGCAGTAAAAACAAGTTATAATTCTGAATGCACATTGCTATTGATGGTTGTATTTAGGCAGGTCTCATCATCTTCCTCGCGTTGTCCCGGCATTTTGCCACGGCTCATGGGAGCCTGGGGTCCGCTTGGCAACTAATTGGCGTGGGCACTAGTATTTACGAAAGCGACTGACACCTGACCTTCCAACCCAGAGGGTAAACTAGGCCCTTATCGGGATTAGTCCGGTTTCCTCACGATGTTTTTCCTTCACCGAAAAGCGACTGGTAAATATCAAATTATATTTTGTACATAAGTTCCAAAAAAACTCATTGGTACGAGCCGGGGTTTGAACCCGCGACCTCGGGATTGCAAGTCGCACGCTCTCACCGCTAGGCCACCAGCGCTTAGGCAGGTTCACTGACAATCCAACGTCTAGACTGAGCTTAGGCCAATTCTTTCATGAAACCGATGCTGCCAAAAATACGGGGGTGCGGGGGGACGAGGTGAGCGAGTCCCGTGCCGTGATTGGTCCGTTCAAAGACACGGACCAATCACGGCACGGGATTGACTCGAAGATGGAGTAACGCTACCGTATGTGTGGCAGAGGAGGTAGCGCGACTATGCTATGTCTAGAGGTTGGATTGTCTGTGGGCAGGTCTAAAATACGGAAATAGATAATAGATTTATACTTGTACATATCCTAAAACAATATCCACACCCACATTGGAAACTACGGAAATTCCTGTAATGCAATCTTCAATTGAGTAATGCATGCCTTTGTAATGAGTTCAATGTGGTGAAGGCCGTCTATGAGGGAAGACCGTCTACAAGCTCTTTCGTCGCTTTTAACTCGTTTGTACATCACACTAACAGAAGGTCCGCAGCTCACTCAGACAAGTGCCGTCCTTACAACATAGTATCTGGATTTTTAAACTCAACCTATGTAAATTAGTATAGTATCAGGATTTACAACGTAGTATTAGGATTTTTTATTTTTTAAACTCTACCTATGTAAATTAGTAGTTGTGTATATGACTAGGTAATAACAGTATAAGTGTGTTGGCATATCTAGAGCTGTAAACTTATACATGTGTTTATTTAAAGAATGAAGAACAACGAATGTCTGTTGCAGCTACAAGATGGAACACGAAGATGGCCGCACGTCGTTCCCGATGTGTTTCATATTCTACACTCCGCGGGACGCACACATGGAGCTACAGGTCTATACCCCTCTCTCTCTCTCTGTCTGTGTATCTCTCTCGCACAGCTACAGCACGAAGATGGCCGCACGTCGTTCCCGATGTGTTTCATATTCTACACTCCGCGGGACGCACACATGGAGCTACAGGTCTATACCACTAATTACCACTATATCTCTCTACCTCTGTTTCTCTCACTCTTTCGCACTCTCTCCGTCGCTCGCTTGAGATTATCTTGTGTTGTGAGTAAGGGCTCATTTAGACGGTGCGAGAACTCGCATGCGAGTTTCATTACATTGCGTCGTTTGATCGGTCGGCTGAATTGATGTAACCTCAATGGTCCTCGATGTAAATAAAATCGTATGCGTTAACGTGGATAAGATCGTTAATAAGGGAAGATCGTATACAAACTCTTTCGTCGCTTGACACTTCTAACTCTTGTTGTACACATACTCCACTTACAGAAGGTCGGTAGAGCCATAGAGAAATATAAAAAAGATAAGATAAAAGATAGTTTATTCAAGTAGGCATAATTACAATGCGCTTATGAACAATATTATAGTAAGACAAGAGTGCTCACTCCATACATCAGTTTTGGTACCAAAAAGACTATTAATTTCAGTGTCTACATCTAGCATCGAGTAGCGGAACTATCGGTACTGCTACTTGACAATATAGATGTAGCACAGACCGGAAAGTCTTATGTTGTTGCGCATACCCTTCGTGCGTGAGTCCGACTCGAACTTGTTTTTCTCCACATCGGCCTAAACGTTAATTTACAGTACTTACGACTACTTTTCGACAGGTAATGTACGCGGGCACCCAACGGGCGCTAGCGGCCGCTGTCGGCGCCCCGCGGCTGCTCGAAGTGAGGGAGATAGACGAACTCACCGCTGATTGGCTCAAGGAAAAGCTGTCCAGGTAGACGTACCCAACTACGTGGTTTACACTGTCAACTGAGACGATTCATAGAGCCACCCCATAGACAAATATAAGTAAAGAAAGAGTGGTAACTCCATACATCCGTTTTCTTACCGAAACGTGAGTTATTTCGTGAGTTACATCGTGTTACTTTGGTAAATTCGCCGGATAATAAAGTTTGTAGACTTAGATCTTTGTATAGTAATATATTATAATTAATAGTTATTATATTAAAAGATGATCAAGTATTAGAGAAATGCTAAATTTGGTTTTAATATATTGCTTTAGAACGCGTAGTTTAGTGATAGAAATTGAAATATTTTTTCTAAATATCAGTAGTATATTTTAAGTCTTATAAGTACAAGAAAAGACCAGGATTTCCAACAAAAACTTATTAACTCACATTTTTATCAAAGGTCAAAAAAAAAGCGGTGATTTGTGAAACAATCGGCTCCATATAAATACGCAATAAATGTTTTATTTTTATTTTTCAAACAAATATTAAATCTTGCCAGCAACATGTTGTAATTATTAATCTATTTTGTGTTAAAATATTATCAGTTATTTTTAGTGTCTAAGGCACTAGACCAAAGTTTTATTTATACATAAATAATCTTTATTTACATAAATAGGCAAGTGTTCAACAATACTCGTAACATACATAATTGGGGCATTATGAAAAGGGACCTTATTGTCGATGGCGCTTACGCCGCACAGCGTCGCACGGCATTGTATTTATATCGGAGCATCGTTAATAATGGCGTAAGCGCCATCGACAATAAGGTCCCTTTTCATAGATAACGTCACAATTTGTTATATTTTATTGCCATTCGAAATTGAATACGACAAACCTGACAATTTGAAGATTGTCATGACATATTTGGGGCATTATCTATGAAAAGGGACCTTATTGTCGATGGCGCTTACGCCGCACAGCGTCGCGCGGCATTGCATTTATATCGGAGCATCATTAATAATGGCGTAAGCGCCATCGACAATAAGGTCCCTTTTCATAGATAACGTCACATTTAATGTTTATTTTTTTGGAATTTACATACAGAGGTTGCCATGACGTCGTATAGCGTTTTGTACTAATATTTGTATTTAATAAATTGATTTGATTTATACAATAGCGTCAATAACTGATAACGTATACCTATTTAAACCTAATAAGAGTTCATTAGATAGATATATTTATTTTTAAATGTCTTCCTCTTAAGGCCCAGCCCAGCCGTACAAATGAGAAATCCAAAATTTGCTACTGCCGTTTGAATCTACACTGTAAGAAATAGAGCTGATTTTGCTTTGTATAAAAATTGAACGAAACAAAACAAATGCAACTCTGTTCCAATTGGATATTATGATTTAAATTTTATCAAACTTAATAAGTACTATAGGTAGGACCTTGGGCCTTACGAGGATATAACGCACAATGTGATTGAAATAAACAAAAAAGACATTTTAATTTGTATGAAGTCCATTACAAGAGTGATACTCGTATTATTGAAGGTCTCATTTTTATAAGAGACTAATATATTAATATTATGAATAATTTGTAATTTGTATGTTTACAAGTGATTTAAGATGCATTTATGTATTTGTATATCGTAGATATTTGTATAGAGATTTTTTCGTGTGATTTTGATAATAAACATGTATTAATGTGTCTTTGTATGTTTTCACTACACCTTATATAAAACAAAGTCCCCCGCCGCGTCTATGTGTGTATGTTTGTTCGCGATAAACTCACAAACTACTGAACGGATTACCATGCGGTTTTCACCTATCTATTCTTTTTCCTATTTTTCGCACTACATATTACCTATTATAATGTACAGGCACCATCCATCAGATATATCGGAGCGGCCAAGGTGTTCACATTATCTGAACACGCACTCTAACGCCTTGACAATAGAGGCGTGTTCAGATATTTGTGAGAGCCTTAGCCGCTCCGATATATCTGATGGCGACTGTACTAATGTATAATATAATAGAATAGTCAAGACTACGTTGATCACACAAAAAAGAACTTAAAATTCGTTCTGTATATCGAGGGAATAGGTTTTTGATGTCAGTACCCTACCCTTTGGTGGTGGCGACCTCTAGTGACGAAAGGCATGAACTTAAACTGCTTTGGCTACCCGCTAATAGATGGCGCCACTTACTACACAGCTAGGAAATTGCTAGGAATGTGTAAAAGCTTTGTTTTGTCGGCGTATTTTTAAAGTTATTTCGAAAGCCTCGTGCCGCCCAACGTACATTAGGATGTACACTCAGTTTCGATGGAATGTCAACCTTAATAAATAACAAAGTAGGTAGCGTTTTATTTGTCTCGTAAATTTATATTCTGATTTTCTTCTCATTTTCCTCGACAACTGTTTACACGTCAGCCCAGCGGCGAATCGAACGAAAATAAACGATTCGCTTCCGAGAAATACACGCAGGTGGGCCGTAATGTACTTATATACATGTACATGTAGTACTGTACATGTATACATGTTTAGGTTCATTACATGTTGATAGTACAGTCGCCTGCAATAATATGTTACACACCGACGGCCTAAAAATATCTGATACGGTCTTATTTGTAGAGCCATAAGAGCGTGTCACATATTTTTGCGGTCTTCGAAGAGTAACATATTATTGCAGGTGACTGTACAACGGGTACAGTCCGTAGTATCTGACCTTAGAGCACCAATGTTATAGGGGCGAAAATGGAGGGGGGGAGGGATCATTTATGCAATGGTCTTGTGGAGCTTTCAGCAAAGTATTATAGTTCGTTTTTTTTTTTAGAAAGAAGGTAAGCGATCTTGACATGTCTTTTAATAGGGATGTTGACATGAATCGCGAATATATAACATGTTATGTTTTTACCATAACGGGGAATATTAGAACGCGGAAAATCATATTTTGCAAGTGTAAATATGCGTAATAAATTAATTAAAAATAATCAAAAGTATTTAAAATAATGCCCAGTATCACGTGACTGCAAACGCCAATCGGAGCGCGTGACGTAATCACAGTGGAATCACCAAAGACAAGTTATAAAACCTGCCTAAGTGTCTACAGATTATCGTACCGAAACGCGATCTTGATGCGGTGCGGCGCACGAATTGATAGTGTGTAAGGTGGTGCGTTAAGGACGCAGCTATAAGTTAGAGCGAGAAAGAAGGTCGCTGTCCGATGCGGCAGTGTGTTTAGGCTTTAAAAAATATTGTCAGTTGCCATATAAAGAATTTAAAAAAATGACTGACAGCAGTTTGTTTAACCTCGTAAGTCCTGTGTTTTTCCAACAGCAGTAGTCATATCTGCCGGCTGTACTATACCAAGTACAAACCAAGAATAGTGCTTCAGACCGAAACAAAAAGATGTCGATTTTAGAGATTTTTGAAGTGGGGTCTTATTTTCAGTATTTTTTATGGTATGTTTATTATCTATAGCACCTCTTTAAGAAGGAAATTATTGAAAATATTTTGTACTTGTGTGAGTACATTGGGTTTTTACACAGTATAATAAAAAAAGTTAAAGGATTTATTTAATATTAAAATTAAATCATATATTTTGTCTAAACATCACTAAAGTAAAATCTTTACTTTATTACAACATAACTAATCTTCTTCTTATAAAAAGGTGAATTACAAAAGCTCTTTTCATTATTTTAATACCATACTACATCTACGAAGGTTGGATTTGGGTGTTCAAAATCTGGACTAGATCTCCAGACCTACCCCTTGCACTTTGACCACGTCGCGCCCTTGTGCACTTGTGCTACTACCACGGCTACGCCCACCTCATTGACCACGAGCACTTTGAAATCGATGACTAGATACACGTCCGCGTACTACAACTTCTATTTCTCTATCTTCATATTAGAAAAGTCCCTATTTGATTCTTGGTCGGGTTTAGATATAAACATATCTTCATTATCCGAGTCCTTGAAGTCATAGTTATTGAGAAGTTGTGATATTTGCTTTTCATCAAACGCTAGAATAAAAAAAAAATACTTGTAAGTTAGACCGAACGTACTACCGTAAGTACAAATTATTTTGACCAATCACGACCCTCCTTAAATATACAGGTTTCTTTGAAATATTGTTTATTTTACAATATTTATAATTTAAATATACTAATACATTCGTATGACAACAGAAATACAAGTGATTACTTGAATATAAACCGATTATCTTACCTCGTGCTGGCCAGCGACCTGACTGTGTGGCCATCTTGCGAAAAAGTGACACTGACACTGACAGTTGACTTTACCTATCTAACATGGCGAAATTGACCATAGAAAATAGAATGAGAATGACCGTGTCAGTGTTGCCGTTGTAAAAAAACTACCCGGTAAATGGGGAATGAAAAATTTGTACTTGAGTAAGTACATTAGGCAGTTACGCCATCTATGTAGTTAAAATGTCAGGTCTGAAGTGCTATCCTTAATTTGTACTTGTACAAGTACGCGGGGACTTACGAGGTTAAAACGACGTTACGTCATCAAGGTCACGTGACAGTTTGTAGCATTTAGGCGCGAAATTTAAACACGAAACTTATTGTACATGTTTTTTTATTCAAAATTAATGAATATATTTTTTTAATATTTTTTTCTGTAATTATTACGTGTCTATCTACAAAATAAAACCAGTTCCAAAAAATTGTCAACATCCCTATTGAAAAACGCTTTTTAAAAATCAGTAACTTATACTTACGAAAGCAGAAGAATATAAATGATCGTATTAGATTCATAATTGTTACACATTTGCCGTGACTTATTTTTAAAACATGTTATTCAATTAAAAGACACATCAAGATTGTTGCAATGCTAAAAAAAACGAAGTATAGCAGAGAAAGCGTTATTTTCCTATGTCAAGGAAGTAAGCGAAAGAGGTATGTCAGGATCGTAGCAAGTGGAAACCCGTGGTCTCTGGCTAGTTGGCTACCCCTCCGGGAATCAGGCGTGATTATATGTATGTATATAAGGAAGTAAGAAGTGGCAGTGACTAAGATTCAGAGGAAGAAAAGTCGGAAGTGAGACCTTGCAGCCTTGGAAGCCGCGTAGTTAAGGAAACAGCCAAGATGAATTAGTGATTTTAGTATAAGAGTATGATAATGCAAATAAATTAAATCTAGATGTGAAAGAGACCAAGGCATGTATGTTAGGTTGCAAAATACCGAGATTACGATGCCCCAAACAATATGCAAGTGTATAAAACAATACTGAAACAGGCATTCTGAAACTAGAGGAATACAGTAATGTTGTTTATCTGTCTAACAATGATTAGGCCGGACACATCATGCCATGCATCCAGAAATTTGGGCCATATTAAATAGCTGGGTAAAAATTATTTTCGTTGTATTTTCTTATTTTTTGTCCCCAAAAATGTGACGGAGTGGAGCTTTTTGTATGGGGTGAAATAAAGTTTTTATTTTCTCTCAAGAAAATTATAATATAGGTAAGTACAGCTAGAAATACATGCAATAGTACTCAACTTTTTTATTTATTTGATATATATAAGGCAAACATAGAAGCGTGACAGAGTGGTCAAAAATAAGACAATGGAAAGAATTTTGACCCAGCTAGAGCTACCAAATGGACCTCACAGTTTGACCAAACAGAAAATGGCGAAACAATAGACACATTAGACTCCTGGTGCATAGGTACTGTACGTATGTAGGTAACTGCTGAGTGGCGGAATCAGAGGGCTGTCTTAAACTATGCTGGGGCCCCTGGGCACATAAGAATTTGGGGCCCTTTTGGAAAGTAAAGAAAGCTAATTAAACTAACATTTTTCTACTATGATCTTCTATTTATTATGGGTAATCATTAATCAACTATACTGTTACTGTCTGTCCTTGGGGGACCCCTGAGGATAGGGGCCCTGGGCACGGGCCCCGTGTGCCCTTATGGTAAAGGCGGTACTGGCCGGAAGACAGGGAAACTCACGCGAACCTAATTTACAGACAATCACAAACTCATCAGGGTCAAACGTTCACCCGAACCCAGAAATACAGGATTCCGCGTACAAAAACTAGTATCATCCACCGTCACGCGGCGTTCGCCAAAATAACCGCAAGCAATTTTACATTTTCGATTCAGATTCGAGTCCGCCGCCGGGCTGGCGAGAGCGTCGCGCGCCACGCAGAATTTATTTAAAAATAATCGCGTTTCGTTACTGCAGTGTTGTTTCTAAATATAGTTTTTGTGTTGTGGATCATGATTTTATATTGGTAAGTAAGTATTTATTATTTATTTATTTAGGTATTTTATTCATAAGATTTTTCATACATAGAACCAATCAAGGTATTTTATTGAGTAAGTAATATAAGCAAAAAATTATAAACTAAAATTAAAAAAATAATTTATTTAATTAAACTTTATTGCACAAACATAAAGCCAGCCGTTGGGTCAAACAGAGATGTGTTTTAAGTTCAATAAACTTTATATACTTATTTGTATATACGGGGGATAAAGATATATTGTCACGCTGACAATCTTCAGTGAAATGTGTTGTAAATGTCGAAAACGGTCGGTCGCGAGGAGACTATAAATATTTAAGCCGTGTGCAAACGTGTGTTATTCTGTAGGTATTTTATTGTTTGAGATTTTTGATGATTTTTAGGGTTCCGTACCCAAAGGGTAAAAACGGGACCCATTACTAAGACTCCGCTGTCCGTCTGTCTGCCTGGCCGTCTGTCTGTCACCAGGCTGTAACTCATCAACTGTGATAGCTAGACAGTTGAAATTTTCACAGATGATGTATTTGTGTTGGCGCTATAACAACAAATACTAAAAACAAAAAAATATATACAACAAACCGCCGTTTTTTGCGTAATGGCACGGAACCCTTCGTGCGTGAGTTCGACTCGCACTTGTCCGGTTTTTTGTTTGTAGGAATTGTTTTAAACCCTACTCTTTACAAAAAGTAATTCCAATCGAGCATAATTTCTGTAATACTAATATGTACCTAAATAACCAGGGCCGGATTAAGCATGTCGGGGCCCCTAGGCAGTGCAATGCTCGGGGTCCCCTTACAGTCAATTCTATATACATAATGTTCAGTTGTTCAGTACAAGGATGTAAGTTTGCGATTTTAATTTCAACCTTCAGGTGTCAGTTGAGCCGATCCGAACATGCCGAGCGATGTCTTTTTCGCTCTTATTGCGTGGACATAAAGTTTTTTTCTATAAGTTTTTGTCGATTCCTTTTTGCGTCAAGTGTGGGGAGAGCCCTTTTTTCTCAATTGGTAGTTAAATATTTTGTTAGGCTGAACAGCTATTGTCCGACCATAAGACCATACGCCGAGCCACATGATTAAAATTAACCTAATAATATAGACTTTCCATGTTTAAATGACACTTCATTCACCAGTCAACCTAGCATGAAGGTACAGAGTTAACCTGAAAAGCAGCAAAAAACGCAAGCGCAGCGAGCGCGAAATTTTTTGTGAAATAATTGTGAAAGCGTGTTAAAAAGGCCGAGCCGGGCCCAAAAATCCAAAAAAAAGTGAGGCGTGCTTTCATGCGAGGTCAAAGCCGTGTTTCAGGATAAGCTCGGCTAGAGCACAGACGCCAACCAAAGTCCATTGTATTAAAAAGCGAGGCCGCAGGCCGAGCTTGGCCCAGCGAGGCCAAAGGCTAAGCTGAAGAAGAGGAAATTTGGAAGACAAACCAAAAATTGAGGTAAAAAGTGAGGCTGAAGGTCGAGCTCAGCAATCTCCACATTACTGACTTTCCATTGATGAGGTTTTAGGCCCTCGAGAGCTTGATATTCGAGCTCGACATTACAGACTTTAAAAGCTATAAAATAACATAATTTAGGTTCATAATCATCTAATGTTTCTGTGTCTGAGAAACTGATATTGGACATTAGGTATGCCCCGCCGCGTCTGTCTGCATGTTTGTTCGCGATAAACTCAACAACTACTGAACGGATTTTCATGCGGTTTTCACCTATCATAGAGTGATTCTTGAGGAAGGTTTAAGTGTATAAATTGTTAAGGTTTTGTGTAACCCGTGCGAAGCCGGGGCGGGTCGCTAGTAAATTATAAACTGAAATCATTGAAATAGATTGTCATGTACTAGTACCAAGGGCACAGACTAGTCAGAAGAAGTCAGACTACCATATATTATACTTTAAGCTGAAGACGTCGGTTCAATTCCGGCCTCAGCCATAGGACTTGGTTACTTTTCTTAAATAAATGACATCTATTTCAGTTTATAAAACAACAGTCCAATTCAATCAAGCAACTAATATGTCGCAAAAAAATAAATCCGTCACAATAATAGATGGCCGGACTCTGGTGTATTAACCCGGGTTGAGAAGAGGCACCTGATGCTATGAATACAGTTGCTATGAATGAGCACAGAGAAAAATAACCTTGTTTTTATTATACTTAGTAGGACGAATTAAAAGATGTATATTTTAATTCGTCCTACGAAATGGACAGGTCATATATAGATAGCGGTACATTTTAACATTTTTAACCTTATAACTCCATCGTTGTATAATAGTTATTTGTTTTACAAGGGGCCAAAGTTGTTGTTTAACCGCTCGTGCTAATATTGAGATCCCATAATTGAATCATAAATCATAATTAAAGCGAGTGGTTCCAAATCGTGGCACGATGGTTAAACAAATTTTGTCACCGAGTGAAATATTATTTTTTACAGTACATATGGTGCTACTTTCCTGAACTAGTGCGGAAAATAGCACTTTCCGTGTGTATTGTCGAAAGTTTAAAGTGCCATATTATGTACTGTAAAACGTTGTACGATACTCATACTCATACTCATACTCGTTTATTCATAAAGCCAATTTACATGTGAAATAAATTATACACTTACCCTACACGATACACGTGCGAATAGGTAATTCGCAACTCGTGTCGATTTAAAACACTCCATTCGGTCGTGTTTTAATTTATCGCCACTCGTTTCGAATTTCCTCTTTTCCGCACTTGTATCGTAAATAACTATTACCACACCAATCCGAGGAAAATACCAATTCTTAAACATGAAACCAAATCAAGTCCAAATTAACGTTATTTAATATTTGTCTTTAAATTAAAAGTCTATTCTACCAGCCAACATATGGAAATAACTCAAAATTTGCATCAAATTAGGTACTTTGCACTCTTGTGGATAAAATGCAACTAAGCGCCACTTGCACCATCCCACTAACCCGGGGTTATAACCGGTTAACCTTTTGGCCGCCGGACCTAGTCCGCAAAAACGCTCACTCACACGCCAGAGTAAATTTTAAGTAAACAACTAATAAAAAGTTTAGGGATTGCAAATAGTGATATCGATATTTACAATTTAATGGTAAAAATCTTCTCCATTTGGCTTTGTTCTTACCCAACTTTAATTTATTTCGAAAATGCCAAAAATTTACATATTTTTTACACACTACAATGTTAAAAATAAAGGTCTTTATCATTAAAAACAACCACTAAACAATATCGATTTATGACGTAATATCACTGCACTAGGCTGTACGAGAAGTCTTTTATACATGACAACGGCGCGCATGGACTGGCCGCAGTGCAGACCGACAAGGACTGTTTCCGCGCGGATTAAGTAATAATAGTCTCTAGGTCAACGGCGTAAGCGCTCGTCGGTACGTAAACTTTATAAGCGTAACGTTAGAGCCGCGCATAGTGTGTCGATATAAATGTACCGGAACTGCATTGGGGAAAATTACACGTGGGTTGAATTGTCAATGAGTGAAGAACAATAATATTCATTCAGTCATTTATTAATGTAATAGTTTGAAAAACAATTTCATAGTAGCATACGTAGCTTTACTTTATATCCTAACTCCTTATCAACGAACAATTAGGAGTTTTTTTACTTTCCATCCTAACTTCTTATCAAAAAATAATCAGCTGTCCTTTTTCGGTTTGGTTCCTGTGTTTTTCGGTTCGAGTGAATAAAGAAAATTTTAAGGGTTAATAACCGTCACATAATAAACGCTCGGCGCGCGGCGCGTCCTTTGTTCCTACGTCTGATTTAAAACAGTGTGGTATTTTTATACACTTGAACACGTGTGCGTGACTAAAAATATGCATGTGAAAATTGTAATCATCATCTTCTTTAAAATGACTCACTGCAGGGGTATCACTCCCCACTACACTATCATGTCAAAATGAATCATTTGTTCTGCAAATAGACCACAAGGACAGATTTACTTGTCTGGCTCTATTATCTACAGCTGAAGAAGCTCCCTGAACTTCAGCTATAGTTATGCCTGTCTCTCTCTCTCGTTTTACGTAATCTAGTTACTAGTTACCACCAATTGGCATTTAACAAGTGTTCAAATGCTTAAATAAAACGAGATTTGCGATTTGATATTTATTTTGAATATTCTCATATCGAGTTAACATTCCCATCCCTAGCTGTCTTGTATACAAGGCAACGGCGACGAGGAACATGAAAAACGTTGAAAACTGGAGCAAATTCTTTGATAGCCTTATTATAAAAGAATGGATTTACATATATAGCTGCTTTAAATGCATTTTTTTAAACAAAGACCTAAAACATTAAAAAGAGTGTAAAAAAATTACAATTGATATTTTTTTCACATTTACCGAGCGGTTGAATTTGTGTCTTGTATACAAGACAGCGGCGCCAGTGTACCGTTCTATCGTTGTCTTGTATACATGCCAACGGCGCTCAAAGGGTTAAACCGTTAACCCAGTGTCAAATCTTACTGGTAACCATGGTAACTCCAGGTTTAACCGGTTAACCCCGGGTAAGTGAATAGTGCAAGTGGCCCTTACAGTCTTGACACTCTTGACTATAGGTACACTAGGTATAATTATTAATTAACATTCAAAACATTCTGATTTATGAACAAACCTGTCCAGGACATTGTCCTAATAGTGAGACAAAGATTTAAAACATCACATAAACAACGCAAACATCAAAAAGCTGATTAATGTAACGCGCGGGTTTTGGCAAAAACATACGACGATGCGTATCTAGCCGTCCCTTTGGTTCAGAAATAACCGCCATTATTGCGTTTCGTTCGTTTACGCCATCGTACAAATTTGAGAACAAATCAAAGTTATTAGGTATATTAAAATATTAGACGACAACGGTTTCACTCACTTAGATTTGTAGGGATCTCGGAAACGGCTCTAACGATTTCGATTGAATTTGCTATATGGGGGTTTTCGGGGGCGAAAAATCGATCTAACTTGGTCATATATCTAGGAAAACGCGCATTTTCGAGGTTTTATATGTTTTCCTAGCTTTGCTCGGTCTCCCAGATATTACATATTGTGATTGCCTAAAACAGTATATTCAGAGATATAATCACCCACCATATCTCCTGAATACTTACAGCTTTTCGTATTTTGTAGCCCGCTGCGTACGTTTAAGTAAATTCGCGGTCACTTAGCACCCGCTATAAAGCTAAAAAGTTGTCACATTTTTCATTTATACTCGTAGTCTGCCTCTTTTGCACTCACGTATAATGTTCCTCATACGTGATGGCTTCCCTTTTGCACACTTCAATTATCCTTAACATCACGTCATGCCTTGTCGCCGCTTGCATTTCCTCAAGCACTACGCACATAGCAAATAGAAGAGGAAAGATGCTAGGGCACCTGATACGTTCACGACTAATTTATGAAAAATCATAGACTGTTCGGAAAGAGAAGAGATGTGAAATGTATTGGGCTCCATAGATTCCACGACTCTTCTCTTTCCGCACAGACTCTAGAAGGGAAAGTTGTAGCAAAGAGGAAGAAGGGAAGACCAAAGGCGAGCGTACATGAATCAAATAAAGGAAAAACGTTTTAACGTCGTGTCGTATCAGGCTGTCAAAGAGAAGGCAGAAGACCGCAAAACCACAGAATAAGTAATATCTAGTATTATGATATAGATATTTATGTTTGTGGGGAAAGTCGTTAAATATTTAGCACAAAGTGATGGTGGTTTGTACACCTGATTTTATCCATGACGTCCATCAGGTAGGTATTTGTGGTACCTATGTGTTCTGTTCGAAACACGAAACGAAATTAATATTGTAGATCGACTGACCGAAACATCAAAATTATAGATAATTTAGTTGACTGTTAAATAGGTACTTATTCAGTAAAAATATACCTAATAAAATACCTCTTACAATACAAACCTATTGTCACACAGATCATGTTCAATTTAAACAATTATTAGGTACTTACGCATTCTAAAATTTAACCATTATAATGGTTTGTTAAAGTAGAGCCAATGTAGAGATAATAGTACATTACCTACGATACCTACAAGTGCGAAAAATAGGAAACTCGCAACGAGTGGCGATACTGGCGATAAATTAAAACACGTCTTAATTATAATGTGTGATTAAGGTTCCGTTTATTATATTCCGATAAAATTTTAGAATGCGTATATACCTAATAACTGTTTAAATTGAACATGAATTTTCATGAGGCAGAGCTATTTTATCACAATTGTTATAGAAATTGTGTTGTGTGTGTTGTAGAAATAGTCTAACAACTTGTCTATGCCTATAACAATTGTGATAAAATAGCTCTGCCTCATGAAGATAGGTTCAGTTCCCATTTAGTTTTCCTTTTCTACGCCACCCACCTGAAAAACATGTGTGAAAAACAGTCAGCAATTTTGTATTACCAACTTCCCGCGTTTAATTGGGTGTTTTCTGGTCGCGAATCTGCGTGGGCGCGTCGTATTATTGTTCCGGAATGCACCGATAGCATCTGTGGTGTGTGCACTATAAAAAACCTGTGGCGTTTCGTTATCGCATTTTAAACGTTATGTACATCGTAAAGAGATTTATTTTTAGGATGTTTTGTATTCTGGAATTTTGTGCTACGTGTCGCAATTCGATGTGTTCAAATACTTGCTTCGTACCACGTAGATTTTCTTTACCATCGCGCATAAGTTTAATGAATGAATGAATGAATGAATGAATGAAAATGAATGAATGAATGAATGAAATCGTTTATTTCAGGCAACTAGTGGCCCATACATAAATACCTTAAAACTAGCATACATATTATAAAAATATAACTAAACACTAAAAAACACATTATGATTGCGATGCATTACGCAACCCCGCAGTGTCAGGGAACCGGCCGCGGAACCGCCGAAACTTGACACCCTTCGGCCAAAACTCCTCCTTGGTGAAGGTCGCTAGATGTTCAGTCGGAACGGTCACCACAAACGAATTAAAATTCGCATTGTGTCGAGATTCCAACTTCGCGACCCTCAGGATGAATCCGGTTTAATGTCCGAGTGAAACAAACTTCTTCAACTTACTTATATTACGAGGATCTTTCTCTTTTACTCCAATGAAGGCGTAATTAGAGTTCGGTTTTCGCGGTAGCCCCTCTGGACTTAGATTATGGTTCATGGTACATTTGGACTAGTCACCTACATATTTAGCCAAAATAGTCCAGAAGCACTAGATGCCAAAATTGCCAAAGCGCCAGAGAGAAAAGGCGGCCAGCGGATCTGTCAGCGGCTCTATTATTCTGATTGTCACGCTCACGCTTGACGGAGTGTTGAGTGATTGTCCTTAGCAATACACGTTTCGTATGATATGCCAAATGCTAATAACGCTCCGTGGCGAACGAAACGCAACTGTCACTGTCGCACTAATATGGAAGAGTACCTAATAGAGAGACACAAAGCGATTCGATGGCGAAGCGATAGCGATTGTCATCTGGGCTAGGTCGCCTGTTATCTTCCTCGCGTTGTCCCGGCATTTTGCCACGGCGGGAGCCTGGGGGTCCGCTTGGCAACTATTAGTCCGGTTTCCTCACGATGTTTTCCTTCACCGAAAAGCGACTGGTAAATATCGAATGATATTTCGTACAATGTTCCGAAAAAATCATTGGTACGAGCCTGAGTTTGAATTTGAACCCGTGACCTCCGCGGATTACAAGTCGCACGCTCTTACCGCTAGGCCACCAGCGCTTCGTCCAAACTGTTAACTGACAGTAAGAATACTTATGCCTTATTGAAAAGTTACTTAGTTTACAAGGCCCACGATATTTGAAGCGACGAAAGTCCGTGATAATTATCTATCTTAGCTTGACCTCTTAAAAATTTCTTAGGGTGGTATTCCACCTGTCCAATTTCTTTGTCCAATGTGCATTGCGTCTCAACTCTCTCATTTAAGCAAAATGTGAGATGCAAATACACATTGGAGAAAAAAAATTGGACAGATGGAGTACCACCCTTAACCTTTTGGACGCCAATGACCGATATATCCGCACCGTAGGTTCAACGCCAAAGACCGATTAATCGGTCACATATCACAGAGCAACATAGACCTACGTGCATATGCATAAAGTTCAATTTCAGTTTTGACACTCCGGTGACGTGGCGTTAGCGTGACAGCTTTTGTGTTTGACACGGCGGCGTCGAAAAGGTTAAGACGAAACAGGAGCTGAGATTTAAATATTTTAGGTAAATATACCCGTCTCGATAACGGAAGCGGCTCCTAAAACTAGTGCGATAAGGACAAGGCGAAAAATCCTGCGTAAAAATATCAAAAATCGAGGTTTCGTACTCGACTGTTTCCTCCTCCAAAACTTAACCAATCGTAACCAATATTGGAAATCTAAATGATTATGAAATTATCTGTGTCGGACCGTTTTGCTTTTTTGGCTAATTGATATCAGTTTTGAATACCACGCCTCTCATTGCGGCATAGTAAATTAGGCCATTTTGGCCATTTCAAACAAAAATATCAAAAAAAGCAAAACGGTCCGACACAGATATTGACAAAATTAATCTGTGTTGAAAAAATCATTGCTCTAGCTTCAAAACCCACGGAGGAAACAGTCGAGTACGTTTGTATGGAGAAATGACCACTCCTGTTGGCTCTTAATAAAACCAATATCTGGCTTGTCACAACGTCACGCTTGAATCCGGCAATCAATAATTTGACCTACGTTTCCTGGCCGATTGACAAGTCGTCGATAGGTCGATGGCCGACTATTATTAGTGCGCCAAATGTGGGCCGCCACTATTAATAACCTTGCTATATCGGCCACTAAGTCGATGGTATTACCAAAAGGAACAGGTGGGATATGAGAAACAGGTTTCTAGTTAAATTACGGGCAGCAGAATCATTCTTCCATTGTTAGTAGAAAAAGGCGCGAAATTCATATTTTCTATGGCACGTCAACTCTATTTTAACCGCCTTCAAATTTGCCGCCTTTTTCTACTGACGGAAATGCCTTGCCAAAATAATGGCAGCATTTGACATGTGTTCAATAACAAATCATGAAATCATTTTTTCTGTCTGTGGCGAAACTGTAAAAAGATAAGGCAAGACTAATTATATTTTCTTTTCTTTTCATGGTCATTTCTGTTGTTTATTTTACATTAAATTAATTTCATTTCAAATGTGTGAGTGTTAAATGTTTTTGGTCCTTCGATCCGGATATGAATCAACAGACATTATATTATATTATAATATAATACTGTAATAATTCATGAGTCACTGCGGATACGACGAAAAGAAAAAAGCGGCCAAGTGCGAGTCGGACTCGCCCATGAAGGGTTCCGTATTCAGGGGATTTATGACGTATTAAAAAAAAAACTACTTACTAGATCTCGTTCAAACCAATTTTCGGTGGAAGTTTGCATGGTAATATACATCATATATTTTTTTTTGTTTTATATTTTAGCAAATAAATAAATTACAATTTGTCAATAAATTACAAATCATTCTCTTATTTTAGAAGTTACAGGGGTGGGGGGGACACACCTTTTACCACTTTGGAAGTGTCTCTCGCGCAAACTATTCAGTTTAGAAAAAAATGATATTAGAAACCTCAATATCATTTTTGAAGACCTATCCATAAATACCCCACACGTATGGGTTTGATGAAAAAAAAATTTTCGAGTTTCAGTTCACAGTATGGGGAACCCCTAAAATTTATTGTTTTTTTTTCTATTTTTGTGTGAAAATCTTAATGCGGTTCACAGAATACATCTACTTACCAAGTTTCAACAGTATAGTTCTTATAGTTTCGGAAAAAAGTGGCTGTGACATACGGACGGACAGACAGACGGACAGACGGACGGACAGACAGACAGACATGACGAATATATAAGGGTTCCGTTTTTTGCCATTTGGCTACGGAACCCTAAAAAGAAATATATAAGTCGTTCAAGCCATTTCCGTCAGTAGAAAAACGTTACAAATTTAAAAATACGCCTACGCGAGGGGTTATCGTCCAATAGAAAATATGAATTTCGCGCCTTTTTCTACTGACAAAGTTGTTTGACAGACTATTTAAAAGCTATTAGGGACACACTTATCCCACGTACGCAACGTATGCAATGCATTTATGACAATCTGAACCCTGAAATGTGTACCTATGTCTTGTCATGACTCACTCGCTCTCCTGCACATTTCACACACACACACACACACACACACACACACACACACATATATACACACCCTAAAGCATACACCTTATCACCCTCTCTCTCACATAATTTTAATTAGGAAATGAAATGAAATGAAATGTATTTGTAGGTTTAAGTAGTTACTGTGACCTCTCTTTTGTACCTAAGCCCCAAGATACAGGCTCAGCCTAGTTTGGGGCTTACCGGACACCTTTGTGCATGCGTATTTTATTATAAATAATAATTATTTTTATTCTTATACGTTGCTTAGAAATTCTTCATCACATTAGTACAGGTATACCAGAGATATAATCTCACCAATGAATGGATCATAACAAAGCCACTGTTATTAAAATAACTATTAATTAACCAAAAACAAGGAAGGCCAGTGTCCTTCTGGCGACAATGATTGAAGTCGTTCCAACGGCAATGAAACAAAACATCGTTGCTGAAAGTAAAGTGTTTCAAAACAACACCTAGAGGCCGGTTGTGATTTCTACATTTGAGAATTTCATCTTGTTTTAACGAGACCTTGAGTCGTATCAATAGCCTTCTAAGGCCCAGCCATACAAACGAAACATCCGAAATTTACCACTGTAATTTGAACCTAAATTGTAGGAAATAGAGTTGTTTTGCGTTGTTTTAAAATTGAACGAAACAAAGCAAAATGAAAATGAAAATTTTATTGATAACAATTGTTACATGTCTTTTCTTTTTTTTAACATACTGCTATTTGTCTATATGAAATTAAATATTAAATATATTATATAAAAGCGACTGTTCCAATTGAACATGGTTTAAATTACATCGAACTGAATAGGTACTGCATGTAGGTAGGACCATGGGCCTTAAAAGGTTAGGCGTTTGGCACCAATAAGTGCGATGGCACGACTGATTGCTTGGCTCATTGGTGTCGTGAGCGAAATGATACACTAGATGAAGCTATTGATCTGTGCTATAGATAGAGCGAAATCATGGAATGCTAACTGATGCCCCAGAAGTGTATGTAAAAGTTTGGGGTAGTTAACACATAATGTTAACTATTGTCGATAGTCCGACACGCAACACTCACAATATCCACGCACACATCCGAAGTTAGATCCCTTAAATGTAAGTAAATGTGTGTTCAAAACGCGAAAGTTATAATAATATAAATCAGAAACGGCCTATAAAGATGGGGAATGGTGTTAGAAATATGTTCCGCGTGTCTGAAGGCTAATGAATTTTCTGAAATATCGTAAAATCTATTGATATACTTACTAACGTCCCGCGTGGCAATCTTGTTATTTGAATAACATACCTACCGAAATACTCTTGTCTTGTAATAGTTTGAGATCTAATCTAACTTGCTAAATACGTAGTATCTGTTAGATTTAGTGCAAACAACTGAAATTATTGCTAATATATAGAAAATTGTTTCACCCTGGATTTCTGGCATTCTGTAGGAAATGTATGCAGTGCCGGATTAACGAATAATATGCAAACTAAGTATATAGTTGCTTAACCTTTTAACCGCCAGCAATTTTTGATCGAGCGTGCTCGTGTCGCCACCGACAGTAATTGTCCCACGCAGAGTAAGGTTGGCATAGTTACGGGAGTTATAAATGTGCTGTTAAAACCAAATCAGATCTTTGTCTTATTTATCAGACTGTGGCGAAATGAGCTGGATATGTAATGTCTTATATATCAGACTCTGGCGGTTAAAGGGTTAATGGATGTTGTAACACCTCTAGGGGGAAAATCAAAGGAATCAATTTAATCTGACTTAGGTATTTATGATGTACGGAGAGAGATGGGCTCATTTAGACGATGCGAGAACTCGCATTATGCGAGTTTCATTACATTGCGGGTTTTGATCGGTCGGTTAAATTGGACGTAACCAACAATCCGCAATGTAACTAAAATCGCATGCAAGTCGCGCGCCGTCTAAATCAGCCCTTCTTCATTCCGCTCGTGATACATTATTGTTAGTCTAAAAGTCCGTAAATATAAAAATGTCTTCACGAAAATCTGAAAACATTTTAATTTAATGTTTACTTTCTCTTCCTCGACCGTTGCTTCATCAGCGGTCGTAAAGTTTCCAGAAAAGCGTGTCTCACGCCAAGTATGTCAACACTACACGCCCAGCTTAACATACATCCTTGTCCGCAGCCAGACAGGTATTTTGAAAAACCATTTGTTTTAAAGCTCGCAGTGCGTAGTCTGCTGTGTCATTGACCGGGAATTTTTTGGGAAGAAAAACGTGATATTTTATTGGTAATGGTCATCACACAAATAAATGCTCTTATCAGGATTTGGAGTCGGGACTATCCGCTTCATAGGCAGGATAACTATACGTAGTATCTTCTTAGTAGTTTGGTAACTATAGAATAAGTCGTCAAATTATAAAGTATTAGGTAGTAGATTAGCCAATAAAACTGGGAGTTTAGTATGTGGGGCATCAAAAGAGAGTTCTTGCTTTAAAATATGTGTAACAAACAGGCAGATAACTGTGTCGACTATGGTATTCAACTGATTTAACACAGGTACAGTCAGTCAACTTCAAGTGTAAAAAATATAGGTGCACACATCATACTCAAAAATATGTCCCGTAACTCTTATGTCAGCGAATTAAGAACTATGGAACCTATTCTTGAGTAAGTTATATGCACCCATATTTTTACACTTGACTGTACATGAGTAGCATTGTAAAATATTTCTTCTCACTATTACATTTCTTAATACACCAAAATCTAGTTCGCGTGCGTGGGTTGGACGAATTGTTTCATCCGGTTTCTGTGTTTATGACAAATTAGGTTTATTCAGGCCGACGTCCCTAGTTCCAATGACCTTTTGAATCATTTACAAAAAGCTAACATTCGGACGTCTTATTCTTAGTATTTTTGCAGGATAAATAAGGACGGGAATTGGACCGAGACTGATGAAATGCTTTGTTAGATTTTGGCAAAGATTTAACGAAGACGACCTGGTTATTATTGTAGGTCCGGAATGTGGGTCTTTCCTTCATTAGTGTTACACCTGTTGTTACACTCTTTCTTCGAATCTTGGAGAAAGCTGCAGTTACTTTTGCATAAACAATCCCAGGCCTAATTTATGGATTAATTCAATTAAATATGCATGCTGGGCCAATAGTTGCCTAAAAATAATTAATGATTTTTCATTTCATTTGTTTACTGGGGCCTTAACCATGATGTCCTTATTGCGATTCTGTTTAGGACCTAAACTGAATTGCTAAAGGACGGAGCTATATAAAGTCGCATAAAGCCATCCCTTACCAATTCAATTTAGTTCCTAAACAGAATCGCAATAAGGCCCCTGGTATCGCCTAGTTTCCGCGTGTCACCAGCTCAGAGATTTGGTGTGTTACTCTAAAGATATGTCGGAGCCGGTCTGTCTAGATGTGTGCTTGTGCCTACTGCTTGTGCGTCAAGAACTGTGTTATGTGTAGGTACAGATTTGCAGATAAAATATGACTTATAGGTTAGATGTGCACACGAGACCGTTTTGTTTGGGAGAACAATGACGTCAGTGAACTGAAAACGGAGCGAAGCGAATAATGATAGTTTAATAATCTCACTATCTTACCTGCCTGCTTGCTTATTAAAAGCGGTTGTATAAAATCTATCGCAGATGGAGTATCGAGACAAACCTTACTGGTTTAACGATACTTTTGTAATTAAGTTTAGATATAATTATGTACCTGAATAAAATAAAATAAGCATCCGTAGCTAATAGACTGGTAAAGCCAATTTGTCAGTAAATCGACTTTTAAAAAGAAACTTGATTTATGACGTATTAAAAAAAACTACGTACTAGATCTCGTTCAAACCAATTTTCGGTAGAAGTTTGCATGGTAATGTACATCATATATTTTTTTTAGTTTTATCATTCTCTTATTTTAGCAGTTACAGGGGGGGACACACATTTTACCACTTTGGAAGTGTCTCTCGCGCAAACTATTCAGTTTAGAAAAAAATGATTTTAGAAACCTCAATATCATTTTTGAAGACCTATCCATAGATACCCCACACGTATGGGTTTGATGAATTTTTGAGTTTCAGTTCTAAGTATGGGGAACCACCGAAATTTATTGTTTTTTTTTCTATTTTTGTGTGAAAATCTTAATGCGGTTCACAGAATACATCTACCTACTCACCAAGTTTCAACAGTACCTATAGTTCTTAAGGTTTCGGAAAAAAGTGGCTGTGACATACGGACGGACGGACAGACAGACAGACATGACGAAAGGGTTCCATTTTTTGCCATTTGGCTACGGAACCCTAAAAACTGATACTCATCCGTTTCTTTTGGGTGCTAATTAAGCACCTATTACTAGTGTATGACAAAGACAGTATAATATTCTCTCTTATGTTTGAAATGAGACAGTCGTCCCTATCACTGGCCAAACTATATTATATCAAAAGCTACCCAGAAGAAGGTATACGTCACTTATCAAGTCTCTTGCTATAGCTGAAACCAAAGAGAATATATCCACTATGGCTGAAACAAGCATTGGAAACAAGCTAAAATACATGTTTTTGGCAGCGCTTTTACTATTTTTTACTCACAACCACTAATATCGTCTAATTTCTTCCTCCGAAAACATAAATAGCTCTTTCGCCCACAGTCCCGCATGAAATCTCTAAAGGTTACGTTACGAATAGATATCAAACGCAAGCACTAACGAAACGCTTTCCCGCCAAATTGCATAGAAATAAAAATGGCGGACGCTCCGAAGGTCAATGTCGATATCAGGCGTTGAAATATTACGAGAATTAACTCTTTTGATTTATTCGAGTTTTGTGCAGAGTAAAAATAAAGTCTGTTTATTTTCACCGAAGGTTAGAATTAGAAGTACTGCTTCTTTGATATGTACAATAATAATTTGGCACAGATGTTTTTATCGAATTCGGTGCTGTTTGATTTTGATTGAATCATATTGAATGTGACAATCGGTACACGTAAACCACAACGGCGCGCTCTTTCTTTCTTCCGTGACGTAAACGTAGACCAGGGGGCCGATTTTTGAATTTCGATCGCTCGATTTCGTCACTCGAAAATCGGTGGAAAACGGCGAAATACTAATTTTTGAAATACGAGCGATCGAAATTTGGAATCTAGTGGTATTGACGACTCGATTTCAATTCTATTAGTCGAATTTAAATGCCTAGTAGTGGAGATATTAATTAACGAAATACACGAAATCGAACGATCGAAATTCAAAAATCGGCCTCCTGGGGGCCGATTTTTGAATTTATATCGCTCGATTTCGACACTCGAAAATCGGTGGAAAACGGCGAAATGCTGATTTTTGAAATACGAGCGATAGAAATTTGGAATCTAGTGGTATTGACCACTCGATTTCAATTCTATTAGTAGAATTTAAATCCCTAGCAGTGGAGATATTATTGAACGAAATACACGAAATCGAACGGTCGAAATTCGAAAATCGGCCCCCAGTAACTACCGCTGTGAGATGACTTCATTTATTTGTCAAATTTATCGAATATTTTCATCACACTTGCTCGTAAAAGGTGTTATTATTATTAGGTTTATTACACTCAGGCGATGCGGTCCAGAAAATACTAAATTTTCACCTAGGGCTGTACCTAATGTATTTTTCGCGGTCCGTAACTCCTTGTAATGTACGTACGAAACTAGGCCGAAGTTTTATTTATTCCCGTTTTTTCTTTACAACTCATGAAAACATTGCGTGTGCCAAACTCGACCGTACAAAGCTTATTAAAAGTGTTGCTGTTGTACATATACACTGATTATCCTTGAAGTACGCTGTGTGTTTTTCTAAAAATAAAGCATTTAACACTCGTTTTGAGTGTTTCGCTAGTAAACAACGGGCAACCTCTAACCGTTCAAAGATATAGGCTCAATAGGCAAGGTGGTTTTCTATGGAGAATATATCAAATTCTAACCACTAAGGTTTCATGACAAACTGCATGCTACTTACGTCAAATATGTCGCTCATTTGGGATATGTAGGTATTATATATCACCACCAATATGATGCAAACTTAGCGTGGTCGGAGTCTATAAACTAAGCCACCATCAGGGGCCTATTTCACCACGGTGACAATTGACACCAGACACTGACAATTTTCTGTCCATTTAGCGTCAATTTAGGTACTTGTAGGACCAGCAGAGTAGGTACGGAGAATGATCACTGTCAGCCAGGTGACAATTGTCACCGTGGTGAAACAGGGGCCGGGGCCCGGCCTATTAGCTGATACATCGACGCGCCAACATGTTCAAAAACATCTAAAATGCCATTACAAAAGTCAAAAGCATTTATTGCAAACATATTACCTACATAATATTAGGTACCTACATAATATGGACCCTGCAAGGGCGCAGCAATCTTATAAATAAATATCAAACTACTACAGTAGTTTCTTCAGAATTACGTAACATATATGAGATCACATTAGTGCATCGTAAGCGCTAATTCGCTTACAATGTTTTCTACTTACGAGTAAGTATATCAGACAGACGCATCCTCGAATTATAAGATCTCATGGATATTAGCAACGATCGAGGAAATATATTTTATCCCAGACACCAAATTCACGGTATCAAGAGTAATCCATCAGTTTGGCCATAAAAGACGCCGGGAACGCGTAGAAATTCCGGTGGAGTAAACATTGGCCGACTATAAAATCCTACGCATAAGTTCTGGCTTGTGTAAGTATTGCCACACTGAGTAAGACGCTGTGTAGCAATACGCAAGTATCTGTCGCGCCTGCATCAGTGATGCAGCATCACCGCTACGGCTGCTGAAGTGGTGGAGTATGTACATTGTAAAAGAAGACATGTTACACGTTGAAAGTGTTCTAGCTTCGATCGCGCCACTACGTACATTTCAACTCTTTTGTGGTGCACGCGCCGCGACCGCTACAGGGGACTATGGTGGGCCGATTTCTGGCCGAAGGGTTTCAGAGGCTCCGGGGCAAACTGCCGAATCCGACACAAGAGGAGACAATTTATTTAAATCTACTATGTTAGTCTGTAAGGTGTATCTATGGGCCTTTGTTGCCCGAAAATAAATATTCATTTCTAGATGAAACATTAGGTGGAACTGGTAGAAGATCGTGCAATCAAATTATATCAAGTACCATGTTATTAAAATCCCTTGGTCTTTTAGGATGGCTTGCTTCAGTTATGTGCTCGGTAAATAGGTATTTCAGGCAGGAGCTATTCTTGTCTTTAGCGTCACAAAGGGGAGTTATTGTCCTGCCCACCGAATCACGTTTTTGTTGAAACATTTTTCACGATATTATTGCGTTCGTGATATCTAAATCTTGAATCTCTTGGGAATGTTTTGGATGTCCCCTGAGAGATCACAATGTCAATGTCTAAATATTAATATAGGTAGGTAGATGCAGTGTGCTATGTTTCACTTTAATTTTACATGCCTGTCTTCTCCAAATTGATGATCAACCTTAAGATTTTCCCAATTTAACTGTTAAAGTATTTAACTTTGTTGTTTTATTACTTACTGAATTTGCTGATATACCTAGTCTGTACGGAAAGAGAAGAGTCGTTGAATATATTGGGCCCCATACATTCCACGCCTCTTCTCTTTCTGAACAGACTCTACTGATAAATGTAAAATTTCTTCTAGTACGCTCCAAATTTCCTCAAGATTTATCTACACCAGGTTCCGGAAGATAAATAGCAGCAATAACATGGCTCAACTAATGAGGTTTCAGAGTTTAAGCGATCCTCTACCATTCTCCCAAACCAGCATTAATCAGATCTCCAATTAGGAATACTTATTACGGATTCCGAGACCAAAAAATAATAGTTTGTTTAAGGCAAATGGGAATAAAGCAGTAGGTAATTGATATAGGAGCTGTACTACGCACGTAAAGTGTCTGCCAAGTGCCAAGCGATAACACGTGCGTTTACGTAAATACTGTGACGTAGAATAAACGTAGATGGGCGAAGGTACACTAGTCCAAAATATCCAAATAGGCCGAGAAAGGATGACTCACGTTAGACCGCCGACCGGGCCGTGTCTGGGCCGGAGCTTCCGGCGCTTACTTTTCTATGACAGATGATCACGTGATGCTTTCCATAGAAAACGAAGCTCCGAAAGCTCAGGCCAGCACACGGCCCGGTCTCGTGAGTCATTCTAAATGAGTGAGACGACAGCCTATTTTCACACCGAAAGGCAAATTTGCTAGCCAAATATGTCACTAGAAAATTGAGCATCAAAATGTTAGGACTCAATGAAATCTGTGGGTTTACCGTGAAAATAGTTTTTTTTTTAATCTTTCGCTCACTTCTCCCTATCGCTGCGCTGGAAGATAGATTTACAAGATGCAGACGTGCTGTAACGCAACTCAGTAGGCTGCGTAGAGATCGCACACAATATTACAAAACCGAGAGCCGAATTCACATATACTTAAATGAAAAGATAACATAAAATGTCCAAAAATACGTCGGAAACCCCGAATTTCGCCAAATAACCGCGTTCATTTCCACTTTAATTGAATACAGGTATTTTGAAGCTGATGCAAATGTTGTAGGACCGGCTGAGCGCCTGGTAACGGCGGCCATGTTGGAATGGCGCCAAACCGCTGCTGCAGTGTGCATGGAACATGTAAGCCAAGTTCTGGAAGACGGGGTACTATGTACGGCCAATAGCAACTTAGCAACGTTATGGTGAGGCCAGTGCACAGTGCCGTAAATCATTAGGGTAGGGGTAGGGATGCGCGTCGCAAAATCTTAAGTTGTCGATAGAATTATGTATTATAATCACTGATTTTATTCTACATATATCTATGATAATAGATTCTAGGTGATAGATTGTTATTGCTGTCTGTTTTTGTTTGTCGCTTTCTGTTTTTGTTCCACTAACACTTATTCATCTTAATTGTTACTAACCATTATTACACACCACATGGCACACGAGAAAATGTATGAAAAATAAAATACGCCTGGGTACTCCAAGATATAGAGGTTTTGGAAATTTGAAGAGAAAGAAGAGGCCCTTCTCAGATTTGAGAGTTTTATGTGAATAATATTCATATTATGTCCGTCGCGCTGACGGGGGCGGCTTCGCGCAGCAATAGTGTATACCGTGTGTGTCATAAATTATAAATCGATTTTTTTTGTGTGGTGCACGTACACATACGCGTACGTTAGTTCCGCTCGCGAGATAGGTATATCACTTATATCATATCAGTATCACGAAACCCCACGGCAGTCCAAAAAAGCGATGGCTCGATGTCGTGAAAGCAGATATGAGCGTAAATGGGCTCACACGAGACGTCGCCCAGGATCGCGCAAGGTGGAGGAAAGCAAGTCGGTAAGCGGACCCTGGCAAAGGCCGGGATAATGCTAGGTAGAAGAAGATTTAGAAAAGTCAGCCATAAATTAGTATTATATATGTTATAGTACGGCCACGTGTATTACGGCATCAGAGACAAACATTAAAACACTTGGCTCGTTTTTTACCCAAACATTTTTGGAGAAATGCTATACATATCCAACACATGTTTATCGAATCTCAACTCTACCAGCCCATTAATAGAGTAGCTTTAAGACTGTACAACTACTTAGAATAATAAATAGGAGTCTGTCAAAACTATTGCATTTTTAAGTGCCTATTTCAGTAGTTGTTACTTCTAAATAGTCATTTAGATATCGTAATGTGTTGGTGGCTCGTTGGTTTGATTTGTTTCTATTATAGTTCCGGGTTATGTTTCACCTTTGAATAAACTTATTGAATCATTATATAAGTGGGTATGAGCACGGGTGTTTAGTTTGTAGTAAATATGTTAATAAGTAGATAGGTCCTGAAATATTTGTTCTCTTGTTGAGAATAGTTATAAAGTCCCTCATTACTCTTATTAGGGTTCCGTACCTCAAAAGGAAAAAACGGAACCCTTATAGGATCACTCGTGTGTCTCTCTGTCCGTCTGTCACAGCCTATTTTCTTGAAAACTATTGGACCAATTAACTTGAAATTTGGTACACATATGTAAATTAGTGACCCAAAGATGGACATGTAACGTAAACAAATGAATTTTAAACATGGGGCCACTTTTGGGGGGTAAGTAAATGATAAAAGTATTTTTTTTGTCAGCGCCAAACTTGGCTAACTTCTAATCTGCAAGGTACTAACATGCTACAAGAGTTGGGAATTTATTGATAAAATACTTACTTACAACATTTTTTCTACCGTGTGCGTGCGATACATTTGATTTTCGCATTCTTCGAGATATTTTAAATGTTACGGACATTTCTCACTTGTCTGTGCCCGAAATAACGCGTGAAACGCGTCGGGTATTGTGATAGTGAATTCAGTTATTGTGTTGTTGATAAACAACCTAATGATGGAGACCCAGTAGTTTCAAAAATAGAAAAATGTATTAAAGTAAAGTAAATTCTTTATTTGCATTAAATGTGGTTAGCAGTAGGTCTTATTGTAAATATAATGTAAGGATCATTATTTATAAATAGCTTATATTTTGGTCATTCTTACTTTTATTCCTGATTAGATTATGAAAGAGTATCAATTGACTCTTACTTGTCACTGGTTCCCGCCATCTTGAATTGTTATAAAAAGGGCGGTAACCAACGGCAAGTGGCCAGTTTGAGTACGGACAAGTTACAGTGAAGACGTCTTGTAATATTTATTGTAAAATGGTTGTTATTATGCTTGTAGTAGACGAATAAAGTTAAAATATTAGTACAAGTATCAGTTTTCATCATCAACCCGGTAATACCTCCAACATCTCAGAAGTGAAATCGTACAAAAATCTATAGGATTTTTGCCACGCCGCACAAACGTAAGGTTTTCTTTTCTTTTTCTTTTGTATCAGCAAGTAAACTATACCGGAAAGTATATAAAATTATGGTAAGTCAGTCTTTTGTTTTTTTTTACTTTCTTTTATTTCAAATAAAATTGGTTTGATAATCTACCGTCATATATAATTAAAGATAATATCATTTGGAATTAAGTAATTTTGGTAGAAAGAACGTATGAACGAATGACGGGTAGCCTCAGTAATAATAAGAACTTGAAATTTAAAATATACAGTTGTCAATTAAGCGTTTCGTCATATGAGTTAGTGGAAATTAGATCAAGTGTTATTATAATGTTTCTTTATTCCTTATTTTATGAAACATCGATCGTATGATAATGTAACACGTCGATTATTACAAGTTCAGACTAAGGATTCATTATTTAGTTTCCTACAGCCTGTAGCAGGCTACAGTATTGCAGTAGGATATTGTTTTATACACATCACGATTTACGATATGTTGCACCTTTTGAAGTCAGTTTGTGATGCTAATATTGTATACATAAACTGGCCTAGTGACCGTGACACCGATGAGTAAACTTAAATTATAACTTGTCGATTAAAAATCTCTGTTGCGTTTGTTTAGCAATGCCGCAAGTAAAACGTTGTTAAACGCGATTTGCGTCAATGTATAACTTAATATTGTTACGAATGCATCTATTAAATTGCTTTTATTAAAATATTGGGCCATTCCTGTCGTTACGTATCATAAATAAACTGCGTACGTCTAGATTTCAACTTAAAATATTATTATATTATAATATGAGCTTATACGTAAGATTATTCACATCAGAACAAAATTTTAAACAAGTTAAACGTTATGTTTACACTTTACTCATAATATTGCGAGTCTATGCGCACACGACTGATAAGACGAATTTTTTTCGAAAGAAAATTAAAATGTGTAGATCTTAATTCAAATTGGAAACCATAACGCAGAGTTAAGGTATGTAACTTGGTACCTAGTAAGGTTAACATGAATTTTAACGTTTTTATACTGATATCCGTTTTTATTCGGCGACGCTGCCATCGTAGCATTACAATAAAAGCCTCGATGACGTTAAATGACTAGAACACATATGTAAATGACTTGTTTCCCTTTTTTGTGAAATACAAAACCTCTATGACAATCGGTTAATCAACGTAATGATGGTATGACTCAGAGTTGGGCACTTGTAATTGCAATCTATGATTAAAATGAAATAGCTGTCTCGATTAAAACGTTAGTTTAAATAACCATCTGCTCGAATAATTGAAATACTTTTCAAAATTATGACCGATAATAAAATCGTAAGAGTTTATCATGTCGAATTCAATTTGCCTGATAAGCTCATGATTGAATTCACGAATTAAGTTATGGTTATTAAAAACTAACGTTACCATTCGTAATCTGATTTTTAATCAAACTAAGATTGTCCAACTCTGGTATGAATATACATCTATATTAAATCTCCATGTTGTGGAGCGTGTCTCGTCTGCGAAATAATTGTAGAGTACACGAGTAGTAACTCGTTAACGAATGTACTTTTGTGCGTTATGCTTCTATTATAAAAATAACTTAACTTTATGCGCTGAGCTTTCAAGTATTTTTGTGTCAATTTACACATAATACTTGCATACTAGACATCGTGAACTTATTCAATTTAATGATTGGTCACCTTTTGTTTATTGACGGTATGTTACCACATGTAACAATTCACTGCGACACTTCTCATAACAATTTTATAATGGCCAGTAATGTTGGCACAAGTACTTAATCAGTGTTTTTAAATCTACGTGTGTTACCATGGTGATCATGGAGAAATATGAGGTCGATGGGAAATCGATATTATTATGATTAACTCGCATAATTTGAATTATAGAAACTCATTTACCCCTTTTTATTATGTATAGGATGTGGATATTCTGAATGACGTTGAAGTCATAATTTAAGTGTTATTATTTGATAGTAACGTTTGCTACATTTTATTATTTTACTTATCCGTAATAATACCAATTTATGCTCGTGTTTGTGGATCCATAAGCCACGTGTAGTGGTGTATTGTAAAGTTGCGGTTATGAAGAGTCACATGTAGAGTCACATGTAGAGTCACATGTAGAGTCACATGTAGAGTCACATGTAGAGTCACATGTAGAGTCACATGTAGAGTCACATGTAGAGTCACATGTAGAGTCACATGTAGAGTCACATGTAGAGTCACATGTAGAGTCACATGTAGAGTCACATGTAGAGTCACATGTAGAGTCACATGTAGAGTCACATGTAGAGTCACATGTAGAGTCACATGTAGAGTCACATGTAGAGTCACATGTAGAGTCACATGTAGAGTCACATGTAGAGTCACATGTAGAGTCACATGTAGAGTCACATGTAGAGTCACATGTAGAGTCACATGTAGAGTCACATGTAGAGTCACATGTAGAGTCACATGTAGAGTCACATGTAGAGTCACATGTAGAGTCACATGTAGAGTCACATGTAGAGTCACATGTAGAGTCACATGTAGAGTCACATGTAGAGTCACATGTAGAGTCACATGTAGAGTCAGTCGAATGTAGAGTCACATGTAGAGTCAGTCGAATGTAGAGTCAGTCGTATGTAGAGTCGAATGTAGAGTCAGTCGTATGTAGAGTCGAATGTAGAGTCAGTCGTATGTAGAGTCGAATGTAGAGTCAGTCGTATGTAGAGTCGAATGTAGAGTCAAATGTAGAGTCAAGTTGTATGTAGAGTTAGTCACATGTAGAGTCAAATGTAGAGTCGTATGTAGAGACAAGGTGATTCTCAATGTAGTCGATGGCGTATGTATAGACGCTAGTATCAGTTATGACACAGTGTATAAATCTTGTGGAATCGATGTGTAACGCACGTGGATAGACGTGTGAGACTTCAATGCACGTGGATGAACGTGTGAGACTTAACGCGCGTGGATGCATGCGCTAGACTTTTATTCCAACTTTCATAAATATATTTACAACACGTTAAAATAATTAGTCAAACGTAAATAAGCATAATATATAAATCAACAATAATAATAAAAGAGAAACTTAATGACATTGCTACACGTCTAACTCAACATATTAGAGTTCTCATTTAAGTTCAATTTAGACTAACACGGAATAAATTACAGATTATGTGAATGAAATATCATATTATGTGTGTTATACACAAGTTTCTAAAGTCCCAAGATTGTAAAAATACTTTTAACCACTAAATAAACGCGTTATTATCGCTCGTTCGTAAACATGAAACTACATGTAATGAAAATTGATATACGCGTAGATTAGTGATACCTGTTTTCTTAATGTTCAACTTGAACTTTTCTGAGCGCCTGAGCCATACAGTTATAAACTCCCTGCGAAATAAATAACGAAATCTTATAAGTTTAATTCATAAATAAAGCTTTTATATTTACAGATAAACTCATTCCTTCCATTATTTCAATAACCATAGTGCAATATCATGATGTACATATTAAATAGTAATTGATAAGGTGTTACGCCTTTAACAGACTGTCGAACTTTGTTCAATACTACTTAACAACTAAACATGATTATTATTCGTATGTAAACTCTCGTATTTATTATTCTAATACTTACTTACTGTGTTTGATGATCGACAATTCATAAGAAAGTCCCATTTATTCGAATAACAATAACAATACAACTAAGTTGCAAATAAAATGTATGCTTCATTTAATGAGGTTTCAGAAAGCAGTTCTTCATTTGACTCAAAAATAATTATTTACGATTATCTCGATTTAGTAAAATAGTATAAAAATAATATGCATATAAACTGTATTCTATATACCCACACTTTATTTGGCCCAGGGTTTGGTATACGTGAGTTATAAGAGATACCTATATTATTTTCCTTGTGTCTAACGAATTAATTTATTTATAAAGTTTTATTTTCGTAAAGCAGAAATAATTTTAATAATATAATAATAAAAACGAATTAGGATAACCAATGCACCATAACACCTATTAGGTTTTGTTTCAATAAAACAACACTATATTCGTTTGACATCTAATATTTGGTAGTATTCAAACTCAATTAAAATAATAAACTTAACGTTGGTCTAGATAAAAAAACCTGTTGGAGTAAAAAAATAATAATAATAAGCAAAAAGCAAGGGTGGTAAAATTATATAGCATTTCTTAGTTACTTTGTGAAACGAATATTGTTCGGTCTAGATTCACTAAAAACTAGTATATGTCTGATGTTTAAATCCATCCATTGTGATAAGGTTCTTGTAATGAAATTATGAACTCCTTATTACTCATTCGTTTATGCATTCAAATTTTACAAAAACCCATGACTATTTAGTTTATACTTGGTTTAGTGTTCATGAATCTTTAATGGCTATATTAATGATCTAAGGTGTGTAAGCAGTTCTAATGAGGATTAGTAGGTCGCATTCATATTAATTTATCTCTTATCAAACTTGAACTCGTCGATCGAATTAAGTCATTTTAATAAAAATCGTTGGCAACAGTTGAATATTATTCAAAGTAATAACAAAAGTTTAATTTAAACGATATTGTTTAAAAATCTTAATACAAACAGGAGTTAATCGTGTACACTTGCGTTTATTACGTCAACATATATTATCAAATTATCAGTAGCCAAAACAACACAACATAATTTGTTACTCATATTCTTATTATCAAGAGGTTTTTTATATCGCAGCATTATGCTTGCATTCACGTCAACTACGGGCTGGGCCCGAGGTTATAAAATCAAAACCATACATTCTTTATAGATGTCTAAGACTTATTACGTTTTTAAATCAAATTATTAAACTTCACTTACAAAACAAATAGTAAATAAATAATTAGGTACAATACTTGGTAGCCATGTCGTTTATGTACTAAAATATTTAAAACGTAACAATATAAATCCATAACAGGTTTAATCGATATAACGACTAAGAATAAAATAAATCAATTAAATAAACCCATGAGTTATACATTCAATGATAATTTAAAAGGGAGTCTTAATTTCATATTTCTAAAGAAAGTCTTAAAAGTTTCAGACAAAGGACCCAGGAGCGTCCAGGTGAAAGGGCCAGGGTTTGGTATTCCATTACCACCCAGGAGTGCCCAGGTGAGAGGGTCGGGGTGTGGAATCACTTCCGACCCAGGAGTGCCTAGGTGAGATGTCCAGGGCGATGACATTCTAGTTCCTTGGCAAAACAAAGGTGTTTTTACGCAGAAGTACGATCCTTGACTACAACGAAGAGTCTTCGAAGGCTGGCATCATGGCACGGGAGGCTGCGGCTTTTAGCGGCGCGACATCCGGCGCCCCGTGGTGAGCTGCGTCAACGTGGTCGGCGTCTTCATCGCGGACAGCGACAGAGAAGTTGACGGCATTATCGTAGCATGGTCTGTGATGCCATTGCAGTTAACGAGGTCGTGGCGTCGGGTCGGCAGACGCTGCAGCATGCGGTGTCGCAACTATCTTCCGCAGGGGAATCGTGTGGTGATACAATATAATTGCTAATCAAATTGTGTGATTCGTATATATCGGTTTTAATATTTACTTGTGAAAAGTGAAGTGTTGCGTACGATACATATTGTATTTCTTGCTCATAATTCTTGAAATGTAACAAGTGTTAAGGAAAATTTAATAATGCTAGATTGCGTAATTTAACTATACATAATGTTTGAAAACGAAATTAAGCTTATGAATTTTCTATGATTTAGTATTTTATTATATTTCTGCAGGCCGAACTAATTAAATTTATTCGTTTCTATGATGACACATACAGTTTCTTTAATCTTGATAACAGAGTTATGTAATTTCTTCAAAAACCATAATTTAAACGATTAATAATATTGTTTCGATATCGGCCACCTACTTCTTAATTCTCATTAATTGTCATTTTATTAATATCTAATAATTAACAACAATACACATTACACATTACAACTGTAAGCGTATTTTTATAGCACATCGTGTAATCATGAGTGCATATGAGCATTATGCGTTTTCTCTTGTTGCTTATTATAATTTTGCATATAATGTGCATAAATAATGTTTTTAATGTATACATTTCTGATTCATTATTTGTATAAATTAGTCATTATTTGTATCATTTTAACTATTTCATGGCGAAGGGTCTCGCCTCGAACAGGATGGCCGAGCTGTAAGGATCATTATTTATAAATAGCTTATATTTTGGTCATTCTTACTTTTATTCCTGATTAGATTATGAAAGAGTATCAATTGACTCTTACTTGTCACTGGTTCCCGCCATCTTGAATTGTTATAAAAAGGGCGGTAACCAACGGCAAGTGGCCAGTTTGAGTACGGACAAGTTACAGTGAAGACGTCTTGTAATATTTATTGTAAAATGGTTGTTATTATGCTTGTAGTAGACGAATAAAGTTAAAATATTAGTACAAGTATCAGTTTTCATCATCAACCCGGTAATACCTCCAACAATAAGTATCACACATTTAGCCGTATATAGCATGCAAAAATATGTACAAGTATATCTTAATTAAATCTATTTACATTTCATGCAATCTTTTAATCAGTCAACAACAGTGATAACAAATAAAATGATAAAATAATAATAATAAAATGAAAATGTCATTAGCTAGTGTGGAAGTCAAAATATTCATTAATATTGTAAAAATTATTATCTAGTAGCCAGTTATACAATGTCCGTTTGAATCTTTATCTTTATTTATTTTTGTTTGTTTTTTTTTAATGCTCGTTTATTAACACGACACGACCCGCCCCGGCTTTGCACGGGTTACAAAAAACCTTAACAAATTGTACACCTAAACCTTCCTCAAGAAACTCTATTGATAGGTGAAAACCGCTTGAAAATCCGTTCAGTAGTTTTTGAGTTTATCGCAAACATACAGAAAGACGCGGCGAGGGACTTTGATAATCCAAAAAATATATGTCTTTATTATTACTACCTTCAAACTTTCGGTGCCGGGGCCCGTATCCAGTACAAAATGGACACACATGTTCGTGTTCTTATAATTATTATTGGCAGTGAATGTCTGAATGTGTTAATACTGTTAATATATGTACTTACCTACAACCTACAATACGATCTTATATATATCTACATATTTTTGGCTCTTGGTCCGTGTCTACATTCTGTATATTGAAGCCAGCCCAGCACAAAATTACAGGACGTCGAAAATGGCCTGAATCGCTTCGAGAAAAGGATGGTACGGCCGGCCGTTTGTTTTGCTCGACTTGGCGGGGGCACTGTACCTTGACTGGACTGAGTTGACTGGATATTGATCCGAAAAAGCCTAATAAGGGCTACGGCGTAGCTATGGCGTAGCACTGCAGCTGCACTCGTAGCTCGACCGCGCTACGAGACCGATTCTGATTTAACAATTCGTTATAGTTTGGAACCGGTTTTGATACGAGCTTGAAGATCGACGCTGATTGGTGCGTGTGAAATGAAGTGAAAGTGGCGACGGATTGGTGAAAGTGCACGTCAGACTATTATTAATTCTGTGGTCAGATACGATTTAAAAACAATTATAGGAACGCCATTTTGTTCGGAACATTGGCCGCTACAGAGTGACAGCCGTCAGTTAACGATTAAAGTGTGTTTGGAAATTCGGGAATTTAGGAATTCCACTTGAATTTGAGTTTAAAAATAAATCATGTTTATGGTTTTATTATTCAACTCAATAAGTTATTTCTTGGAAAATTTCTACAAAACTCTTGAGATGGAAATTTTAAATTTTTATACGGAAGCCGAAAAGCATAGGTATCCTACTTTTTCTGTGGTAAAATCTTATGCTTGGAGGATACAACTAAACGGAGTAGCCATTAACAGGCTTTCCCCTCTGTCGAAAATAGGCGGCCAACGGTCATACACAATGTATGGACTGACATTTATCTGACATGGCTATTTTTACGTTACGTATACATTTGACGTTCCCCTCCCCCGCAAAAATCGGCAGACTGTTTGTACAGAAAATTACAGACATGGCGTCTCCGTTTGATTATATCCTCCAAGATCTTATGTATAAAATATTTTTATAGTCTGTCAATCCATTTCCGTCACTAGAAATAAAGCGGCAAATTTAAAAAATGTAGGTGCGTATTAGGGTTGTCGTCCCATAGAAAATCTTGATTTCACGGCTTTTTCTGCTGACAAAGTTGTTTAACAGACTATAGGTACAAAACATCGAAGCTAATAAACTTAAACATTTTACTCTTTTCGCCTAATATTCTGCTAAAATCTAAATCATCAGACTATCCAAAGCCAAAACACGTATGTGCTGTCCATAAATTGTCTCGGATCAAACATGACATTCATTTGTAGATCGGACGAATGATCGCTATTAAGTTTATTTTTAAAGTCTCGGTGCGTTCAACTCGCTGATTGAAGGCTGAAATGTGAGGCCTAGGTCGCGGGATCACTTCCAAACAATGATATCATGTAGTGGATTAATCACGTGGATTACAGTATTACAGACAGAGCAAGACAAATGGCGAAGAAAAATATACTTACCTATTACACTTAGGTACTGTATTTTTTTCAATAGAAATTTAGTGGGTTTATCTTTAGCCTCGTGCCGCCCACCATACAAAATTATGGCCAAGGAAGTTTGAATCTTGTTGTGTGTCTTGTATTATCAATTGGGTTAAATTTCATTTATTCGAAAACTTTACGAGACAAATGAAATGCTACCTAAGTCACAGAATAAATAATAGTACTAAGTACAGAAGACTCACTCTCTAACAAAACGCGTCTGTTACGATCAGCACAGATATGGCCGCTAGGTGGCGACAGCGCCACGCGCGGCTTATGGCATTCCCCAAAATTGGTGCCGAACGGATGTACTTTTAGCTACCTGTAGCAAAGCGACGAAATCGCGGAGTGAGACACGCCTGCCTAAGTTTCCGTCGAAATTGAGTGTACATCCTAATGTACATTATTGGGCGGAACGACGATCGATTCTGTTCGGAAAGAGAAGAGTCATGGAATATATTGGGTCCCATACATTCCACGACTCTTCTCTTTCCGCACAGACTGTAGCAAAATGCTAAAGTTGTTAGTGAGCTATACGTACCTATATCTTATACCTTTAAACGAGCAATTCTTGCATATTTATTTATTTATATATTTATTTATTTATATGTATATATATTTCGAGGATCTCGGGAACGGCTCTAACGATTTCGATGAAATTTGCTATATGGGGCTTTTCGGGGGCGAAAATTCGATCTAGCTAGGTTTTATCTCTGGGAAAACGCGCATTTTTGAGTTTTATATGTTTTCCGAGCAAAGCTCAGTCTCCCAGATATTACGGGTTATGCTAATACATAATGACGTAATATCTGGATGACCGAGCTTCGCTCGGAAAACATATAATAACTCGGAAATGCGCGTTTTCCCAGAGATAAGACCTAGCTAGATCGATTTTTCGCCCCCGAAAACCCCTATATACCAAATTTCATCGAAATCGTTAGAGCCGTTTCCGAGATCCACGAAATATATATATATATATATAAATAAATAAATAAACAAATAAACAAGAATTGCTCGTTTAAAGGTATTAGATTAGATTAGTATAACTTATCTATAGGTATGTAGAGTTATCGAATTTAAATTGTTGTGAGACATACTAACTAACATTGAATAATTTTACGGTTTAGACTCACTTGTTTTAAGTCACTCGCGCGACATGTTTCGGACAACAACAACAAGTGAATCTAAACCGTAAAATTATTCAATTTATGTAGAGTTTGTACGGAAAAAGAGAAGAGTCGTGGAATGTATTCAGTACAGACTTCATCATAATATCTAAATAACAAGTATTGGTTTCTATTAGCACGTCTTCTCATCTTGCCTTTTAATAATGAGGTCCCGAGCGTGCGTCACCGGCAATATATGACGAGAAGGGGCAGTTTTTAAAAATTCATCATAAAATTATAGTGGTAAATTATAAAAAATGATATATAAGAACAGTTTCAGGAAACGTTGTAGATTGTTTAAGTATCAAAATTACGTTGAAATTAAGCCGATTTTCACGAAAAATGTTCACTTGTTTTGAAGTAATTTCTGGTGAAAATTGATTTCGTCTAACTTTCATTTACTCTTGTTCAATATCATATAACAAAAATGTAGTCTATTAAAGTTGGAGTACAGGATATGTGTAATACAAAATTACCATTTTTAGCAGTCCAAACTTTACGAAATTTACAAATAAGATCGACTAAATCAGTGCTTTACGCGCGTTTACCTAAATTACCATCAGAAAAAAAATCATTACTAGTTTAGTGAGTCAGTTTTCAAAAAAATGATGTGTACTAATGCAAGATAAGAAGACGTGCTAATAGATACTAGTTCTTGTTATTTCGTAACAAAAGGTGTACAATTTCATCGACTAAATCTATCAATTTTACATTTTTGCGACTAAAATCGATACCGGCCTCTTAATAGGGTCACATTTTTACCCTTTGGGTACGGAACCCTAAAAATCTAGTGCGATGTCGATGAGTTTGAGGAGCCCATATCTTAATTCATGACCAATTACCCCACTGAGCCCACTCTCCTTCGATTATGTCCAACTAATTAAGTACCCACCAACGTTGGCTTGGCACGGGCTCAACACGTAATTGACAGATCATTAAAATCACGGGGAATCTTGATAGATGTTTTTAACAAACAGTGAATTTATACAATTATAAGAAATCTAAGAGGAGAATGTGTAAAAAACTATTTTAGTATAAGTTAAGATTATGTATCTTTCCTGTAGATATTATAAAATAAATAGGCTTTAAAGTCAAATTTTCTCGTTGGAGCCTAACAGGCATGTTAAAACCTTCTATTTCTTACAAACTATAGTTTGTCAAGCCATTTCTGTCAGTAGAAAAAAGCGGTAAATTCTAAAAATTGTAGGCGCGAAGGGTAATCAGCCCATAGAAAATTTGAATTTCGCGCCTTTTTCTACTGACAAAGTTGTTTGACCGGCTATATATGATAAATGCCTTAAGGCCCCTATACACAATGGGCCAGCGTGGGCCATTCTGGGGAACGCATTTATGCGTTAGAGGGAGCAAGTGATATTGCTATTTCATTCTACCGCATGGCTGCGTCCCTTGGACTGGCCGGCGATGGCCCATTGTGTACAGGGGCCTTAACATGTTCACTTTTCAGTATTTTCACCACCCCGCAACACGTAGAGGTAAACGCTAGACTGCTCGTCTACAAAAATCAAACAAAACGTGTTACATATTTGAAAGCTCAAATGTTTTGGAAGGCATCTCAGGAAATACCTCGTTTATTTATAAATACCGCACACATATTACTTCAGACTAAACAATCGTTTGTTTGGAAACTTTATTTGAAATTTCGAAGCTGCAATCTCATGGTTACTCTTATACCAGTCAAAATTAAACCATATCACTGAAATACGTACGTACGTAAATGAAAAATTCGTGAATTTCACATGGTCACACTTACATCACTAAACTTAACATATACTTGGTCAACTAGATCTTGACAGTAGAAAAAGGCGGCAAATTTGAAAAATGTAGGCGCGAAAGGATATCGTCCCATAGAAAATTTGAATTTCGCGCCTTTTTTTACTGACAAGATTTGGTTGACCAGCTATAAAAGTTTGTTTGCCGCCAACCGGACTAGAAGTCACAAGTTCAAGTAGACAAAAAAGTTATAAATCAACTCTATGACCAACTTTGTCTTTGAAGAACGCCATCTAGGGTCGGATAGTAAAAGTATTTTTTTAATTCTACAGATAAGATAACAGATTATACTAATCACAAAACGTTTGCCAGTTAATCAATCTTATTTTATTTGCTTCCACGAAATGGAACAGAGATGGCGTTGCCAACCTTGCGTTAACTATTATTTTAACAAAGCAGTTTTGAATGATCTCGAACAAAACATGTCATTAACGCGTCGATCTAACTGGGACAAACGTATATCTAGGGCGCGTATTCTGGTAACAGGTGACTCCCACGTCGCTCAGCTTTCGAGCCGTATTTCAAAATCTACGTTTTCGATGTGACAATGACATGGTCCTATGGCAAGGTGTCCTCGAGTGTGTTAGAACCAAATTGAACCAATGCCATTTTTTAACTCGATTATGGCATAGAGAAAAAAATACATAGAGTGCTCACTCCATAGTCTCCATACCAGGGATGTTGCGAATATTCGCATAATATTTGCGAATTATTTTCAACATCCGCATCTGCATCCGCATCCGCATAAAATCGATGCGGAGCTCATGCGGATGCGGATGTCGACCAAGTCGGTAACAGGAACGTCTTAGCGGCGGCGTAAGGCTAGGTAATTTCGTCATTATATATTAAACGAAATCGTCTAGATCCCGAAAAGTCGACCAAGTTACTATTTATTAAATAAAACGCACCTATATTCTTGCTCAAATACTAAACGTTTAGTTTTTTTTATAAAAAATACTAAAAATGAAATATTTGACGTTTTTTAGGGTTCAGTAGCCAAATGGCAAAAAACGGAACCCTTATAGATTCGTCATGTCTGTCTGTCTGTCTGTCTGTCCGTCTGTCTATCCGTCCGTATGTCACAGCCACTTTTCTCCGAAACTATAAGAACTATACTATTGAAACTTGGTAAGTAGATGTATTCTGTGAACCGCATTAAGATTTTCACACAAAAATAGAAAAAAAAAACAATAAATTTTTGGGGTTCCCCATACTTCGAACTGAAACTCAAAAATTTTTTTTTCATCAAACCCATACGTGTGGGGTATCTATGGATAGGTCTTCAAAAATGATATTGAGGTTTCTAATATCATTATTTTCTAAACTGAATAGTTTGCGCGAGAGACACTTCCAAAGTGGTAAAATGTGTGTGTGTGTCCCCCCCCTGTAACTTCTAAAATAAGAGAATGATAAAACTAAAAAAAATATATGATGTACATTACCATGTAAACTTCCACCGAAAATTGGTTTGAACGAGATCTAGTAAGTAGTTTTTTTTTATACGTCATAAATCGCCTAAATACGGAACCCTTCATGGGCGAGTCCGACTCGCACTTGGCCGCTTTTTTAAGTACTAAACTAATTACTAAGTAAATCTTGACATCCGCATCCGCGGATGTGAGGCTTTAAATATCCGCATCCGCGGATGTCAAAAAATCTGCATCCGCAATATCCCTGCTCCATACATCAGTTTTGGTGCCAAAAAGACTATTATTTTATTTTCATAGTCCTCGAGCACTCTATTCTTAATATATTTCTCTATGATTATGGCAAACCGACGTACGACGAGTATCACCGGCCGATCTTGCAATATACGGCGGCATTCAGCGCTAATCACGACACGTTGTCGTTTCACCTCTATGAAGCATTTTCATCACCTTGATATCGGGTTATCGGTTAAGATGTAGCGTGTAGCGTTACAACTGTAACTTAAGTTACAGTTACAGTAACTTATCCAGTGAATAAGTGTTATAAAAGTTTTGATATTAAAGGAAAAATCTAAATCTTCACCGCTTCCGGCAAGACTCGAACTTGCGACCTTGGAACACCGGTCCGGCCGCATATACCGAAGCTTACCAGAAGCGTACAAATCTTTTCATTTCTTCCTTTTTGGTTACACGCCTTAGGGTGGCGTCATCATATATCGGAGCGGCATAAGTGCTCAAAAATATCTGAACACGCTCTTTAGCGCCCGTTCAGATATTTGTGAGCACCATGGTTGCTCCAATGTGACTGATGGCGACTAAAATAGAGCTATAGTAGCCCTAGTGCAGTAAGTTCAGACTCTAAAGGCCACTTGCACCAACCCACTAACCCGGGATTAAGCGGTTAAACCGTTAATCTAGTGTCAAATTGTTCTGGTAAGTATGGTAACTCCAGGTTTAACCGGTTAACCCCGGATTAGTGAATGGTGCAAGTGGCTCTAAGAGACACAATGCAGGGGGCCTAGCCAAGATGCCAATCATTGGTGAAATAATTAATAATGTATGGAAATGTACACGGAACTGTTCGTAGCATCTGTCATTCCGATAGATTTTTTCTTTTCGTTTTGGCATTTGTCATCTTGACTAGGCCCCCAGGTTCCTTTCCTTGACCACGGCGCCTCAGCAGCTTTAACTAGTGGAAGAGCGACATAAAACAGTTTAATCTCATATAAAATCGTATTTAATAACATTTATACATATTATTAATTCCGATTTTAACTTGTTACAGGTACAAACAGGCAGAAACCAACTAGAATCCAATATCTAGTGAACGTTTAAAAATAAATGGCCCCAGTGTATGTTATGTGAAGTGAGCGTGCGAGCGAGACAGCGACGGTGGCTGAAGAGAGACAGAAGATGTCGCTAGTAGCGCCACGGCGGGTCCAGTTGGACTGGGCTCCTTCTATAATACCTTGGTATGTAATTATATACAAAAACAAATGTTTTCTTCTTCCTCGCGTTATCCCGGCATTTTGCCACCACGGCTCATGGGAGCCTGGGGTCCGCTTGACAACTAATCCCATGATTTGAGGTAGGCACTAGTTTTTACTAGTTAATAAAGGCGCCACGAGTATTTTTGACTCAGTTAAACTACGTTGCATACAATACTTTTTCTACGACCAAGCACTTACTTTGAAATAAAATTGTAAATTTAACAAATATTTTTAATTCAAGAAGTAGCAAAAATGGAGGGTACGGGCGGGAAAAGAATGAATGAATGAATGAAATTAAAAAAAACATGTCTATGGTTCACTTATTTGTCAGAGATGACATTTAAAATAAGACTGGCAACACTGTATTTCATTCAATATTTTTTAAGTGGTCATTACACGAAGTATCGTAAAATCGCCAAAAAGATACTGCGTGTATGCACAAATTCTTTTTTGGGGAATAGACTAAAGACTTGTCTTGACAACTATAAGGTAGGGTTTTAAAGGTGTGTGCACGACCCTTTAAATGACAAATAAAAGTACGGGAGTAGAAAAAACTTGTTAGGTGTGTAACTGTGTATTTCCAGCAATAAAGGCTATAATAATAAAAAAATAGATGTCGCGACGAACGAAAACTCTAATGCTCAACAATCCTGCCCTCTCCTACCCTGAGCCCGTACCATGAGTCACTGACAGTGTCAAAACTGACATTTACGCTATCGAGAACGTAATTTACTTTCTATACATCTCGTTTGCACTAATATGCGAGTACGAGCGAGATGTATAGAAAGCAAATTACGTTTTCGACGGCGTTTATGTCAGTGCCAAACTGATGGTAGCCGTACTGTCCTGTGACTCGTTGGCTGTCAAACGTAACGCACGTTTTTTGTTAATATAACACCTCCCTTCGGGTTTCCTTACATGACTCAAACTGGGTGGTGAAGGTTCCCGGTTACTAGTGTCGCTATACTGGCCACACTGGTGTGTCCTTACATGTCTTTTCAAATAACATTCACGCCTGCTAGCATAACCGCATTGGCCACATTTGTAAGGTAATTTAGCAGTGTGATTCCTTATATGAACTATCAAATTACGTTTATTGGTGCTGGCATAACTGCAGTGGTCACATTTGTAAGTTTCACCAGTGTGTTTTCTTATATGATATATCAAAGAAGTTTTTTCGTAGCTAGCGTAACTACACAGGTGACATTTGTAAGGCTTTTCACCAGTGTGTTTTCTTATATGGTTTATTAAATTCTGATTGTAATAAGATGCATAACTGCACTGGTCACATTTGTAATGCTTGTTACCTGTGTGTTTTCTTAAATGGACTAACAAATTGCCTTTTAGGTTGCTAGCATAACTACATTGATCACATTTGTAGGGTTTTTCACCAGTGTGTTTACTTACATGTTTTAATAAATCATTTTTGTAATGACTAGCATAACTACACTGGTCACATTTGTGACGTTTGTTTTTAGAATGAGTCTTCATATGACGTGCTAAAGAGGATTGTATGCCTGTTACATATTTACAGTTAGCACATTTGTAACTGGGTCTAGGGCTTGGCCTCTCCTGTGGATTTTGCCCTGCAACAATATTTTAAATAAATTAATAATAAATAAATATTATAAGGACATTCATACATTTCTTACACAACATTAAAAATCGTGAATATAAATAATAAATAAATAATAAATATTGGGGGACATCTTACACAGATCAACCTAGCCCCAAACTAAGCAAAGCTTGTATTATGGGTGCTAGGCGACGATATACATACTTATATAGATAAATACATACTTATATACATAGAAAACATCCATGACTCCGGAACAAATATTAGTGTTCATCACACAAATAAATGCCCTTACCGGGATTCGAACCCAGGACCATCGGCTTAGCAGGCAGGGTCACTACCCACTAGGCCAGACCGGTCGTCAAATGGAATGGTGACAGTGAAACCCTTTAAAGATATCATTCATTTTAACCGACATTAAATGTAATTAATTAGACAGGTAGTGTAGTTAATTGCATGAAATATCGCCTATTGAATTCAATTTAGTTTGGTAATTAATATTTTTCAATTTCTCTACCTGTACCACGAGTCACTGACAATGTCAACACTGACATGTATTATAAGCTAAATTCTGTCAGTACTAGCGAGATGCATAAGAAGTGACGTAGACGTTAGCGTATTTATGTCAGTGTTGACACTGTCAGTAGTGTCAGTGACTCAGGGTAAGGGAACTGATCATGATGGTAGAATTCAAAAAAAGGGGTTGTCATTAAATTACGTCATCTATTTTTGACGAGTTTTGACCCCCCCCTAAAATCATCTAAAAATCATGCTTCGAATGACCCCGTTTCCTCCTACGTCATGCTACCATCATCCGATGTCCAGACCCCCCCAAAATTTGAAATGACGTAATTTATGAATAGCCCCAAATCACTCAGATTCACTTAGGCCCACGAGCACACGTGGCATAGGCGTAAGCGTATCATAAAACGATACGAGTGCGAGACGCGTACAGTTCTGGGCGCCAAGCGTCGCGTAAGCGTATACGTCTTGTTTGCATACAAGTTCATTACGTTTAGGGCTCATTTAGACGGCGCACGAACTCGTATACGATTTTAGTTACATTGCGGACCATTGAGGTGACATCAATTAAGCCGACCGATCAAATGACGCAATGTAATGAAACTCGCATGCGAGTTCTCGCACCGTCTAAATGAGCCCTTATGCTACGTTTACGACTGTCGTGATGACGACAGAGATCTCATACGCTACGCTACGACTATACCAACTACGCTTTTTGTGGAGAGTTGTTTAAACTTCTACGTGCTCGTAGCGTTTTCGTTCTACGCGCATATTATGATACGCTTAAGCGTCTCTTACGCTTACGCCTCGTGTGCTGAGGGCCTTAGCTTATCCTGGCACAGGCTTTAATAAAAAATAACCAAATTCACATTGGCAGAATCCACCTTGCCAAATTAAAAATTAGCGAGGATTAAAAGCCATTATCACTACATAGTATAAAACAAAGTCGCTTCCCTCTGTCTGTCTGTCTGTATGCTTAGATTTTTAAAAGTACGCAACGGATTTTGATGCCGTTTTTTTTAATAGATAGAGTGATTCAAGAGGAAGGTTTACGTATAATTTGTTAACCCGTGCGAAGCCGGGGCGGGTCGCTAGTTTATAATAAAAAAAAACAGTTTAGAAAAAAAATACCACAAATCCGCACTCACCTCCATTGTTTCTTTTAACATTCCCAAATCCTGAGTTCTTGTCCTCCACATCAGCTCTATGAATTGGTCTCGGGGTGTCCCGGTCTGTGCTCCGAGTGCCGGTGAGCATGTCCACAAGAAGACGCCGTAGCCTTTCACGGCTGTCCTTCCGCAGTATATCAGGGACAATCACACAGGACTGCTTCGCTTCTATTGCCAAATTGGATGCTGAAACAATATTTTATTTCCACAGATTACTTATAGGGAGCCGACGATGCTAAATGTGTACTTACTCGAGCGTCGTACAGACCTATTGGAATCGAAATATTAGATGATAAGAAGAAAAAAAAAATTATATAAAGTTTCTTTTTCCAGCGAGCCGGAAAGCGTCCACAATTTTTTTGAATTTCGGGAGGTTGATCGGGAATTGTCGGGAGGGTTAAAAAATCGTTAAGCAGTTTGTGGGTTTGGTCGTTTTTGTCCACGTTAATGCTATATTTTTTCTATAACTTAATATTTAACACTTATTTGTAGGCATTTTCTTAATCTAACGAACACAAGTTTGACGCCTAATTTTTACATTGTAACCGTCAGATTAAGGAAATGCGTGCAAATAATTATCAGATTTAGTAATAGCACAATTATAGCGTTAACTTGGACTAATATGACCAAATCCACAATCTGCTTAACAATTTGTTGAACCCCCAGCCCCCAACCAACCAAGGGCTCAACATAGATGGCTAAAAGGGGTAAAGGTAGACTACACGGGGTAGCAAGATATCACTCATATCTTAATCTGACGCGCTCAAGTAAACACAAAAATCCCCTCTTGGGTCAAACATCAACACTTGACAATCAGAGTTACCGCAAAATGTATGGAGCTGTACCGCGCCATCTCGTTTTACCTTTCAAATTCGAAGCACGAAATTGTCTTAGATTTTACGCATCTTACTCAATCAATGTATCTTTGGTATCACATTGTAATCTTGTTATTTTAAACATAGCAAATGATATAATAACGTATGAAGCTTCATGGAATAAGTAAATGAGTTTGCAAACATGTTGCAATTAACCAACTCTATCTCCTGAGCTCTTTTACAACTTCACGCAAGCATGTTGCGTTTTTGGAAGACCAGTTTCAAGGTTTCATCAGGTATCTTGATACCAAGCTGAGTGGAAACCTTTTCAGTGACGTTTTAAACCCTTTTTGTGACATGTTTTTGTTGTTTAAATTTTATATTTTATTAGGGTTCCGTACCCAAAGGGTAAAAACGGGACGCTATTACTAAGACTCCGCTGTCTGTTTGTCCGTCCGTCTGTCTGTCTGTCACCATGCTGTATCTCATGAACCGTGATAATAATAATAAGACAACCGCCATGTGGGATGTTGATTCGACGATCATTGTCCCGATAGTTGTTTCAGCGAACGGTCTAATAGCGAAGAGTCTCGACCAACATCTTGAGAGACTCTCGCTAGGTGGTTGGATCAAGGGTCAGATGCAGAAGGCGGTGATCTTGGACACGGCGCGGATAGTCCGCCGGTTCCTCTCTCTGCAGCCCTGACCACCGGCAGCTTGGGTCTTGCCCCGCTGCTGGCAGCACCCTAGGTTAGGTTTTTTATAATATGTTTATATGTATTTTGTATTGTTTTTGTAAGTGTTTTTGTATTTTATTTTTATATCCATATTATAAAATAACCTAGCCTAAGAGTTCAAGTAAATAAAGAGTATAATAATAATAAAATCATTTATTTCAGGCAAAGCCCATAAAAGTGTTAGTATATATGTACAATTAAAGCATAACTTACGACTATTGTTAGTAATTAATACAGAGTCACAAAACACAGACACAACCGGATGAGCACAAATTCAAAACAATTCAGATATTGGTAAAAAATAAAATTACATAATTGAATTATTAATTACAGAAATAAATAAAAACATTAAAATAATAAGAATAAATGTAAAAAATCAATTATAATAAAAAACATGTCATCAATTAAAATTTCAAAATTACCAATTAAAATTTACAAATGTCGAGTGAAGGCTCCATCTTTTCAGCATGGGTGAATCCCACCTGTCGGTGAACACCTTTAGAAGGCTGCTAGGGCTCCCCCGCATCCTTTCTAACAATGAGGCGTAGCGCTTCCTCATGATCGCATGAAAGCCATCAATTCCTGCCTCCGTAAACAGCTAGCTAGCGTGATAGCTAGGCAGTTGAAATTTTCACAGATGATGTATTTCTGTTGCCGCTATAACAACAAATACTAAAAACAGAATATAATAAATATTTAAGTGGGGCTCACATACAACAAACATGATTTTTTTGCAGTTATTTGCGTAATGGTACGGAACCCTTCGTGCACGAGTCCGAGACGCACTTGTCCGGTTTTTCTATACTATTCAATGAGTTCGAGTTAGTATCCACAACTGACCTGTTGGTGCGTGGCGCACGCCGCGACGCTCCACTAGCACGGGGCCGACCACAAGCTCATCTTTCACAACATGGTCAGAGTACAGCTCCGCCGCCGCGCCGAGCTCCTTTATACACACATCTGAGCAAGATGGCTCCGTTTTTATACACACACCTCCGCACCTGGGCTCACAGACATTAATGTCATCGCTGACGCTTGACATTTTATTTCTATGCCTGGGCTCGTGGTTTATACACACATCATCCAAAGGCTCGGCTTTCTGAGCATTCACAAACACTGCCGTGGGCTCCTCTGTTGAAAAGATACTACAAACATCCACATCGTCACAGGGCTCAACCTTCACGGCCTGTAACGCTGACGACTCCATAGTGAACTAAAAACTTGTGATTATTCTTTAGTGTCAGGTTAATAGAGGATTAGGTATCTTTTTTAAATAGGATATTGTTTCAAATACATACAAAATATAAGAAAAGAAAACTAACTACACTAGTAAATGAGTAAATCCGTTTGTTTCGTTACTGTCAGTTTGACATTGACATTGCTAATTTTTTTTATTATTCGTACTTCTGGCCAGGCTAAGACTAGAGGCCATACTGCAACTGCCTCGTCTTCGGGGAGATCATTATATTCATTATGCATGAATCTAATATACTTGGTCAACCAGATCTTGACAGTAGAAAAAGGCGGCAAATTTGAAAAATGTAGGCGCGTGGTCATATCGTTCCATAGAAAATTTGTCTTTCGCCTTTTTTTACTGACAAGATTTGGTTGAGCATCTATATTTTAATTGGATAAGGCATGATGGGTGGGGAAAAAAAAAAAAAAGAATTAACAAAAGACACTCACAGATTGAACCGGATTTTTGATGCTAAATTTTGACTTAAGGGGGAGTGCCCGCCGAAATTTGTAAAAAAAATAAGTTTTGCTACGTGCTCAAGTTAGGTATCATTTTCGGGTAAATCAAGGATGCTAAATTAATTTCTGATATTTAATTTATACGGTTTCATATAAATAATTTAAAAAAATGAAAAATAAAATTTGCCATTTTATTATTTTCCGAATAAATGCCTAAATTTTTCTTATTTTATATATACACAAAAAATAAAATTAGGGGAATGGACTAATAATTACATTATTTCGTATTTTAAAGATATTACCACAGAATAACTAATAGTACTACCGTATTACTGCCTATATATGTATTTGTAAACTCTCTTTACATTGCTTACGCTCGGTGCACAACGTAATCCGAGTTAAGGAACGTAGCTATACGGAGGGAAACAATTTAAATATTAGTCAATATTTACATTATTAATTTGTATTTTGAATATTTAATTACCTAAATGATTTCTTTCTTTTGATTTACTTGAAAATGTCACCAAACTTATTGCAGAAACCTAAACCTGCTAAATTAATTTCTCATATTTAATTTATACGGTTTCATATAAATAATTTAAAAAAATGAAAAATAAAAATTTGCCATTTTATTATTTTCCGAATAAATGCCTAAATTTTTCTTATTTTATATATACACAAAAAATAAAATTTGGGGAATGGACTAATAATTACATTATTTCGTATTTTAAATATATTACCACAGAATAACTAATAGTACTACCGTATTACTGCCTAAAGTCTATTTTTTTATTCGGTAGACTGAAATGACAGTTAATAGTATGAACATGAAATGTCATTTCATACTATTAACTGTCATTTCAGTCTACCGAATAAAAAAATAGACTTTATATATGTATTTGTAAACTCTCTTTACATTGCTTACGCTCGGTGCACAACGTAATCCGAGTTAAGGAACGTAGCTATTCGGAGGGAAACAATTTAAATGTTAGTCAATATTTACATTATTAATTTGTATTTTGAATATTTAATTACCTAAATGATTTCTTTCTTTTGATTTACTTGAAAATGTTACCAAACTTATTGCAGAAACCTAAACAGGTGCCTGCATGTATGATTGTACGGGACAAATCACCCCACCTTTCATCCCGACCGTACTAAAAATCAAGGTAGATCTCCTTTCTAAAATGATCTAAGGGTTCTAAGGACTCGCTATATATAATAAAAAGGGATCTCATCGAACACCGTAAATCGCTTAGCTGTAGCTCACATCAAAGAGCTCACATCGTTGTATCTTGTTCAATGAGTGGTCGAAAGTAGATAAATTACATTTTTTTTGTTCACATTAAATTAAAATAAATATGCCATATGTATACTTTTTATAACGAGGATCAGTAGGGCTTTTTCGTGAAATTTTTATTTTTGTGTGCATATTAAATTAAGAAAAATATACGCTTTTATTCGGAAAAAAATATAGCAAAGTTTTATTTTTAATTTTGTTCCAATTATTTATATAAAACCGTATAAAGTAAATATCATAAACGAATTTAGCATCCTTGAGTTACACGAAAATGATACCAAACTTGACCACAGTATAGCAAAACTTTATTTTTTACAAATTTCGGGAGGTTTACAAATTTACAAAATTTTGACTTAAGTCAAAATTTTTGTAAATTCGTACGTAAGTGTGACAGGGAGGCAACACGTCGAACGTGGTTCGCGGTAGACCCTCTGTACATATTACACATATTATTACCTACACATTATGTATAGGTAGGTATGCAGTCGGATATAGTCCCTGGTGGTCACTTAATTATACGGCAAATGATGATGATGGAATTTCCTTTTGCAGAGTTGCTCCTTTTGACTCACAGATTGATTTAGGAAGGGGAGCCAATTGAATTTTTGATGCAAAATTTTGACTTAAGCACCCCCCTTAAGTCAAAATTTTGTAAATTTGTAAACCTCCCGAAATTTGTAAAAAATAAAGTTTTGCTATACTGTGGTAAAGTTTGGTATCATTTTCGTGTAACTCAAGGATGCTAAATTCGTTTATGATATTTAATTTATACGGTTTTATATAAATAATTGGAACAAAATTAAAAATAAAACTTTGCTATATTTTTTTCCGAATAAAAGCGTATATTTTTCTTAATTTAATATGCACACAAAAATAAAAATTTCACGAAAAAGCCCTACTGATCCTCGTTATAAAAAGTATACATATGGCATATTTATTTTAATTTATTGTGAACAAAAAAAATGAAATTTATCTACTTTCGACCACTCATTGAACAAGATACAACGATGTGAGCTCTTTGATGTGAGCTACAGCTAAGCGATTTACGGTGTTCGGTGAGATCCCTTTTTATTATATATAGCGAGTCCTTAGAAGCCTTAGATCATTTTAGAAAGGAGATCTACCTTGATTTTTAGTACGGTCGGGATGAAAGGTGGGGTGATTTGTCCCGTACAATCATACATGCAGGCACCTGTTTAGGTTTCTGCAATAAGTTTGGTGACAATTTCAAGTAAATCAAAAGAAAGAAATCATTTAGGTAATTAAATATTCAAAATACAAATTAATAATGTAAATATTGACTAACATTTAAATTGTTTCCCTCCGTATAGCTACGTTCCTTAACTCGGATTACGTTGTGCACCGAGCGTAAGCAATGTAAAGAGAGTTTACAAATACATATATAGGCAGTAATACGGTAGTACTATTAGTTATTCTGTGGTAATATCTTTAAAATACGAAATAATGTAATTATTAGTCCATTCCCCTAATTTTATTTTTTGTGTATATATAAAATAAGAAAAATTTAGGCATTTATTCGGAAAATAATAAAATGGCAAATTTTATTTTTCATTTTTTTAAATTATTTATATGAAACCGTATAAATTAAATATCAGAAATTAATTTAGCATCCTTGATTTACCCGAAAATGATACCTAACTTGAGCACGTAGCAAAACTTATTTTTTTTACAAATTTCGGCGGGCACTCCCCCTTAAGTCAAAATTTTGCATCAAAAATCCGGTTCAATCTGTGAGTGTCTTAATTGTTAATTCTTTTTTTTTTTTATGTAATTATGAAAAACGACATGTAATATGAATTATTATGAATATACGAATATGAATATGAATACGAATATGAGTCAAAAGGAGCAACTCTGCAAAAGGAAATTCCATCATCATCATTTCCCGTAAATCACACTTTTTTGTCGTGAGCGCCACGGACTACTACTCATACTACTGCTAAACCTCTTATTTTGTAAGTCGGTAAAGAATCATACATTATAATAAGTTACCTACATGTCAAGCTACAACCATGATCCTAAATGACAAATTTTACGACTATAAATTACATGTAAAGCAAGGGTTCCTGCCTAAATTTCGTATTCTAAACAGCACCGTCCCCACGTCGATCCGACTCCGCAATGGCTTTCGCCTGAAAATCACTAAAACGATAAACATTTGCATCACGAAAGCTAAAGAGCAGATAAAAGTAACGATTACGATTTTCCCTCATTTAAATTCCCAAACATAAATAACCCTTAATGTACTCCATAATGTCAAAAGGAACCCTAATTTATACCAAGGAGTTCGTCGACCTTCTCGCTGCGGCCCACGGCTAACTTCAATGCGGCAAAATTAAAAAAAAGTCGCCGTCAGCTGAGCGATCGCTGCTCTATTCACTCGGGACAGAACTGTCATGGCATCGCGATCGATGGCTAGCCCGTGCCTAGGAAAAGTCGGGGAAATTGCAAATATGCCGCGCTAAATGTCACGGAACGTTATAAACGCTATGCGACATCATTAGTGGGAGCACTGCGCTGGTTTTAGTGGTGTTGTTTAGCTTTTTCAGTGGCTTTTCAGTGTTTTATTAGGGATTCTAATTTTATTCTCGTCTAACGAGACCGTAGTTGCACTTTTTCTGGGTGAGTTTTCAACTTATTTATACATCTAGCAACCTCAAAACTGTTTTTACTTGTAGCATATGTATTAACAACTGTGTATTAGTAGTTATATTTAAATTAATACACTTCATATTCCTTCAAAATCGATTTGTGGGTGGGCTAGAAGATTTCATAGCTATCCCGCTCGACTATAAACCGACCGCGGCGAAGATGACGTAACGATGCGGCGTTTCGTACAACAGACCGCAATTTAAATCAGCCGGTTAACTGTTTCTGTCCCACTTTTCTTTTCCGATAATTTTAGTTTTTAATTACGACAAATTATTGTATTTCTAAATAGATAAATGTATGTAATATCCATCATCGATATTATCATATTACACGCGTTGTTTAGTTTTTATTTGAAGTTATAACATTGTAAAACGTCTGTTTTTGATAAATCAATAATTACTTTCTTACGACTTACGATAAGTAAAAAAAATGTTGAATGTATTTTTTTAAAGAAATCGTAGATAACATAGATTTGAGACTTTTTTTTTAAAAGGTGCTTTATTGTAGGTACAAGGACTTCTAGGTACTTAATGAAAAGGTCAAAAGAAGGTTTCCCAATAGGTATAGTGGATATTTCTTTGTAAATGCCACAGGACTGAGGAATATTGTAATAAAGGTCACATCATCTTATTCTCGTATCCTGATTAAATTAGAAATGAATAAAAAATGTAATCTCTGAAACTTTTTCTTGAAATGATTTATTGAATTGCCAAAAAGATTCTAATTGGAATAGTAACTTAAAATCAATTTAGCTGATTCTGACAAGATTCTTGTTTACTGTAATGTCCCCTGCCGCATCTGTGTGTATGTATGTTTGCGATAAACTCAAAAACTACTTAACGGATTTTCATGTGGTTTTCACTTATCAATAGAGTGATTCTCAAGGAAAGTTTAGTGTATGCACCCATACTCTACAGCAACCACTTACCTTGCTTGATGATGTATGCTAGTTTGACATTAAAATAATAATTATAAAGTATAAATAATCATTGTTTTAATAATAACAATAACATTGAAAAATTCAATATCACTACACCTTATAAAACAAAGTCCGCCGCTACATCTGTCTGTTTGTATGTTCATGTTAAACTCAAAAACGACTGTACGAATTTTCACGCGGATTTCACCTAACGATAGAGTGATTATTGAGAAAGGTTTGTGTATAATTTTTGACCCGTGCGAAACCGGGGCGTGTCGCTAGTTTGACATAAAACCCCTTTACGGCTAACACCACCTAGACACTGACATATTCGCTAGCATTGTATGTAATATACTTTCTATGCATCTTGCATATTAGTAGGAGCAAGATATTATATATCTCAGATATATATAAAAAGTAGGTTATGCAGACATTAGTAAATATGTAATACCTTTAAACGAGCAATTTTTGCATATTTATTTATTTATATATTTATTTATTTATATGTATATATATTTCAGCGATCTCGGAAACGGCTCTAACGATTTCGATAAAATTTGGTACATGGGTGTTTTCGGGGGCAAAAAATCGATCTAGCTAGGTTGTATCTCTGGGAAAACGCTAATTTTTGAGTTTTAATATGTTTACTGAGCAAAGCTCGGTCTCCCAGATATTTTTGTTAGTTTGACACTGCTAATAAGGCAGTCTTGGTAACACTACTTGTATCTATAAAGGAAAATTTGGCTTGTTTTGGTTTAACATAAACAAACATGATTATATCAATAATTGAATTATTATCATAACATAATATTGATAAAAAGGGCAAAATGTTAGGAGATAAGAAACCTATATTATTCCAAAAGGGCTTAAAACCTTGCGATTACAAATATTTATAATATGTTAGATAAGTGATATAGGAAGTCAGTCAACCGTGTCAAATGTTGGGTTATCTGATACTAAGTGTGCTAATTGTGTAGAGATAACACATTATGTTCATGGTTGTTGGAAGGTTGTCTGGAAGAGATCGCTCTTTAGCGATAAGACCGCCTGTTGTCTGCCTCTACATTTAATCAATTGTTATTTTCTTTTGTATCTTTTTACTGAGGTGTGCCAATAAAGAGTGTTCTATCTATCTATGTTCATGCATGTGTGTGAATTATGGGATTTTAATAATTGGCCACCTTTAAAAATGAATTCTACTCCCCTATAAACAGAATTCATTTTAGTACAAGGTATCAATAACTGGCCAGCCTCAATAACTGGCCAGTAATTGACGATTTACCCTAGAGTTTTTCTCAGAATAATAATAAAATTGAATTGAATTGTCGCTAAATAGTAATTTCCCTGCCACCGAAAACCTTCGATCAACACGGGCTTCCGACACGTCGAAAACGCTTTACAAACTAGTTAGGTAAGTTAGGTAATTAAATGAACGACAACGCATTGCCAAATGACTCAGCTTAGTTCTACTGAAATAGTTTACGTGTAGTTAGATATTTACATACACACCTACTGCGACAACCCTCTATACAGTCTATATGGCAGGGTTCGGAACCGGTTTTTTTGTAAAACCCAAAATAGCCCAATATTTTTAATTATTTTATGCTCTTTACGTAGGACTGAATCGTGCATTTAGGTAACAACTTCGTATTATTTTATTAGATTGTCCCATTAAAAATTAAAAAATAAGCCAAACAACGAAAAAGAACGTAATAATACCGGTATTTTTTGTATGAAGAAAAAACCGGTCCCGAGCCTTGTAAGTAAGTAAATATTCTTTATTGCACCAATAATTATACACTAAAAGTACTTAAGGGCATTTTCACTTAACTGTGCACCTTAAAGCACGACTTAAGTCGTATTTCAGTAATGTCTAACCGTTACATTCCTGACAAAATGTATGGGATCTGACATTGACCGTCAGTTTTGTAACGATTGCTAATGCTTTTGTTTCCTCCGAAAGCGGTGCCGTCATATAGCGGCCGTCTCCATACAAATACTGCGACATCCATATTTAGCCATATTATTTAGTATGGAGACGGCCGCTATATGACGGCACCGCTATCCTAGGAAAACCGATCTTAACTGGCCGTTAAAGGTGCACAGTTGAAAAAGTGAAAATGCCCTTAAAGCCGTAAGAGACTACCGCACCGCACATAACACACAACATATCTCTTTCTCGCTCCAACTTATAGCTGCGTCTTAACGCACGTACGGCGTATGCCCACCGAGGGACAGTGGAGTCATAGTAATAGGGTCCCGTTTTTACCCTTTGGGTACGGAACCCTAAAAATGCATAATAAAGACAGTCGAATAACTAAAGTAATTTGGCAGCGAAAGTAGGAATCTGCTAGAGATATGCAAAAGGTCTCGTACTCAGCTTATTAGATTTGGCGTGGGCCCAACAGTGGGATGGGGCACGTTTTTTTCGTGCAATTATGTATCGTACCTATGTAAAGTGTGTTAGTTTTCGTCCAGCTCTTGTTTTCGTCCACTTGAGGAAATTTGAATATAAACCTACATTGCTGCACAATTTTTTACATATTGCAATCCAATGTCAACACAATATATCTCTCTACCGACATACATACATTTATGCACATTTTCAGCTTCATTGGAAGTCGGGAAGTGGGTCAAATATAACGTGCAAGATTTGACCCGTACACACATACGTAGTTAGCTATAGTTGGTCAAACCAATTTGTCAGTCAGTAAGAACCAGGAAAACTATACTCATCCTTTTCTTTTGGGTGCTAGTAGTAGTGTAAGGCAAAGTTAATATGATTCTCACATGTCTATGTTTGAAATGAGACAGTCCTTGACAAACTATACATTGCAAGTTAAATAAAAGCTTAATTGTAATGAATGAAAGAATGAAAAACTTTAATTTCAGGCAACTATTGGCCCATAGATAAATACCTTTAAACTAGCATACATATTATTATAAAATATATCTTAAAACTAAACACACAATTATGGCTGCGATGCATTACGCAACCCCGCAGTGTCAGGGAACCGCCGGAACTTGACACCCTTCGGCCAAAACTCCTCCTTGGTGAAGGTCGTTAGGTGTTCAGTCGGAATGCTCGCCACAAACGAATTAAAACTCACAAAAATCTCTTCTTCTTCCTCGCGTTGTCCCGGCATTTTGGCCACGGCTCATGGGAGCCTGGGGTCCGCTTGGCAACTAATCCCAGTAATTGGCGTAGCCACTAGTTTTTACGAAAGCGACTGCCATCTGACCTTCCAACCCAGAGGGTAAACTAGGCCTTATTGGGATTAGTCCGGTTTCCTCACGATGTTTTCCTTCACCGAAAAGCGACTGGTAAATATCAAATGATATTTCGTACATAAGTTCCGAAAAACTCATTGGTACGAGCCGGGGTTTGAACCCGCGACCTCCGGATTGCAAGTCGCACGCTCTTACCGCTAGGCCACCAGCGCTTTTTTTACTAAAAAAAATCTAATTACTGATATCTTTTGTTATAGGGAGAAAGAGCCGACCTGCGAGAGGGACTCCTCGTTCAAGCAGGCGGCGCACCAGTCCAACAGATCCGAGTCCTCGTCATCATCAGCGGACACCGCCTCGCAGGGCTCCGGGTCAGACGCGCGGCCCCAGCGAAATGTGCCCCAGGTAAGCTTGGTGTCAATCACTTTTAGTTTAGTTTAGTTTCTTTATTGGTAAAAAATATTTTACAGGTCACACAGGTACAATTGAAATAAGATAGTTATTTTACAATTCTAGATATAAATAATACATTGGTCAAAGTTTACAAATCTCTAAATAATGAATAATGATCGTGCAATAATTGTTAATACAGTAAAATTTACATATTCTCTTTCATAAAGTCATCAACAGAATAACATGCTTGGTCTAGAAGTAGACATTTGAGTTTTTTATTGAATATTGAGTCGCTTTCTGTAAATTTAATGTCATTAGGAATTTTATTATATATTTTTGGCCCGATAATAATGAGAGACTTTCGGGCCTTGGCGAGTCGTTCTGTAGGAGCGACTAGTATGGGCAATCTGCGGCTGTTTGCGTCGCGGGTGCAGGTTTTTGTGTCTAAGGGCTCATTTAGCGCGCGATCTCGTATACGATTTTAGTTACATTGCGGACCATTGAGGTTACATCAATTCAGCCGACCGATCAAACGACGCAATGTAACCAAACTCGCATGCGAGTTCTCGCCCCGTCTAAATGAGCCCTTATATCCAAACAGGACTCCTACAGCTGCGAGATTTCTTAGCCTATGACGGTCTTACCAACATTTGTACCCGGCATTTTGCCACGGCTCATGGGAGCCTGGGGTCCGCTTGGCAACTAATCCCAGTAATTGGCGTGGGCACTAGTTTTACGAAAGCGACTGCCATCTGACCTTCCAACCCAGAGGGTAAACTAGGCCCGCATTGGGATTAGTCCGGTTTCCTCACGATGTTTTCCTTCACCGAAAAGCGACTGGTAAATATCAAATGATATTTCGTACATAAGTTCCGAAAAACTCATTGGTACGAGCCGGGGTTCGAACCCGCGACCTCCGGATTGCAAGTCGCACGCTCTTACCGCTAGGCCACCAGCGCTTCAAGGCCGGTCTTCTCCATATGGACCTTAAAATATATTTTTGTTGCAGCGTGAAGAGAGGCGATTTGAAGCCGCCCTCGGCCCTCGGGTGCAAGCCAATCCACTATTAAGGTATGTATTTTGATTTAGGTATGTTCGTAAAATAAAACTTTTTATTTAGACGTATTATATCACGTGATCCTTCCGGCCGATTTCGGCCATGGCGACCATTTCGACTCCTAGCAGTGGGGCCACATCACTCCTGACTTCGGGCAAACTCGGCTCCGTTCGGCTCAGCATTGCTCCGAGCAATTATTAGGGTTGACACAACTTGACGTCCCTTTGCGTGCACGACCACAGATAAGATAATCACTTGAATTTTGACAACCCTAAATAGCCGAAAGGGATAGTGCCATAAGTTAGAGAAAGGGATATCGTGCTGATTCGACCCTGAATCGCTGTCAAACTTCGGTTTTGTAGGAAGTGTCCTACTATTACTTATTCTGTGATCTTATTTAGTTATTTAGTTCGGCGCTCGTGCGCCCGAAGATGGTTGACGAAGCCGATCTTCGAGGTGAACCCCCGCGCATATTGAGGGCACCCAGTGGACAACATAATCACGTATTAAAATACATCCCGTCGTTTCGACGACGTTACTACTAAAATAAATTGTTTTGACTATTCACTTTATTCAGACAATTTTTGACTATTCACCTTATTTCCAGGTCCCGAACTTTACCGAACTTCGGCGGTAACCGCGAGCGCTCTGTGTCCCGCTGCGATACATCGCGCCGCGCCCACCACATCACCATGGCCAGCGAGGACCTGCTCCAGCCGGGACACGTGGTCAAGGAGAGATGGAAGGTATGTGTGTCCCGCTCGCACTGAGGCGGCTGTGTCCCTCGCGCCACCACATCACCATGGCCAGCGAGGACCTGCTCCAGCCAGGACACGTGGTCAAGGAGAGATGGAAGGTATGTGTGTCCCGCTCGCACTGAGGCGGCTGTGTCTCTCGCGCCACCACATCACCATGGCCAGCGAGGACCTGCTCCAGCCAGGACACGTGGTCAAGGAGAGATGGAAGGTATGTGTGTCCCGCTCGCACTGAGGCGGCTGTGTCCCTCGCGCCACCACATCACCATGATCGGCGAGGATCAGTGAAAAAATAAGGATCAAAATCAAACGGCATTCTAACAGTTTTAATCTTCTGCCGAAAAATGGCAGTAAATGTACTGTGGCTACATATTGTATCATGGCAGTAACTCTCTATCACAGACAAGACATCCTCTAGACTGAGCATAGTAACGCTACCCCCTCTGCCACTTATACGGTAGTTTCACTCCATCTTCGAGTCAATCCCGTGCCGTGATTGGTCCGTGTCATTGAACGGACCAATCACGGCACGGGACTCGCTCACCTCGTCCCCCGCACCCCCGTATTTTTGGCAGCATCGGTTTCATGAAATAATTGCTCTAAACTCAGTCATAGAGAAAAAAATACATAGAGTGCTCACTCCATACATCAGTTTTAGTACCAAAAAGACTATTAGCATCTAGCATCGAGTAGCGGAACTATCAGTACTGCTACTTGACAATAGATGTCGCCACCGACCGGAAAGTCTTATGCTGTTGAGATAAGACTTTCCGGTCGGTGCTACATCTATTGTCAAGTAGCAGTACTGATAGTTCCGCTACTCGATGCTAGATGTAGACACTGAAATTAATAGTCTGAACTGACGTATGGAGTGAGCACTCTATGTATTTTTTTCTCTATGACTCAGTCTAGAGGATTCCTAGTTTATGCTCCCTATAGGCTATTCTCCTTGCTCCAACGATTCAAAATCTACAAATGCTTACTAAGAGTGTAGCTGTTGGTAATTTCAAGAGGTGCTATCATAATCATAAAATGTTCACCTTTCAGGTCGTGAAAAAAATCGGCGGCGGCGGCTTCGGCGAGATCTACGAGGGTCTGGACCTGGTGACCCAGGAACAGGTGGCCCTGAAGGTGGAATCCGCCAGGCAGCCCAAGCAGGTGCTGAAAATGGAGGTGGCTGTGCTGAAGAAGCTGCAAGGTGAGCTCTATGGTGGTGGCTAGGACTTGGGATCTACGAGGGTCTGGAGCTGGTGACCCAGGAACAGCCCAAGCAGGTGCTGAAGATGGAAGTGGCTGTGCTGAAGAAGCTGCAAGGTGAGCTCTATGGTGGTGACTAGGACTTGGGATCTACGAGGGTCTGGAGCTGGTGACCCAGGAACAGGCTCTGAAGGTGGACGCGAGGCAGCCCAAGCAGGTGCTGAAGATGTAGGTGGATGTGCTGAAGAAGCTACAAGGTGAGCTCTATGCTGTTGACTAGGACTTGGGATCTACGAGGGTCTGGAGCTGGTGACCCAGGAACAGCCTCTGAAGGTGGACGCGTGGCAGCCCAAGCAGGTGCTGAAGATGGTGGCTGTGCTGAAGAAGCTGCAAGGTGAGCTCTATGGTGGTGGCTAGGACTTGGGATCTACGAGGGTCTGGAGCTGGTGACCCAGGAACAGGCTCTGAAGGTGGACGCGAGGCAGCCCAAGCAGGTGCTGAAGATGGAAGTGGCTGTGCTGAAGAAGCTGCAAGGTGAGCTCTATGGTGGTGGCTAGGACTTGGGATCTACGAGGGTCTGGAGCTGGTGACCCAGGAACAGGCTCTGAAGGTGGACGCGAGGCAGCCCAAGCAGGTGCTGAAGATGGAAGTGGCTGTGCTGAAGAAGCTGCAAGGTGAGCTCTATGGTGGTGGCTAGGACTTGGGATCTACGAGGGTCTGGAGCTGGTGACCCAGGAACAGGCTCTGAAGGTGGACGCGAGGCAGCCCAAGCAGGTGCTGAAGATGGAAGTGGCTGTGCTGAAGAAGCTGCAAGGTGAGCTCTATGGTGGTGGCTAGGACTTGGGATCTACGAGGGTCTGGAGCTGGTGACCCAGGAACAGGCTCTGAAGGTGGACGGGAGGCAACCCAAGCAGGTGCTGAAGACGGTGGCTGTGCTGAAGAAGCTGCAAGGTGAGCTCTATGGTGGTGACTAGGACTTGGGGTCTACGAGGGTCTGGAGCTGGTGACCCAGGAACAGGCTCTGAAGGCGCGCGGCACGCTACATATTTTGACTAAGGTGTAGAGTTTGTGAAGTTAGAAGCTTGGCTCTATGACATCTGATAAGTTATAGGGCTCATATAGACAGTGTGAGACATTACATTGCGTTATTTGATCGGTCGGCTGAATTGTTGTAACCTCACTGGTCCGCAATGTAACTAAAATCACATGCGAGTTCCGTTCCGTCTAAATGAGCCCTCACGGTCTCGTCTGGGCAAAATTTTACATGAAAATGTTTTTGGTGGGATAAATACCGGAAGATGAAACGTTTGTGATAAAGAAACATTAATCTCACATGGTCTTAGCCGGAAAATTATATAGTTTTGAACGAAAAGGTTAGCTGGAAGAGATCCCTTAAAGGGATAAGTTCGCATTTGTACATATCTATTGTAGTCTCTATTTGTTATGTACTTGTTTTGTGCAATAAAGTGTTTTACTTTTTCGAAACCGGCACCCCCTAAAACCTATAAAACGACACCCATGACGACTTTTATGACAAAGTGCACGGCAGACATTGCGATCTGCACGCAAGGCATCTTTTTTTACGTATATAAATGACTCACTGTCAACTTTCAATCGAGATTTAATCGAAAATTTATTCGATTAATAAGCAGATTAATTCAATTTCAATCGTATGTTAGGTCGACTAAATTAATCGCGATTAAAATTTGACGATTAACTTTTTTATTCGAATAAAAAGTTAATCGATTAATGCCCATCTCTGAGTCTACAGGTAGGTAGCTTGCGAAGAGAATATTTCGCCAAAGGGCTACCTACTTTCTTTTATTTAAAATTTGAGTATGGTGCCTCATAAAACCCAACCAATTTTTACCAAAGCTCTATTCTATAACCATCTAATCTTGTGGTTAAAGAATTTTATTGATCTCAAAAGAAATTTACATTTCACTTAATGAGATACATGCACTAATTTATTATATTATTCCATGTTAGTTTGCGCCCGTGAGCGACAATTTGATTCAATTTACAAAGTATATACAAGTATCGGAAGTAACAATAACAAATTACCAAAAGTTGTGTTAAGTCACAGTTCAGTGGGTAGAAGTAAGTTAAAATACATACTTAAGTTAAATTCATACGCGCACCGCTGTCCAACTGCACTGAGTTAGTGGTCAGCGGTAACTCGCCAGGGCCGTATTTAGGTTTGGATTATAGGGATGTTATTCACAATATAAGTTTTTAGGTTAGTTTTAAAAGTTTTAAAACTCTTAATCTTATCTTATCTTATCTTATAACTATTCTATAACTCATCTAATCTTATGTTATCTTCAGGAAAAGAGCACGTCTGCCGCTTCATAGGGTGCGGTCGGAACGCGCGCTTCAACTACGTAGTGATGCAACTGCAGGGAAGGAACCTGGCAGAGCTGAGGAGGGCGCAGCCGAGGGGCGCCTTTTCACTGTCCACCACACTCAGGTTAGCTAATATGTGACCACAGACAAGACATCCTCCAGACTGAGCATAGTAGCGCTACCGCCTCTGCCACAAATATACGGTGGTTTTACTCCATCTTCGAGTCAAAGTGTCTTTGTGTGACGTCCGTGTCTTTGAACGGACCAATCACGGCACGGGATTCGCTCACCTCGTCCCCCGCACCCCAGTATTTTTGGCAGCATCGGTTTCATGAAATAATTGCTCTAAACTCCGTTTAGAGGATTCCTAGTCTATGTATGTGACGTAATCTATGAAAAGGGACCTCGTTGTCGATGGCGCTTATTAACGATGCTCCGATAGTAATACAATGTCGCGTGACGCTGTGCGGCTTAAGCGCCATCGACAATAAGGTCCCTTTTCATAAATAATGCCCCATATATCACTTCTTAAGCCCATCACAGTCGGAGCGATAATATATCGTATATACCGACAGATACGGCATCTGCCGATATTTTTTACGTAAGGTGCAGGGGGGGGGGGGGGGCAAAAATTACGACTGCGGGGCATTACGACTGCGGGGAAATTTCAACTAATCGTAATATCTTGCATGTTTTACATTATTAACTGGTGCGAGAACCATATATGTCCAGGCGGTCTAGCACGAGTTGCGTTCGAACGCAACTTTTGCTAAACCGCCTGGACATATATGGCACTCTAGTTAATAATGTAAAACATGGAAGATATTTCGATTAGTTGAAATTTCCCCGCAGTCGAAATTGGCCCCCTGCACGTTACTAGGTATTTGATATAGCCCACATATGAAGCTGTAATATATATATTGGTATCTGCCGATATCTTATCGCAAGGCATCTGCAGATGCAGATACACTGTTTTGATATTTTATTGGTAATGGCATCACACAAATAAATGCCCTTACCGGGATTCGAAACCAGGACCGCGGCTTCAAGGGCAGGGTCACTACCGACAGTACCGACGTGTCGTCAAAAGTTACTGAAATTCTAATATATATTATGTTTTTCAGGTTGGGCCTGCAAATACTCAAGGCGATAGATTCCATACACTCAGTCGGATTTTTACATAGGGATATTAAACCAGTAAGTTTTCCAAGTTTTTTTTTTAAGTTACTTTTACTTATCATACTGTTCTACCTTAGAGGTGGCCAGGGGGCGCCATAAGCCTTCAGTAAGCACTTCTTACTTGGACAAATTACACTATATACTTGGAAAAATTCGACCTATGCCGCTGTGGCCCGGTGGCCGAATGGTACAGGCACCTGCCGCGATAGCAGAGGACGCTGGTTCGATTCCAGCCTGGGGCACTGGAGGCCTTGGTCATTTTTTCTTAGTATATGACATTTATATCAGTTTATTATTTTTACTTGTTAATAAAATACAATTTTAGTCTCTTTACAAACTTATTCTAAACGAATATGGGAAATATCATTCAAAGTTCACGTTCTCGAACTTTGAAAATAACAGTCTTTTTGGTACCAAAATTGATGTATGGAGTGAGCACTATGTATTTTTAGGGTAAAAACGGGACCCTATTACTAAGACTCCGCTGTCCGTCCGTCCGTCCGTCCGTCCGTCCGTCCGTCCGTCCGTCCGTCCGTCCGTCTGTCTGTCACCAGGCTGTATCTCACGAACCGTGATAGCTAGACAGTTGACATTTTCACAGATGATGTATTTCTGTTGCCGCTATAACAACAAATACTAAAAACCACTGACCATCCAGCCTCTAGACATAGCATAGTCGCGCTACCCCCTCTGCCACACATACGGTAGCGTTACTCCATCTTCGAGTCACGCCTACACCGCTTACTTCAGTCGGCGGACCGGGCTCGGTCTAGAAACTTCGGTAGCTCGAAGAAGTTTTTGCTATCAAAAATGCATTATTGTTGTGTCAAATTGTGTGGCAAGAACACTAAAAACTCTGGTGTACAAAAAAATGGCATTTCATTTCACAGGTAAGCCGATTTTTTAGAGATTTGGATAAAAAAATATTTTAATTTAAGCGTCTCATCAAATTTGACAGCGCTTGAAACTCGATGACGTCTTTTAAGAAAGTCTCTTTCTATCGCGCTGCATCCGTATACATCCTTTCTTGTCTTTTATTACGTGACATTCCTAAGCCCAAACTAGTGATGTCCATATCCATAGAATGTGATTGTTTACTATTGATAAGGTAATTCAATTCAAATCGCATAGGTATTTGCGAAAAATTCACTATAAAACAAATAAATAATATGAGAATTACACTTACGGTCAGGTACCAATTTTCCCTTGAACATAACCGATATTGTCAATTCAGCACTACATAGGTACTCGTATTACTTTTAGCGATTATAAAAACATTGCAAAAATTAATCACAAGACCAATTTTATACAAAAACACACGGTTGCAATTTAAAATGCATTATTTTGATTCCATTTTTGTTGAGAATAGTGGGCGCCGGTTTAACTTTTTAATTTTTGCTTTTTTTCTGTGTACGACTGCCAACATGGCAATGATACTTGAACATTCGGCCAAATAATTTAAACCTCATTTAGTTAGATTGTGTTAAATAACATTTCATTTACATAATAACAAATCAATATTTGATTTAAACCATGTAATAACTCTTAATAGAATTATACAGGCTGTTTTTAATGGGTGGGTATAGTAGGATACCGCGAATACAGGGTGGATTTTCTTTTTGGCTCAGTGAGGGCAGCTACCAGATCCCGTACTGCTACGAGAAAACGGTCTTAAGAGACCTTCCCTCGATTTTAAATTAATGAAGATTGGCATTTACAGATTTTGGAAAAAACATACAGGATACGAGAAAAAGGTCATTTTTGACAAACTTTTTTTTATGCCAATCGATCCCATTCCTATTGAGGATCAAAAGCTTGTATGGGAGCAAAAAAAAATTTCATGCTAGAAAAGCCACAAATCGAGGAAAACTTTTCCCATAATATTTGAATGCTTTTCCCATAATTTTGTGAATAAAATTTCACATTTTCTCCATAGTAAATGTATGGAAAAAGTTTTTATTAATTTGTGGCTTTTTAGTACATTGCCGTAAGTCGACCCCTAGGAAACTATTGATACTGGATAGGAATGGAATCGATTGGCATATAAAAGTAGCATGTGAAAAATAAAAGTTTTCATTTTCATTCAAATATTATGGGAAAAGTTTTCCTCGATTTGTGGCTTTTCTAGCCGGAATTTTTTTTTGCTTCCATACAAGCTTTTGATCCTCAATAGGAATGGGATCTAATTTGAAATCGAGGGAAGGTCTCCTAAGACCGTTTTCTCGTAGCAGTACGGGATCGGGTAGCTGCCCTCACTGAGCCAGAAAGAAATTCCACCCTGTATATAAAGCCGCAACCCGACTGATTAATTGACATAATTGCTCTCCCAGAAGGGGGTTCCTGGGGTATTTGACTTTGATACGGTCGTATAGAGGGGGTGGTTTGGTGACTTCCAGAAAAATCCGACTTTTGGTCTACCGGATTATCCGACTTTTGGTCACTAAACGGTGACAGATACGTGGGAGATGCTCGACCAAATGTCATAGAGGGACGCTGACAGTTTCTGAAGCCGCCATTATTTTTTCAAAATGGCGGATTCAAAATGGCGATCATTTTTCAAAATGCTCCCAGCGCGCTAAAATTTTGGTCACGAAAACTCGGGGTCACCTAGCTGTATTCCTATGGATTTTTTTTTAATAAAACCAATATGGCGGTAAAAATGGCCACTTATTTTTTATGAAAAGCTTCAAAGGTGAGAGATAGGTGGGGGGTGCTCGACCAAATGCCATAGAGGGCCCGAGACAACACAAATTGCATTTAAAAAGTTTCAAAATGTACTAACTAACATAAAAACACCTTGTAATACCATGGTTGCAATAAAGAATTATGATTATGATTATGAAAATGGCCGTCTTTTTTTTTCAAGTTGGTCTGAGCGCGTTGAGATTTGGCATGCGGCGAGCTTGGGGGCCCAAGATTAGTATGTGAATTATTTTTTGAAAACACTCAAAATGGCGGCGGACACGGGCAAAGGAAAACTTCCAAGTAGGTTAAGCGAACCCGAAGGGCGAATATCAGGCTGGGAGGCCGAAGGCTGACCCGCCGAAGGCCCGAAGCCTTCACCCCGACTCCCAAGCGTGCAACCCTCAGTAATTTAAAGCGAGGCCGAAGGGCGAGCTGCGTGAAGAAGTGCTTCCAAGCAGGGATGTTGCGAATATCCGCATCCGCATCTCGTCTCGTCTCGCGCTTCTCTAAATCCCATAAGACGCCTTTTTACCAATAGTTTATTTTTAAATTAATTATATAAAGCAGATACACCTGCTAACGAAACCACAACGTTATGGGTTAATGTTTTCGAACGAACGAATCAACATAGCATTCAAAACATGCTTGCATATTATTACGGTTATTACATTATTGACCGTGATTGACAATGTTATTATTCAATGTGTCACATCACTAGCGCCCGGCAGATATTACTGTCTGACGCCCACGTGTGTTTGAACGGACCAATCACGGCACGGGACTCGCTCACCTCGTCCCCCGCACCCCTGTATTTTTGGCAGCATCGGTTTCATGAAAGAATTGGCCTAAGTTGAGTCTAGAGGCTGGATGGTCAGTGACTAAAAACAGAATAAAATAAAGATTTAAGTGGGGCTCCCATACAACAAACGTGATTTTTGACCGAAGTTAAGCAACGGCGGGCGGGGTCAGTACTTGGATGGGTGACCGTTTTTTTGCTTGTTTTGCTCTATTTTTTGTTGATAGTGCGGAACCCTCCGTACGCGAGTCCGACTCGCACTTGGCCGGTTTTTTTTCTATGCTAACACACAGACAGACAGAAAGCCACACTTTAGCAATTCATAATATTATAGTATGGATTTATAAATGTTTTTATTAAGACACTAACGAATATCTTTTTATTTCCAGAGTAACTTTAGCATAGGCCGACACCCCTCAAATTGTCGGAAAGTGTATATGCTGGATTTCGGTCTGGCCAGGCAGTACACCACCAGCAACGGGCAGGTCAGGCCTCCCCGCGCCGCGGCAGGCTTCAGAGGTTAGTTTTACAGAATTACTGAACGGATTTCGATATAATTTGGTCTATTATGTCTAGCCCGACAATATACGACCAGCAACGGTCAAGTGAGACCTCGCGTGGAGTTAGCTTTTGAGGTTAGTTTTATAGAATGACTGAACAGATTTTGATTGAATTTTGTCTAGATCATCGTATAAAATTGGGACAGTAGTTTACTGTAGCATGAACAATGACAACTATAGTTGTTCTTGTTCTTTTGCGCTTAAAGGGTACATTTTATCAACAAGTAAATTCAAACCAAAAAAAAAGAAAAAAAAACTATTAAATTCTTAGAGAAATCAAATGACTAGGTACTACAACATTTTGAAAAAATAAGTGCTGTATAATTTGTAAGCACAAAAATAAAACAAAAAGTGATTTGCTTGCGCATCCCTGGTGGGGATCGAACCCACGACCTTTGGATTAGAAGTCCAACGCGCTATCCTCTGCGCCACAGGGACTGTGAGTGAGCGCGCGAAATTACCGCTCGCCTGGTGTTGACCGTTTGTATTAGTATCGAAATGTCGTATGTGCACGATTTGTAGGTTATTTTCTGGTGTTTTGATTTTGAAAAATGTTTTTTGTACCATAGCGATTGAAATCATGATAAGAATTATGTTTTATGATTGTTTTATTATGTGAGAAATCGATCAAATATGTTGTTAATCATACGTCATGGTTAATTTAGTATGTTGATTGTTTTCTATGTCAATATTTACATAGGTGTTGGGTTGGTTGTTGGTTGTATATTTATTTGAGCAAGATAAGCGTGTATGTATGTATTTGCTTGGATAGGCTAAGGTACTAAGCAATTTCCAACCGATTTTCGTGAAATTTTGTGAGCAGGTTTTTTTTATTTATTATATTTAAGCCACCCGGCAACCAGGTCAGGACGTTAGCCGCGTGACCTGAAGACGCCGGTTCGATTCCGGCCTCGACCACCGGTGGGCTTGGTCACTTTTTAGGGCACCGTACCTTAAGGGTAAAAACGGGACCCTATCACTTTCCGTCTGTCTGTCACCACGCTGTATCTCATGAACCGTGATAGACACTTGAAATTTTCACAGATGATGTATTTCTGATGCGGCTATAACAATAAATAAATACTAAAAAGTACGGAACCCTCGGTGGGCGAGTCCGACACGCACTTGTCCGGTAGTTTCTTTAGTGCATCTATTTCACTTTATTGTCATTCCATCAATATTCAATCAATCAATATCAATCAATATTCATTTATTTCAAATAACAAAGATTCATAATACATGGTTAGTAACATAATAAATATCTGTATTAATAATAATATCTGTAATACTGATTGATTGAAATATTTTATTGACACATTATTTTCTATACCCAGGTACAGTCCGCTACGCGTCAATAAACGCCCACAAGAACAAGGAGATGGGCCGCCACGACGACCTGTGGTCGCTCTTCTACATGCTAGTAGAGTTCGTGAACGGGCAGCTGCCGTGGAGGAAGATCAAAGATAAGGAGCAGGTATGTCAATACTGTCGGTGCGTCAGTAATACTGTCAGTACAGCAGCCGCGTCAATAAACGCCCGCAACAAGATGGGCCACCACGACGACCTGTGGTCACTCTTCAAGGAACATCAAGGATAAGGAGCAGGTATGTCAATACTGTCCGTGCGTCAGTAATACTGTCAGTACAGCGGCTGCACGTCCATAAAACAGTCAGTACAGGCCCCCAAACGTGTCAATAAATATTAAGACATTAATAATATTATCAGTACGACATAAATATTGGTTAGTCGTTAATCATACCGTCAGCCCATCAGTAAAACTGTCAATTAAGACCGTTGCGGCATGGGTGTCAGTACATTTATTTACGCGTCAGTAATTATGATATCTTATACCTTTAAACGAGCAATTCTTGTTTATTTTTATATATATATATATTCGGGGATCTCGGATACGGCTCTAACGATTTCGATGAAATTTGCTATACGGGGATTTTCGGGGGCGAAATATCGATCTAGCTAGGTCTTATCTCTGGGAAAACGCGCATTTTCGAGTTTTTATGTTTTCCGAGCGAAGCTCGGTCACCCAGATATTAAATTACTAAGAGCAAGTAAGGCAGGAATCATATTGTCAGTCTTTTAACTGTCAATATAGTATGTAAAAATCAATAAGAAGACAACAAGTAGCGCGATCAGTTTTTATACATACGTTTATTAATTTACTAACCACCCATTTTGTCCCCAGGTCGGACTGATGAAAGAGAAGTACGATCACCGCCTCCTCCTCAAACACTTGCCTTCAGAGCTCCGCCAGTTCCTCGAACACGTCCAACAGCTGGAATACGCGGACAGTCCAGACTACTGCATGCTGACCGCGCTGCTGGAGAGGTGCTGCAAGCGGAGGGGCATCAGGGACACGGATCCGTACGATTGGGAGAAAGATGTAAGTGCGTCAGTATTATTGACAGTATATTTAATATTCTGTTTTAACCCTTAAATAATGATGTGGATCTACATCGTATATTTTGTAGGCCCGTGGCTCAATATGCATATATTATTTTTTAATTACTATGATTTTTTTCTTTATTCTTCCCACAATCTATACAGCATTACCCATCTATTTTCATCAATTTATTAGGAAATTATACAAAAAACATGCATTTAAGGGTTAAAAGAATCTCAATGTTGGAAAACATGTTTCTTAATCTGAAGCTATTACTTTACTATTATGCTTTGTACATGCGCTATATCAATTAATTAATAAAATAAAATATTGATCATTATTTTTAATTTTCTTTTCTACTGAATTTAATGATAACCACTGGTGAGCTTCGCTCGTAACCTTTTACTATTATGCTATGTACATGCGCAATATCACTAAATTACTGAAATGAAATATTTATCATTATTTTTCATTTTTCTACTGAATTTTATGATAAATCACTTAATTCGCTAAACCATCAATATAAAACAAATCAATCAGTCAACATAGCATATGTTTTCAGGCTTATATCTTCGATTCCGATTCAGACTATACAGAATAACAGTATTGGTGAGATAACATTAGTATAGCCCTCTCCGTCACATCTGTACTCTTGTATATTACATACATAGTAATTTGTCATATTACAGCATTTAAAAATACCGAACTCATATTGCGTAATGGCATGAAGTCAATAAATTATACGCATGAAAACATCGCATTACTGAAGTCATCAATATTTATTGATATTATTACATTATTATGTCATTTCACAATATAAAGGGGTGTTCATTTATGTTTATGTGTATGATTTTTATTTTGTTGTCTGTTTGTTAGGATTCCGTACCCAAAGGGTAAAAACGGGACCCTATTACTAAGACTCCGCTGTCCGTCCGTCCGTCCGTCCGTCTGTCACCAGGCTGTATCTCACGAACCGTGATAGCTAGACAGTTGAAATTTTCACAGATGATGTATTTCTGTTGCCGCTATAACAACAAATACTAAAAACAGAATAAAATAAAGATTTAAGTGGGGCTCCCATACAACAAACGTGATTTTTGACCGAAGTTAAGCAACGTCGGGCGGGGTCAGTACTTGGATGGGTGACCGTTTTTTTTCTTGTTTTGCTTTATTTTTTGTTGATGGTGCGGAACCCTCCGTGCGCGAGTCCGACTCGCACTTGGCCGGTTTTTCTAAAATCAAAATACGTTTGTAAATTTGGTTTATCCATATACTATGGAAACTCGGAAAGGCGTAATTACTAAGAGGGATATTTTCACAGTTTTTTTTACGACAGTATCAGTATTTGGCGCTAGTATCAATAAATAGGGGAGATACAGAAAGATGAATTAATTAAAATGTTGTCTACCCTGACAAGATTTTATTTGGCCGTAGTCATTTGTGGATTTTCAGTGGTAGAAGTAGTGTGAGAAGAGCGGCCTACCAGAGCTGCGTCACAGAATAAATAATACTACTAAGTACAGAAGGTTCATTCGTATATTACGACAGATATGACCGCCAGGTGGCGCAAGCGCGAGCAGGCATTAGTTCCGTAGCGGTGCGCGGCACCACTATGGCTAGACACCAAAATTGGTGTGGGCCGCGTGTACAGTCAGCAGCAGAAGTAGCTAAGCGGGCGAGGTGTTCAAAATTACCTTGACGCGCTCTTATTGTCTTAAAAATAAAGTCGCGTCAAGATCATTTTGAACATCTCGCCCGCTTAGCAACTATTGCTGCTGACTGTACTTGTAGCGATGCGACGAAATCGCGGAGTGAGCCACGCCCGGCAGCGTTAATAGTATAGTTGTTCATTCCAAATTTGTAAGTAAATAAGAACAAAAAAAACTATACTCATCTGTTTCTTTTGGGTGCTAATACTAAAGTGTCATTCAATAGAACTTGCGAACTATGTAAACAAAAGTTACTAGTAAATTGACATTCAGTGTCAATTTTAGTATGGCAGTTTGTTTACATAGTTAGCAAGTTCTGTTGAATGACATTTTAGTGTAAGACAAAGATTATATGATTTTCTCTGTCTGTGTTTGAAATAGCGTTGAAAATGTCGGAATAAATCAAATGATTTTTTCGGGAATTTATGAAATTTTCGTTTTTTTCCGTTTTTTTCGGATTTTTAAAGAAAAAAACCAATAAGCGTAATGATATAACTGTGACAACTGAACTGAACTGACACCGATCCGATGTCAATGGCAAAGTACCGAAGTCTATAATCATTCACCTACTTACTCACCAGTATTAAGAAAAATAACCGATTGAAACCTGTTTAAATCGCTAGATTGAAGCGGTAAATGTCATGGTTTTTTTTCCGTCCAAATCCGAAAAAAACGAGCCGTTTGGAAAGAAACGGGGTTTTTTCCGGAAATTTTCAAGTTGAAATGAGACAGTCCTTTGACAAACTATATGTGTTTCCTGTGCTTGTAGTGGTATCTCATGGTCCATATACGTGTCCGAGCCAGCGGAGCCTTCTCTGCTTTAACATAGCAGATAAGGCTCCGATATTACATATCTATAGTTATAATATGATTGTTGCGAACGCAACCTTTATTTGTATAAAATCTCAATACCTATATTCCTAATGCAGTAGCTAAACGCGGCCGTCGGGCTCGGCTAGTATTCGGCAGCTTTTTCTTAAGCACCAATAGGAGCGCTCCACATACTATGTATCGCGGCCAATTAGAGGCACCTAAATTTAAACCACCTTTTGTACTATTGAAATTATGCAAATCACTCTCTCATCAGCCTTCATACAATATCCACCACTTCTACATTTAACCGTTTTGGCAAGAACCCTTGTAAACCAGTACTTGGAAAATTATATCAGTTCACTATAAGAATTGAAGCTTTTTATTTGAGTCGTCGAGCTCCTGACCTGCACGGCGGCTACAATGATTGTATATGGTCCTCTCCCGCTCCCTCGCGGGGAGAGGGAAGAGTACAGGAGTAACGTTCCCCTGTGCGCAGGCGGCGGCGGCGGGAGGCGCGACGGGCCGCCTGCGCGCCGCCGTGCACGCCGCGCCCGAGCACGCCGCGCCCACCGACAGCGTGCCCGACAACGTGAGTATACCGCACTGCTCACACCACACATATATACACATTACACACATACATACGCAGGCGGCGGCGGCGGGAGGCGCGACGGGCCGCCTGCGCGCCGCCGTGCACGCCGCGCCCGAGCACGCCGCGCCCACCGACAGCGTGCCCGACAACGTGAGTATACCGCACTGCTCACACCACACATATATACACATTACACACATACATACGCAGGCGGCGGCGGCGGGAGGCGCGACGGGCCGCCTGCGCGCCGCCGTGCACGCCGCGCCCGAGCACGCCGCGCCCACCGACAGCGTGCCCGACAACGTGAGTATACCGCACTGCTCACACCACACATACATACACATTACACACATACATACGCAGGCGGCGGCGGCGGGAGGCGCGACGGGCCGCCTGCGCGCCGCCGTGCACGCCGCGCCCGAGCACGCCGCGCCCACCGACAGCGTGCCCGACAACGTGAGTATACCGCACTGCTCACACCACACATACATACACATTACACACATACATACGCAGGCGGCGGCGGGAGGCGCGACGGGCCGCCTGCGCGCCGCCGTGCACGCCGCGCCCGAAGCGTGCCCGACACCGTGAGTACTGCCGTGCACTGCTCACACCAGCGCCCACATGATTAACTCTAGATGCCACGAATGTTGTCTACTATTCGGCCGAATACCGGATATCTGTTGTAACGAAGCGCTGGTGGCCTAGTGGTAAGAGCGTGCGACTTGCAATCCGGAGGTCGCGGGTTCGAACCCCGGCTCGTACCAATGAGTTTTTCGGAACTTATGTACGAAATATCATTTGATATTTACCAGTTGCTTTTCGGTGAAGGAAAACATCGTGAGGAAACCGGACTAATCCCGATACGGGCCTAGTTTACCCTCTGGGTTGGGAGGTCAGGCAGTCGCTTTCGTAAAACTAGTGCCCACGCCAATTACTGGGATTAGTTTCCAAGCGGACCCCAGGCTCCCATGAGCCGTGGCAAAATGCCGGGACAACGCGAGGAAGAAGAAGAAGAAGACCGGATATCTGTTGCACCTACCTAAAAAGAAATTTACACAATAAAAATAACAAAAAACTAGGTATGTGTTCTTGGAAAGTTGTTAAATACGAATACCCTTTTTGAGAATTTGATTACAAAATATTTTATTTTTATATTTTGGGTCTGATTTGATTGACTCTAACTATTTTCATTAATTCTATTCAACAAAAAATATATCTTAGCAAACGTTGGCGAACAATTTTCATAACATTTGTGACTCAAAATGTTCGCATGTCATGCCAAATATTCGGCGCTTCGGCCGAGAGAGGGGCCGAATGTTCATTATTCGGCCAAAACCACTATTCGAGGCATCTCTACTGTTAACTGTAGATCGGTGGACCTTATGCCTCTTGTAATAAGGTCCACCGATGTACAGTTAACAGTGTTGCCGTTTGTACTTCGGATGTTCCATTTTATAACAATTGGTTAACCTTTTGAACGCCAAAAGCACCTAAAGTCATCGTTACTAGTTGTACCATGAATCTAGTATAACTGGATCAGGCATGAAGAGTGGGAGGAAATGACCGAACGGGATAGTCTTATGTATCTTTCAGTAGGAGTAGCAGCGAAAGCGCTATTATTGTTTGTCCTTGTCATAGTCGCACATTTTTTTTAAATTCCCCACCGTAAATTTAGTATGGATTATGGTGGGCAATCATTATTTTTATTAAATAAAACTGAAATCTATCATTACAGGTTTTGCCTAATACGATAGATAAGCAACAAAAATATAACCAGACTTATTGAGGATAATATAAACTTAACTTAATATTAACATAGTGGCCTTTGTGAAATCATTCAGGGAGCACGTAAATATGTCTAACCCCAACGCAACTTAATTGACCGTGCGAATAGCCCTCGTTAGGGGAGCTTCCTTCAGCATTTTTGTGCGAGCAACGGCATAGTGTCTTAAAGTAGCTCGCTTGCACCCGGGACTTTGGCGTTTGAGTTATGACACAAAGCGTTCAAAAGGTTAAATAAATGAATTGGACACTAAAAATACTAACCACACGAAACATATGCTATACTGTTCCTGTATTAAGTACCCCGTAAGGAAACTATTGTTACATACTAAAGTTTTGGTTTTTATTGTGAATTTCATAATTTAAAAAATATTTAATCTTAATACCATTCCAATTAGCTGACCAAGGGCGGGTTTAAATTCAGCAAGCTGTACCCGCACCTTTTTCATTACTTACACAATTTGTTGCACAATGTTTAGATAAATACTGTACTTACTTCATGTACCTAAGATGGACTAATTACCTACCTAACCCTTATATTATACCTAAGAACTGATGTAAAAAATAATGAAATAAATGCATTTGTATTTTGTATTTGTATTTGTACTAAAAAAAATATAAAAATGATAAAAAAAACCTACGACCTACTTGCCTGCGTAGACAAACCAACAATAACACTATGTTGAATGATTGCAGACCCGCCGCCGCCTAGAAACGGAGGCTACAATGGCCGGGACGGACACGGCGCCCGCATTGCTGGCGCACAAACTGGACAACAAACGCCCTGAGCCGGACAAACACGTCAATGGATACGTAAGTTGTTTAATTTGTTGTTGTTGTGTTAATTTGCTCAGTAGAGTACCGTGTTAAGGCCACGAAGCGTGCTGAGTGGCCTTAATGGGTACGAAATTGAAAAGCAGCTAACTCATGGCTCCGCCATTTTGAAAATAAAAAACGGCCAAGTGCGAGTCGAACTCGCGTTCCAAGGGTTCGGTACATTAAGTCCGACTCACGCTTGACTGCACATTTCTAATAGGTTTTCCTGTCCTATAGGTAAAGAACTACTTTGTATTTTTATCAAAATTTTGTCGGAAGGAATGGTCGGACAGACAGACAGACAGACAGACGCACGAGTAATCCTATAAGGGTTCCGTTTTTTCCTTTTGAGGTACGGAACCCTAAAAATCCAAAAAGTATTTAGACAAAAGAATCTACGTAATAGGGTATTTGACTGTATTTAAAATATTATTTTACACTATGCAAGAAATAAAGCACCAGAAGATTAATAGAGAAACGTGGACAGCAGTTATTTTTAGACACAATTTCTATTTTAAAACCCTAAAAAGTAGGTTATTTGATCGTGACGTCACATGCTAGTGTTACACCAGATGTCATAAGTTTCGCTACTGACGAAAAAGGTGCTACTAAAACAATTTATAACTAATATTATGTGCAGGAGTTGAAAATAGAGTTCCGGTTAATTCGGTTATAATATTAGCTAATAATTGTTGAGCATTAGAGTTTTTGTTTGTCGCTACATCTATTGTCAACTAGCAGAACTGATAATGTCCGCTACTTGACGCTAGATGTCGCCTACGAAATAACTCGCGTTTTGGTAAGAAAACTGATGAATGGAGTTACCACTCTTTCTTTACTTATCTATCTAATCTAATCTAATACCTTTAAACGAGCAATTCTTGCTTATTTATATGTTTATTTATATATATATATATATTTCGGTGATCTCGGAAACGGCTCTAACGATTTCGATGAAATTTGCCATATAGGGGGTCTTCGGGGGCGTAAAATCGATCTAGCTAGGTCTTATCCCTGGGAAAACGCGCGTTTTCGAGTTTTTATATGTTTTCCGAGCTTTGCTCGGTCTCCCGGATATTATTTATCTATGGTCTATAACGTGTTTGATTGTCCACAGTCGACCACAGACAAGCCGACGGCGGAGAAAGAGCCTGAAGCCAAGACCACCCCGGCGCCCTCGCCCGACCGACATGCCAAGGTATTTGTCATCACATAACTAGCCTTGTTGCGACTATAGTTTGTTTTTTTAGCATTAGAAAAAAGGTAAACAATCTTGATGTGTCTTTTAATTGAAAAACGTGTTTTAAAAATAAGTCACGGCAAATATGTAACAATTATGAATCTAATACGATCATTTATATTCTTCTGCTTTCATAAGTTACTGATTTTCAAAAAGCGTTTTTCAATTAAAAGACATGTCAAAATCGCTTATCTTCTTTCAAGTTCTTTCTAATGCTAAAAAAAAGGAACTATAGCTTTAAAAAAACCTTTCATATGTGCAGTCAGCAGCAGAAGTTGCTAAGCGGGCGAGGCGTTCAAAATTACCTTGACACACTCTTATTCTAATAACAATACAGGTTGTACAGACAGACACACGAGGGATCCTACAAGGGTCCGTTTTTTTTCCTTTTGAGGCACAGAATCCTAAAAGTTTAAAATAGGTAAGTAATTTCTATTTTTGCACTTGTATCGTAATGTACCTACTGTTTTCAAACATCAAACATCAACATTTATTCAGCAAATAGGCCACAAGGGCACTTTTACACGTCAACATAGAATTTACACACAAGCAAAAAAAAACACATCAGCAAAACACAACGATACAATAGTAGTTTGTGTTACAAGGGATCAAAATGATATATTTCCGTCAAGGTCGTACATTGAATCCTGAGCGTAATGTGGGATTCAAGTGTTAACGCCCAAGACGAAATAATTTTGATACCGTGTGACACATACTGCTTTTCACATCAACTATGAGGAAAATAAAAAAATCTTAGTGTTGACACAATCTGATGCTTAAACAGATTATTTAAGCTAAACAAATAATGTGCAAAAAAATTTAAAAATAGTGTGCTTGAACAGAAAAGTGTTACTTTGATCCCTCCTAGCAGGGAGGAAAGTGCCACTTTGATCCCTCCTAGCAGGGAAGAAAAAGCTCTTTTCCGAATAGGAGGTGTGAAAAAACTTTTTATATTTTGTGCAGGAAACAAGCACGTCAGTGGTAACGGGAACTACGGCGACGCGGCCCGAGCGGCAGAGCGTGCCGCCGTGCAAGCCGCGCGTCGGACCCGGTACGTGCCTATATGTACTTGTATCATTTTACAATATCTGGGAGACCGAGCTTTGCTCGGAAAACATATAAAATCTCAAAAATTAGCGTTCTCCCAGAGATAAGACCTAGATCGATTTTACTTGCTGTGGCAATCGATTTGGGTTAGTTACATCACTATAAACGTCAGTCGTAATGTGTCAAATAATGCAAATAGGAATAATCCGACTATAGTTGATCAGCAATGAATGTTTGTGCAGGTGGGCCGACGTTGGCGCGACTGCGCGTGGTGACGGCGCCGCCGTGCTGTGTGCAGGAACTCGCGCACCAGGACCACACGCCCGCCACCAGCAACCCGGGTACTTAATATAACTGGTCAAGCAGATCTTGTCAGTAGAAAAAGGCGGCAAATTTGAAAAATATAGGCGCGAAGGGATATCGTCCCATAGAAAATTTGAATTTCGCGCCTTTGTTTACTGACAAGATTTGCTTGACCAGCTATAAGATAAGATAAGATATTATTTATTGTATAACTGTGTACAAAGATGTTGACATAATACAATTAGGAACCAACAGTCTATCCATCACGGACGTACAATATATTAATGACTAACCTATAACTAAATAACAAAACTAATACATGCATACACTATTATCACAATCGTCAAATTCTTTCATGCTGTAGAAGACTCTACTAATAAGCCATTTTTTTTAAATGGTTTTAAATTGGTTACCTTCGACAGACTTATAGACTTATAGTTATTTACGATACAAGTGCGGAAAAGAGGGAATTCGAAACGAGTTTAAATCGACACGAGTTGCGAATTACCTATTCGCACGTGTATCGTACAACATTTTACAGTAAGTACATATGGCACTTTAAACTTTCGACATACGCACGGAAAATGCTCATTCCCGCACTAGTTCGGGAAAGTAGCACCATATGTACTGTAAAGATAAATTAAGACGAAAGCGGAGGACCCGCGCGATATCGCCTTTTCATACAAACGTGGTCCCCATTTTCCTCTCTGGCTGTTAACATTATTGAAAATATTTTGACACAGTTTATTGTATATTAACCACAGCTATGACCCTACGTTAGATTTTTTTCGAATTTTTAATTATTATAAGAGTTAGGAGGATTTGAAATTTAATTTTTACAATAATAAAAAAAAACGATCAAAGTCTAACGTAGGGGTGTAGCTATCTAAGGCTCATATATGATGAAAATATTCGCTGTATTAGGTAAGGTCTTGGTAGCTCAGATGGCAGAGCACTGGGCTGGCGATCCAGTGGTCGCGGGTTCAAGTCCCATCCAACACACTGAATTTATCCACTTTTTTTAATTTATTTAATCCATAAAAACGAGATTACAGCTTGTAATAAAAACGATTATCTGCCAAACTGCAGAACAGTTGCACTGTTAAATATAAATAAATATTATAGGAGATTATTACACAAATTAACTAAGCCCCACGGTAAGCTCAAGAAGGCTTGTGTTGTGGGTACTCAGACAACGATATATATAATATACAAATACATAAATACATAGAAAACAACCATGACTCGGGAACAAATATCTGTGCTCATCGCACAAATAAATGCCCTTACTGGGATTCGAACCCAGGACCGTGGCTTCACAGGCAGGGTCACTACCCACTAGGCCAGACCGGTCGTCAGAACAGTTTAATTTACTCCGTTATTGTTTCAGCTGAAGCGGTCAGCCCCAGGATCTTGGCTGATGTGGACAGTGTACACTCGGACACGCATTTCAAGAGAGGTACACTCTTCCATATTACTAAGTGGCTCTGTGAAGTCACAGAATAAATAATAGTACTAAGTACAGAAGACTCACTCTCTAACAAAACGCGTCTGTTACGATCAGCACAGATATGGCCGCTAGGTGGCGACAGCGCCGCGCGCGGCTTATGGCTTTCCCCAAAATTGGGGCGGAACGGATGTACTTTTAGCTACCTGTAGCAAAGCGACGAAATCGCGGAGTGAGACACGCCTGGTGAAGTGTAAATGTCAAGTTTAAGTTTCCAATAGGGAATATGACGCGAAACTCTGCATAGGGGGCGCCACTTCCACAATCCGCCACAATCTAAGGGTCTACCGCAAACGAGAGTCGAAATTTTGTTATCTACTCTCCTTATCACTTGCATATTGGAGCGATAAAGAGGCAGATAGCGGAGATTCGATTTTCGAGTTTCCCGGTAGGCCCTATGTAAACAAACCGCCTTGATGTATATTTGATTGTCTGTGAAAACAAGTCAAAAAACAGTTTAAGGCACAGTATGTATATGTTACTCTATGGTTTACGAAAGGCGCGTGCTGCACTCTGGCGGCAGAACATTGCAGTAATACCCCCTATTTAGGCCACAAGATGGCAGGCCCTCCAACGTGCACGGTCCCTATAACATTTTATAAGACAAAGAGTAGGTAATTTGATTGCGACGTCACATGCTAGTGTTTCATATGAATTCCATATTAGCAAAACCGTTTTGACAGTTCGAAAAAACCGGCCAAGTGCGAGTCGGACTCGCGCACGGAGGGTTCCACACCATCAACAAAAAAAAGCAAAGAAATCGTATTTGTTGTATGGGAGCCCCCCTTAAATGTTTATTTTATTTTATTTGTACTATTTGTTGTTATTGCGGCAACAGAGATACATCATTTGTGAAAATTTCAACTGTCTAGCTATCGCGGTTCATGAGATACAGCCTGGTGACAGACGGACGGACAGCGAAGTCTTAGTAATAGGGTCCCGTTTTTTACCCTTTGGGTACGGAACCCTAAAAAGAAACTGATTTGACTAGTTAAATACCCTATTCGCCCACCCCCCTTTTACAGAAAATATCATATCATATCATATCATATCATTTATTCAGTAATGGTCATACATTGTCATTTATTATTTACAATTCACTTAGTGAGTTGTTAAATAATATCTCTAAGTTTTTTTTTTTTTTTTTAAGATTTGAAGAACATTTATTGCAAAAACTTAAATATAAATACAAACTAAAAATATAAAAAATAAATTGTTAAATGAAGTTATTTATGTGACAGGCACCCGCAGGGCGGCGAGAGCTCGCGCCGACCAAAGCTACACACAATTTGCTGTCATGGACGATGAAAATGTATCCGCTTTACAACAGGTACTTAACACATCATAGAGAAATATAATAAAAGAGTGCTCACTCCATACATCATCCAAACTATTAATTTCAGTGTCTACATCTAGCATCGAGTAGCGGAACTATCAGTACTGCTACTTGACAATAGATGTAGCACCGACCGGAAAGTCTTATCTCAACAGCATAAGACTTTCCGGTCGGTGCTACATCTATTGTCAAGTAGCAGTACTGGTAGTTCCGCTACTCGATGCTAGATGCTAATAGTCTTTTTGGTACTAAAACTGATCTATGGAGTGAGCAATCTATGTATTTTTTTCTCTATGTAACACATTCACTGCCAACGTTTTCAACTTCAACTTCAACATTTATTCAGCAAATAGGCCACAAGGGCACTTTTACACGTCAACATTGAATTTACATACAAGAGAAATAATAATAATAATACATTTTCGTAGCGCTACGCTTGTAGCCAATCCCAGCGTTTACCCGCTTTGGTTCCCGGCGGTAGTTACTCAATGTGTTAGTAATAAAATTGTATTTTTTTCTTTTTTTCTCGTAATGCATGTTATTTATAAGATGTATTTTTTTTTAAAGATGTGTCCCGCCGAGTTTGTTGCCGGTCCCATATTGGGATACCCTCCTCCAATTGAGGGGGGATTTAAATCTTCTTGATGCAGAGTTGTAGTAGGGTTGGAGCCGGTGTAGCTTTATTAGACGTTCATAAGCGCATTGTAATATGCCTGCTTGAATAAACTATCTTTTATCTTTATCTTATCTTACCCTGCTATTTACTACATTCCAGTGAGTATATTGCATTTATAGATGAACCAGAACCAACCAAATTTGGATTACATTTTTTTACCTGTAAATTCGTATAGTTTTGTATAAATAATAGTTATTTTAGCCTAACGGGGGTAATATCCTCATATGGAAATGGAAATAAACAATTAAATATATTTTATTTGTTCATAGGTGACAAAGGGAGGCGCCCTGACTCTAGTGTCTCTATGGAAATCTCAGTTCGACGACTCAGAGGAGACCACAGACAATGAATGGAAACAGGAACAGCTACAGGTAACACACTGTTTGCAACTTATTATTGTAACTTAAACATTAACCCCATGTTCAGGCAAATACATGTTATCAGCTGCATAAACAAATAACACAGTAGTTACCTGTTGCTAACCGCCTCGGGACGGCACGTTTTTGCTATGGCGGTGCTGGGTTTACCGGTTAACCATGTCGGGTTCCACCATAACGAATGGTTCAATAACATAGCAGCAGATGTACCACGTGATGCCACGTCTGCACAGTTTTGTTCAGTTGGAACATGTCTCCAGGTAATTTTCACTTCAGATGTTATAATTTTCGATACACGATTCCCTTCGTAAACCTGCAATTTGTGAGGTTGTGTTCGTATCCAAGAAAGTACAATGGTGCTATCGCACCAGCCAATAACGTCATTGATCTCTATAGACAATTCGTTAACCAGAGTGTTATATACATGGTTGATAAGGTTAGTCAATAGCAAAGTACCGTTTAATTCCGACTGAGGAATAGTCATTCTTTTCCGTAGAGGAGAAACTCGCGATTTTGCTAATAAAAGTCTAATAGTAACTTCACCACTTCCGCTAACTGTGCGCAAGTAAACTACAGCACCATAACCTACAGCAGATCCATCACTGAATCCGTGCAGTGAGTAGGTATTGTTTTTACTATCCGGTAATTTCAAACATCGAGGTATTGAAAGCCTCGTTATGTTAGGTAGATCCGAGAGGAGCTCACGCCATTTTTGAACAAGTTCTTCAGGGGCGGGAGAATCCCAATCGACGGCCTTATTGCCATCTCCATTACTGAGTAGCTCTTGTAATAGCAGTTTAGCCCGAAATATTACTGGACTGATCCACCCGAGTGGATCGAATAATTTTGCAGTAGATGATAGTATAGTGCGCCGAGTTACTTGTTGTTTTTCATCGGGCACATTGACCTTATACGTAAAACAATCAGTTTTTGGATCCCACTGTATGCCTAAAACTTTGATACATCCGTATTGATCATCTTTATCGAAGTTGTTGGGCATCTCACAATGGTCGCGAGGAAAGTCTTGCATTAACCGAGCATCGTTAGCTGCCCATTTGCGCAGCTCGTAACCCGCAGTGTTCATCAAGGCAATAAGCTCGTCACGCACGCTTAAAGCCTCCTCTAAAGAATCACCTCCACCGTTCAAATCGTCAACAAAACTATTGTGGCGTAGAATTTTAGTCGCCCGGGGAAAATCTGCTTCTCCGTCATTTGCTAATTGTTGCAAACAGCGATTCGAGACATACGGGCTTGACTTCAAGCCGTATGTATTAGTGGTAAGCTCGTATACTGTCAACGGTAACGAACTATTTTCTCTCCATAAAATTAGTTGATATTTTCGATCATCGGGGTGAATCCATGTTTGCCTAAACATCATTTTTACGTCTGTGGTGAACACGAATTTATAGTATCTAAAGTTCAAAATTATATCAACTATATCGTTTTGCAGTTTTTCACCAGCGTATAAACAGTCATTTAGAGAAACACCGTTCGACGTTTTTCCACTTCCATCAAATACCACACGAATTTTTGATTTGTCACCAGATTTAAAAACTCCATGATGAGCTAGGAAATAGTGTTCATCCGTATAGTCACAAAAGTCTGACTTCTTCATATGTCCCATTTGTATATATTCCGTCATAAATTCCACATATTTGTCCCGGAATACAGGCTGAACTTTAAACCGACGTTCTAAAGCTTGAAATCTCCGATAAGCCATTTGTCTAGAATCGCCTAATTGAGGATGTGTAGGTATAAGCGGCAGTCGTACCGTGTATTTTCCATCTGACCCCCGATTTGTCGTTTCAATAAATAAATTCTCACATTCAATATTCATGGGGTCCTTAATTTTCATCATAGGTGGTTCTTCCGAAGACCAAAACCTTTCAACCGCTTCGACAAGTGCGTTTCCCGAAAACAAAATATTATCAGCATCCGTATTATTATTTACCACCGTATTGTACTTATGAATCGAATTTAAACCGAATAAAACCGAATTGTCATTGACAGACGTATTCACCGAGACCGAATCAAATAAAGCCGAATTATCACTAACTGAATCAGAACCGAATAAACCTAAATTTTCTTTAACCGAGTTACACATATTAACCGAAGCCGAACCGAATGAAACCGAATTTTCATTAACCATGTTATGCGAAACCAGGTTCTGAGCCGAAATACCACTATTAAGTGGACCGAAAACCGCATAGTCGAAAATCGTATTTAACGCATATGGCCCACCTGGCCCTAACGTTACAATTTCGCCGGTTAAAATCTCGCCTAAAATATCACATCCGATAATAATATCGATCCTTGATAGTTGTAATAAGTCCGTGTCTGAAATCGGAACCTTATTTATAAATTTTATTATATTCGCCAACTTGCACACATAGGCTGTAGGAATTTTCATAACAATGGCCGTGCAAGATAAAACCTTATTATCATTACTTTTAGGTTTCAAATTCAATACTACCATTTGATCATTAAGCCTACCTTTTCCGCCGACACCGTAAACAGAAGTATGACAGTTATGTCGCTTTAATAAAAGTAAGTTACTAAATGCACTTCTAATTATAGTTAATTGCGAGCCAATATCTAACAAGGCGCGTGTAGGTACCAAGTTACCGTAAGCCGATTGTGCATAAACAATTACAGTAGGTAGTAATATGTTATCCGGTAATTTAGGAACGGATGAAGCGACATGACTGTCAATTAATTGCTATGAGTTTCTATTCTGCCCAGCAGTGGGCGAAGTCGAGAAACGAATATCGTTATTCTCGCGTACATCTTGTATCGCCGGCGCCGGTGCCGTCAAACGATTGTCATTTGAGTCAAAACGGCACGAGTACTCACGATTCGTCTCAAATCGTCCATAAGCCGAATGCGGGGCGTTATTCTCAAATCTGTCGACCGACCGATTGTCGAAGTGATCGTAATCGTCATTACAATCAGTATTGCGTTCACCATTGTAATCGAACATACCTACGGCTACGTGACGCGTGTTTTTGTTTATTTTGTTATTTTTATTGAACTTGTCGTTTTGGGTCAAGCAAATCAATTTATGATGGCCAACGTTGCCGCAAAAGGAACATGCTACATTACGCGTGCATGAAATAGCCGAATGTCCACCGAAACATCTAAAACAGTATCCCTTTGTCTTAACCCACGTACGTCGTTCATCCGGGGTTGAGCCTAGAAATTTAAAACAATCGAATACCTTGTGGTTCGTATTATTACAGAATAGGCACCCGACGGGTTGTTTACGTTGCTCATAAGTATTTAACTTTCGAGTCCGTTCATCCGATTTTACTGTAACCGAATTATAATCCGTAGCAGTGTCAATGAAATGACATTCATTTTGAATAAACGTTATAAAAATTTTAAACTCCGGTAATCCATTATTTAATCCACCGTGTTTTTGTTCAAATCTAGTTCTTAACTCTGTGGGTAACTTCCCAAGCATCATAAACACAAGCATGTAATCTTCGATAGATAATCCTAAATTTTTTAGGGACCTGGTACATTCTAATAGCGGATTAAGTAACCCTACGCGAAGATTTCGCGGATTCGTCAAGACGGGCAAATTAATCAAGCGTCCTAGATATCGGTCAATCATCATCCTTTTATTATCATATCTACTCTTTAAAATTTCTAGGGCGGTATCTAGTGAGTCGTCCGTCATAGTCAGGTGTTGTATAAGCGTCCGGGGCTCGTCATAAACATGACTAAACAAATAGTGATATTTTTGCGTCTTGGAGAGATCGTTTCTGGACAATATTAGAGAGTTGAACAAACTAATAAATCCGAACCATTCGAATGGTTCTCCGTGATAGTTCTGTAGATCTATATTAGGTAGACGGCCATGCACTGAACTTTCCGTCGTCATGTGTGAACCATCAGAATTCGGTAATTTTACAGAAAATGCTTCAAGTTCATTGTAACAGAGATTAGCCTTCTTAAATTGCTCATCATATACCGATACGCGTGCCTGGTCTGTTTCCTCATCTAATTTTGTTAACAAATTCTCATAAGCGACCGATAGATTCTTATAATGGTCTTCGAGTTTACGAATTCGAGCCGATAATACCCCTGATGAGTAATCCTTTGATTTAATCATAGCGGCCGTGTCCGTAAACCACTCGCATTCAATTTTAAATTTTACTTCGTAACTTTTAAGCGCCATCTTGAATCATAAAATTTTCACAACACAACAGACACGCCGTAATATACCAACACCTATGAATTAAGTACGCACCGAACGGAAAGCTATGTACTTTATATTACCTACGTAATAACAATTTTAAATAATTAGCCACAAAAACCGAATTCACCGCCGATAAATAATGAAATGTACTTAGTATCTTAAATCAAAACGTTCGCCGTCCGCAATCGAAGACGCGTCTTCTAGTACCAAGGTAGATTTAAAATCCGCGCTCTTAGGACCAAATTTATGTTTGCAACTTATTATTGTAACTTAAACATTAACCCCATGTTCAGGCAAATACATGTTATCAGCTGCATAAACAAATAACACAGTAGTTACCTGTTGCTAACCGCCTCGGGATGGGATGGAAGCCGGCTCCATTTCTGGTCAGGGGCAGAGCCCCCGCTCTTGTTGATGTTTCAATTTAATGTTCCGAGGTTCCTGACACTTGATACACTCACACAGAACCTTCACAGATAGTATTTTCACAATAAAACCAATTTTACAGCACCGCCATAGCAAAAACGTGCCGTCCGTCGTTTGTTTTCCGCAGTGACTAGTTTCCCTTTTCTGCCACGGAGGGAACTGACCGGCGAGTGGCGTGGCTGTCGCGCGGTTGTCGCAAGCACGGCGATTTCCCGCGCTATTTGAATTATGTAGCCGATAGACATGTTTTTATTATGCCTGAACACACACTGATTTAAACTTACTGAGCCCATACCATGAGTCACTGACAGTGTCAAAACTGACATATACGCTATCGAAAACGTAATTTACTTTATATACATCTTGCTCGCACTAATATGCGAGTACGAGCGAGATGCATAGAAAGCAAATAACGTTCTCGATGGCGTTTATGTCAGTGTCAAACTGGTGGTAGCCACACAGGTAGGTTTTTAATTACAGGTAAGACTTATTACAATGTAAAGGTGTTTAGTTCAGTTCTCATTCTCTATTTGAACACCATTCTGTTTAGAGGCCTTTAGAGTGCCTTTAAGGGGGCCCACTGATTACCAGTCCGCCGGACGATATCGGACTGTCAGTTGTTCGAAACTGACACCTTTTGCGTTTAACTGACAGGCTGATATCGTCCGGCGGACTGGTAATCTGCGGGCCCCTTTACCCTGTCAGCTCTCTGTGGTGTCTCGTAGGTGAAAATGTCAAAAATATTTAAAACTAGCGACCCGCCTCGGCTTCGCACGGGTTAATAAATTATACATAAACCTTCCTCTTGAATTACTCTATCTATTAAAAAATAACCGCATCAAAATCCGTTGCGTAGTTTTAAAGATCTAAGCATACATACAGACAGACAGCGGGAAGGGACTTCGTTTTATACTAGATATATAGTGATGTCATATTTTGTCTACAGTCTCCAGAGCATCGAACAGGCGCCAGCAATGCTCGCAGCAGTGCGGTTTCTAGTTCAGCCAACGCTCCGCGCACACAGCGCGCCAACACAAACACTAATATCCAGCTCAACGCGAGGGACCCTCCCCCCGCACTACAGGTACCACAGTCACCCGAGCACCGAACAGTCAGCAATGCTCGCAGCAGTACGGTTTCTGGTTCAGCCAACGCTCCGCGCACACATGTTCAGTTCAACGCGAGGGACCCTCCCCCAACACTACAGGTACCACAGTCACCCGAGCACCGAACAGTCAGCAATGCTCGCAGCAGTACGGTTTCTGGTTCAGCCAACGCTCCGCGCACACATGTTCAGTTCAACGCGAGGGACCCTCCCCCCACACTACAGGTACCACAGTCACCCGAGCACCGAACAGTCAGCAATGCTCGCAGCAGTACGGTTTCTGGTTCAGCCAACGCTCCGCGCACACATGTTCAGTTCAACGCGAGGGACCCTCCCCCAACACTACAGGTACCACAGTCACCCGAGCATCGAACAGTCAGCAATGCTCGCAGCAGTACGGTTTCTGGTTTAGCCAACGCTCCGCGCACACATGTTCCGCTCAACGCGAGGCACCCTCCCCCCACACTACAGGTACCACAGTCACCTGAGCACCGAACAGTCAGCAATGCTCGCAGCAGTACGGTTTCTGGTTTAGCCAACGCTCCGCGCACACATGTTCCGCTCAACGCGAGGCACCCTCCCCCCACACTACAGGTACCACAGTCACCTGAGCACCGAACAGTCAGCAATGCTCGCAGCAGTACGGTTTCTGGTTTAGCCAACGCTCCGCGCACACATGTTCCGCTCAACGCGAGGCACCCTCCCCCCACACTACAGGTACCACAGTCACCTGAGCACCGAACAGTCAGCAATGCTCGCAGCAGTACGGTTTCTGGTTTAGCCAACGCTCCGCGCACACATGTTCCGCTCAACGCGAGGCACCCTCCCCCCACACTACAGGTACCACAGTCACCTGAGCACCGAACAGTCAGCAATGCTCGCAGCAGTACGGTTTCTGGTTTAGCCAACGCTCCGCGCACACATGTTCCGCTCAACGCGAGGCACCCTCCCCCCACACTACAGGTACCACAGTCACCTGAGCACCGAACAGTCAGCAATGCTCGCAGCAGTACGGTTTCTGGTTTAGCCAACGCTCCGCGCACACATGTTCCGCTCAACGCGAGGCACCCTCCCCCCACACTACAGGTACCACAGTCACCTGAGCACCGAACAGTCAGCAATGCTCGCAGCAGTACGGTTTCTGGTTTAGCCAACGCTCCGCGCACACATGTTCCGCTCAACGCGAGGCACCCTCCCCCCACACTACAGGTACCACAGTCACCTGAGCACCGAACAGTCAGCAATGCTCGCAGCAGTACGGTTTCTGGTTTAGCCAACGCTCCGCGCACACATGTTCCGCTCAACGCGAGGCACCCTCCCCCCACACTACAGGTACCACAGTCACCTGAGCACCGAACAGTCAGCAATGCTCGCAGCAGTACGGTTTCTGGTTTAGCCAACGCTCCGCGCACACATGTTCCGCTCAACGCGAGGCACCCTCCCCCCACACTACAGGTACCACAGTCACCTGAGCACCGAACAGTCAGCAATGCTCGCAGCAGTACGGTTTCTGGTTTAGCCAACGCTCCGCGCACACATGTTCCGCTCAACGCGAGGCACCCTCCCCCCACACTACAGGTACCACAGTCACCTGAGCACCGAACAGTCAGCAATGCTCGCAGCAGTACGGTTTCTGGTTTAGCCAACGCTCCGCGCACACATGTTCCGCTCAACGCGAGGCACCCTCCCCCCACACTACAGGTACCACAGTCACCTGAGCACCGAACAGTCAGCAATGCTCGCAGCAGTACGGTTTCTGGTTTAGCCAACGCTCCGCGCACACATGTTCCGCTCAACGCGAGGCACCCTCCCCCCACACTACAGGTACCACAGTCACCTGAGCACCGAACAGTCAGCAATGCTCGCAGCAGTACGGTTTCTAGTTCAGCCAACGTCCCTTTGCGTGCACGACCATAGATAAGATAATGACTTGAATTTTGACAACCGTAAATAGCCGAAAGGAATAGTGTCATACATTAGAAAGTGACAGCAATAATCGCTGTCAAACTTCGGTTTTGTAGGAAGTGTCGTATCATTTCTGTACGGTAGTACTATTGTTTATTCTGTGGTAGGTAGTCGAAAATTTAAAGGGCTATATTATATACTAAACCCTGTACAATACACGTGCGAATAAGTAATTCGCAACTCGTGTCGATTCAAAACATTCCCTTTGGTCGTGTTTTAGTTTATCGCCACGCGTTGCGAATTTCCTACTTTCCGCACTTGTATCGGAAATAACTATTACATTGTACTTTGCAGCCCCTGCCAGTGCCGGTCCCCCCGGCCGTGGAGCGGGCCGCGGCCCCGCCGCCGGCGCCCCTGTCCCCGCGGCCGCAGCGCTGCCTGCACATCCCCGGCATAGAGGCCTTCCCTAAACTGCGGCCCGCTTTACCGAGAAGCTGGACTTTACCTGCTATAGGTGAGTTAGCGGCCGAGCGGAACGAGGACGTACATAGTAGTAGTAGCAGTAGTAATAGTACATTATTGTCGAGGCTCGGAAGTAGCTACTTGCTGGCTGAGGATTCGTTTTAAACGGACGACCTTGGGAGTCCGTTTAATTGAATCCGAAGCCAGCAAGTAGCCTTCCAGCCGAGTCATTTATAGTGCTTTTCTCAAAAATGGTGCAAGAAATAAGAAACATTTTACAGAAGCAACGTTCTAATTTTCACAGATTTTGTAAAACCATTAAAAAGATTTGTTTTACCGCCTTTAAAAAAAATAGAAGTGTATTTTTCTGCTGAAAATACGCTAACTTCCCAAGTAGCATTTCAAGCTGTATAAAAGCTGTATATAAGTTTATTTGTATACTATAAGCTGTACACTTAGGCTGTACAAAGTCTGTATAAACGCTTATACAGCCCTTATAAGTTAAAAAAGGGCCCAAATTATACAGCTTTTCGCGTTATTGGAGCTGTAGAGTAGCTGTATATAAGCTGTATACATTGTATAATAGCTGTATTATAGCTGTAATTTGGTATAAAGGAAACCTTCACACTACAGATAATATCTTATAAGTATGATTTAAGAATATAAGTTGTAAATAAGTTTTTAAAAAGAAATACAAGAGAATAAAAATAATTTAAGAAACTAAAATGTCTTCTTGTTCATTCGTAATATTTGTAATGGCGACAAATATTATAAGTGGATGATAAGTAAGGGACATTAAATATTAATAAAGGACCTTGGGAGCGGATATTATATAGGTACCTAAGTGCCGATTAATATTTATTGTGAACCTGTGTATATTTACCGGCAAAATATTCACGCGCCTGCAAAATAATCAAGAGAAACGCAAGAAAAATAAAAAAAATTGCTAAGTTAGTGTTTGTTTTTAAGGTTAGAATGTATTTTTTTATTAAATATAATTTCTTTTGCTATAGTCATTATAGTCAATTTATTTTAAGCTGGTAATCTTAAAACGGCTTTAGTTTTTGCTAAATATTTGCAAGTATTTCTTTAATTACATTTTTAAATATGTTTTTGTTCATTGTAAAATGTCGACAATGTTTAAACAGCCTACAAGATAGTTGGAGAGCATTATAATCTTAGTAGCTTTACTATGTAATTAGTGGAGTAACTTTTATAGCTTTTGGATTCAAATCAGCTTTAAAATAGAATATTTTTAATCGTTTGGCTGTATTTTGGTTCTCCTTACATAAGGTATAATCCTTCAGTTTTATAATACACTCAGTGAGAACTCGTAAAACTATACTATACTTATACGAGTGTCAAATTACGCCACAAAATTGCTTTAATCGGCTCTGTCAGTAATACAGAAAAAAGATGTACTATAGCTATCATTTATTCTTTTAGTTTTATAATACCCTTATAGGCAGAAGTTATACAACTACTATACTTATAGGAGAGTTAAATTACGCCATAAGAAATAGTTTTAAAACGGAGTTGACGGATACTTTTGTACAGCTACAAGTGCCAAGTGATACTACAATACAGCCAATATACAGCTTTTACGCTAAAATTAGCTTGTAGTGTCTCACAACTCTTAAAGTTTTAAAACGGAGTTGACAGATACTTGTAGCTGTACAAAGCTACAAGTGCCAAGTGATACTAAAATACAGCCTGTATACAGCTTTAAGGATAGAATTAGCTTGTAGTGTCACACAACACCTAAAGTTTTATAGTAGCGTTTTTATATTCTGATAAAGCACCTCATGCTTACACAGTATCCTTTATAATGCTTTTATACAGCTTGAGCTGTATAATAACTGTAAAATACCTTTTATACACCTTAAATTTTTTCTGACACCCTTATACGTCCCTTAAATTACTCTAAGTTCTAAATTGGCTGGTATATTGATTTTGCCGACACTTACATAATGCTACTTGGGTTATTTCGAGACACGTAAATAGTCGCGGTACCAACATTATAATAATAAGTGCTGATCATCTGTTTGGCTGTTTAATGGACCTATGCCTTCAATTGACATGGCCATTTCAACTTTTAAAAAGTTTGGAACTAGACAAATAATGGATTTCTATACAACATTCCAGTACCGAAACGAGACTGCAATTGTTTTTAACTTTTGAAATTTTTCACTGACCGTAAACTACGCACTTCGCGACCTATTTTTTAACCGGCAACGTCGACTTTGCCGTCCATTTTTGAGAAAAAAACATGATTTAGCCCGTCCATTTTTGAGAGAAATGTTGTTTCAGGCGCTCACGTCCGTAAGCTCCGAGCGCCGCTACTCCAGCAGGCCTCCTTCGACGGCGGCAGCGGGGGCTCGCTGCGGTACAGGGTGGACGTGATGCGGGGCGTGGCCTCCCGCCACGAGGGGCCCCCCACCCCCACCCCGCCGCAGAGGGCCAACAGTGCGCCGGTCAGTGTCACTATAGTCTGTCAAGCTCCGAGCGCCGCTACTCCAGCAGGCCTTCGACGGCGGCAGCGGGGGCTCGCTGCGGTACAGGGTGGACGTGATGCGGGGCGTGGCCTCCCGCCACGAGGGGCCCCCCACCCCCACCCCGCCGCAGAGGGCCAACAGTGCGCCGGTCAGTGTCACTATAGTCTGTCAAGCTCCGAGCGCCGCTACTCCAGCAGGCCTTCGACGGCGGCAGCGGGGGCTCGCTGCGGTACAGGGTGGACGTGATGCGGGGCGTGGCCTCCCGCCACGAGGGGCCCCCCACCCCCACCCCGCCGCAGAGGGCCAACAGTGCGCCGGTCAGTGTCACTATAGTCTGTCAAGCTCCGAGCGCCGCTACTCCAGCAGGCCTTCGACGGCGGCAGCGGGGGCTCGCTGCGGTACAGGGTGGACGTGATGCGGGGCGTGGCCTCCCGCCACGAGGGGCCCCCCACCCCCACCCCGCCGCAGAGGGCCAACAGTGCGCCGGTCAGTGTCACTATAGTCTGTCAAGCTCCGAGCGCCGCTACTCCAGCAGGCCTTCGACGGCGGCAGCGGGGGCTCGCTGCGGTACAGGGTGGACGTGATGCGGGGCGTGGCCTCCCGCCACGAGGGGCCCCCCACCCCCACCCCGCCGCAGAGGGCCAACAGTGCGCCGGTCAGTGTCACTATAGTCTGTCAAGCTCCGAGCGCCGCTACTCCAGCAGGCCTTCGACGGCGGCAGCGGGGGCTCGCTGCGGTACAGGGTGGACGTGATGCGGGGCGTGGCCTCCCGCCACGAGGGGCCCCCCACCCCCACCCCGCCGCAGAGGGCCAACAGTGCGCCGGTCAGTGTCACTATAGTCTGTCAAGCTCCGAGCGCCGCTACTCCAGCAGGCCTTCGACGGCGGCAGCGGGGGCTCGCTGCGGTACAGGGTGGACGTGATGCGGGGCGTGGCCTCCCGCCACGAGGGGCCCCCCACCCCCACCCCGCCGCAGAGGGCCAACAGTGCGCCGGTCAGTGTCACTATAGTCTGTCAAGCTCCGAGCGCCGCTACTCCAGCAGGCCTTCGACGGCGGCAGCGGGGGCTCGCTGCGGTACAGGGTGGACGTGATGCGGGGCGTGGCCTCCCGCCACGAGGGGCCCCCCACCCCCACCCCGCCGCAGAGGGCCAACAGTGCGCCGGTCAGTGTCACTATAGTCTGTCAAGCTCCGAGCGCCGCTACTCCAGCAGGCCTTCGACGGCGGCAGCGGGGGCTCGCTGCGGTACAGGGTGGACGTGATGCGGGGCGTGGCCTCCCGCCACGAGGGGCCCCCCACCCCCACCCCGCCGCAGAGGGCCAACAGTGCGCCGGTCAGTGTCACTATAGTCTGTCAAGCTCCGAGCGCCGCTACTCCAGCAGGCCTTCGACGGCGGCAGCGGGGGCTCGCTGCGGTACAGGGTGGACGTGATGCGGGGCGTGGCCTCCCGCCACGAGGGGCCCCCCACCCCCACCCCGCCGCAGAGGGCCAACAGTGCGCCGGTCAGTGTCACTATAGTCTGTCAAGCTCCGAGCGCCGCTACTCCAGCAGGCCTTCGACGGCGGCAGCGGGGGCTCGCTGCGGTACAGGGTGGACGTGATGCGGGGCGTGGCCTCCCGCCACGAGGGGCCCCCCACCCCCACCCCGCCGCAGAGGACCAACAGTGCGCCGGTCAGTTCAAACAGGGCCCGGAAACCGTTTAGACAAACCGGTTTCGTTCGTTCACTAGGCCGTGTAAACCGGTTTTAATTGTACGGTAAACCCAGGTATTAACCGAAATGTAATTTGTTTTACTCAACATACCGGTTTCTTTCATTCGCTAGGGAATGTAAACCGGTTTTAATTGTGTGGGGAAAACCGGTTATTAACAGAAATTTTAGTTTATTTTATTGAACAAACCGGTTTCGTTAATTCACTAGAGAATGTAAAACGGTTTTTAACTGCATGGGAAAACCGGATATAAAAAACTCATACAAATAAAAACCAGTTTACATTCCCTATCATTCACCCGAGAACGACAAGGATTTCGTTTTGCGGTGCAATTTTAACAAATAAGGATTTAGATTTAAATAAAACTATACTATGCAAAATACCCACATACAAAATATTGAACCATCATAAACTATACATTTTAAGGCAGAGCATTGGTTTTACCACTGTTTTTTTTTTCACAGAGCCTATCAAGTTCGTCAACAACCACAGCGCCGCCGCGAAGACCAGAGAAACAGGACCCGCCAGAGGGCGCCACGGTATCTAGCCGGCTAGAAATACGAGTCAGACCGCCTGACTCCGCCTCCCCTGGTCATTCAGGTCAGTTATTCAATAGGGTATTTGACTGTATTTTAAAATAAATTATTTCACAATATACATGAAATAAAGCACCAGATAATTATTAATACAAGACATCCGCGCCAGGCCACAAAAATTTCTTCATATAAATCATAATTAAACATATTAGTTAGTACTAGATGCTTATTAGAAAATAAAACTTCAGCGTAGGATGTAGGTAACTCAATGTAGTAATGTTTTCAATCTGACTACACAATACAGGCGTAGTCTAGTGTGGCAGTCATAGGTTAAGTAAAACCTGTAAACTTTTTGGCAAATAAAACTATTTTTATTTTTTATTTTTATTTTTTATTAGCTGTAGTACCACGGTCCCGACTATCGGGTCGTCCGGACTGGGACCGAAATCATAAAATACCCGATAGTCGGGTTTTTGGCACTGAATGTGTTAAGCGACTCATCTAGCGTCAAGTAGCGGATTTATCAGTTATTGCCCAAGCTGAAACGGAGACCTTCGCCAACGCTCGGTCAATTATCGACCACGACGAGTTACGATTTGACGACTTGTCTGACTTAGTGGGTAGTCCTGGGTTCGAATCCCAGTAAGCGCATTTATTTGTGTGATGAACACAGATATTTGTTCCTGAGTCTTGGGTGTTTTCTATGTATTTAAGTATTTGTATATTATATATATCGTTGTCTGAGTACCCGCAACACAAGCCTTCTTGAGCTTACCGTGGGGCTTAGTCAATTTGTGTAAAAATGTCCTATAATATTTATTTATTTATAATGAATATTTGTTTTGTTGCAGTGAAAATCCATTCTGTCGTGAGTGGGGGAGAACCAATCAGGAACCACGAGGACGCTTCTATTTATTATGACGCCACGGACCATAGAGACAAACGGTACGTATTACCATTATTACGTACTAGCTTTTGCCCGCGACTTCGTCTGCGTGGAGTTAGTAATTTGGGTAGCTTATTTTTACCCAATCTAAAGCAGATTAACGATTCCCCATACAAACTTCCACCCCCCTTTTCACCCCCTTATAGGGAGATTTTTGGGATAAAAACTACCCTATGTCCTTTCCCGGGACTCAAACTATCTCCATACCAAATTTCAACTAAATCGGTTCAGCGGTTATTGATTGCCCATACAAATTTCCACCCCCTTAAGGGGCGAGTTCTGAGATAAAAAGTATCCTATGTCCTTCCCCGGGACTCAAACTATCTTCATACAAAATTTCAACTAAATCGGTTCAGCGGTTTAAGCGTGAAGAGGTAATAGACAGACAGACAGACACACTTTCGCATTTATAATATTAGTATGGATTACCATTACCATAGAGAAATATAAGTAAAGAAAGAGTGGTAACTTCATACATCAGTTTTCTTACAAAAAAGCGAGTTATATCGTAGTCGACATCTAACGTCAAATAGTGGAACTATTAGTGCCGCTACTTGATACCAGATTTCACAAGTGTAGCTACTGACGAAAAATGTACTACTAAAACAATTTACAACTAATATTATAAGCAGAAGGAGTTGAGAATAGATCCGGTTAATATTAGCTGAAAATTGTTGACCATTAAAGTTTTACTTTGCCGCGACATCTATTGTCAACTAGCAGAACCGATAATGTCCGCTACTTGACGCTAGATGTCGACTACGAAATAACTAGCGTTTTGATAAGAAAACTGATGTATGGAGTTACCACTCTTTCTTTACTTATATTTTGAATTTCTATGCCATTACCAAGGCTCGGAAAAGTTAGGTTAGGTTATGTCATACAGAAAAAAATACATAGATTGCTCACTCCATACATCAGTTTTAGTACCAAAAATACTATTAGCATCTAGCATCGAGTAGCGGAACTATCAGTACTGCTACTTGACAATAGATGTAGCAGTACTGATAGTTCCGCTACTCGATGCTAGATGTAGACACTGAAATTAATAGTCTAACTGATGTATGGAGTGAGCACTCTTTGTCTTATTATATTTTTCTATGGTTATGTGAAAGACTGTTTTATATTATAGTATAAAATGTCATTCAATAGAACTTGCTAACTATGTAAACAAACCACCATACTAAAATTGACACTGAATGTCAATTTACTAGTAACTTTTGTTTACATAGTTAGCAAGTTCTATTGAATGACACTTTATAATAAAATTGATAATATTTGTTAAGGTCGTTGACTCGGAGCGGCGAGAAGAGCCAAAGTCCAGCCGTGGAAAGGACCAGGCTAGACACTATACCAGATAGGTACGTTAACCCTTTTATCTACCCAAATATCATAAACCCTCCATGATGCGTCCAAGAACCACACATTATGACCACCATAAAAATATACTGTTTTGTTAGAACAAATTTCTTATCTGTAACAATGTTATTATTGCTAAATAATAACATCGATTTCGATAATATTATGCATTCAAATTTCGAACATCTTTGAAAAACAAAGAAATTTGATTTGACCTCTATTCTAATATCAGTCGAGATGACGTTTAGTTCGAAATGAATTGTTAATTTTCAAACAAATTTGACAAATGTCGCACGTAAGTAAGATATCGAACGATATGATAGTTGGGGCCGACTCTAGTTTGTCTCTGAATTAAAAAAAAACTATGACGGCTGCCAGAAAACTTTTCAATACTGCCATTACAGGTTAAAATTTGTTTTGTTGCATAAATTTGTTCAATTTGTTGAATTTAAACCATAAAATGAGCGATCAAAATGATATAGATATTTCGGCGACGCCTCCTGATATCCGTGACAAAGCAACTAACGTTATAAATGACTTATTATCAGCTAAGTCAAGGAAACAATACAAAGGAACATACTTCTGTCCGAGCTGGGCAAGTGAATTATAATAATTGCACCATCCAAATTGTAGGTAAATAATTATTTTTGTTCTAAATCAATTTCTTCATTTTCGCATTTGTTTTCTGTTTTATTTTACTAATAATTATTGTTAGTGGCCCTGAACAACACCGCGATGCCGGTCATAATATGCGGCTCCTGAATGCATCATGAAGGCTTATGATATGTGGGTAGATAAAGTAGTGTATGTAACTGTACATAATTAGGCATTAAAACACTCGTGTGATCCTTTTAAGAAAATCACTTCGTTCGTTTCTTAAACCCACACTCGTGTTTAATGCCCTTCATGTACAGTCACATAAACTACTATTAACGCCACGCCTTACGTATTAGCACAGAATAAGGGATGTAATAGTATTATCATACAGAACGGCCACGCACCGCCCCGCCCCGACTCGCATTACCTCGCCCGCGACAGTCCGCGACATGAATGTGTGCGTAAGTCGCTCTACTGAGAGCATGTCAGGATTCCGTCAGAAACTCAATGACGCGTGTACAGACGTGCCGCGCACACATATAAACGCAAATCATTTTTCATGTATGGCGTGTCCGCCCTGTGGTATTAGCTGACCAAGGGCGGGTTTAAATTCAGCAAGCTGTACCCGCACCTTTTTCATTACTTACACAATTTGTTGCACAATGTTTAGATAAATACTTACCTACTTACCCCATGTACCTAAGATGGACTAATTACCTTTATATTATACCTAAGAATGTAAAAAGTAATGAAATAAATGCATTTGTATTTGTATTTACGTCACGCGTCATCGTGAACCTTATTTAATTACACAAACGGGTCCACCGCGATATAGTTTCATTGTTTTTACCTTTAATTCCGACGTTTCAGCTGAGTTGCACCAGAGCCGTTTGTGTAACCACAGAATAAATAATAGTACTAAGTACAGAAGACTCACTCTCTAACAAAACGCGTCTGTTACGATCAGCACAGATATGGCCGCTAGGTGGCGACAGCGCCGCGCGCGGCTTATGGCTTTCCCCAAAATTGGGGCGGAACGGATGTACTTTTAGCTACCTGTAGCAAAGCGACGAAATCGCGGAGTGAGCCACGCCTGGTGTAAGTAAATGTGTACAAAACGCGAGAGTTTAAAGTGTTATATCGTGAACCTTGTCGGAATGCACGAAGGTGGAATATAAGCATCAAAGAGAATATATAGTATAGAGGGGTCCTGTCATAGTAAATTTTGCGGTCACAGTCAATTTACTGCCATCTATCGACACACGATTAAAACTCAAAATGAAAATGTATAAAACTATAAAAAAATGTATATATACTTGGTCAACCAGATCTTGACAGTAGAAAAAGGCGGCAAATTTGAAAAATGTAGGCGCGAAGGGATATCGTCCCATAGAAAATTTGAATTTCGCGCCTTTTTTTACTGACAAGATTTGGTTGACCAGCTATATATGGCTAAATGATTTTATTTCTTTTGTATCATTACGACCCATGTTTCACTGATACCTATGTGTTAAAATAGTTAAATATGAAACGGTGTCGTCAACGCCATCTAGCCGAGCATAGGCCAAAGGTGTGTGCGCCATCTATCCGAGAATGACTTTTTCTTGACTTCCGAGGCCCGTTTTTTTCTTAGACGTTATTCATCTTATACGGAGTTACATATGTCTTTGTTGGCATATGGTTTATTTATTTATTCTTAATTTTATAATGATTAAAAATCAATATTTAATTTTTTTTAGAACTCCAATTGTGAAACGGGAAGTGTCCAGCGCGGGTGGCGACGGATCTCAGAGTTTGAGAGATGTAAGTTTTATAATTATAACTTCACTTTTGTTATATGTGTAAATGAGTTCGAATTTTGCGTCCAAATAACTTAAATATGTACCTATAAGAAAAATTAGATTTCTTTGAGGCCTAAAGAAAAAATAATATAAATATTACGTACTACTCTCAATTTAGATATTTCTGTATTGTTTACATACTCCGCAGTCCTCACCAACTATGCGTCTTTGTTTAGCTTAAATATTTATCGATAGATGATGTCGTGTGGCATTAAGTGCGCCTTCTGTAACTGTATCTTTTTGCTATGCACAACATATAAAAAAAAAATCAACGTAAAAAATGGGCGCCATTTTGAACTTGCAACTTATTAGCCCGTCCGTTTCAGCGTTCGACCACCAGCGCCACCACGTCCCGTATCCCCATAGCGACCATGGCGGAGAACAGGCTGGCCAAGTGCGCCTCCTGGAGCGGGGACGGACCCTTATCCCCGGACCCTAACGATCTGACGCCAGGTACGTAGTCAGACAGACAGACACAAGTGTCCCATAGCGACCATGACAGACAGACACAAGTGTCCCATAGCGACCATGACAGACAGACACAAGTGTCCCATAGCGGCCATGGCGGAGAACAGGCTGGCCAAGTGCGCCTCCTGGAGCGGGGACGGACCCTTATCCCCGGACCCTAACGATCTGACGCCAGGTACGTAGTCAGACAGACAGACACAAGTGTCCCATAGCGACCATGGCAGACAGACACAAGTGTCCCATAGCGACCATGACAGACAGACACAAGTGTCCCATAGCGGCCATGGCGGAGAACAGGCTGGCCAAGTGCGCCTCGTGGAGCGGGGACGGACCCCTATCCCGGACCCTAACGATCTGACGCCAGGTACGTAGTCAGACAGACAGACACAAGTGTCCCATAGCGACCATGGCAGACAGACACAAGTGTCCCATAGCGACCATGACAGACAGACACAAGTGTCCCATAGCGGCCATGGCGGAGAACAGGCTGGCCAAGTGCGCCTCGTGGAGCGGGGACGGACCCCTATCCCGGACCCTAACGATCTGACGCCAGGTACGTAGTCAGACAGACAGACACAAGTGTCCCATAGCGACCATGGCAGACAGACACAAGTGTCCCATAGCGACCATGACAGACAGACACAAGTGTCCCATAGCGGCCATGGCGGAGAACAGGCTGGCCAAGTGCGCCTCGTGGAGCGGGGACGGACCCCTATCCCGGACCCTAACGATCTGACGCCAGGTACGTAGTCAGACAGACAGACACAAGTGTCCCATAGCGGCCATGGCGGAGAACAGGCTGGCCAAGTGCGCCTCCTGGAGCGGGGACGGACCCTTATCCCCGGACCCTAACGATCTGACGCCAGGTACGTAGTCAGACAGACAGACACAAGTGTCCCATAGCGACCATGACAGACAGACACAAGTGTCCCATAGCGGCCATGGCGGAGAACAGGCTGGCCAAGTGCGCCTCCTGGAGCGGGGACGGACCCTTATCCCCGGACCCTAACGATCTGACGCCAGGTACGTAGTCAGACAGACAGACACAAGTGTCCCATAGCGACCATGACAGACAGACACAAGTGTCCCATAGCGGCCATGGCGGAGAACAGGCTGGCCAAGTGCGCCTCGTGGAGCGGGGACGGACCCCTATCCCGGACCCTAACGATCTGACGCCAGGTACGTAGTCAGACAGACAGACACAAGTGTTGGAAGGCTACTTGCTAGCTTCGGATTCAATTAAACGGACTCCCGAGGTAGTCCTTTTAAAACGAATCCTCGGCCAGCAAGTAGCTGCTTCCGAGCCTCGACAATAATATACTATTTCATAGGCTTTTAACTTATTTGTTCCCAGCGCTCCGCCGCCGGCGTCAGAACGCGAGTGAGAAGTACGCGGCGGACCCCGCGCGGGACCTGAACCTGCGCTTCGCCCGCCCCAGGCATCGGCAGCCGCCCGCCGTGCACTCCAGGTAACCACTTACTTATACAGGGTGGATTTTCTTTTTGGGTCAGTGAGGGCAGCTACCAGATCCCGTGCTGCTACGAGAAAACGGTCTTAGAAGACCTTCCCTCGATTTCAAATTAATGAACATTGGCTTTTACAGATTTTGGAAAAAACATACAGGTTGCGAGAAAAAGGTCACCGTCCGTGCGGATCGCTCCGCACCGGACCAATATGTATTAAGTTCAGGGAGCGTTTTAGAGTGGTCCGCGCGGACGACCGTCCGCGCAGACAGCTCTCTCATACAATTTGGCAATCCGCACGGACGGTCCGCGTGACACTAAAACCAGCCTTAGTAATAGGGTCCCGTTTTTTACCCTTTGGGTACGGAACCCTAATAATTGCTCTAAACTCCGTCTAGAGGATTCCTAGTCTATGATAGTACCTAATGTATCTATTTATGTATTGTCCAAATATTTATAAATAAACATGTCCCGGTTTTATAAATAAATTACAGTGTCAACTGCACATTCTGTTGTATTCTGCTTCGGTTTTGTTTTTATGTTCTGTGTTGTTTTGTGTTTGTTTTAAGTGTCAATGGGTACACTGAAAATCAGCGTCGTAACACAACTCATGTGCTACGACACATGCTGAGTGTTATCCTTTTCTGGAACCCCTCGCAACATTGTTACTTACCTACTAATTTACCTAGATTTAAGCCTATTTTAGTGTTGTTGTGTATGTGTGTTTCGAATAAATTATCATTCATTCATTCATTCATAATGTACTGTTGTTCCAGGAGCGGGTCCCGCGGCGTGGCGCTGCTCCCGTCCCCCCCGGGCTCGGGCGCCTCCTCCCCCTCCGCGTCCCCGCCCCCCGCGCCCCCCGCGCCCGCGCCCCCCGCCCCCGCGGACCCCGCGCCGCACAACGCCGCGCGGGCCAGGAGGTTCCGCCCCCTCTCCATCGCGCCATAGGTAACTAACAACCCTTTTTAGGGTTCCGTAGCCAAATGGCAAAAAACGGAACCCTTATGGATTCGTCATGTCTGTCTGTCTGTCCGTATGTCACAGCCACTTTTCTCCGAAACTATAAGAACTATACTATTGAAACTTGGTAAGTAGATGTATTCTGTGAATAATAATATTTTCACACAAAAATAGAAAAAAAAACAATAAATTTTTGGGGTTCCCCATACTTCGAACTGAAACTAAAAATTTTTTTTTCATCAAACCCATACGTGTGGGGTATCTGTGGATAGGTCTTCAAAAATGATATTGAGGTTTCTAATATCATTTTTTTCTAAACTGAATAGTTTGCGCGAGAGACACTTCCAAACTTGTAAAATGTGTGTCCCCCCCCCCTGTAACTTCTAAAATAAGAGAATGATAAAACTAAAAAAAATATATGATGTACATTACCATGTAAACTTCCACCGAAAATTGGTTTGAACGAGATCTAGTAAGTAGTTTTTTTTTAATACGTCATAAATCGCCTAAATACGGAACCCTTCATGGGCGAGTCCGACTCGCACTTGGCCGCTTTTTTTATTAACCCTTAAATGCATGATTTTATTTATATAATTTGATTAAATTGAGATAAATGGGTAATGTTGTATAGATTGTGGGAAAAATAAAGAAAAAATATCATAGTAATTAAAAAACCGGCCAAGTGCGAGTCGGACTCGCGCACGGAGGGTTCCGCACCATCAACAAAAAATAGAGCAAAACAAGCAAAAAAACGGTCACCCATCCAAGTACTGACCCCGCCCGACGTTGCTTAACTTCGGTCAAAAATCACGTTTGTTGTATGGGAGCCCCGCTTAAATCTTTATTTTATTCTGTTTTTAGTATTTGTTGTTATAGCGGCAACAGAAATACATCTGTGAAAATTTCAACTGTCTAGCTATCACGGTTCGTGAGATACAGCCTGGTGACAGACGGACGGACGGACGGACGGACAGCGGAGTCTTAGTAATAGGGTCCCGTTTTTACCCTTTGGGTACGGAACCCTAAAAATTATATGCATATTGAGCCACGGGCCATCAAAATATACGATGTAGATCTACATCATAATGCATATAAGGGTTAAGTTTATAATATATACAGGTGATACTCAACCAGCGGCCCGTCGGACTTTTTAGCTGACCAGGGGTCGCCAACCTTTTGAAAATAAAAGGGTTAATCAACTTTTTCTTGTCACACGTTGCTATGGTTACGGTCTCCTGAGTCACTCTTAAAATTCTAGGTTTTTCGAATTTAAATGAACCAAACTTGCATTTAATGGTAATTTCCTTTTACATAATGGGACATCTACTGAACATATTAGTAGAACATGGTGCAGCAGTTCTAACAATCTATGCTACTATTGTCTCCTCGCTGATGGGACAGAATAACAACAAGAAATACTTGATTGACCCATAAGGTTTCAATAACTGGCCACCCTTCAATAACTGGCCACCTTATACTAAAATGAATTCTGTTTATAGGTGAATAGAATTAATTTTTTAGTTTAGAGTGGCCAATAATTTACGAATTACGAAATTAATTGGAAACCATATCTTTTCAGGACACCACAAATAGCTGTGACACAGCGGAGGACTTCTAAACACTAACATATACACAGTATATCGTTATACTAGTTACGTACACATACACATTGAGATTGAACATGAGATTCGACAAGTGACAAGTCGAGCCCGTCCTGTACAGTCACGGACATGTATGCGGACTAAGCGGTCATAAATATCTATACACTACTTTATCCTCTCAAGGCCCATTACAATGTACACTCTGTTACAATCTAATTTGAACCTTTCGTAAACTAAATAAGGTGGCATTTCTTTTGTTTTATAAAGCAAATGAAAGTCACCCTATTGTACTATGCGACAAGGTTCAAATTAAAAATTGGAATAATTTATTGTACCTTATTGAACAAAAGTGTTGCGTTCTTGGACTCTTATTTTTAGCCACGCGTTAAAGCTACGGTGTCCACTTCCCAACAAGTGCTTTTTGGTGAAGTGTAGATATTTACGGTATATGATGTTGATACCGAGGTATAGCGAACGAAGAATTATATAACTAGTTCTATTTCAGTGGGTTACCTTTCAGTTATACCACAGAATAAATAATAGTACTAGGTACAAAAGGTTCACTCTATAACAAAACGTGTCTATTACGACAGATATGACCGCTAGGTGGCGCAACGCGAGCAGGCGTCCGTTCCGTAGCGGTGCGCGGCAACTACTGGTGTGGACCGCATGTACTGCACGACCACAGATAATTTAATAGTGCTTCGTATATCAGATAAATATGTTAAATATTTGTTGTATTTATTATTTGATTTTGACCACATTGAGGGTTGAAAGAAACCGTGTGTTAGAAAGGGACAGTATGATTTGTGACCTTGAGCTGTCAAAGTGAGTAGTGAGACTTATGTACGAAGTATTTTGATTATTTTACTTAAATTCACTTTGCAAGAAAAATATGGCGAATAAATCCTAAACTGGAGAATACCCTTTCTAAGCTATCTAAACATATAAACTTTATATTCTCTTATCCGAAAACATACTCATTTTCTTTTAGAATAGGGTAATTCGCCAGTAACTGGCCATCCTAAACTAAACATGAGTTCTATTCACCTATAAACAAATTTCATTTTAGTATAAGGTTTCAATAACTGGCCACCCTTCAATAACTAGCCACCTTATACTAAAATGAATTATGTTTATAGGAGAATAGAATTCGTTTTCAGTTTAGGGTGGCCAGTTACTGGCGAATTACCCTATATATTTCGTAAACCACTAAATAACACATTAGTTATATAATTCTTCAGTGGCCACTGTTATATAAGAGTTACTGTACCGAACGGTATAAAATTATAAAATTGTGATTGACACGAACCTCAAGTTAGACTAGACCTTATGTTATTAATGTTATTTAATAGCTTTATAAGGGAATTTAGCGGATTTCCAACGCTTATGCTATATTTAATACAAAATTACTTTAAACTGAAATAAATGTCATATACATACTAAGAAAAAGTGACCCAGGCCTCTAGTGCCCCAGGCTGGAATCGAGCCAGCGTCCTCTGCTATCGCGGCAGGTGCCTGTTGCCACTCGGCCACCGGGCCACAGCGGCATAGGTCGAATTTACTTTAGCCTTTTCGACGCCGCAGGTCCAACGCCAAAGACGGGTTAATCCGTCACAGGCCACAGAGCAACATCGACCTACGCGCATATGTATAAAGTTCAATTTCATGACACTTCGGTGACGTGGCATCCGAGTGACAGCTTTTGTTTGACACGGCGTCGAAAAGGTTAATTTTGCCAGCCAAATAACGACCTTGAAGTGCACATTTAGAATTTAATTTCGATTCACTTTTCTAAACTAAAATGGTGTCGGTCGGTGGGCTTAGGTAATTGGGGCTCTTTCTCGATGTATTAAGGTTCATTTTATATTGTAGCCTTTGTCGTGTATAGCAGACAGTAGCGCCTAAACGGTTGGACTGTGACTTCAATGAAGCTTAACTTTTAAAATCTATTCGGATATGCTTCCAAATCGCAATAAGTGCTTTAATATGATTATATTTACTTTAAAAATGGGTAAAAAAAGAATACTCGGCTGTTTTTTCTATGAAAAAAAAAACTTGTATAAGTATAGCATATGCGCTTGGTAGGTAAGGGGCTACAAAAAGACTATTTTCTAGAAGTGGTACTGTAGCGTATTAGAGACATATCATAATAAAATTACCATTCAAAATGTATTACTTTCATCTCATTTTTTCGGTATAAAAAACTTTCTTCAAATCCTGGAAAAAGTTTAAAAAATTTTTTTTTGACGCAAATGCTTAAAGAAAGGAATGTAATATTAGTAATAATAGTTAGAAACGCTCTCACCACTTCTAGTAATACCTGTGTATAGTTGGTCAAACCAATTTGTCAGTCAGTAAGAACCAGGAAAACTATACTCATCCTTTTCTTTTGGGTGCTAGTACTAGTGTAAGACAAAGATAGTATGATTAACTCTGTCTATGTTTGAAATGAGACAGTCCTTTGACAAACTATATATACAGTGACAGTTATAAGGTATTTATAGGACTCGCTTTCCCAAGCTAAATGTTACATTGCAATGTAACTAATGTAAGATTGAATGTGACGTTCCACGGGGAAAGGTAACTTATGGCGGTTGGCGCTTACGTTAATATTAACGACGCTTGAATGCAGTGCTACGTGACGTATGCGCCGGCCGCCGTAAGGTACCTTTTCCGTGGAACGTCACAAATTTCTTAGTTATGGCAATTGGCCAAGATTTAAAGAAGAACGTTTTTACAATTGTAATGTTTGATACATTTAAAAAACCGTTAAAGTATTGCCAAGTTTTTTAATATTTTTATTGTAGCATACGAATGCGGTCATTACAGTACAAATTGTAAGGTGACAGCTACCGTAAGTATCGAGGCAGTGAAATAGTTTTGCTAGCGATCATTTCTGTAACTGACAGGCAAAAAATACAGGCAAACTGTTTTTTAGTGAACTTGGAAACAAATTAAAAGTGGAATAATTCATGCAGTCGTTTCTGCTTGATACAAAATTAATTTTGTTTTCTAGTGATTGGAAAACCATAAGCCGAAGCATGATTTTGAATTTGAGGCTCTTTTGCGTCGTTTCAGTGATGAATATTACAAGTAAATTTCAGTTAGAATGCAGTCCGTCTGTACCTTAAACAGTCTCTGAGCATAACCAGTATTTTCTTTTTTTTACCGAAAGAAACTTTGTGCTTTGAAGTGAAACTTTGTGCTTTGAAGTGAAACTTTGTGGTTTGAAGTGAAACTTTGTGATTTGAAGTGAAACTTTCTGGTTTGACGTCACATCACGTCGTACGCAACAAAAAATTGACCATAATGTTTACCCACGTGTTAATGACAAATATAATTGTAATATAGTAACTAAAGAGGCACAGTTGAGCTTATGGTAAAACAATGCATTATTTATAATTATTATTGGTGTTGGTATGTACTTGTATATACAAATAACATTTCTTACATACTTCTTCTTACAATGAAAATACGACGAGCGCACGCGGCAACTTTTTGTTACGAATCTTACAGATTGCGAATTTTAACCTTATGCCAATGCACGAGAGTCGATATTGCTTTGCCGCCGCTGACGTCATATATCGTCGTTTTTTTATAGATATTCAAGTTTATATGTTATATGCAAGTACATTTTACTCATCTCAAAATGTATATAGTGTTTAAATTTAATTTAATTGGCTTATAACAATGTTAAGACTTATCGCTCATTATTTATTTGACAGGTGCTAGTTTTGTATAGACTAACTTTTTGTCAAGTTGACAGAAAATGTCAAATACGACCATTTTTCTTCAGCTGTCGACTCGGTGTCCATATTAACCCCTAGTCTTGTCTCTTTCGCGTATGTTTATAATTATGTGGTTAAAAAGAGATGCATATTTTGAAATAAAGAAATAGTTGTATGCTAAATTTAATTTTAGGTGCTACTGATTTAAAAATCATGACAGTTGTAATGACAATTCTTTTGACGAAAGAAAAATTGTACAGAAAGGTTTGCTTTAATATTAAAAAAGGAGATTATTTATTGGATTATTTTGCGGCTACAAATGGTTATTAGTATTTATTTTTAATTACAAGGTGTAATGTTCAAAATAAATTGTTATTATCAAATTGTTACTTAATATCTATCGTGGCTTAAGAGTGAATATATTATTAGGGAATTTTCGAAAAAAAAAACTCTTTCTTGTATAATAAGCGTTGCTTTTGAATGAACTGATCGAAGTGGCTCGAGATTCGAGAAAGTCGAAAATTATAACTTTCGTTAATAGAAAGTTGGGTTTTGGTCGAAAATGCAGGGATGAGTACTGTGTATCCTTTTTGAAGGAGTGTATAAAAAAGATATTTTTCAAATGTGGAATTTCGAAAGGGTTTCGCTAATGTGGTTTTTAATGTATCTCAAGGTATCGATGTTGCACTTTTATTCTTTTAAAGTTAAATGTGACGTTCTCAAGCTAAATGTACCACATTAACGCTTGCCATAAGGACGCTGACAGGTTATTCGTATGAAGATACGAGCAAATTTCGTACTCATGGTAAGCGGCAATGTGGTACCTTTTGCTTGAGAATGTCACAAATAAATAATATTAAAGTATTTATTTCAAATGAAAGCATTTAACTTAATATTCAATGCATTTCTAATCCTATTCTTTTCACATCATTCTCATTTCAAACTGATAATTCAAATGAAATGAAAATGATTACTTCCTATTGCTAAATTCGTCTTTGTTTTTAAATACTTTAATATTATTGATTCTATACATATGTATAAAATGGATAAATAGTAATTATACGTAGATGCCATTAAATTCTAGTCTTGCTGAGTAGTCTTAGAACGAGGATATATGTAATAATTAATTAATACAAAAAATATTTAGCAATTAATTATGATATTAAACGAGAGAAAAGGTTGACGCACCTGGCTCCGTAGACAACATGCCAATCGCTAACGCTCCGTAGCGTACGAAACGCGACTGTCACTGTCACACTAATATGGAAGAGTGATAGAGAGACACAGCGATTCAATGGCGAAACGCAAGCGATTGTCACCTTGGCTAGGCCGCCTGGATTATTTTACAGTGGCAACACTGAGTAATGTTGCCAGTGTGGAAAAGTCTGAAAAATGTTGCTGATTTAAATTCGCTTTTGAAGGCGCGTTCGGTGTCTATTTTTTATATTGAACTCATCTCTATGCTGAAATAAGTTATGTAGGGTTAGGGTATTTCGCCAGTAACTGGCAACCCTAAACTAAAAATAAGTTTTTGGCAAAAATTTAATTTTTGGTACACGCTTTTATCGCTGACTGTACTTTTCTTACGACAGACAACTAATACTCATCGAGACAATTCTAAAAACCCCTAACACAATTAGGTTGCGTTGTTTCATCACAGAGTTCCTATGGCCACCTCCTGTCTCCATCATCAGATCAGCTCGATAGTACCATAATATTGCATTGTCACCCGACTTACATGTGCATGCAAAATTTCAGCTCAATCGAAAACCGGGTAGTGGATCAAATTTAACTTGCAAGATTCCATTACAATTTAGTTACATACAGGTCGAGTTCCTATGGCCACCTCCTGTCTCCATCATCAGATCAGCTCGATGGTACCATAATATTGCATTGTCACCCGACTTACATGTGTATGCAAAATTCCAGCTCAATCGGAAACCGGGAAGTGGATCAAATTTAACTTGCAAGATTCCATTACATGTTAAGTAGTTACATACAGGTCGACCTAATAAAAGCGTATTAATGAATTCTGTTCACCTATAAACAGAATTCATTTTAGTGTAAGGTTTCAATAACTGGCCGCCCTTCAATGACTAGCCACCTTATACTAAAATGAACATTAATTTTTAGTTTGGGGTGGCCAGTTACTGGCGAATTACCCTAAGTAGTATTATATCTACTATTTCCTTGTATGGGTAATTTAAATAGTGATTAAATATTTTGTGGCTTTCCATTGCGGGTTCTTATGCACATAGAACATAAGGAACCTCTAGACATGGAATGACATGTTTTACTTGTAAAATAAAATGTGTTAAACCACCAAACCCTTTGACCGCCACAGTCGGCCATAGCCGACGAAGGTTAAAAAATAAAATTAACCTAATAAAATAGTCGTGGCGGTCAAAATGTTAAAATCTGCTAAGCCTACTAGCAGTTCATCAATCAATTTGTATTTGGTGAAATTAACTATACAAGGAATATAGCAAGAAAGTGATATATTTTAACTCAAGTCCAGCCAGTTACAGATGAGTTCATTATGCTATACCACATTTTATATATTAAATTAGTGAAGTACTCTCAAATCTCAAACATATCGCGAATAATATCTGTTACTACTTGCCTCCTTATTTACCAAAACGGACAATAGTTTTAACAATATAAATTCTGTTCCAAAAAATTTAAGACGAACTGTACTTCAAAATGTACAAGTGTACCAAAATAGTACAGGTCAATGTCTAGAATAATAATAATATAATGTCTTTAGCTTTTGGGAAGAGAACATAAATTATAATATTTAAGATACCCAAAAAGGTAGATTTTCAATATAAAACATTTGTTATAGTTTGACAAACCAATTTGTCAGTCAGTAAGAACCAGAAAAACTATACTCATCCTTTTCTTTTGGATGCGAGTACTAGTGTAAGACAAAGATAGTATGATTCTCTCTATGTTTGAAATGAGACAGTCCTTTGACAAACTATATTTAAGTGCCCCAAAAAGGTAGCTTTTCAATATAGAAACATTTGTTATTTACTAACTTGATATAATAAATAGGGTATGGCAACACCGACGCATTACAATTCTAGTCTACGGCCGCTTCCGTCTCTTAAATTTTATCATTAAAAAATGAGACATTATTTTTGTCAAATGTATAAAAAATGTTAATAATTATAGGGCTCTTTTTTAAAGCATTGTATGAGAGCGGGTTTTTTTATTGACGCACGCTCGGTTATCGTTTTATTTTGCCATATTTTTTTACATTTACCGAAATATGCACAATAAAATTTTAATAAAAGGTCATTTGTCCTTTCATTGTTGTTTTATTTATTTTATATTATTTTCATAACCCATTTCCTACCGGCGTTCATGACGATTATATGTCGGTGACTTATCAATAAATTAAAAAGCTTATTGCAGGAAACAAGGTGGATAAATAATTATTTCTAGATAGTAACTATGCTTTTATTTACAAAATCAACAATAAAAATAATTATGGCAAAATTGACATCAATTTATCATTAATATAGGTAATATAATTTTAGACTATTGGAAACATAATTTAAATTAATAGCATTAAGCCCATTAACGCTAACTACCAACTCGTAAGAAGACATATATGCGTACTAGACCACCCATTACCCAAAATACTAGATATTGGAACAAAATGGAACATTGTTGGATTATCACATAACTTCGGTATTTTTACTAAACTATCTACCACATGAGAGGCCTTCCTTTTATAAACAGATAGTACAAACATATTTAGCTTAAAACAGACGGTTAAACCCTTTTGTCGCCAAAGACGTCTTATCACGTCTCAAATTTCACTGCTAAATGGAAACTGGAAGTAGATACGAAGCTAAGCAAGACAAAATATACGACAGTACTAGAGTCTGGCTAATGAAAGTTGAGCCTGAGATAACGCGGGAATTTCAATAAAAACCGCACCTGGCAATAAAATTACTTTGAAATTAAATGACAGCTTGAAACTGACAGCTTATTTGATGGGAAAAAAAGTTGCCATATAAAAAGTTTTAAATAAATCTCAGGTTCAACTTTCATTAGCCAGACTCTATTCGTCATTGACGTGTATAGACGTCATTGGCGATAAAAGGGTTGAACTATCTGTTTAATATTCCTGCATAGTCTGTGTAAAAACTACACTTTGAGGTAAAATTATTATTCAACAAAAATATAAAAATACATCGACTCTCTTTCCAAAAAAATGTTAGTCCTGAACGTAACTGATATATTGTAAATTATGCAATATATGCATAACAACTAAACTACCTAAATGTAAAAATATATTTATTTCACAATCAATAATTACTATTTAGGTACTACGTTTAATACATTTATATTTCACTTACGGCTCTTTAAAAATATGTCTGCGGTTTAATCGCCACGGCTACATACAAAAATTGTATGAAGAGGTGACGGTAATTAGAAGACATATTATCTGAGAATTGCTGTTTTATATTATAAAATCCTACAACAATAAGTAAGGATAATAAGAAAGTTTAATTCCTTAACCACCATTTAACAACTTAACAAAATCCATGGACCGAGACAAAAAACTTCATCCTTATTGCCATGATAGTAAACCGCATAACCTAGATTTTCCGCCTAGGATTGGTAAGTTTTTTGAGATTTATTTAAAACCTAATTAGACTTAGGGCCACTTGCACCATTCACTAAACCGGGATTAACCGGTTAAACCTGGAGTTACTATGGTTACCAGTACAATTTGACACTGGGTTAACCGGTTAACACCGGGTTACTGGGACGGTGCAAGCGGCGCTTAGAATTTTTAGCGATTTAAAATAAAGAAAAACCATCAGTTCTCGTAAAACAGTAAATAACCAATTCCTCAAATATTTAAAATGTATGATACAGTTCGTAGGTACTAGTATGGCGCTTTGAGTCCCTTGTCATTCTTGTCAATTTTAGATTTTTACTCTGGACTTATTAAATTGTACACCGGGACTTAATCGCGTATCTAAGTTAGTAGTGTAGTGTAATGTAAGCGTAAACCAATATCGACAGTCGATAAATCGAATATCGTTAGTGTTGTGTGTCGACAGAGTGACATCCCTAGTGCGCAAAACGTTCAAGCTGATAAACAAGACCAAGTGCGGGTAGTTCGAAAAACTCGCGCGGTTAGAAGATGCTGATGTCAACTTAAGCTAGTCTTCTCCGAGACCACGGGGACAACGCCGTCCTCGAAACGTCGGAGGTAAATCTTAAAACTTAGCTACGCGATTAAGTCCCGGTGTACAATTTAATAATGTGTAAAAATCGTGAAGGTTAAATCAGTGTTCTGTAACAATAGTTACAGATTGTACCAGCACAAGCTGTTTAAATGCATTTATTTATACATTTGTTATTAATTAAATAATTATGTAGTATGGCGCATTATTAACATCAAATGGTGGTTCACACAGTTATTTTACACTATTTTAACCTTTTGACCGTCACGACAATTTAAATAACACGCCATAGGAAACTTTATAAGGTTCATTCTGTCCTTTAACCTTAATCGGCTATGGCCGACTGTGGTCAAAGAGCGGCTATTCTCAAAAAATATTTTTACATTACCTACTTCTAATTGCCACGACTACATATACACTTTATATGGAGTGTGGCAATTAGAAGTAGGTAACAAAAAAATATTTTTTGAGAATAGCCTCCCTTTGACCACAGTCGGCCAAGGACAAAATGAACCTTATAAAGTTTACTATGGCATGTTATTTAAATTGTCGTGATGGTCAAAAGGTTAAAATGTGTAAAATAACTGTCCATCCAAGGTTAGAGTCCATTTAAGCTAACTCGGCACCGATTTTGCCATTAGAAACTTTTTTTATGATATGGGAGGCAAACGAGGAGATGAATCGGCTGATGGTAAGCGATTACCGTCGCCCATGGACACCAGAGGGGTTGTAAACTACAGCAGTGCTACAATAAACGCCATATTCTCATAGTTTTATGAATTTGAGGTTTAGGGTGATACTGCCATGCTGTCTTTGCTAAATCCGTGCCGAGTTAGCTTGGTCAGACTTTTAGATTTAAAAAAAAACCTTCACTCTTTTGGTTCATTATGGTCCTGATTTTCCTTACAGAAATCCATGGGCTCCTGTAGAACTAGCGGTATCTTCAAACTCTCTATTTTACTCTCGCTCACTATAGTTATATCCTTCTTTATATCGCTATGGTAACGCTTGACATGGTTGTCTAACAAAGATTTTCTTATAGAGGTATAGTCGCAGTACTCACATTTAAATGGTTTCATCCCGGTGTGAATCGTTTCGTGACATAGTACGCTATCCTTTCTAGATGCTTTATACTCGCAGAATCTGCATTTGATACCATTCCCGAGATGCATTATGCCATAATGCCTTTGCAATTCATACTTGTGTTTACAAGAGTAGTTGCAAGCGGTGCATTTGTAAGCGTAATGGCACTTTTGATGCATAACGAACTGACATTTGTATGAAGTTTGAAATTTGCAAATGTTACAGAAGAGTCTGATGTCGGACACGCTTCTCTTATTGTGTAAAGCGATTTGGTCCTTAGTTTTAGTTGAAAAATCGCAGTTGACACATTTGTACGGTCTGTTGTGGCTTCCAGTATGGTGTCTTTGGAAATGTCTTTGCACTGAAGCTTTAAATTTCGAAGTATACGCACACATATGACACTGGAAAGGCCTTTCTTTATCATCAGTTTCTAAAACTTGAATGTTATTCCAATCCACGCAATTCGGATCTAAGTTATATTTATTATGATTCTCAGGCTCACTTTGTATATATTGCATATTTTTATCCGTATAATTATGGAACTTCAAGTCAGTTTCTGGTGTCTCCTTATCTTGTAACTCTTTAATAAGTTGCTGCTCTGCGCTTAAAGTATTTTTCGTGCGTTTAGGATTAATATAAATTTCATTGTAATGGTCTACTTTGTGCTTTTTATACGCGCATGTGTATAAAGTCTCGAATTCGCAAAAACTGCACTTTAACGCCTGTTCCTTTTTCATTCTATTCACATGTATTTTCAATCTCCATCTAGTTTTAGTAGAGAAATCGCACAGATCACACTTATTAGCCTTTTCTGTGACCTCGTTATGAATTTTCGCTAAATGTCTAGTGATATGCCCTTCAAATCTTGTGGTAAAAGGACATTTGTCACATTTGAAAGCTACAGATTCCTTGTGAACCTTGCTATGCTTGATGTAATTATGTCTGTAAGCGGTTTCAAAGTTGCAGTCTTGGGACGGGCATTTAAACTGTTTGACAAGCTTATGTTTCCGCTTGTGACTGTTTAAATTCCACTTGTAAAAAGTTTTATAGTCGCAGTCAGGGCACTGGTGTAAAGGTAGAGGCTTACCGTTGTCCATGGGGGTGTCTCCGTTCATCTCATAGTGTCGGATGGCGATGTGCCGCTGTAGTGCGGTTGGGTATTTGGACTTGTAATCGCAGACATGGCAGGCGAAGCCTTTGCCCTGCTTGTGGCTGAGTATGTGCAGTTCTAGGCAGTTTTTGTACGCTGTCCGGTAGTCGCATTGGTCGCAGATGAGGTTCTTTAGGTGTTTCTTTGATCGATGCTTACGTTTCGGTCTGAAATCAATGTAAACAATAATTAAACACTGCATTAGGGGGATTAAATCCGCTTTATTTGGGGAGGGGAGGCAGTTGACATGGCCGAAGGCCAATGGGAGGTGGAGAGCATATATGTATTAGGGTCAATCAACTATTTCTTGTTGTTGTTCTGTGTGTAGAGGAGACAATGGCACAGAATAAATAATAGTACTAAGTACAGAAGACTCACTCTCTAACAAAACGCGTCTGTTACGATCAGCACAGATATGGCCGCTAGGTGGCGACAGCGCCACGCGCGTCTTATGGCTTTCCCCAAAAGTGGGGCCGAACGGATGTACTTTTAGCTACCTGTAGCAAAGCGACGAAATCGCGGAGTGAGACACGCCTGACAATGGTAACATAGATTGTTAGAAGAACTGCTGTACCGTGTTCTACTAACATGCTCAGTAGATGTCCCATTATGGAAAGGTCTTACAACCTCCATAAAATGCAAGTTTGGTTCATTTAAATACGAAAAACCTAGAATTTTAAGAGTGACCCAGGAGACCGTAACCATAGCAACGTGTGACAAGAAAAAGTTGATTAACCCATTGTGTATTCTACAGATTACAATGTAGGCGGTGTAATATCACTAATATCTCAGTGGCGGGAGTGAAAACGGAACTATTCTGATTTGACGACTGCTCTGACCTAGTGGATAGTGACCCTGCCTGTGAAGCCGCGGTCCTGGGTTCGAATCCCGGTAAGGGCATTTATTTGTGTGAAGAGCACAGACATTTGTTCCTGAGTCTTGGGTGTTTTCTATGTATTTGTATATTATATATATCATTGTCTGAGTACCCACAACACAAGCCTTCTTGAGCTTACTGTGGGACGTAGTCAATCTGTGTAAGAATGTCCTATCATATTTATTTATTCTGTAATTTCGAAATATGTAAAACTCACCTCTGAGGACCTTCATCTATCTGCAACTCTTCTCTCGCCTCCTCCACTTCCACCTTCACCCACACACTGGCAAACATGCTCATCATGTCTTCCTTTATCATCATTTCATCCCTCTCTAACATATTCTCCGACTTCATATTATTCTCTGTTGCATCTTCCTTATCTGATAACTCGTTTTCTGAAGTCGATTCTTCATTATCAGTATCTTTTTCTGATATTTCTTCATCTGTCATTGTGGTTTCCTTTTCTGTTTCTTCCTGTTCTATGTCTTCTGTCTCTGTCTCTGGGCTGGGTAACTCTGACATTATACTGTAATGAAAATGGAAGTTTAGGATTGCATAAAACCACAATGAATGGACCATTAACTGCATGAAATGATTTATTATTAATAATTATTGAGGAGAGAAGAAACAGAGGTTTGTGATGCATCCCTTAATCCCTGGGATAAGGTATAGTAGAATAAGGTAATTTGTGATACAACCCTTAATCCATGGGATAAGGTATAGTAGAATAAGGTAATGTAAAAATCCGGCCAAGTGCGAGTCGGACTCGCGTTCCAAGGGCTCCGTACATTAAGTCCTACTCACGCTTGACTGCACATTTATAGGTGAAGAACTATTTTGTGTATTTTTTTCAAAATTTTAGACCCAGTAGTTTCGGAGAGGGGGGAATGGTAATTTTTTGCCTATTTTCTTGAATAACTGCTAAACTATTTATCCTAAAATTATAAAAAAAATATATTTGAGATTCTTACAATGAGCTCTTTCATTTGATATATAACACAATATAGTTTGAAAAACATTATTTTTTAATTTTCTCATTTGCCCCCCAAAAATGGCCTCCATATTTAAAATTCATTTATTTACGTTACACCTCCATCTTTGGGTCACAAACTTACATATGTGTGCCAAATTTCAACTTAATTGATCCAGTAGTTTCGGAGAAAAGCTGTGACAGACGGACGGACAGACAGACGAGTGATCCTATTAGGGTTCCATTTTTTCCTTTTGAGGTACGGAACCCTAAAAGCTCAAATATTACCACCAAATTGATTATTTCTAAATGAGAGTCCCAAAGTCAAGTTCAGGTTTTTCAACTAGTTCCAAATATAATAAACGTATCAATTATTCAAGTCAACTGGATACAACTTGGGTTGCCTGTCTATCAATTTAAATCTTGTAAACTTTTAGCGTTACGTTCCTTATCAATGTAACGTTATTTAATAATTGTAAAAATATACATGTCCCATATCATCATAATTATGTGACAGGACAAGGTAGACGTGCAAATCTCAGCTGTTTTAATAAAAATCTTGATTTGAAATTGATAACATACCAATATACAACTAAACATATTCTATGTTATGCGCTTAATACAAAGGACGCTTCTCTTTCATGCAAGATTATAAAAAAAGATCGATATGATATGAGTGATAATTTTATGACCAAAAAACTCGGTGAAAAAATCTGACCCTGCGAAGTTTTGAGATGTTTCAAAGACGAATATATTGTTTTGAAACACGTTTAGCAGCCGAAATCAAGCTTCTATAGAGATCCGAGGCCTTTAAACACTGTATTATATGTATATGTTGTAGTTAATGATCATCTATTTTTGGGCACAAAAACATCGGGTTTTGAAGACATATTATTCTCTATAAACACAATTTATTATTGTAACTAGTCATTATGTACTGGTAAGATAGCTCAAAAAGTGCGGAAATAAAGTACTTACGTTTCTATTTACAAAATAAACCGATTTAAAAATCACAATTTTTCTTGTTCACGAAAAAAAATCAATTGCTTTGTGAACACGTTCGAAAAAACTATATCGCCGCACAACGCATTCTTTTTTTAGACAGTTATCCGGTTACTATTCCTCATTAAATTATATATGTCCTATTTTCTAATTATTTATTAATTAAGAAATATATCGTTAAATGTATTGATTCGTGACGAGGAATAACATAAAATATTTAATTATTTCTAAAAATTAAAACAACATTATTTATAAATACATAAACTAGTTTCAGAACACATCGTCACGAGTTTCGCGTTTAGATAGTACACTGAGAAAAGTTTGTTCTTTTTATATAAAGATTTTTAATATCTTACATAGATCCTCCGGCCTCCTGAAGAGGAAAAATCATCATCATTTGGGTAAATAATAGTTTATTACGTAATAATTAATTAATTATGAAATCAGAACAAATGCAATGTTTACCAATTCAATTATGTTTGATATGATTCGTGATTCCTAATGAGTGATCGGAACGTAGCGAAATCCGTCAAATAGATTTTTGATGGATTTTTGACAGGTCTTTCAAAGTCGCCGTGTTTTCTTATTGTATAAAAACATTAAAATAATCACAAAATGTACACAGAAGTGGATGTATTCGTTAGTAATTACACTCTAATAGATCCTGAAATATATCAGTTATGGATAGAAGGTTGCTCATGTAAGTATTAGGCTCGTTTTCTAAACAGTGAGTTCCATCAGTCTTATCTATTAATAAGTATTTTAGCAATCACGGACATCGTAGATTATTTATAAAATAAGTCCTTAAATCACCAGTAAGTCATATTAGAGTCTGATTTATGTACAACCAAGTTGATATGCTATCAAAAATGTTTAAATTTGCCAAGGACACATACAATTCAACACAATACACAATTACATGAATACAATACACAATTACAATACAATTTTCATGAATATCGTTCAGTAAACGTGTCTTGTTGGTAGCAAGCGAAGCAGTATCCACGCTGCACCAGCGCGGTGTTGCCAAGCAGATGGGGGCCTCCGTGGAGCTCATCGCCAGCGATGTGCTGGATCACTACAGGTACTTTGACACAGCTTTCACGTGATTAAGCTAGACCACAGAATAAATCGTCGGGTGACAAGCAAAAGTCACTAAGTACCACCAGAAGTTCATAGCCTTAGTGAACCTTATTAGTACGAAAAGAAGGTTGATTTTTGTTTAAATATTTTATAGTAATTAGTGACTTTTGCTTGTCACCTGACGAAATAATAGTACTAGGCACAGAAGATTCACTCTCTAACAAAACGCCTATGACCGCTAGGTGGCGCAAGCGCGAGCAGGCGTCCATTCCGTAGCGGTGCACGGCAACTACTATGGCTAGACACCAAAATTGGTGTGGGCCGCATGTACTTGTAGCGACGCGACGAAATCGCAGAGTGAGCCACGCCTGGTTAGACCATTACAAACAACTACAATAAAAATACTGGGATGAACTGGACACATAGAGGCAGGCCAATGAATTCTATCAGTGCAGAATTACAATCTCACCAAAATTCTACAGATGTAGTGCATAATTATTTGCATACTAATAACTAGCGGTACTGATAATTCCACTATCTATCTATCTATTAAGCCCTTTTGTTCTGACTTAGAGTATGTCTCTAAGCTCAGTGTGCTGCTTGGCAAAGGCCTCTAGCTCCTTCCATTGGGGTCTGTCGTGGGCTACTCTTCTCCATTTCAGGCCCGCTGTGAGATTGAGTTCATCCTCCCATCTTGTTCGAGGTTTCTTCTGACTCCGTGTGCAACCTCTTGGGTACCAATCTGTTACGATCTTACTCCATTTTTCCTGCTTGTCTCTCAACATGTGGCCAGTACATCTCCATCTCCAGTCTAATTCCACTACTTGACACTTTAGCAATAACACTTGTCTCCAGGACGTTTGCACTCTTGGAGCGACTACTCACAGTGCCGACCAAGCTGTCGGAGCAGATGGTGTTCCAGATAGATGAGGCTACCAAACAGATGCTCATTGAGAAGTGAGTACAAGCATAGAGAAATATAGTAAGACAAGAGTGCTCACTCCATACATCAGTTAGACTATTAATTTCAGTGTCTAAATCTAGCATCGAGTAGCGGAACTATCAGTACTGCTACTTGACAATAGATGTAGCACCGACCGGAAAGTCTTATCTCAACAGCATAAGACTTTCCAGTTGGTGCTACATCGATTGTCGAGTAGCAGTACTGATAGTTCCGCTACTCGATGCTAGATGCTAATAGTCTTTTTGGTACTAAAACTGATGTATGGAGTGAGCACTCTATGTATTTTTTCTCTATGGTACAAGTTATTTTGACCTACTCATCCAAGTATAGCCCAAGACAGGATTTTTGTAGTTACTTGAGGTAATTTATTGCTACCTGTGGAGTCTACCTTAACCCTTAAATGCATAGTGTTGCCAAATGTCTACAAAGCATTAGACAGCTCACAGATTAAGGGTTAAACAAATTCTATTTGTTCCTGTATATTATTTCAACAGTAAAACTAATAAATTTTCCGAATTATTACATAAATTTACGCAGTATTTTAATTTATAAAAATTACATTTGTTTATAGACGAAATGTCGGAAAACTTGTAAAAACCTGGAAGTTGATGATTTTTAGTATGTGATTTTGGGCAGATTTTTCGGGGTTTGTAATTATTTTATATTTACAAACTTTATCATAGGAACATCATAAATAAGTGTACCTTTCTGATGGCAGTTAAGATTTTTGCTATACCCTTTACTAATAGCTATATATTTCCAAAAATATGATTTAGCCTATGCAAATTTTAACATTGATTTCGCTGTGAAAATCGATGATATAATTTTTTTACCATTTTTCCCATAATCAGCAAACAATTACGTAACACATATATTAATTTCGGGCAAAAAGAAAAAATCATGCATTTAAGGGTTAACCAAACATTCCTGCATCACCAAACCATGTCCGCAACGCGGCGCTGAGGAGTGACATCACATTTTTGATAAACTACCAACTTAAGTTGTTGCAACATCATCCTGGCATCACGTCTATCAGCTGAGGCCAGGATGATTGTGCAACCTATACTTAAAAGTAATGTAGTGGTGTAAGTAATTCTACACTACTACATTATTACTAGATCTCAGTACAGGGGTGACATAGTCACTGTGTGACAAAACCCCTTTAAAAATATAATAAAGACTAGCTGTTGCCCGCGACTTCGTACCCGTGGATTAGTGTATTTTCCCCATACAAACTTTGGACCCCCATTTCACCCCTTTAGGGGATGAATTTTGAAAAATTTAGTGGACCCCTAGACCTTATAAGGAACCTACTTGCCAAATTTGGACTTTCTAGTCCGAGCGGTTTGGGCTGTGCGTTGATTTAAGTCAGTCAGTCAGGTCTTTCACGTTTATATATATAGATTTTTAAAAATAAGCCACTCGTTTACAGGTTTACAGTCGTAGTGTAACTAGTGTATAATTATTTTTCCATCGTATTTTCACGGAAACGTATGGACGTGCGTTCATTAAGATTAAGTAATAAATCGGCTATGACAGTATTTGCACGCATTTTCTTAATCTGAAGAGGTTACAATGTGAAAATTGGTTTTCAAAATTGTAACAGTCTCATTAAATGTGGTAAAAATATTAAATGATGTTCTGTTCAGGTATTATGAGTTGGACGATGCAGTAATAAGGGAGCTGCTTGGACGAAAACTGTCGTCAAGGCATAGAAAAGATTTGGATGAGGTGAGAGATAAGTTGTGTATATGTCACCGTAGTATATTTTTATATTTTATATCTATTTTATGCTTTATATGTCACCGTAAAATTGTAAACGCTCGTCAGTTTATAAATCTCGCTAGTTAAATTATAAAAACCGCACCTACCTCTTGTTTCGTGCAACGTAATGTTTATTCATTACAAATCAAAATAAGCAAAGAAAAATACTGACGACACGTTGTCGTCAGGTGGCGGAGCGCTCGGGCGCGCCGCTGCGTTGCTGCCGGCGGCAGTTCGACAACGTGCGCCGCGTGTTCCGGGGCGTCGAGGAGATGCCTGGCAACGTCGTTGCCAATATTAGATCCACGTTCTTACTGTCGGAGCCACTGGCCAAGTAAGTTATACAATGACGACACGTTGTCGTGAAGTGAAGCGGCGTCGAGGAGATGCCTGGCAGCGTCGTTGCCAATATTAGATCGACGTTCTTACTGTCGGAGCCACTGGCCAAGTAAGTATACAATGACGACATGTTGTCGTGAAGTGGTGCCTGGCAACGTCGTCAAGCTTCAATGTCTCAATTATATACTGTCCGCTGTCCTAAAGTTACTGCAACTTCAACTTCAACATTTATTTAGCAAATAGGCCACAAGGGCACATTTACACGTCAACATTGAATTTACATACAAGCAAAATAATAATAATAATACGAGTACATCAACAATTATACTTGCCTCTTAGTAGGTAATATTTTATAATGACGACACATTGTAGTGAAGTGAAGCGGCGTCGAGGAGATGCCCGGCAACATCGTTGCCAATATTAGATCCACGTTCTTACTGTCGGAGCCACTGGCCAAGTAAGTATACAATGACGACACGTTGTCGTGAAGTGAAGCGGCGTCGAGGAGATACCCGGCAACGTCGTTGCCAATATTAGATCGACGTTCTTACTGTCGGAGCCACTGGCCAAGTAAGTATACAATGACGACACGTTGTCGTGAAGTGAAGCGGCGTCGAGGAGATACCCGGCAACGTCGTTGCCAATATTAGATCGACGTTCTTACTGTCGGAGCCACTGGCCAAGTAAGTATACAATGATGACACATTGTCGTGAAGTGTAGGTGCCTGAAAACATCGTCAAGCTTCAATGTCTCAATTATATACGGCCCGCTGTCCTAAAGTTACTGCCTCTTGTAGTAAGTAATATTTTATAATGACGACACATTGTCATGAAGTGAAGCGGCGTCGAGGAGATGCCTGGCAACGTCGTTGCCAATATTAGATGACGTTCTTACTGTCGGAGCCACTGGCCGAGTAAGTATACAATGACGACATGTTGTCGTGAAGTGTAGGTGCCTGGAAACGTCGTCAAGCTTCAATGTCTCAATAGGATATTTGACTAATAGTCAAATCAGTTTCTTTTTTCGAACTGTCAACACGATTTTGTAACTATGGAATGTATATGAAACACTAGCATGTGACGTCAAAAATGAAATAACCTACTCTTTATGGTCATATACGGGTTTTAAAATATAAATTGTGTCTAAAAATAACTGCTGTCTACGTTTCTCTGTTAATCTTCTGGTGCTTTATTTCATGCATGGTGTAAAATTATTTATTTTAAATACAGTCAAATACCCTGTTATATACGGCCCGCTGTCCTAAAGTTACTGCCTCTTGGTAAGTAATATTTTATAATGACGACACATTTTCGTGAAGTGAAGCGGCGTCGAGGAGATGCCTGGCAACGTCGTTGCCAATATTAGATGACGTTTACTGTCGGAGACACTGGCCGAGTAAGTATACAATGACGACATGTTGTCGTGAAGTGTAGGTGCCTGAAAACATCGTCAAGCTTCAATGTCTCAATTATATACGGCTCGCTGTCCTAAAGTTACTGCCTCTTGTAGTAAGTAATATTTTATAATGACGACACATTGTCATGAAGTGAAGCGGCGTCGAGGAGATGCCTGGCAACGTCGTTGCCAATATTAGATGACGTTTACTGTCGGAGCCACTGGCCGAGTAAGTATACAATGACGACATGTTGTCGTGAAGTGTTGGTGCCTGGAAACGTCGTCAAGCTTCAATGTCTCAATAGGATATTTGACTAATAGTCAAATCAGTTTCTTTTTTCGAACTGTCAACACGATTTTGTAACTATGGAATGTATATGAAACACTAGCATGTGACGTCAAAATGAAATAACCTACTCTTTATGGTCATATACGGGTTTTAAAATATAAATTGTGTCTAAAAATAACTGCTGTCTACGTTTCTCTGTTAATCTTCTGGTGCTTTATTTCATGCATGATGTAAAATTATTTATTTTAAATACAGTCAAATACCCTGTTATATACGGCCCGCTGTCCTAAAGTTACTGCCTCTTGGTAAGTAATATTTTATAATGACGACACATTGTCGTGAAGTGAAGCGGCGTCGAGATGCCTGGCAACGTCGTTGCCAATATTAGATCCTTGGAAAGTAAGTTTTCAAATAGCAGGCTCATGTCAGAAAATATTTGGGGCATTATCTATGAAAAGGGATCTTATTGTCGATGGCGCTTACGCCGCACAGCGTCGCGCGGCATTGTATTTATATCGGAGCATCGTTAATAACGGCGTAAGCGCCATCGACAATAAGGTCCCTTTTCATAGATAACGTCACATTTGTCAGAAAATGTATAAAAAGTTGTTTTGTAGTGGTATCTCTGTAGGTATTTTTAAGTGTAGCTATAAATATTTTGAGAACTTTATTTTATACTTTGTTATAGGAAATATGGCGCGGTGGTGTTTATAGCGTGCATGAGATTCGAGACCACGAAACGCAAGTTACAGTATCTGTGTTTCAACGACTTCTATCACTGCGCTCAGGTGCGTTCACGACACTCTGTCGTTATTGGCAATGGACGTTATACCGTAAAATGGGGTGAGTAGGGTTCATGGGGAGAGAAGGGATGAAAGTGGTGAGATGGCATTTTAAGGCTACAGCTACAAAAATAATTTATTCCAATATAAATGGAGCTATAGTAATACTCATGATAAAAAAAATCGATCCAACAATCTTCCAAAATCACCTTTGTATGAAATCCCATCTCACCCCAATTACGAGGGACTACGGGGTGAGGTGGGATTTTCTGTTTATCGTCAAAGTTATGAAATGGAACTACCCAAAATAAAATAAAAACTAAAATACAAACGTCCGGAACACTTATTATATACACCATTCAGTTTGCATATGTAAAATTAAAATATATCGAGGTTCGAATGTCAATTTTGCCCCTACTCACCCCATTTTACGGTACAGGGCTGCCATTGCATTGAGCATTAGGGTGGATCAACTATTTCTTGTTGTTATTCTGTCCGGTCAGCCAAGAGACAATAGTAGCATAGTTTGTTAATAGTTATTTGTACAACAAGAGATCAAAGTTTGATATTTCTTCGAGTGCTTATTTTGAGTCCCGTGCAAGCGAAAGATTCTATAATAGATTCACGAGCGTAGCGAGTGAATCTAATTTAGAATCTTGAGCGTAGTAAGGGACTCAAAAGCGCACGAGATGTAAATAACTTTGATCTCGTGTAGTACACAACATTTTTCACCTCAGCAGTGAGAACATATTAGAGAACCCGACAAATGTATTCCTTCTTCATTACTTACCTCTATTCACTCATGTTTTCTTAAGATATACCAACAATTTAATTTTCACCTCAGCAGCTCGAACAAGGGTACTTTGCTACTTAAAAATAGTGAGCAAAATCGCATTTTGCTCATTTTGTCCCACTCAGTGAGCAAAATGCGATTTTGCTCACTGTTTTTAAGTAGCAAAGTACCCTTGTTCGAGCTGCTGAGGTGAAAAATACATTGTACAACACCTTCTTCTGACACGCTTGGTAGACGACCCTCAATGGAAAAGGTTTATAAGTATCACAAAAAAGCGTGTTTGGTGAATTTAAATGCCTAAAAATCGGGTTTTAAAGAGTTACCCGGGAGAACGTAACCATGGTAACGGGTGACAAGAAAAAGTTGATTCACCCATTATTATTATTTTCTACTTTACTAATTCATTGTTTATTTGTAAGCAGTTTCACTGTACAATGCTGTGCAACTTTTTTGAAGTGAAAACTTCTTTAGCGGCGCTGTGCACTTTTTGAGGTGGGGAAAAAATGTTAAACTCGAGACAGCGTAAGACGATCACGTGACCGTAAGACGGACACGTGACCTGATCGAAAAACTGTACCATGTAATGTCATTGAGTTTTTCTTTATTGATTTAAATGGCATCTAGTAAGTTTCGCTCTAACTGGTATTAATATAACTAGAGTACTAACAGTGATGTGCTTAGGGGTTTCAAGTAATTAACGCTAACGCTAGATGGCGTTAACCTCAATTGAAGGAATGTTTACAAAAACAACATAACTGCTTAGAGCGGTTGACACTTTTTTAAGAACATTGTTAATCGTTTCAGGTGTCAACCAGTGTAGTCAGTTATGTTGTTTTTGTAAACATGCCTTCAATTATACATAGTGCATTTTGCACTAGTCATTGAGTTTTCAATTCTGCCGGCACTACCTGAGTGTAACCCGTTGTTTTTAAATACGTTTTAGTGGCATCCATTTGTGTGAGAGATACGCCAAAAAGTTCTCTCTGCCCTATGTTTCTCTTGAGATTCGTGCTATCGAGGTTCCACTTTGGTGGATCTTTAACCTCCTGGGACAAAATGTACATTATAATGTACATATTCGTGCAATCTAATTTGAACCTTTCATTAACCAAATAAAGTAGCATTTCCTTTGTATCGTTGCTTTTTAAAACAAACGAAATTCCTTCTAATTTACTTATAGAATAAGGTTGAAATAAAAAAAACAACGGGTTGCACTCCGGGAGTGCCGGCAGAAGTGAAAACTGCAAAATGTCTGCTGCACTATGTATAATTGAGGTTAACGCCATCTAGCATTATTTCGTCGCATTACTTGAAACCCCTAAGCACATCACTGTTAGTACTCGAGTTATATTAATACCAGTTAGAGGGGAAACTCACTAGATGGCATTTAAATCAATAAAGAAAAACTCAATGACATTGTAACCGTTTTTCGATCAGGTCACGTGTCCGTCTTACGTCTTACAAATCTTACCTGTCGCGAGTTTAACATTTTTTCCCCATCACAAAAAGTGCACAGCCCCGGTAAAGAAGATTTCACTTCAAAAATTGTAAACTTTATATGGTGGGTCTTAGGCCCACTTGCACCACTTCACTAACCCGGGGTTAACCGGTTGAACTTTGAGTTACCATGGTTACCAGTACAGTTTGACACTTGGTTGACGGTTTAATCGCTTAACCCCGGGTTTGTGGGATGGTGCAAGTGGGTCTTACGAGGTTAAAAGGGCGAATCAACTTTTTCTTGTCACTCGTTGCCATGGTTACGTTCTCCTGGGTCACTCTTTAAAACCAGATTTTTAGGCATTTAAATCCAGCAAACCCGCTTTTTTGTGATACTTATAAACCCTTTCCATTGAGGGTCGTCTACCAAGCGTGTCAGAAGGTGGTGTACAATGTCTTCTAACAAACTATGCTACTATTGTCTCTTGGCTGACCGGACAGAATAACAACAAGAAATTGTTGATCCACCCAAAAGTATTATTTTGTCGGCAGTCAATAATGACCTCTTGGACCTATTCGTGCACGGGCCCCGAGTACTACGACACGGAGATGGACCGCGAATTCTTACTAGAGCTGAGGGAACTGCGGATACTGTTGGACAAGGAAAAGGAACACAAACAGTAAGACATATGCGACGTGATATCTTGCATATAATTCTCGCAGTTCGTTAAATTGTGACAAACCTTTTTAGGGTTCCGTACCCAAAGGGTAAAAACGGGACCCTATTACTAAGACTCCGCTGTCCGTCCGTCCGTCTGTCACCAGGCTGTATCTCACGAACCGTGATAGCTAGACAGTTGAAATTTTCACAGATGATGTATTTCTGTTGCCGCTATAACAACAAATACTAAAAACAGAATAAAATAAAGATTTAAGTGGGGCTCCCATACAACAAACGTGATTTTTGACCGAAGTTAAGCAACGTCGGGCGGGGTCAGTACTTGGATGGGTGACCGTTTTTTTGCTTGTTTTGCTTTATTTTTTGTTGATGGTGCGGAACCCTCCGTGCGCGAGTCCGACTCGCACTTGGCCGGTTTTTTATTAAGTACAAGCTTTAGAGTTAGACCAAGAAAAGTCTGCAGCGATTTTGATAGCCCACGCAGTGCAAGTGTTATTTTAAACGTCAAACTTCTATGAAATTATGGCGTATAAATAACACTTGCACTGCGTGGGCTTTCAAAATCGCTGCAGACTTTTCTTGGTCTAACTCTATTTAACTTTACTATGTATGTTAGTACGGGTCAAATCTTGCAAGTTAAATTTGACCCACTTCCCGGTTTCCGATGAACCTGACAATTTGCATACACAAGTAAGTCGGGTGACAAATTGACAATGCAATATTATGGTACCATCGAGCTGATCTGATGATGGAAACAGGAGGTGGCCATAGGAACTCTGAGATAAAACAACGAAACCAACTTGTATTTGGGGTTTTTAGAATTATCTCGATGAGTATTAGTTGTCTGTGGAAAGAAAAGTACAGTTAGCGATAAAAGCTTTTTTATTTATATTTTTAATAGACTTCCTTTGTTTCAGCTTGATATGTATGCGTCTGAAACCGAAGCTATTGGAGAAGTCATATCAAGAGTTAGAACTGAACTTCAGGTAAGACTCAATGAAATTAACATTGAATGCCGACAACGCACATGTGCGTTTACAAATAAAAATCTGTTTCGAAGTAATTTTTATAATATTAGGCGCCAAAAGCAAATCGATTCTTTATGAAAGTTATTATAATTTAATTAATGCAAGTATGCCGTTAATATAATTATACTCATTTTGGTAATTAACAATTTATAAATATTGACATTGTTATTAAGTAATAATTAATCTGGGAAATGTAATTAAGTATGTATGTATAGTAAAATTTGCACGCCGTAAGTCGGTAGAATTGTACTGGGCTTATATTTCTATGTAACATCTGTGTTAACCATGATTCTAGCAAATAAATTACAAATTAAAAAAATAATTAGTTTTATAATAACCGGCCAAGTGCGAGTCGGGCGCACGTTCCACGGGTTCCGTACATTAAGTCCGACTCACGCTTGACTGCACATTTCTAATAGGTTTTCCTGTCATCTATAGGTAAAAACCTATTTTTTTAGACCCAGTAGTGTAGGATAGACAGACAGACGCACGAGATCCTATAAGGGTTCCGTTTTTTCCTTTTGAGGTACTTACGGAACCCTAAAAAAGACTTACAGCACTTTGTTCCTCTATTAGAATCGAAAGAGCTCATGATTCCATTTAGAATAACAAAAAAAATGTGTTGCAAACATTTTACCAAAAATGGCTTAGTTCTAACTTATGATGTCATCGAATTTAAACTGTTGTGAGACATGCTAACATTGAATAATTTTACTTAATAATTTTTTTTTATGATGTCATCATCTTCCTCGCGTTGTCCCGGCATTTTGCCACGGCTCATGGGAGCCTGGGGTCCGCTTGGCAACTAATCCCAGTAATTGGCGTGGGCACTAGTTTTTACGCAAGCGACTGCCATCTGACCTTCCAACCCAGAGGGTAAACTAGGCCTTATTGGGATTAGTCCGGTTTCCTCACGATGTTTTCCTTCACCGAAAAGCGACTGGTAAATATCAAATGATATTTCGTACATAAGTTCCGAAAAACTCATTGGTACGAGCCAGGGTTCTAACTTATGATGTATTTGCAGGTTATACACGAGAGCCCTGGTGGGCCTGGCGTGCAACCTGCACCGAGGGAGGGAACTCAGGTCACTGTTTATTGACCTCCTGGAAAGGTACAGTAAACGGATTTACATTGAAATTATTCTAACATCACATATTTGACAGTTACAAATTGACCAAACTCAAACTCAAAATATACTTTATTCATGTAGGCCTAGCAACAAGCACTTATGAATCGTTAACATAAATATTATCTTAAGCTAATTATCAGAGCAATTTATTGATGTTATTATTCCATAATAATATTGGATTATTATACAAATCAAATTTAACACAAATTTGAGAATTTCACTTTCATTTTCAGAATAATGTGGATATTAAAATAAAATATTGAAAAATTACAAAAATACAGGACCTGAAAGTTTCAAAATTTAAGTTTTTTTTAACTTCCAAAAACGATAAAAGTAAGGGTGCCATTCGATTCCTTACATTTCATCCAAAAAAATATTGTATAGCAACTATATACATAAACGCAATATTTCACCGACAAAAACGCAATTTTCTTGTTTTGTCCATACTACAAGATGGGCGATGACGTCACGGCCCCTGGCAGTTTTGTATAGGGCGTTTCGCGAGTGAAGTGCGACTGTCGGACTTTGATTACAATTTCTGACTTTTGTGTTACTTTAATGCAACGGGTTCCATATAGACATTTGATCCTAAAAACCAGGGATGTTGCGGATGCCGATTTTTTGACATCTGCGGATGCGGATGCGGATGCGGATTTTTAGAGGCTCACATCCGCGGATGCGGATGCGGATGCGGATGTCAAGATAGGTACATAAAAAACGTCAAATATTACATTTTAGTAATTTTTATTTAAAAAAACCGGACAAGTGCGAGTCGGACTCGCGTTCCAAGGGTTCCGTACATTAAGTCCCACTCACGCTTGACTGCTCATTTCTAATAGGTTTTTTTGGCTAATGACTAAATTACTTAGCAGTCTAGCACTTACGCCGATGCTAAGACGTTCCTGTACCGACCTGTTCCACATCCGCATCCGCATTAAATCCGCATCGATTTTATGCGGATGCGGATGCAGATGCGGATGTTCAAAATAAGGCGGAAGTTCCGCGGTTGCGGATGCGGATATTCGCAACATCCCTGCTAAAAACAAACCCGATCGATTGATACCATAAAAAAAATTAGTCATGTAGCGTATTGTTTGACAGATGTGTGGAGCCATTACGCGCAGGCGGCTGGCCGCGCACCGACTTGGCTCAGTTTCTGAGCGCATACGAGCAATGCGCACTACAGATGGACGTGCTCAGGTAATTCATCATCATCATCATCATCATCATCATCATTTATTATTGTATTGTATTTATTGCAGTTAATGCATGTTAGACACTAAGCAATGTAATGTCAATTAGCACGTAAGGTTTATCTGTAAGTGCTGATTGATTGAAGTGAATAAATGAAATGAAATGAAAAAAAAAAATATTTGGGGTCTATAGTATTTCCACTATATATCGCTTAATAAGTGATTGTCCTAATGTAATGTTACCTCTACGCCAGTGGTTCCTAACCTGGGGGTAATTACCCCCGTGGGGGCAAAACTGGTATTTTACGGGGGTAATAAGCTAACCTAATATAACAATACAACAAACGTACACGTTTTATTTTTTATTACCATTGGGAGGAGGGGTAAAATCAGGTTCCCTAGTTAGTCATAGGGGTGACCGGACTGAAAAGGTTAGGAACCACTGCAGTCTACGTTTAAACTCGCGCGCGCTACGCGTCACTTTTCGAGAAATCATCGAAAAGTGACGCCATCATCATCTTCCTCGCGTTGTCCCGGCATTTTGCCACGGCTCATGGGAGGCTGGGGTCCGCTTGGCAACTAATCCCAGGAATTGGCGTGGGCACTAGTTTTTACGAAAGCGACTGCCATCTGACCTTCCAACCCATTGGGTAAACTAGGCCCGTATTGGGATTAGTCCGGTTTCCTCACGATGTTTTCCTTCACCGAAAAGCGACTGGTAAATATCAATAGTTATTTGTACAACAAGTGATCAAAGTTTGATATTTCTTCGAGTGCTTATTTTGAGTCCCGTGCAAGCGAAAGATTCTATAATAGATTCACGAGCGTAGCGAGTGAATCTAATTTAGAATCTTGAGCGTAGTAAGGGACTCAAAAGCGCACGAGATGTAAATAACTTTGATCTCGTGTAGTACACAACATTTTTCACCTCAGCGCAGTGAGAACATACCTATTAGACAACTTGAAAAATGTAATCCTTCTTCATCACTTAATACCTGCACTCATGTTTTCTTAAGATATACAAACAATTAAGTTTAATTACCGCAATGGAACACAAAAACAAAACGTAATAATAAATTCCAGTAAAATAATATAGAAATAACAAACATTAACTGACACTTCAATCGCCAACTTTGACAACAACAAAAATCTTTGTAAGATACGGTCCGAATTGCGGATACGTACTATTTGTCAACTATGGTAGAAATTCTTAAAAGTAAAATAATTAATTTTGCGTGATGATCTGTGTATTTTTTGAGTTCGTTATTTTAATTGTACAATAAAATACCTAAAATATAGTATTTTATCAGTTTTTATGAAATCTTAAACTTTATTTTTATTTATTAATTATTAAGAATTCATACTCGTACGTGGTTTGGAACGATGCGGTCTGAAGTTTTTCGGGGGTCTATTATAAACCGTGAATATACTGTTGAATGTCGTTTTAACTTTTTTTGTCTGTTTCTTTTTGTGACAGTGTGAAAGGGACAGAGATAATAGAACCCAAGTATTTCGAACTTTTATTAGACCCCGCATGTTGAAATGACATTTGACTATAAAGGTCAGTTGAATGTCATTTTGTCTCACTCAGTGAGCAAAATCGCATTTTGCTCACTGTTTTTAAGAATCAAAGTACCCTTGTTCGAGCTGCTGAGGTGAAAATGATATTACGTACATAAGTTCCGAAAAACTCATTGGTACGAGCCGGGGAGCGAAAAGTGACTCCATACTTTGATAAATATCAGAACAGTTTTCAGAAAAATACACGACCCCGCCGTTTAAAAGCCGCTTCCATACATTCGAAGGTTACTCTGTCACTTTAAAACGACATACTTGGTTTAAATTTTTGTTTATTTGTTTTCAGAGAAGCGGATTTGAAGAGCGTCTGGGAGCGATATATGAAAGTAGTCAGTCAGTGCTTACTCACAATGTATCACGCTTAAATCTAGAACATTCAGTTTTAACAAGATATATAAGATATATACCTATAGACTGCCAATTTGACGAAGAATATCCATAAATGAAAAAGGCGGCAAATTAATAATATGTAGGCCGTTTTCCCGTAGAAATATTATATTTTGCGTCTTTTTTTACTGTTTGGCTATTAGCTATATTAGTTATAGACTAGGTATTATTATTAAATTGTACAACGGAACTTAATCGCCTATCTAAATTTTAAGATTTACCTCCGACGTTTCGAGGACGGCGTTGTCCCCGTGGTCTCAGAGAAGACTGGCTTAAGTTGACATCAGCATCTTCTAACCGCGCGAGTTTTTCGAACTACCCGCACTTGGTCTTGTTTATCCGCTTGAACGTTTTGCGCACTAGGGATGTCACTCTGTCGACACACAACACTAACGATATTCGATATATCGACTGTCGATATTCGTTTACGCTTACATTTACTAATGACTGGATTCCATGTGGATGAGATCTTGAAACCCTCGTCCCGATTGAAATTACCATGTTTTTTGATTTCAATGGCTTCCCGTTAATAATGTGTAAAAATCGTGAAAGTTTAAATCAGTGTTAGGTATTATTAGTTATAGACATATGTGTGAAAAGAGACAAACTGAGGTGTAAGTCTCATGTGTTAATGTATGTTATAATATAATTATTTATTGTAATTTTTTTGAGTATTTGTATAAATATATTTAAAGTTTTCAAATATTTGGCGTTTTCTTTATTAATTATGGGTTTTTGCGTGCGTTTACCGTATGACGTCACGGATTTGTTTTAACCACAGACAAGACATCCTCTAGACTGAGAGCATAGTAATGCTACCCCCTCTGCCACTTATACGGTAGTTTTACTCCATCTTCGAGTCAATCCCGTGCCGTGATTGGTCCGTGTCTTTGAACGGACCAATCACGGCACGGGATTCGCTCACCTCGTCCCCCCGCACCCCCGTATTTTTGGCAGTATCGGTTTCATGAAATAATTGCTCTAAACTCAGTCTAAAGGATTCCTAGTCTATGGTTTTAACCCGTCGAACGACCATCATACAACAAATTGATGCAAAGCAATTTGATCTATATTGATCTGTAGTAACACATGTGTGAAACCGAGTCGCTACGACCCAAATTGAGTTAGCATCACACGTGTGATACTAGGGCGCCCCACGCGTTAAGCTACAGTATGTAGTAAAAAAAGAGTGTACAGGTTTTTAATGGGTCGGCAAGTAGTATCCGTGTAGTTGCAGTCCATAGGCTACGGTGACCGCTTACCATCAGGCGGGGCATATTCTTGTTTTTCACCGACGTCGTATAAAAAAATGTTAAAGTTTTTACCAATTTAAGCTATTTGAAGAGGCCTAAGCGGATACACAAAGGGGAAAAACCATACAGGTGCGAAGTATGTAAAATCGAGTTTTCCGAATTTGACATGACAATCGTTTGCACTAAGACAACTTTGCTTAACAACGTAACAACATAAGACTTTCCGGTCGGTGCTACATCTATTTTCAAGTAGCAGTACTGATAGTTCCGCTACTCGATGCTAGATGTAGACACTGAAATTAATAGTCTTTTTGGTACCAAAACTGATCTATGGAGTGAGCACTCTTGTCTTACTATATAGTACTATATAGTAAGACAAGAGTGCTCAAAAACATAGAGAAATATTTCTCTATGCTTTTGTGTACCTAGTTTCTGACTCCTTTCCCGTTAAAACTTCTAAAGGGACAAGTGAAACAAACATACTTTATAGCACACTATTTATTGTATAAGGCGAGTCACACATACATCCACGCACACATACACACATGCAACAATAACATAATTTTCTACGTACAGATGGATTCACAAAACCTGGCACTTATTATTATTTCTTCGTGTTTTTCGTATCTTAATTTAGGTTTTTTATTTAGTATTTTTGTGGTGTTGTGGGCCTTTTTGAGTGTCACATCGATTAAGCAATAGTACATTACATACCTAGGGAGGTGAATTCGTGAATGCTCCAGACCGCAGGTGTTTGTGGCCCGAACCGAAGGTGAGGGCCATAAATATGTGATCTGGGGCTTTACGAATTACCGCCCGTGGTTTGTCTAAAGTTTTACGTCTTGCCTTGGCTAGGAAGTGAGATTTTCTCCTCGCGTAGCGGGAAGAAAATGCCACTTACGGGCCTAGGGTGACGTAAAGTTCATTACTAATTGCCGTTGAATCTAGGAAATACCATATTCTTTTAACAACGTTTTAACATAAATATCATAACGAGTAGCTGATCTAATTCCTTAATACAATAGCCTATTGTGTGTGTTTCTCCCAGTATGTTACCTGCTTATTGTTTACTTTTACAAATTGTTAGTTTCTTTCACTAATTAGATCCAATCATGCCAGCTCAGATGAATAAATCTATACCATACATATTATACTTAGGTACATAACAACTAGCGAGTGCAACAACACGAACCGCAAGAGATCTAACAATTACACAATAACAACAATGGTTCAAGTAGAGCACATCGGCTGTGTGTGCGTAAACGTGCACGCACACGTCACGCAAGCGGTGTGCCGTCTCTCATAAGTATCTGTATATTACAACGCGCACTTCTACGCGCACGCACCGGGTGTGCACAGGCCTTCATTCGCCATGAATTTATAAGTATTCACAATTTCATTGATTTATTAATATTATTATTGGGGTGTTTTGGGCCTTTGAATTAATGCCACGTCGACCAAGTAGTATTGTGAAGTAGTAGTATATAGTATTGTGACGCCAATTTCATTGATAGAACAAGTTCTTATTACCCAAAAAGATCTCCATAACTATATCGGAAATAAATAACAGTTTTTATAGTGTCAATTATATAGTGGAACAACTGGGGACCTAGCCAAGGTTACAATCGTTCACAGAGAAACGAAACGCTAGTCTCGATCGTACTAAAGGCCCCAGTTCACAATAGGCCATCGCCGGCCACTCCAAGCGACGCAGCCATGCGGTAGAATGAGATAGCAATATCACTTGCTCCCTCTAACGCATAAATGCGTCCCTTGGAGTGGCCGGCGATGGCCCATTGTGTACTATAGACCTAATATGGAGAGTGGTAGACAATAGCGTTTCGTTTTCTGAAAACAATTGGCATGTTGGCTAAGCACCCTGGTGATTAAGAATCCTGCTGTTTTCTATGCTATTAAGGATAAACCTAAACGGATCGAAAATGGAAAAGATCTCTTGGATTCGATCTCACATAACACAGCTTTTACTACATGACATTGAGCTTATTTCTATCTGTCACGATTTTTTGGAAGAGTGCATTTCCTACTTATTAAATTCCAAGCAGCTCTTTTGACTTGAAAAGCCGCAGCTAACAGCTGCTACAGACGGGCGTACCGTCCGGTCCGAGACCTGTTCGATCGTGCGTAAGGTGGTCTGCCGTACGTCCGAGCTATAAGTTAGTGTGCTACCTAACACACTGTCGCACCGCACCGCGACCTTGGTGCGTTGCACCCATAAGTGAGAGCGAGAAACGGATATCTCTTTCTCACTCTCACTTATGGGTGCGACACTCCAAGGTCACGGTGCGGTGCGATAGTGTGTTACCACTTTAAGAGCAAGAAGGAGATATTTACCGGACCATGGTCGCCGGTACGCCCGTCTGTAACGGCTTTAACAGTCAATCATATACCGCTTATGACTGTAACTTTAAATTGGAACTATTTATTTGAAATTAAAATTATTAAGCATATTGGTAAACTGTTGGCAGTTTACAATTGTAATTGAATGTAAAGCCGAACAATTGAAGGGATGTTTACAAAAACAACATAACTGACTACACTGGTTGACACCTGAAACGATTAACAATGTTCTTAAAAAAGTGTCAACCGCTCTAAGGAGTTATGTTGTTTTTGTAAACATCCCTTCAATTGTGTTGCTAAATTTAACCATTTCGAGTAAGGCATCAACCGAGTTCCGTAACCAACTAGATAAATCCTAAATCCAGATTAGTAACCTTTTCCATGGTATTTTTCATCTAATTTTGGTTGGTTATAAAATGGTTACATTCTAGGAATATAATTTACCATTTTGTAACTGGTTACGAAAGTGCTTAGGGCACGTGACACTTCAATGGTATTTTTTTTCATGTAATTTTAAATGGTAACATTCTAGGAATATTATTTCCCATTTCGTAACTGGTTACGAAAGTATATACTAAGCAAGTAACACTTGATAATTATTCGCTTAATATTCTAAAAGGCCTAATTTGCTTCAGTTTAGTCGATTGTCCATCAAACTTTATTTCCACGTCACAGTCGCTTAAAGGATGCGATATAATCGACGAAGTATCTTCTTTTCTAATATCCTCTGGACTCATGGGAGTTACGAAACCACTGTCTTGTTTGTTTTCCTTCGGTTCTTTCAAATTTAACGACATGCTCTTTCTACTTTGGAATATACTTAAATCTTCATCGTATTTGGGTGATAATTTCTGGTCTAACTTCTTTAAATTCTCATCGAAATCATGTTTTAACTGCTGTTCAAATAGTCTTTCTTGTCTTATTTGTTCGTGTGTGTTAGCAAAAAATCCTGTATTTTTCTTTCCTAGTTCTCTTAGAGATTCATTAAGTACGTTGCTGTTTTTGAAGCTGTCAGATCTCTTGTTTTCCGGTTTTTCTTCTAAAACTTTCAATGGGAATGGTTTAACAGCCATGCCTGACACGGATTGGGACTTTTTCGATAAGAACTGTTTTTTATCTGATTCTGGTGAATATTTTTCTTTGACAGCATTGAATACGTCTTCTCTGGATATTTTAGCGAAGAGGTTTGGCGCACTTATGCCAGTTTTGAACGTCTTTTTGGGATCATTTTCGTCATCTTCGTTTGAAGTGAATTTCGATGAGAATATTTTGGATCCAAAGGATATTTTCTTGTTGTGGTTTTGGACTATCTTCTTGATTTCTGTAGGCATGTCTTGTCTGTGGTGCGCGGCGATGTACCGACTGAGCAGAGAGAGCTGATGATCCATGGATTTGTTTATTGATTCTAGGCGCGCTTGGCTGCTCTGGTAGGCAGTTATGGCATCCATGGCAGACTGGAATAGAAAGTTGATGTTAGTGTGTTTTAAACAACGAGGGAGTGTAACATGATAGAAACCTGTCTTACAAAGATAGTCACTTGAACAAGTTTAATCTAGTGCAAGTATCATTCTCATAAATGTCTCAGATATTTACCATGAGCCCGTTACGCGCGTAGTGCGCGCGCGTACTAATCAAAGAATCGCTACTACTACTATTACTGAATCGCGATTAGAAAGGGATTAGAAATAACAGATTTCCATACACTTACGTCAAAATCAATATGGATTGACAGCTATCTCAATCCCTTTCTAATCGCGATTCAGTAATACCTAGGTACTAATCGCTATCGAAATAATATTTTTTTGTAACTCAGTTTTGAAGAAAACAATTGTTCGTAACAAGTTACGAACGCAGACAAATAATATTAATTGCATGCAAAAAATACGCAAGTAAATATTATTTCGCGGAATAGCAAAGTAAAACTTTTCTATGATTAATATTGTCGGAGCCATTTAATATTTTCCCAAATAACTATTTAGGAGTCATCCATTAATTACGTCACACGTTTAGGGGGAGGGAGGGGGTCAAGAAAATGTGACATATTGTGACATGGGGGAGGGGGGAGTCACAAACATTGTGATGTCACTTTAACTTCATCAGTAACCGAAAATTAATTTATATTTTTTTATTCCCTGTACAGTTAAATAATGAGATTTTGGATGTAACTTTCGTTGTGTTATAAAATTACTAATATTTATATATCAAAAATATTTTTTTTTTAAATAATGTCGAGTTAATATTGTCGATTTCGTTGAAAACAAAATTGCCTAAAATGTGACGTCACACCAGGGGGGAGGGGTTTGCAAAATGTGACCAAGTGTGACAAGGAGGGGGGAGGGGTAAAAAACCTAGAAATTCGTGTGACGTAATTAATGGATGATCCCTTAGTAATGTGCACTTGTGTACAATTGTACTTACGTCCAGTTCGCCGGACATGCGATTAGTCTGTGCGACCAGTCGTCGGTTGTCCTCAGTCAGGGTCGCGAGTCGCGGCATCTCCTCTCTCAGCACTGCGTACTCCACCGCATAGTCGCAGAGCTGACGGCTTATGTCTAGAGTTAGGACCTGGAATCAAACAATATCTTCCGGTAAATGATGTGGCTTAGTGGGTCCAGGATTCGTATCCCGGTAGGGGCATTTATTTGTGTGATGGACACAGATATTTGTGAAGTTCCACGGGAAAAGGTACCTTATGGTGGCTGGCGCTTACTGTTATTCACGAAGCTCCTATATGATCGCTGCTACGCGTCGTAAGCGCCAACCGCCATCAGGTACCTTTACTCGTGGCACGTCACATTTGTTCCTGAGACATGGTTGTTTTCTATGAGCTGTTGAGATTACGAGAAAGCTGTTTTTTTTACGTTTTTTCCCCTATTGTAAAAAATATTCAGAATATAGTTACGCATATCTGGTAGTTTATATTTTATTTATTTGTGTAGTTTCTAAAGTATACATAGTTAGCTTTTTAAAATTGTTTCAACTTAAGTATTTCTCTCTGTCTGCACCAATTGTATGTATCTCTGTACCTTATGGTTGACTTGCAGAAGCATTCCTTTTTGTCATTAAGTCCGCCACTTGTACATAATTGCATATCTTTGCGCAACAAAGTTAAAAAAATAAAAAATCCACATCACACCTTCTTCATAACTCGATCGCATGTCGCCTTGTTCATGTCCGGCAGCTTGTGTTTGAGATACTCGGCGGCCTCCTCGCAGCTCTCGCATAACATCAGCCCGTCTCTATGCGCCGCCAGCAGTGCGAGAGAGACGGAGAACACGATGTCGAGAGATTCCAGGAAGATTAGGTCTGGAATAAAATTACACAGATTATTATACAAATACCTGTTAGCTGAAAAAAAACAACGGGTTGCACTCAGGGAGTGCCGGCAGAAGTGAAAACTCAATGACTAGTGCAAAATGCACTGTGTATAATTGAGGTTAACGCCATCTAGCGTTAGAGTTAATTACTTGAAAGTTATATTAATACCAGTTAGAGCGAAACTCACTAGATGGAATTTAAATCAATAAAGAAAAACTCAATGACATTACATGTAACAGTTTTTCATGTAATGTCATTGAGTTTTTATTTATTGATTTAAATGCCATCTAAATGAGTGGCCATCTAAATCTTACGGTCACGTGATCGTCTTACGCTGTCTCCACCTCAAAAGTGCATAGCGCAACTACGTAAGTTTTCACTTCAAAATATCTCACTGGGCATTTCTATTTAAAGTTGTACCACCAACTTGAATTTTAGATTTAGGATTATTTTATATAATTTCCACTCAGAATCAAGAGCTCTTTCGATCCTAATACGACAAGAAAAGTGTCACCAAAATTTCATAAATTGTTTGCTTGTCCGTTTTGTTACGGTCATAGAAGGTAACCAAATGGACCAACAAAATTGAGGTTTTTTTTTCAGTAAGAACAGAAATCTCGTGATTCTGAGTAGATATAATATAAAAATTCCCAATTCTAACACCAAATTACAGGTACGGTCGAAAGTACTAATTTATGACCCATTTCGTACCTTGTCACAGTGACAATCAATATGAAAGTCGCTAGAGACCTCATACTATTGTCACTGTGACAAGGCACAAAATGGGTCATAAATTAAAGCTTTCGACTGTACAACTTAAAAAAGAAATTACCAGCTCCGTCATTGGTATTGAGGAATGAAAATATAGTAAGAATAATTGAGGCCCATTTCGTAACCATATTTGGTAACTAGTTACGAACCATGTTTGGTAACTAGTTACGAACCATAATTGGTAACTAGTTACGAAAGAACCTACCGAATACTCTTACAACGAAGCCCAGAGGGAACTGGCTGGTGAAGAGGGTCAGCATCCACGGAGCGGCGCTGAGGGAGGTGTCATGTCAAGAGAGACAGAGACAGAGAAAGAGAGAGAGAGAGAGAGAGACGTACCGAACACTCTCACCACGAAGCCCAGAGGGAACTGGCTGGTGAAGAGGGTCAGCATCCAGGGAGCGGCGCTGAGGGAGGTGTCATGTCAAGAGAGACAGAGACAGAGAAAGAGAGAGAGAGAGAGACGTACCGAACACTCTCACCACGAAGCCCAGAGGGAACTGGCTGGTGAAGAGGGTCAGCATCCAGGGAGCGGCGCTGAGGGAGGTGTCATGTCAAGAGAGACAGAGACAGAGAAAGAGAGAGAGAGAGAGACGTACCGAACACTCTCACCACGAAGCCCAGAGGGAACTGGCTGGTGAAGAGGGTCAGCATCCAGGGAGCGGCGCTGAGGGAGGTGTCATGTCAAGAGAGACAGAGACAGAGAAAGAGAGAGAGACGTACCGAACACTCTCACCACGAAGCCCAGAGGGAACTGGCTGGTGACGAGGGTCAGCATCCAGGGAGCGGCGCTGAGGGAGATGTCATGTCAAGAGAGACAGAGAAAGAGAGAGAGAGAGACGTACCGAACACCCTCACCACGAAGCCCAGAGGGAACTGGCTGGTGAAGAGGGTCAGCATCCAGGGAGCGGCGCTGAGGGAGGTGTCATGTCAAGAGAGACAGAGAAAGAGAGAGAGAGAGACGTACCGAACACCCTCACCACGAAGCCCAGAGGGAACTGGCTGGTGAAGAGGGTCAGCATCCAGGGAGCGGCGCTGAGGGAGGTGTCATGTCAAGAGAGACAGAGACAGAGAGAGAGAGAGACGTACCGAACACCCTCACCACGAAGCCCAGAGGGAACTGGCTGGTGAAGAGGGTCAGCATCCAGGGAGCGGCGCTGAGGGAGATGTCATGTCAAGAGAGACAGAGAAAGAGAGAGAGAGAGACGTACCGAACACCCTCACCACGAAGCCCAGAGGGAACTGGCTGGTGAAGAGGGTCAGCATCCAGGGAGCGGCGCTGAGGGAGGTGTCATGTCAAGAGAGACAGAGAAAGAGAGAGAGAGAGACGTACCGAACACCCTCACCACGAAGCCCAGAGGGAACTGGCTGGTGAAGAGGGTCAGCATCCAGGGAGCGGCGCTGAGGGAGGTGTCATGTCAAGAGAGACAGAGAAAGAGAGAGAGAGAGACGTACCGAACACCCTCACCACGAAGCCCAGAGGGAACTGGCTGGTGAAGAGGGTCAGCATCCAGGGAGCGGCGCTGAGGGAGGTGTCATGTCAAGAGAGACAGAGAAAGAGAGAGAGAGAGACGTACCGAACACCCTCACCACGAAGCCCAGAGGGAACTGGCTGGTGAAGAGGGTCAGCATCCAGGGAGCGGCGCTGAGGGAGGTGTCATGTCAAGAGAGACAGAGAAAGAGAGAGAGAGAGACGTACCGAACACCCTCACCACGAAGCCCAGAGGGAACTGGCTGGTGAAGAGGGTCAGCATCCAGGGAGCGGCGCTGAGGGAGGTGTCATGTCAAGAGAGACAGAGAAAGAGAGAGAGAGAGACGTACCGAACACCCTCACCACGAAGCCCAGAGGGAACTGGCTGGTGAAGAGGGTCAGCATCCAGGGAGCGGCGCTGAGGGAGGTGTCATGTCAAGAGAGACAGAGACAGAGAAAGAGAGAGAGACGTACCGAACACTCTCACCACGAAGCCCAGAGGGAACTGGCTGGTGAAGAGGGTCAGCATCCAGGGAGCGGCGCTGAGGGAGGTGTCATGTCAAGAGAGACAGAGACAGAGAAAGAGAGAGAGACGTACCGAACACTCTCACCACGAAGCCCAGAGGGAACTGGCTGGTGAAGAGGGTCAGCATCCAGGGAGCGGCGCTGAGGGAGGTGTCATGTCAAGAGAGACAGAGACAGATAAAGAGAGAGAGACGTACCGAACACTCTCACCACGAAGCCCAGAGGGAACTGGCTGGTGAAGAGGGTCAGCATCCACGGAGCGGCGTAGAGGGCTGGCGAGATGTCCAGGGATTCTAGTTTGGCGTGCAGCTCAGGCTCATGGTCGCGGAGTAGCCTGGACAGTTGGTATAGCTGAAATAAGGTTTAGGTTTAAGATGTTTATTTCTCAAAAGATTACAAGAATAATCACTTCCTGGGAAATACATGTTTACACTAACATAATACTAAGGAGAGGATAATTAATCAATATACAAAAATTACAAAGCCAATTCTAAACAACTAAGTATACAACTATCTAAAACTATTCTATTACTTATTAAATATAAAGCGGGTAGATATAAGCAACGAGACAAGCATGCGCTGCTACTAAGTAGCATGATAACAGGATCGGTTAAACAAGACTAGTATCTAGTGGTTAACCGTCGGTTACGATCGGTGGGTTAATTACATTAACATTATAGTTTACACAAACATAAAATAAAATAAAATTTATTATATTCATCATCATCATCATTTTAGCCTTCGTTCGCCCACTGGTGAGCATAGGCCTCTTTTCGTGTACGCCACTTGTCTAGGTCCTGTGCTAGTCTCATCCAAAAGTGCCCCGCGATTATCCGTCATCCACTTAACAGGCTAACGGACGCCAGGCGCTTCTTTCATCCGAAAGCGGACCAATCCGTCAACATTTTGGTCCAGCTGCCTATATACAGGGTGTCCCAAGAAGTAGTGATATACTGAAGCTGGGAGGTAGAGGACCTAGAGGGCTATCTGAATCACCCCCATGTATGTTCCGCGATTTTTCATATTTTCGGAGTTATGATTTTTTTTAATTTTTCACCTATCGCCGAGTACGATGAGATTTTTATTTATGGTGACGTGAATTATTGCGGTAGATGCTTGATTTTTTTTGTGTGCTACGCTGATAGATAGGCCAATTCAGTATGGTAACATTTACTATCGTTAGATCTTTGAATGGAATTAAAAAAAAAAAAATGCCAAGAAAGATAAAATTACCCAGTATGTTCACAACTTCAAGGGCGCTTAGAAAAATAAAACATACTGGGTAATTTTATCTTTCTTGGCATTAAATTTTTTTTAAATTCCATTCAGAGATCTAACGATAGTAAATGTTACCATACTGAATTGGCCTATCTATCAGCTTAGCACACAAAAAAAATCAAGCATCTACCGCAATAATTCACGTCACCATAAATAAAAATCTCATCGTACTCGGCGATAGGTGAAAAATTAAAAAAAATCATAACTCCGAAAATACGAAAAATCGCGGAACATACATGGGGGTGATTCAGATAGCCCTCTAGGTCCTCTACCTCCCAGCTTCAGTATATCACTACTTCTTGGGACACCCTGTATATATATATATTAACATTACGTGACTAGAGTCAGACCAAGACCACAGAATAAATAATAGTACTAAGTACAGAAGACTCACTCTCTAACAAAACGCGTCTGTTACGATCAGCACAGATATGGCCGCTAGGTGGCGACAGCGCCACGCGCGGCTTATGGCTTTCCCCAAAATTGGAGCCGAACGGATGTACTTTTAGCTACCTGTAGCAAAGCGACGAAATCGCGGAGTGAGACACGCCTGCCAAGACAAGTCTGCAACGATTTTGATAGCACACGCAATGCAAGTGCGACGTATAAGTATTATCGCAGCAATATTATTTCGCACGTTGATTAAAGATATATGTAACTTCGTACACACTTTGTTCTCTTTGACGTTAACACTTGAATCCCTCACTACGCTCACGCCGTAAATGTGTCATTTTGTTCCCTTGTGACACAATCTTACCTGTACTTGTAGAGCGCTCATATCGGGCAAGTACTGTTTCCTGAGGCCACGCCTGAACATGAGGTGCCGCAATAGAATGAATGCATCGGCTTCCTCCGTCTGCAATAAGAAAGTATAAGTATAGTATTACCATAGAGACAAAAATACATAGATTGCTCACTCCATACATCAGTTTTGATCCCAAAAAGACTATTTCAGTATAGCTGATAGTTCCGCTACTCAATGCTAGATGTAGACACTGAAATTAATAGTCTTTTTGGTATCAAAACTGATGTATGGAGTGGGCACTTTTGTCTTACTATATTTCTCTATGGTATTATAGAATATGGCATTTGACTACTAGTCAAATTAGTTTCTTTTTTCTAACTGTCAAAATGATTTTGCTACTATGGAATTTATATGAAACACTAGCATGTGACGATGACGTCACGATCAAATAAACCTACTCTTTATAGTTTTATACGGGTTTTAAAATAGAAATTGTGTCTAAAATAACTGCTGTCTACGTTTCTCTATTAATCTTCTAGTTCTTTATTTCATGCATGGTATAAAACAATTTATTTTAAATACAGTCAAATACCCTATTGTGATATAATACAGAGCCTTTCAGTCCTAGCCTAACCTACGTTAGATTGGAAACTAACGGGTTCATAATCTTACGGTGTCATATATAAAATAACGGTAACGGAACTGCGTATTCCGTAATCGAGTTTTGATTATCATGGCTCGGGTATGGAATCCTAACAAAGGTTTACAATACGGTTTACAACGCCAAATATCTATACTTACCAGGGATGTTGCGGATGCCGATTTTTTGACATGCGGATTTTTAAAGGCTCACATCCGCGGATGCGAATGCGGATGTCAAGATAGGTACATAAAAAACGTCAAATATTACATTTTAGTAATTTTTATTTCAAAAAACCGGCCAAGTGCGAGTCGGACTCGCGTTCCAAGGGTTCCGTACATTAAGTCCCACTCAAGCTTGACTGCTCATTTCTAATAGGTTTTTTTGGCTAATGACTAAATTACCTAGCAGTCGTCACTTACGCCGATGCTAAGACGTTCCTGTGGGTCTCTATTGTTTCCCAAATAGTTTTAAGCCATAATGTATTGTTTGCCCGAATTTTCGTTAGTCATAATTCATTTGGTTCAGAAACGCGTCACTTTTCAGGATTGCCATAAAACAAACCTAACCTAACCTAACCTGTCTATAGGATAACCTAACGACAATCCTGAAATGTTAACGGTTTCAGTTTTATGACTAATGATAATATGATAAACAATACATTATGACTTAAAACTTTATGGGAAACAACGGGACCCCCGTTCCTGTACCGACCTGTTCCACATCCGCGTCCGCATTAAACTCCGCATCGATTTTATGCGGATGCGGATGTTGAAAATAATGCGGAAGTTCCGCGGGTGCGGATGGAACATCCCTGATACTTACCAGGGATGTTGCGGATGCAGATTTTTTGACATCCGCGGATGCGGATGCGGATGTCAAGATTAGGTACTTAGAAAACGTCAAATATTACATTTTTAGTATATTTTTATTAAAAAAAAAACGAAACGTTTAGTATTTGAGCAAGAATATAGGTGCGTTATATTTAATAAACAGTACCTTCGCCGACTTTTCTAGATCTAGACGATTTCGTTATAGGTAATGACGAAATTACCTAGCACTTACGCCGCCGCTAAGACGTTCCTGTACCGACCTGTTCCACATCCGCGTCCGCATTAAACTCCGCATCGATTTTATGCGGATGCGGATGTTGAAAATAATGCGGAAGTTCCGCGGTTGCCAACATCCCTGATACTTACATGTAACAATAGTACTCCAGCAACAAAACTAAGTCCCTGGCAGTAGCCAACATCGGGGTCTACCAAAGAGTACGCCTTCAGTATGTTGTAGAGCGCGAGTTGTCCTGGGCCGAGCGCCGACGCGAAATACGAGTGCTGGGGAAAAGTGCGCCCTGCAACAAACCCATACTAATATAAACGAGCAATTCTTGTATATTTATTTATGCATGTTAAGAAGCGCTGGTGGCCTAGCGGTAAGAGCGTGCGACTTGCAATCCGGAGGTCGCGGGTTCGAACCCCGGCTCGTACCAATGAGTTTTTCGGAACTTATGTACGAAATATCATTTGATATTTACCAGTCGCTTTTCGGTGAAGGAAACCGGACTAATCCCAATACGGGCCTAGTTTACCCTCTGGGTTGGAAGGTCAGATGGCACTGGCAGTCGCTTTCGTAAAAACTAGTGCCCACGTCAATTACTAGGATTAGTTGCCAAGCGGACCCCAGGCTCCCATGAGCCGTGGCAAAATGCCGGGACAACGCGAGGAAGATGATGAATTATAAGATGTATTTTTTTTTAAAGATGTGTCCCGCCGAGTTTGTTGCCGGTCCCATATTGGGATACCCTCCTCCAATTGAGGGGGGATTTAAATCTTCTCGGGGCAGAGAGGGTTGGAGCCGGTGTAGCTTTATTTGACGTTCATAAGCGCATTGTAATTATGCCTACTTGAATAAACTATCTTTTATCTTTATCTTATCTATATATTTCGGGGATCTCGGAATCGGCTTTAACGATTTCGATGAAATTTGCTATAGGTATGGGAGTTTTGGGGGATGAAAAATCGATCTAGTTAGGTCTTATCTCTGGGAAAACGCGCATTTTCGAGTTTTTATATGTTTTCCGAGCTTTGGTCTCCCAGATATTCCATATACTAATATTACGAGTATACTTAAATGCGAGAGTGTGTCTGTCTGTTACCTCTTCACGCTTAAACCGCTGAACTGATTTAGTTGAAATTTGGTATAAGGTAGAGATAGTTTAAGTCCCGGGGAAGGACATAGGGTAGTTTTTGTCTCAGAAATCATCTTTTAAGGGGATGAAAAGGGGGGCTGGAAATTTGTGTGAAAAATCGATAAAAAGGAGATTGGATAAAAAAATACCCAAATTACTAACCCCACGCAGACCAAGTCGCGGGCAAAAGCTAGTCAGAAATAATAGAAAATTGGGCGTTTTCTACAATAAATATTTCATGAAAACTTGATTCTTACAAACCTGGACGTTCTTGGGCTCAAGAATGGACAGCATTCTCCATTCTATCATTAAAAAAAATGTCCCAGAATGTCCGTTCCATGATCCATTGCGTCACGTCTTAGTGTGAATAATTTTCACTTGTACAGTCAGCAGCAATAGTCGCTAAGCGGGCGAGGTGTTCAAAATTACCTTGACGCGCTCTTATTCTCTTAACAATAAACTCGCGTCAAGATAATTTTGAACACCTCGCCCGCTTAGCAACTATTGCTGCTGACTATGTGCGTGAAGTAGAGGAAACTACAATTTTCATACTAATTTTTGAGACATTTTTATAGGGTCACCTACCAAGGTCTATAAGTATGGCGTGTTGATGTTTGGTCAGACCCGCTAGCAGGGTCCGGTAGGGGGTCTGGTAGCGCGGGTGCAGGCGCGGGTCCGGCGGGGGGGAGCGCAGGCAGGCCTGCTCGGCGAGGAAGTACCACACCAGGCCGCGGCTCATGCGAGGGACCCCTGGAACACAGTACAAGAACAGTAGTGAATCTTCATAGAAATGTGCCGCTGCCGGCTTGAATGTGTGCGTGCGCGCCGGGCGCCGTGTACGCACGCGCTGCCACGCACACATTCGCATAATATACGGGGGAATACGGTGGCGGCAGTGTGGGCCGTACCGCGACTGTGATCGCGCGCATTCGAGTACGCTCGCATTTGCCTGCTCTTACCGGCCTTAATTTATACCACATTTATGAATTGATAGAACATTTCATTATATTATATAAATAGAAATCTAGTGCTACTCATAATACGCAAATAATATTTAACTAAAAATAAAAGTGACAACCCTAAGCGCCAATGCAAGAGTAGGTAAATAACTTGCCGAGCGGCCTTAGATTCACTACTGTTCTTAGTGTACTGTGCCTGGAATAAGATGGATTACAAATCAGCCCATTCAGCGCCGAAAACCGGACTATCGGGTATTTTATGATTCCGTTCCCAGGCCGGACGACCCGATAGTCGGGATCGTGGTACTACAGTTTTATATGACGAAATTTTTGTGGCCTGGCGCGGATGTCTTGTTTGGCCGGGTGGCGATGAATGTGCTAAAATTTTATGCAACAGTTACATATTAAGAGGGAAGACGATGATCGCTTCTTCATTCAAACCTAGTCCTCATTTTCCTCTCTGGATATTAACATTATAAAAAATATTTTAACCTAGGTTCCTTTGTTTGATTTTTTTAGTCATTTTAGTCATTTAGTCATTTATTCAATATTGCATTGTCATGTACATAATAAGGTGTTACAATTTAAGAGGTCAGTTCATGACACCCTGTAAGGGCACACAATAGTAGGTACTTATATTTACAGTTATATAGGACTTTATACGATTCTATCAGGTTATATAACATAATCATTTAAAGTTACCAATTATTTAATAAAATAGCATCTACATAGTCACATAAATTAATTCAGGATTACAATGTCAATAAATAAATTGGAATATTAAATAGTTAATGGAATTATTTTGTCAAAATATAGTATAGTTTATTTTCCGGACGTCTTTTCTAATCGTATAGTTAATAGTAGATTTATTGTTGGTACTAGTAGGTCAAGCTATAATTTACAAAAAATAATAATTAAATCCTAAATTAATTCAATGTCATACTTATTATCTAGCGTATTATCTTCGAGAAACGAGTTGACTGTGTAATAACAATTTTCTATTAACAGGGTTTTTAGTCTAGTGTTAAACATTTTGTCATCTGGTTCGGCTTTGATAGCATTAGGGATATTATTAAAAATTTGTATACATTTGTACTGCGGTCCTTTTTTATACATAGCCATGGACTAACCTATTAGGACTCGCAATCGCCAATTTGAGTAGCGTACCCCGGAAGAAAACATTTTTTTTGTATTAGACTTAGATGGCGTCGGTCATTCAGCGGGCTGTAGGTTGTGTAGCCCATTCCGCAAGAGGGCGCTGCCACTAGAAGAGTTGTAGACGTTGTAGTTGTTAAGGTGTAGTTCTTAGTTTTTCTTAAACGAATGGATAGATGGCGCAATAATTTTAATATTAGGTAGCTGGTCAACCAAATCTTGTCAGTAAAAAAAGGCGCGAAATTCAAATTTTCTATGGGACTACATTTTTCAAATTTGCCGCCTTTTTCTACTGTCAAGATCTGGTTGACCGAGTATACTACCGCATCATTTGCGTTTCTATGTGTGAACAGCGCATCTGTACACGTGTCATTGTGTGAGTTAGTTGTTATTATTATAATTAGGGCTGACTTTCGTTTTTTGTCACAGATAGCAATCAAATGTATATGTTTTAGATAAAAATGGTCTTCACAGCAAGATGTGTTGTCGTTAATTGTGTAAACACTAGCAGAAATAGTGACTGCAAATTTTATAGATTTCCAAAAGTAGTGTGGAAACAAGAACACGCAATAAATGGATAATTGCCGTAAGGAGAAAAAAAGTAAGTCACCTAACCTAACCTCTAAAATCATACCTTCCTTAAATACGCAAAAATTTGATTTATGTTGTAAACGTATCAAGTTTTAACGGTGAATTATTTTGTTATAGTCCCGATGGCACTCAAAACCGGACGACAGAATTTGCAGTGCTTACTTTATTGTTGGTAGAAAGGCTGATGAAAGTGATGAACAAGCCAGTCCCAGCTATGTTCCAAGAATCGAGACAAATCAAGACGGATTGACGAAAATGCGGCAATATCGAGGTTCCAACGTTATATGGAACGAAGAAACGCGAAAAAATAGAAGCTGTTAGTGCTATTAATACAACTAATACAAGTGACTTTGAATTGCTGGAAAATAGTGTTAGTGTGACTTCAAAATATTGATAGTGAATGTCAAGTGGACCTGTATACAGGTGTACAAAATCCAGGAAAGACGTTTACGTGCAACAGGTACATATTTTATGGTAAAAAAACGTGATGCCGAAGTTCAAACAGAAATATGTAGATATCAGTACCAGTGTACGAAGATTATTAAGCATTTTAAAATAACAAAACTCGAAGTCTGTAATACTGCTAAAAGTATTTCTCTGGATCTAGCCACCATAACTGACAGTAAATATTTTGCTGGATTTTAATTTATTAAAACCAACGAACAGGGGCCGATTGCATAACAAACTACAACTAATAATACAACCGGAACTCCTTATTTAATAAGTTAAATTAGAAAAGGAGTTCCGCTTGTAATATTAGTTGTAGCAAGTTGTAATTTGTTATGCAATCGGCCGCAGCTTGTAGATCTTGCAGGTGTTACTCTTAACAACTTCAACTTTTTATTAAAAACTACACAAATAAATTATATGGTGAGCGAAAAAGATAGACTTCTACTTTTCTTGATGAAAATAAAACTTGGTGTCACATTTTCAGCACTCAGTGTTTTGTTCGGTATTCATAGAACAACAGTGTCAAGAATATTCTGCCCGTATGTTGAAGAAGTAGCAGCTGTTACATCAAATTTGGTTTTTTGGCTAGAATGCTTCCGTCCGGAGTATAGTAACACTAGAGTACAGAGTTGCCTATAGTACCTACAGAGCAAGTATAGAAGTACCATCAAGTTTTGCTAATCGTGTGTATTGCTACTCACACTATAAAAAGGGTTTTACCTCAAAAGTGCTTATTGGTATTACTCCAGGGAGGCTTCATATCGTTCAAGTCAAAAGAATGTGGTGGAAGAAAAAGTGTCTCCCAAATAACGAGTCAGGATTAGTAGACTACTTAAAAAATTGGGATATTGTCTTGGCTGATAAGGGATTTCCGGCAATAAAGAATGTAATTGATGAAAGTGGAAAAGAAATTGTTTTTTTAGACTGGAGGAAAGCCTGTTTTGAGAAAAGTCGTCGACATCTCTTCTAAATACCTAAAACTGGTATGGATGTGTTCCTCGTGATCTCTAGAATACGAATTGACCGGTTTTGGTTTATGGAGGGGGGGACGGGTCGAAAAAAGGGGGGGGGGGGGGGGCAAAGATGTCGGCCGACCATCATTGATATTTGTGCTATTATCTATGAAAAGGGAGCTTATTGCCGATGGCGCTTACGACACTGACATCGATAAGCAAAAAACGTAGGTAGTCCATGACATAGCTAAGGTAGATCTTGGCACTAACAGCTTATTTCTATATTGGCTTCTAGTTTTATACGTATCGATTTTCGGTGGGAATAGTTCTGTATGTTGTCTGACAAAAAGTGCAGCCTCCATTATGTATATTGAGGGTAGTGTCAACAGCTTATATTTGATAAAAAGAGGCCGGCAGCTGTTAGGAATGTGTACATTCGCTAAGATTCGTATACACTTTTTCTGTAAAATGAATATTTCTTTGGCGTCTGTGCTATCACCCCAGAGAAGTACGCCATATCGGAGGCCAGAGTAAATATATGCAAAATATACCGATAAAGCCGACTCAAAATCCGTGTTTGCTTTTAATATGCCAAGAGCGTAAATAAATCTGACTATTTTTGTTTTAAGGCCTTGGACGTGCGCTTTCCAGTTTAGCCCTGAATCTATAGTTATACCCAATAGTTTGAAATCATTAACCTCTTCTATTGTATTGTTATTTATTTGTAGTTCTAGTTCTAATGGTCTTTTCTGTGTCGGTTTAAATTGAATGATTTTTGTTTTCTGTAGGTTTATGTCTAAATTATGCTCGGCAAGCCATTTTTTGACAGTGTGTAAGAGGGTCGAAAGTTTTAGGTTGGCTTCGGTACTGTCCGTAGCGTTAAATAGCAAAGAGACGTCGTCTGCAAACATGACACATTTTGTACTTTTATTCATTCTATCTCACCTTGTATGACAGCTTGTGTCAACATATGTCTGTCAACTTTGGCAACAGGTTGTGACCGGTCCCGAGAGGCCAGGAGCGAGTCCCACATGGACGCGACACCGGTGTCACATGCGCCTAGCTCCACGTATTCCAGCTTTATACGTCTTACTGCTGATGTTTCTTCGCTTTCTGTAACATAGACACAAAAAGTTTATTGTCAAAAATTTGACTTTTGATACAAGCTTTTATCGCTGACTGTACTTTTCTTTCAACAGATAACTAATACTCATTGAAATAATTCTAGCAAACTGAGACACAATTAGATTTGAGTTGTTTTATTACTTATTAGAGAGTTCCTATGGCCATCTCATATATTAATTCAGTATCTTCAGATCAGCTCGATGGTACCATGTTTCAGCTCAATCGAAAGGGGTGTGTTCATAAAGGAGACTGTATAGTCAATAACGGTGAACAAAGCGGCCAAGTGCGAGTCGGACTTGTCGGGAGGGTTCCGCACCATCAACAAAAAATAGAGCAAAACAAGCAAAAAAACGGTCACCCATCCAAGTACTGACCCCGCCCGACGTTGCTTAACTTCGGTCAAAAATCACGTTTGTTGTATGGGAGCCCCACTTAAATCTTTATTTTATTCTGTTTTTAGTATTTGTTGTTATAGCGGCAACAGAAATACATCATCTGTGAAAATTTCAACTGTCTAGCTATCACGGTTCGTGAGATACACGCCTGGTGACAGACGGACGGACAGCGAAGTCTTAGTAATAGCATAGAGAAAAAAATACATAGAGTGCTTACTCCATACATCAGTTCAGACTATTAATTTCAGTGTCTACATCTAGCATCGAGTAGCGGAACTATCAGTACTGCTACTTGACAATAGATGTAGCACCGACCGGAAAGTCTTATCTCAACAGCATAAGACTTTCCGGTTGGTGCTACATCTATTGTCAAGTAACAGTACTGATAGTTCCGCTACTCGATGCTAGATGCTAATAGTCTTTTTGGTACTAAAACTGATGTATGGAGTGAGCACTCTATGTATTTTTTTCTCTATGGTAATAGGGTCCCGTTTTTACCCTTTGGGTACGGAACCCTAAAGGAAGAACTTACTCTTCAACTTGGCGTTTTCCCTCTCCATCCTGACCAGGAGTACGGTCTGGTCGATGGCCATCTTCCACAGCTGCCGGAGCTCATCCTTGCTCCTCTTGCCGGGCCGGGGAGACGGCAGACCCAGGAGGTTCGCGGGAGTCAAGTCTCCGGCTGAAACAGAAGATTCCTGTTTAATTTTTTGCAAACGAATCAAATATAAGAGCCTCGGTAGAGAGTACCATTTTGTACCATTTGGAGTTGAAACTCTAGGTCCATGGGGTCCCAGCGCGCATAAGTTGTTCGCAGAAATCGCGAAGCGTCTGGTTGACGTAACTGGTGACCGAAGAGCTGGCGGCTACCTCGCACAACGTATCAGCATTGCGATACAGCGAGGAAATGTCGCCAGCATCCTTGGTACAATGCCTCAAGGGCCTATTTTAGATTTAAGCTAGTTTTTAATTTCTTTTAGTAATACACTGTATATATCTTGTTTGTAAATAAATTTTTTGCAAAAAGTTTAGGTGAAAGTTCAAAGGTTTAGACTGGATGAGTTTTTTTATATGTATACCGTAAAATGGGGTGAGTAGGTGCAAAACTGACATTCAAACCTCGATAACATTTTATTTTTACATATGCAAACTGAATGGTGTATGTAATAAGTGTTCCGGAAGTTTGTATTTTCGTTTTTATTTTATTTTGGGTAGTTCCATTTCATAACTTTGACGATAAACAGGAAAACCCACCTCACCCCGTAGTCCCTCGTATTTGGGGTGAGTTGGGTTTTCATACAAAGGTGATTTTGGAAGATTGTTGGATCGATTTTTTTTTATTATGAGTATTACTATAGCTCCAATTTAAATTGGAATGCATTGTTTTTGTGGCAGTAGCCTTAGAGTTTTTTTCCTATTGTGTTACCATTTCCCCATATACTTTGTATGGCGGTAACAAAACGGAAAGTTTGAAAAATGTATGGAAACTTTAGGACACTTTTTTTCTCCTGTAAGGATGAAAAGGTCTCGCGATCCTGACTAGAAATAACACAAAAGTGGTAAAAAAAAAGAAACGCTCAACTACACCTTATAAAACAAAGTCCACCGCCGCGTCTGTTTGTTTGTGTGTATGTTCGCGAACAACTCAAAAACTACTGAACGGATTGTTATGCCGGTTTCACCTATCAATAGAGTGATTCTTGAAGGTTTAGGTGTATAATTTGTTAAGCTTTTGTGTAACCCGTGCGAAGCCGGGGCGGGTCGCTAGTTCTCAAAATGATAACATATATACATCTTGCTACTCTTGAGATCCGCAGCTACGAATATGAGACAATAACAATGCTACCACATTCTAGAAATGACAACTTGTACACATATATTTTTGAGAGCCACAACTGTGGTCTATTCATCATCATCTCCTAACCGTTTTCGGCCACAGCGACTACTTTCTACCGCTGAGAGCGTCACTGGTACGCTCTCGGTGACTGACGTAGCCAATCTTTGCAGCAAATGTGCGGCCACACTCGCTGCAGGTCAGCACCCTTCCGCCGCCACTAGCCGGTTGTGGCATTATGGCAGCTGAAACAACAATAGCTGTCTGTCCTGCTCTTACCCTCGCACTGCACGTCTGTAGGTTGCACGACCTTCTCGTAGATGGCCTGTCGCCAGGTCGCGTCGTGTTCAGCGCCCGCTTCCGCCGCCACTAGCCGGTTGTGGCATTATGGCAGCTGAAACAACAATAGCTGTCTGTCCTGCTCTTACCCTCGCACTGCACGTCTGTAGGTTGCACGACCTTCTCGTAGATGGCCTGTCGCCAGGTCGCGTCGTGTTCAGCGCCCGCTTCCGCCGCCACTAGCCGGTTGTGGCATTATGGCAGCTGAAACAACAATAGCTGTCTGTCCTGCTCTTACCCTCGCACTGCACGTCTGTAGGTTGCACGACCTTCTCGTAGATGGCCTGTCGCCAGGTCGCGTCGTGTTCAGCGCCCGCTTCCGCCGCCACTAGCCGGTTGTGGCATTATGGCAGCTGAAACAACAATAGCTGTCTGTCCTGCTCTTACCCTCGCACTGCACGTCTGTAGGTTGCACGACCTTCTCGTAGATGGCCTGTCGCCAGGTCGCGTCGTGTTCAGCGCCCGCTTCCGCCGCCACTAGCCGGTTGTGGCATTATGGCAGCTGAAACAACAATAGCTGTCTGTCCTGCTCTTACCCTCGCACTGCACGTCTGTAGGTTGCACGACTTTCTCGTAGATGGCCTGTCGCCAGGTCGCGTCGTGTTCAGCGCCCGCCTCAGTCGCCGCTGGTCGGTTGTCGCTGACTTTCAGGAAGCTGTGGACATTGCAAGAGTTAAATTACTTGCTTATACAACTTTGGGAATACATCTAATCTAATATTTCAATATCTAGGAGACCGATCTTCGCTCGTTAAACATATAAAAACTCAAAAATGCTCGTTTTCCCATAGATAAGATCGATTTTTCGCCCCCGAAAGCCCCGAATTATAGCAAATTTCATCGAAATCGTTAGAGCCTTTTTCGGGGATCTCAGTAACGTGGATGTCCGTTTCTAACAAAATCTGTCAAAAAGGGACTTCCACTTGTATTACAAGTTACAAGCTTTTGATAAACTACCTACCTAACTACTAGTAGTAATTACCAAGCTGCTACTAGATATAGAAAAAACAGTTTCATATGCAGGGCAGGCATGAGTTTAAATAAAGTTCTTATAAATTGTGATATTGACATATATAGTGATAGCATACCAGTAATAAGAAATAAATTAACTAGATACTTCATGAGTGAAAATAATTCTGGCGCAGGTCAGGGCTCGGTGCATTATTGAATGTGTATTACTCGCAAAAGGTTTTTTTCTTTTTTCTTCTCTTTACTTATTTTTGTAAACATAGATCATATACATATAGATCATCTGTTCTTATGCTTTGTGAACTTGTATGTGTAACTAAGTTGGGCAAAAACTTTTTATAATTTATTGTATTTCTATAAGTGAGAACCTATAATTGGCTCTGTGATTCTATTGTAATTTCTGGATATATGTAGCGCTGTTGGTTTTCCATGTACTAAAATAAAATAAAAAAATAAAATAAACAGGGCACCTGCGTAGTAAAAAATAAATTATTTATTTATTTAAACTTTATTGCACAGTAAAAAATGTACAAAAGGCAAACTTAATGCCTGAAGGCATTCTCTACCAGTTAACCCTCGGGCCAAACAGAGAGCAAGCAGTAATAGGTGCAAGAAAAATTTAAAGTACGAACAGTTTAATATTAAACATAATTTTTTATGTTGTACAACATACTATTTCAAATATACATATTATTATTGCTATAATATACTTACTTATACATACATAATATACTAATATACACACATATATATATATATACAAATATTATATAAATAAATATATACCTGCTTTAAGATTTTTATGAGACTTAGCTAAGAGACTTTTCTAAAAGATGTCTGCGCAACTTGATTTAAAACAGAGTTTTGGTCTGACTTTGCCTTATCTCGAGAGGGAGGGAACTCCAAAGACGAACCGCATGTGCGGTGAAGGAGTTGGTCATGGATCCGGAGCGATACCATGGAACTGACACAGTGAGTTTTCGGGAGGATAATTAGAATAATCGAACGAGCGAGCGAAGCGAAGCGAAGTTCTTACATTTGACTTGGGACACGCGGCTGGCTAGGGGCACGTCCCGGCATTTCAATGTTTTTAAGCTGAACTATCAGAGGATAGTTTGATACACAATAACTTAAGTAAATTTGTTCTAATTTCAATGAAATTGGGTAAACGTGTAGTTGAGGGCATTATATTTTAGTCATTAAATTATGAGCAGGCTCGATCAAGGGGTTATTGAGCTAGAAGAGCTTAGAAGGCTAAAAAGCTATTTGTGAGGAGTCTTGCTATTCTGGTCATCTTTTTAGCAAGAAAGTATGGTCGAGTTTGGTATCAAACGAAAGTGCTCGGCTTACACATTTATAATATAGTTTTAAAATTTACAATTTTAAAATAATAATGTAACATTTTGGCGAACCGCGAGTTCTCAGTTCGGGGCGAACTGCTAGTTATAATAATCGAACGAGCGAGCGAAGCGAAGCGAAGTTCTTATCGAACGAGCGAGCGAAGCGAAGCGAAGTTCTTACATTCGACTTGGGACACGCGGCTGGCTAGGGGCACGTCCCGGCATTTCAATGTTTTTAAGCTGAACTATCAGAGGATAGTTTGATACACAATAACTTAAGTAAATTTGTTCTAATTTCAATGAAATTGGGTAAACGTGTAGTTGAGGGCATTATATTTTAGTCATTAAATTATGAGCAGGCTCGCTCAAGGGGTTATTGAGCTAGAAGAGCTTAGAAGGCCAAAAAGCAATTTGAGAGGGGTCTTGCTATTCTGGTCATCTTTTTTGCAAGAAAGTATGGTCGAGTTTGGTATCAAATGAAAGTGCTCGGCTTACACATTTATATATATTTTTTTAATTTACCATTTTTAAACTACAGTTCTATGCGAAACGCGAGTTCTCAGTTCGGGGCGAACTACTAGTATTTTAAGAAAAGATAAAAAAAAAAAATTCTTACATGTCCATCATGGGCGAGGTGACAGGTTCCTCCTTGATGTCCTCTTCCTCCTCAGCTGGCGGGGTCATGTTCGAAGGCTTCGGCGACGGAGGCGGCTCTGTAACAGATAATAAATAAACATAACATTGCCTTTTCTCAACTCTTTCAACTAAGAGCGTCATCTTCCTCGCGTTGTCCCGACATTTTGCCACGGCTCATGGGAGCCTGGGGTCCGCTTGGCAACTAATTGGCGTGGGCACTAGTTTTTACGAAAGCGACTGCCATCTGACCTTCCAACTCAGAGGGTAAACTATTGGCCCGTATTGGGATTAGTCCGGTTTCCTCACGATGTTTTCTTTCACCGAAAAGCGACTGGTAAATATCAAATGATATTTCGTACATAAGTTACGAAAAACTCATTGGTACGAGCCGGGGTTCGAACCCGCGACCTCCGGTTTGCAAGTCGCACGCTCTTACCGCTAGGCCACCAGCGCTTGCTTTCAACTAAGAGCTCATATCCTCCTAATGCCCAAGGTCCTACCTATAGTACCTATTCAATTCGATGTAATTTAAACCATGTTCAATTGGAACAGAGTCGCTTTTGCTTTGCTTCGTTCAATTTTCATACAACGCAAAATCACAATTTACAACAATTTAGGTTCAAATTTCAGCGGCAAATTGTGGATGTTTCGTTTAGAAGGATATTGGGAGCTCGAAAACAATAGAAAATGGAATAGAAGTTCCGAGACTTATAATACTTATATTCTATGGGAGTAGTTTCATTCCCATCTGTTCCCGGCTGTATTATTTGGAAATGAAACTATTACCATCTGTCCTCACCATAGTTATACAGAGTGGGGACATGAGAATTACACAGCTTTCTAGTTCAATAGGGAGTATTACTGCAAAGTTTTGTCGCCAGAGTGCAGCGCTAGCGCCTTTAGTAAACCATAGAGTAACTTATACATACTGGTTAACTGTTTTTTGGCAAGTTTTCATAGACAGTAAAATATGACATTGATACATCAAGGCGGTTTGTTTACAAAGGGCCTACCGGGAAACGCGAAATCGGAACTCGGTTATCTGCCTCTTTATCGCTCGAGTGAGAGATAGAGAGGTTAGATAACAAAATGTCGTCTCTCTCGTTTGCGTTAGACCCATAGATTGTGACTTATTGTGGGAGTGACGCCCCCTGCGCAGAGTTTCGCGTAATATTCCCTGTTAGTAGCAAAATTCTCTTTTTCAGAGTCAAGGGGGTTATTCCCACTAGTTACCACCAAGTTCTTACCAGTGGTAACTACTGGGAATTTTTTTCCCACCTTTTACCACTGGTAACTACTGGGAAAAATAATTCCCAGTAGTTACCACCAACTCGGTTTGGTGGTAACTTGTGGGAATTTTTATTCTCAGTAGTTACCACCAAAATTTTGTTAGAGTTAAATACTAATAAAATAAATATAGAGTGATTTAATAAATCATTATTAAGTCGATTAGTGTTTTAGTAAACTGCCTTAAAAGTGACGAAAAAATATGGAATCAGTTTAACTGGTACTAGTACAAAAACTATAATATATGCTATGCAAGGATAAATTTAATAATCCATTTAGATTATTTTTCAACTGATTTTATTCGGTAATTCAAAATCACTCTATATTTATACTATACTATTTTATTTACTCTAACAAAATTTTGGTCGTAACTACTGGGAATATTTTGTCCCAGTAGTTACCAGTGGTAAAAGGTGGGAAAAAAATTCCCAGTAGTTACCACTGATAACAACTTGGTGGTAACTAGTGGGAATAACCCAGTCAAGGCTTACCACTTCCATTAAGAACAGCTGGTGAGAGAGACTTGCACCGCGTCTGGTCAGGCGACAACAACTCTGACACGGAGGGTTCCGATGACGTGTCGACTATCGGAGGGGTTGGTAGGGGGGATGGTTCCTGAAACCATATCAGAAGATTGGTAAGGTCATGGTATCCAAGAGGTAGGTCTTCTCAGCAGGGCTAGGTCCAAGTCCTGTGATTCCTCGGGAAATTGTTCTATTATACTATACTAGCGACCCGCCCCGGTTTCGCACAGGTAATAAACAAATTATACATAAACCTTCCTCTTAACCTTTTGGACGCCAATTACCGATATATACGCACCGCAGGTCCAACGCCAAGGACGTATTAATCGGTCATAGACCACAGAGCAACATAGACCTAGGTGCATATGCATAAAGTTCAATTTCAGTTTTGACACTTCGGTGACGTGGCGTCTGAGAGACAGCTTTTGTATTTGACACGGCGTCGAAAAGGTTAAATTTGCCCGTTGCGTAGTTTTAAAGATCGAATCATAAATAATGGCAGACACACAGACAGCGGGAAGTGACTTGGTTTTATACTATGTAGTGATTCTGGACTAAGTATATGATTGTTCATACCTTCTTAATGTGAGGAATGATGTCTTCTTTGGACAAGCTGGATTTCCTCTTGAGCAGATGATCAAAGCCGCTGGTGAGAGAACGTCGGGCCTTCATGAAGATGGTGCTGCCACCTAGGTACTGGTTTAGGAATTCCGACCTGACAACAAATCATTATTATATTAGGCAGTTCATATTATGAAGCAAAATAAATAGAGACAGAATTTAAACTGTCGTATCCAGAAATTATGTGATCCTCTATGGAGCGCTATCCTCCTTAGGCCCAAGGTCCTACCTATTCAGTTCGATGTAATTTAAACCATGTTCAATTGGAACAGAGCCGCTTTTGCTTTGTTTCGTACAATTTTCGAACAACGCAAAATAGACTCTATTTCCTATAGTTTAGGTTCAAATTTCGGTGGCAAATTTTTGATGTTTCTTTTGTATGGCTGGGCCTTAGGAGGCTAATGTCCGATCATTTTACTACTATTTTTAGACTCTCCTAAACATGTTGCGTCGTGAGTTACCGTAAAATTACAGCTAATTTTTATAGAGACAGATCTTCATAATCGTAAATATGCAGGCATCTTTCTATTTATTAATACATTTGACGACCGGTCTGGCCTAGTGGGTAGTGAAGCCGCGGTCCTGGGTTCGAATCCCAGTAAGGGCATTTACTTGTGTGATGAGCACAGATATTTGTTCCTGAGTCATGGTTGTTTTCTATGTATTTGTATATTATATATATCGTTGTCTGAGTACCCACAACACAAGCTTTCTTGAGCTTACCGTGGGGCTTAGTCAATTTGTGTAATAATGTCCTATAATATTTATTTATATTTATTTATTACTTTTATTTATATGTGTATCTATCAATTGATTAAATATGACACATAAGAATAAGCAACTTCCATTAATTCCCGGTGGGTATAGATGGTAATGAAAATTTTCCCATCTGCCCCACCTTGTAGGTTACAAATAAATTTTCATTACCATCTATGCCCAGGAATCTTGAAAAAGAGATAAGATAATGTTACCTGTTTTCGGCAGTGTCATGGATATGCCTGGTCTGTTTCGCTTCGCAATGGGCCCGTAACAACATCATTAGGAAAGCGTTGTGTTCATTTACCTGAGAAAAAACAGGTTATTTAGGACTTAAGTGTAACAGGACTGGAAAATTTAATAAAATACCTAACAAAGAGATAAACAAATGTGCAACATTAATTTTTATCTTTTAAGACCTACTTTGGCTATTAGTATTGACGACCAAAATAAGAAAAAAACCTATCGAAATTAGGTACAACGATATTCTAGGAAGGGGGATATTTTCGCTTATAAGCTATCAACGCTAAATCTAACCTATATAGCCTTTCGAAAGAATAAAATAAGATTTGTAAATAATCCATTATATGTAGTTACGGTATGTATCTTAAGTACGCAGTAGCCTTACCTCGTACATATGGTTGGTTCCCCCTTGGTATTTAGTGATGATGAGATCCTGCTCATCCTCAGGCAAGTGCTCGATCCGCCGCAGAATGAACGCGTGCGTTTTCTTCTCATTCATGCCTGAAAAAAAACCACCAGTGTTGGACACTGCTGAAGCTGACAGGCGCCAGTTATGAACAGTTCTTTTTTTCAAGGATACGGTTATAACTCGCTTGTTGCAACACAAATACATAATCCATAGGATCGGGATGCATCGAATTATCAGTCCGTGGTTGGTGTAATTGGTCCTTAAAATTACACCAACCAAAATTGACGGACTGATAATTCGATGCGCTTCCCGATCCTATGGATTTGTAATGAGTTTGTTTAAAATGATAGTACTTACAGGTTTTGGCTAGTTCAATCCCCAAATATTTACTTTTAAGAATCATGCCCATCGTTAGTTCTTTGTCTATTACTGGTAATGTCGCCCTATGCCACCAAATTGCGTTTAAAAGTGTGTCTATTACCTTACATGTCATTACACAGGCGGTGGTACCAGATAGTGTTCGCACGTCAGATTAGAATTAGAATCAGAATCAGAATCAAGTATTTTATTCGTGATAAACTTAAAATTTAAAGGAGATTACGAGATTTCAATAGTTTGTCGTGGGCTAACTCTTACTTGAGGGTCATTACCTTCCACGTCATTGCACAGGCAGTGGTACCAGATAAGTGATAGTGTTCGCACGTCAGATTAGGACATTTCAATAGTTTGACGTGGGCTAACGCTTACTTGGTGGATCATTACCTTCCACGTCGTGGCACAGCCGGTGGTACCACAGCATAGGACAGTGCTCGCACGTCAGATTGGGATACTTGGTGGATCATTAGTATCATTACCTTCCACGTCGTGGTACAGCCGGTGGTACCACGGCATAACACAGTGTTCACACGTCAGCTTCGGAGATTTCAATAGTTTCAACTTTCAATAGTCTGTGGGTAGACGATTACTTGGCGGATCATTACCTTCCACGTCGTGGCACAGCCGGTGGTACCACAGCATAGGACAGTGCTCGCACGTCAGATTGGGAGATTTCTCGCGAGACTTCTTCAAGAGTTCCGCGTGGGCCACGAACGCTTGCTTGATCGCTGGAACAAGATCTGCTTTGAATCGAGAGCTTTTTCAAGTCTAGCGTACTTAAGTGTGACTACTCTACATGTTTCTATTCTACTGGATTTGGAAAGGAATAGAATTTGTCAAATTACATTTGAAGCTATTGATATTACAGTCGTACCGAGAAATAGGAATAGTACCTAAAATGACGGTGGTTTAAATAAAAAATGGTTCGGCTAGTTTATTGTACAATATAATTGCAATGAAGTAACTTACACTAAAGGTTGTCTGGAAAAGATCGCTTCTGAGCGATAAGACCGCCTGTTGTTAGGTACCTAATCCTAATCTGTTCTGTATTCTTTTTCATTATGTGGTGCACAATAATGAATATATTATTATTATTAACACTAACGCCATCTGTTAAAGAACACGGATGGGGATGAATCATTTCCATCCACCCCGCCTCGATATGGATGGAGTTTCACCAAAAAATTAACATTACTCACCGTTGACAACCTCCAAGGCGACCGCATCGATCTCGCACTTCAACACGTAGGCCGCGTAGTTCTCATTGGTCTCCCTGCAGACGAAGCTGAAATGGTCCTTGTTGTGGCGGCCGATGACGCACCTGGTAATGTCCTGTCTGGGCTGATGAGGCGGAGCTAGCAAACACGGATGGGGATGAATCATTCCCATCCATCCCCGGGCCCCGTCTCGATTTGGATGGAGATTCACCAAAAAATTAACATTACTCACCGTTGACAACCTCCAAGGCCACCGCATCGCTTTCACACTTGAACACGTAGGCCGCATAGCTCTCATTGGTCTCTCTGCAGACGAAGCCGAAGTGGTCCTTGTTGTGGCGGCCGAGGACGCAGCTGGCGACGTCCTTGAAGGCGCGGTGAAGCAGGATCTGCTTCCTGTCTGGGCTGATGAGGCGGAGCTCGGAGCGGCCGACCTGAGGAATAATAGTGGATTGTTAACCAAGGGGTGAAAGGCACTCATTTCTGCCGAGCTAGTTTGGTGCTTGAACGCAGTGAGAGCACCAATAGTCCGAGGCTGAAATGATGCCGTTCACCCGAGTTAAACACTCTACTTTTCATTTCGAATACCTACGAAGAAAGTAAAATGCATGTCACATGTGTTTTTTGAAAAACATGACTAAGTATACATTTTTATAGTATTTCTTGAGGGTACTTTCAATATTTAGGTAAAAGTATCGTTATTTATGTAATGGGTAGTTAAAAATCAGAATGGAAATTGTATAACAAATCCATTTAAACACAAATTTCAATTGCTTATCGTAAAACAACAAAAAATCCTTCATAGAACGTAAAATGCTCTAGTGCAGAAACGTATAATTTTGCTGCACACCTTTTAGAACAACAATGACCCTCTTTCAGTTCAGAGCATGAGAAATGTAAATCTTTTTTCTAACACTTTTTAAATATTTTCATATACTTAATTGTGGTACTTACTTGAAACAACATTGTCCGATTTTGTTCTCCTATAACTTGTGCTATAGGAGTTTTTAAACTAATAGTGCCTATCGAAGCAGACCTGTCTCTCAAAAACGACTTGTTCTCAGGCATTCCCGAATTATTTCTAGCTTCTTCATTTTTCCCTCCTGATTTTGATTCCTCAAAAGTTATATTAGTTGAGCTGTCCGATTTCTGAACCTCAGCTTTATCTACTAAATTAAGCTTTAAATCTAATTTATTCCTCTGGTTAGCTTTAACATCAAATGGATTCACATTTTCACTAGTTACTTTTGTATCTTCATTCCTGTCCGTTAAGAAATTCGTTTGACAGAATTGCGTTATAGACGAAGCTGTTTCAGACAGAATTGATCTGATCTCTTCGTGTTTTTCCTCGTCTTCAGCAACTGTGCCTAAGTTAGGTACATTAAGTACTATATCAGCTTTCCTTCCATTTACCCTTTCTTTGGTAAAATTTTCAAATTCCTGGTCTAAATCCGCGTTGTCTGTTTTAACTATGTCTGGTAGATTTTCATGGCTTTTCCAGGAGACAGATTTGTCTGGTTCTAAAGGGGTATTTGATACAGATACGTTTGTTTTTGTATCTGGTGATTCAGTCTTTTTGTCATTTGTTAAGTTTTCATTGGAGTCCGCACTGTAGATTGAGGTCTGCAAATAAAGTAAAAACATAGTTAATAATATAAATAGGTATATTAATGCAAATTGAGATAGGCAAGAGTAGGTAAAGGTGCCAGGTGGTACTATTAGATAAGTATTATATTCGTAACAATGAAAGTTTAAAAAAAAAGTGAAAATACGTGAGTGACCCGTTTTTAATATATTTAATATGAAAGTTTTGAATGGTTTTAATAGAAATTAATTATTTCCATTTAATTAATTTAGTTCTAAAAAACCAAGAAATTAGCGGTCAATGATTTATGATTTGACATTTGTGATTAAAAAAAAAATTTTTGTTAGTTATTAAGCTAATTAAGAATGTAAGTTGCAAATTTACTGAATACTGAAAAGTGTATGTGGATAAAGCAAATAGAAAATTAGGATTTATATTAGCCTCTCTGGGTAAATCCGCAGGAGAGGTCCCGTCTTACCCCATTGGAAGACAGTAAGCTGTGTCGTCGCTGGTTCTTCGCCTTGTCCGCCTCGTGCTGTGCGAATTTGATTAAAGCGTCATCTATGAGCGACTCGGGAACCTTCCGCTGCGATATCCGGACTTTCCCGATGTATAATACCTGTAAGTTATGAGGTTTAATAATTAAAATTGCAGGTAGAATGCTATAGAAAACGACGGCCATTTAATGTCATATAAGGTCGAAAATTCATATTGCTTCCGAGATATGTACCTAAATATGTACTATGTACTTACCTATAGGTTAGTGCATTTACGCTGTTTTATGATTTGGGTGGCAAACGAGCAGACGAATCGCCTGATGGTAAGCTATTACCGTAGATGGAGTCCATAGTATTTTTTTGTTTATGAAACACTATAGCGACCCGCCCCCGCTTCGCACGGGTTAACAAATTATACGTGAATAGTGAAAACGCTCTTACCTCAAAGAAATGTGAGTCTGAAGGGGAAAGATCGGCGCAGAGCGACGTGAGAGCGGACGCATTGCTAACGCTCCTTACTAGGGGAGGCGGCTCTCCGGCTCTGGAATAAACAAAATGTACTGTTCATATTTTATACTAGCATAGAGAAATATAAGTAAAGAAAGAGTGGTAACTCCATACATCTTCTTACCAAAACGCGAGTTATTTCGTAGTCGACATCTAACGTCAAGTAGTGGAACTATCAGGACCGCTACTTGATACCAGATGTCGCAGGTCTCGCTACTGACGAAAAATGTACTACTAATATTATAAGCAGAAGGAGCTGAAAATAGAGTTCCGGTGCATCCGGTTATAATATTAGCTGTAAATTGTTGAGCATTAGAGTTTTTGTTTGCCGAGCCATCTAATGTCAACTAGCAGAACTGATAATATCTGGGAGATCGAGCTTTGCTCGGAAAACATATAAAAACTCAAAAATTTGCGTTTACCCAGAGATAAGACCTTGCTAGATCGATTTTTCGCCCCCGAAAACCCCCATATAGCAAATTTCATCGAAATCGTTAGAGCCGTTTCCAAGATCCCCGAAATATAAAGAATTGCTCGTTTAAAGCATGGAGAAAAAATACATAGAGTGCTCACTCCATACATCAGTTCAGACTATTAATTTCAGTGTCTACATCTAGCATCGAGTAGCGGAACTATTAGTACTGCTACTTGACAATAGATGTAGCACCGATCGGAAAGTCTTATCTCAACAGCATACGACTTTCCGGTCGGTGCTACATCTATTGTCAAGTAGCAGTACTGATAGTTCCACTACTCGATGCTAGATGCTAAGAGTCTTTTTGGTACTAAAACTGATGTATGGAGTGAGCACTCTATGTATTTTTTTCTCTATGTTTAAAGGCATAAGATTAATTTACCTTAGAAATGTTTGATAGTATACCTACTTTGTGTATAGTACCTATAGTAGACACGCGCCGGTCCAAAGTCGCGGTTGGCAATCTGCCAATGTCAGTTTGGACTTAAAATAGAGCGTTCAGAACCAGCTGACAATTTCTACATGGCTATAAGTTCAACACTCTGGAACGGAACTACATCTTTCAGTAAATACATTTTTATCAATAACATCTTGAAAAATACGAAAATAAATATAAGTAAGGTAAACGTACGGGTGCTCGACGCGGTCCTACATGTCATCTTGAAACTGAAGTCATTGTCAATAGAGGTGACAGCAGGGTGTCATCTATTGGGCACTAGCTTGTCGAGCACTAGGTACAGTGGCGTAGCTAGGCCTGGGCGAATGGGGCCCTCGCCCACGGCCTCGCACTTAGAGGGGCCTCGCAAAGCCAATCTTTTTATTACCATGAGAATACACATTGAAAACGGCCTCGCATTTGTGGTTTCGCCCACGGCTAGATTAGTTCACGCTACGCCACTGACTAGGTACGTTTACCTTACCTATTTTATTTTCGTCACATCTGAAACAGTAACGCGTTACCTGACGATATGATGCCGTGCAAAAAGGTAAACAGTTCCGTTCAAGGTCGAATTTAATGCATCCCAAATGGGAACCCGTAACCGCCCGTATTAGCCAAATATAATTAGGAACAGAGCCGTTAATAGAGTAGGTAGCACAACACAATAGAGTATTTGACTGTATTTATAAAATAAATCATTTTACACGATGCATGAAATAAAGCACCAGAAGATTAATAGACGTAGACAGCAATTATTTTTAGACTCAATTTCGTTTTTAAATCCGTATAAAACTATAAAGAGTTATTTGATTGTGACGTCACATTGCTAGTGTTTCATATAAATTCCATAGTAGCAAAATCGTTTTGACAGTGCGAAAAAAGAAACTGATTTGACTAGTAGTCAAATACCCTATTTCATGACCTGACGGGTAAGACCGTCTACAAGCTCTTACGTCGCTTCTTCACATGCCCTACTCACAGAGAAGGTAGAGCAGAAGGAGCGAAGCTCTTCCTTTCTGACTGTGTCTGAGCCAAGTGCGTATACAAATGCGAAAGTTTTTGCCCTATGATTTACATGATACAATTTGTAAGTGGTTTTTAAGAAATTATCCTGTTGACTGTACTTATAGTTTGGCCAGGGACAGAGGGACTATCTCATTTCAAACAGAGACAGAGAGTATCATACTGTATTTGTCTTAAGCTAGTAGTAGCACCCAAAAGAAAGGAATGAATTTAGTTTTTCGTGCTTATTTATAAACTTGGTTTGCTTGGTTTGGTCATGCCCTCCCATTCCGAAGGCCGTATAATTCTTTTTAAATCGATATCATAGATGGCGCTATATGTCACAATCGGCGATAACGAAATTTTTATCTTACAGATTAAGATGTATTAAGAGACATTTAAAGTGTCATAAATTAAAAACATTATAAATGAAATACAAACATTAATAACAACACGAATTCAATGCATTTATTTTTCGAAATTTGAAATCACAATTATATCGCGACTGACTACGTTATGAACAACAGCGCAGGACAGTTATGTGGAGCTGTCGAAGTAATATTGAATATTCTCACTAGATGGAGCCACCACGGTTCTAATATGTGGAGTTTGATTTAGAATAATTACATTTGAGTTATGAATTACGAAATTTAGTACATAATGTAAAAAAAATAGATCGGTCAATAAACAGGCCTACTCTAAATGAGTACCTATTTTTTTAAAAGTAGGCCTGACGTTAAAATATAAATTAAAAAAACTCGTAAGCCGATGTTTTTCAAAAGAAATGAATGCTTTGTTTTTAAACACAATGCAAGTTTTTATTTCGCTTGATGTCCAAGTCAAACGCACATTTTACTCCTTTATTGACCGACGCGTTTGCGAAGGTCTCCGTTTTAACTCGCGCCAAATTTCGTTTGAGGAGAACGTTCTCCTCGGTTTAATTCTCAACCGATTCTCATCAAATTTTGTGACCAGATTCTAGGATAAAATAGTTTTTTTTTTAATGTGATTATTTCAAAATTGCGGAAACAAATATGTAGTCGTATCAATATTATAAGAGCATTTCTTTTCTTTTTCAGATATATTTACAGTGCTTGGCAAAAATGTAGAAATGTTGTATAGGCGGTATTTAGATATGTATGTAGGTTTTTACTCGAATATAAGTAGCCAAATTTCGTCAAATTGGCTAAGTGCTATCATGGCGCAGTTTGCAAACAGTTGCTTTGATGCATGGAGGTTCCAAGTTCGAACCCCAGTAAAGTGCGCTGCTAACTTTTTGTAAATTTTTACACTTATATTATTGTATTATGTATTATTATTTGTGCAAAGCACGGGTTAAACGTATTCGTTTCATTTTTCCAATCTTTTATAAACTTTTTGTTAATTTAGTTTTTCTAAATAATTCTAAACGGCGTACCCATATATTTTTTATTCAGTTTTAAGCTATGCTCGCGAGGTCTACAGTTTATTAATTTCCTTGTTGTAAACGATGATCGGCTTAAACCGCGAAAATCGAAGTTTGTAAACTTCATGAGGTAGAACAAACTAAATTGACAGCGATTTTGATAACACAGACTATGCAAGTGTTCTTTTAATTACATAATCTAATAGAAGTTTGATGTTTAAAATAACACTAATAAAATATGCTTGGTATGACTCATGCAACTATCTCTGTCACTCGAATTACAACTTAATGTGAGTAAAAGAGCCCAAAATTTGCAATATTCGGTGTTCGCGGGTCGCGGGGCCTGCCTAGTCGAATTTTTGTTGACGGACAAACTCCGACAATGACTGCACTCATGACTACGACGGGAAGTATGGGGGTGGTCATGATTTGGTCATGGACTGGCCACGGTGTGACATGTGAGTTATCCTTGAAAAAAATGCTACCTAGGTGTTCGTATTTCCAATGCAAGGTCATGACCGCCATGACTGGTCAAAAGTCGATGTTTCGCTTCTAAACTGAACACAGTGCGCGTTTGCAAACTTGAATTGACAATACGGTGTGTTATATCTATAGGTTTGTATTTATTTTTAATTTAATACGAGTACTTATGTCCTCAATCGCTCCAGCGTCTCAAGGCCGCACAGCGACGTGCACACGCACACTCGGATTAAGTACTAATTGTAAGGTGCGTCTGTGTGCTTACGAAAACTACCATACAACTAGGTACATAGGCGTGAACGCTGAACGCCACAGTCATTCGTGCCGTCCTCTTCTTCTTTCTAATAGGAGCGACAGGGACAGCATGCACGGTTTGAAACTTCTAACAGTTCTAACCATGTTAATAAAAGAGGGACGGGCAATATATCTCGCCGCGAGATACTGTCGTGCCTATCATGGGCTAGCCCGGCTGTAAATATTTGTTTTTAGTGCAAATATTTCCTTTTTGTATTTTAAAATACTACAAAATAAATCGTGTTACTGCCGTTTGTACGAGAATGTAAATTTTTAACATGAAATAAATGTTTAATAAATAAATAAATATTATAGGGACATTCTTACACAAATTGACTAACGATACAAATGTGTAATATACAATTAATACTTAAATACACAGAAAATATCCATAACTCAAGAACAAATATCTGTCTCATTATATAAATAAATAACACTTTATTTTCAATATAAAAAAATCGATCGAGTAGGTAATTCAAGGTAACTTTTTTTGTAACGTTGTGGACCTGCTACTTACGGGTTAAACACCCTGACCATGGAAACCGGCATACCCTTATTATTTTCCCTCCTCTTTTTTATTTCTGAGACTTGGTGCGCGACTGACACTATCAATAGCTGGCGCGCTCGAGTAACATTTTTAATAACTAATCCGTTTTGTATATATATTTTCTTAGGTACAGTCAGCAGCAGAAGTTGCTAAGCGGGCGAGGCGTTCATAATTACCTTGACGCGCTCTTATTCACTTAACAATAAAGTCGCGTCAAGATTATTTTGAACACCTCGCCCGCTTAGCAACTATTGCTGCTGACTGTACATGATAGGACAAGTACGGCTACCATTAATTGACATTTGACTTTTACGCCACCGACTGCGTGAACTCGATCGCACCAATACATCAATGCGAGTGCGAGCGAGATAGACTGCGATCGACTTCATGCAGTCGCTAGCGTACCTAAACGTCAAATGCCAACTCATGATAGCCGTAGCGAATAAGCTACAAAACTTTTAGTAGTTAAATAAAAAAATGAATAAATCGGAAATACAATTAGTTTATTTATTAATTTAAAAGCATGGCAAAAAAAACGTTACACACATTTTTTATTGCAATATTACGAAATAGAATGTAAAACACGCAAAGCAACGTACATATATGGGGCATTATCTATGAAAAGGGACCTTATTGTCGATGGCGATTACGCCGCACAGCGTCGCGCGGCATTGTATTTATATCAGAGCATCGTTAATAACGGCGTAAGCGCCATCGACAATAAGGTCCCTTTTCATAGATAACGTCACATATGCTACTTAGGACGGTGCGCTTTTTTAGTATGGGATTGGCGGATTGGGTATCTGCATGTACTATGTAAGTACTAGTATTTTATGGGGCATTATCTATGAAAAGGGACCTTATTGTCGATGGCGCTTACGACGCACGGCGTGGCGCGGCATTGTATTTATACCGGAGCATCGTTGATAACGATGTAGGCGCCATCGACAATAAGGTCCCTTTTCATGGATAACGTCACATATGATCTGTGATCCTTACAAAATACCTACTCCTTCCTTTCCTATATACATGGTCTTTTTAGGGTTCCGTACCCAAAGGGTAAAAACGGGACCCTATTACTAAGACTCCGCTGTCCGTCCGTTCGTCCGTCTGTCTGTCACCAGGCTATATCTCACGAACCGTGATAGCTAGACAGTTGAAATTTTCACAGATGATGTATTTCTGTTGCCGCTATAACAACAAATACTAAAAATAGAATAAAATAAAGATTTAAGTGGGGCTCCCATACAACAAACGTGATTTTTGACCGAAGTTAAGCAACGTCGGGCGGGGTCAGTACTTGGATGGGTGACCGTTTTTTTGCTTGTTTTGGCTCGACTCGATATTTGTTTATGGTGCGGAACCCTCCGTGCGCGAGTCCGACTCGCACTTGGCCGGTTTTTTATTTCATAATAAATCTAAGAAAATACCGCGTAGTATTATATCTATATCTCTAGGTACTAATATGGGGCATTATCTATGAAAAGGGACCTTATTGTCGATGGCGCTTACGCCGCACGGCGTCGCGTGGCCTTTTATTTATATCTGAACATCGTCAATAATGGCGTAAGCGCCATCGACAATAAGATCCATTTTCATAGATAACGTCACATATATATTTAGATTTTAATATGCGCATATTTTTTCAAGTTATTACTTTCGATTTTATTTAACGGACGTTAAAAATAGATTGTTTCGTCGGCGCGACCTTGGGCTTTGGGCCTCTCAAGGCCATGTGGACGGCACGCGGCAATGCAACGCTTAGCTCCAAGAATTATTTTATTAAAACAGATCATACCGCAATGCCGTGTTCTTTCTGCCCTAATGTGAAGCATAGGTACCTACTAGATACCTTCAAACCAGCATAAGAGTCCTCTTTGATTATGCATTATTATTGTGTATCTCAAAGTCACAGTTATGCTGGTTTACCCGAACGCTTGTCGTGCTGATTTGCCGAAGCAAGGTAAGCGATAAGAATACGACCTGTGATTTGTAACGAAACTTTGACGCCTTCGCCTATACTAAAGTAGGTACCCATTCAAACTTCTATTTACAATACAAAAAAATTAACAAAAAAATTAAAAAGTCAAATTGATTTCATAATCGTAAATTATGATATGTAAATAAATTTCAATTTTGTCGCCGATGGCTGAGACGCCATCTAGTAATGATTGACCTTAAAAATGAATGTGATGTGTAGGTTTAGTCCGTGAAAGCTACAACAGATGTCGCGCGAGAGGTGTTTTGACGCCATTTCAACGCATGTTTGTCGTAAGAGTTTTATTAGCTCCGAGGGGCTCCGTGCGCCATCTAGTTTGTTACTGTGAACTAAAAAATTGCCTACAAGTATTTGCTACTTAGGACGGTGCGCGTTTTTAGTATGGGATTGGGTATCTGTACTAGTATTATATGATCTGTGGTTTGGTATTATAGAATAGGTACCTAATCTGAGATTAGCAACCTGCGAGTCCACCTTACAGTTCATTAGCACGACATTATTAATCGAATAAAGCATAATTATTATAATTAGTCATCACGACTCCACGACTTCGCTGTTTTCACACCAAGTCGAACAAAACCCATTGTTGGAGCGAGCGTGTCATCAAAACAACGAGAATGGTGCGAACATAGTAAGGTCCGGTTTATGAAACTACTGTGTTTAAATGCGACTTTGCTAGAATGCCTATATATTATTCGAAGGACCAAAATGAAGTGGATTACATATGTATATGTATATTTATTTAAACACGTATTTCTCGTTGTTTCTTTATTATTAATATAAAATACATGCTTCTAGTACAAATCTAAATCGAAAAGTCGCATTCTTTTTATATATGGCATTGTGTATATAAGTAGAAAATCAATATAACTAAAACGCAGAAGAATTTAATACCGAACAAGACTACTGTTTTTATGCGACTTTGTCTGCTAGAATGCCTATCCCTCTTCTTCCTCGCGTTGTCCCGGCATTTTCCTGGGTCTGCTAGAATGCCTATATTATGTTATTTCGCAGTCTTCCAAAAACTACAGTGAAACCTGGATAATTGCAATCTCAAAGGACCGGCAATTTTTTGTCAATTAACCAGGTTTTTCAATTAAGCAGGCCGTGCCAATTAACGAGGTTCAAAAAATCGTTGTGTCAATTATAGAGGTTCTCATTAATAGAGGTTGCATTCTGACAAATTGCTTTTATGGAGGTGCAAATAACAATTGAAAGCAGATTTACAAGCTTACATTCTGGGTTTCTGGTCTTTATATTATGTAACTTGCACTTTTACACTACATTAATTACTACTTTATTTTCTTATAGTCATTTGGGTTTTAAAAAAAATCCCTTCAATTGTAGAAGAAAGTGAAATTGGAATGTAAAAAGCATACTATGTTTTTGATTTAATCAACACTATTTCACCTACTACACTCCGTGATAGATAGCCAATAAATAAATTGACTTCCGGATGATGATTTAAAATAAAATTATCATTGCTATTAAAATATTGTTTCTGCTCTCTACAAGTCTACATTCTTTCAATTACAGAGGTAATAAGTAAGACTTGTTTCAATAATAGAGGTAATGAGAAGAGCTAAAATAACGGATTTTTTAGCACAGTGTCAATTATAGAGGTCTTAGTTGCAATGTGGTCAATTACAGAGGCAAAATTCCGAAAAGCAATTAAATCTAAATTGCAATTATAGAGGTTCCAAAATTTCAATTATAGAGGCCTTTTGGTCTCAAGGGACCGGGACCGGACCTTTGGTTGCAATTATTGAGGTTTTGCATTTATCCAGATGTCAATTAACCAGGTTTCACTGTATATAAAAAGACACAACGGCATATAAGTATGTATTTGTTATTCAGTACCCCTAGCGTAAATTTTATTCGATAGCGTGATGAGACGTACGCGTAAGTTCATCATCATATCATCATGAACTTAGTTATTCTCTTGTTGGGGTGCCGTATATTCCAGCTTTTCCTATCTTACGCCAGCTTCTCCAACGTTTACCTATTACCTATATTTTAAAAACCATATGGAATATGCAATAGGTATTGGTAAATATTTTCCTTCTGGTAATGAATCATTACGTTAAGTATACCTACTATTTATGTACCAAATAAACAAATGATTAATGTTTGGTATAAGGAAGGAAACCTTAAGGAAACTGTCAAACTGAAAGTATTTTTAAACATGTCTACGAGTGTATACCCTGACCTCTTGACAAATACATCAATAACTTGTGGTTTTATGTTTTACATTGTATACATATATGTCACCGTAAAGTTGTAAACACTCGTCAGTTTATAATCTCGCTAGTTAAATTAAGAACTGACGATAGGGAGACTATAAATTAATTAACCTAACCTACGTTAGATATGGGTTCACAATCTTACGGTGTCATATACAAGATGTTACACCAGCCCCTGAAAGTGGCATGGGTACACGTTGTATATTAGGCATAGGTCATACCTACTGAGCAACTTTTACTATGGGACCAACCCCGAAATCGCGAAAAAAAATTGACTCTCCCATACATTTTGGCTGGCTGATACTGTAGATATCTTGTATGGGAGTGTCAATTTTCTCATCGCAATTTCGGGGTTGGTCCCATAGTAAATAAAGTTCCTCAGTATGACCTATACAACGAGTACCCACCCCACTTTCAGTGGCTGGTGTAAGTGATGTAACACGTTGTATGTGACATGACATATGACCATAGACTAGGAATCCTCTAGACGGAGTTTAGATCAATTATTTCATGAACCCGATGCTGCCAAAAATACTGGGGTGCGGGGGACGAGATGAGCGAGTCCCGTGCCGTGATTGGTCCGTTCAAAGACACGGACGTCACACAACGACACTTTGACTCGAAGATGGAGTAAAACTACCGTATATTTGTGGCAGAGGCGGTAGCGCTACTATCTCCTAGTGAGTATTATATTCTTTGGCTACTATGTTCAGTCTAGAGGATGTCTCGTCTGTGCATATGACGGAATGGCAGAAAAGTCACGAAAAGGCACGTGATTATTTCCATACATTATTTAAGATTCGATTGGCGCTTATCAACGATAAAAAAATAATAATAAATAAATAAAATAATCTTTATTGCAACTTTGAGTGGTTACATAGCATTGGTTCCTGGCTCTCAAAGTAGGTGTCCCTGTGTCTCAAGAGCCAGTTCCTTCCCAATTACAAGCGTCAGTAATGTTACAAGTTAGACATTTTATATTTCAGTTTCAACAATATTAAAATTAAAATTAAAGAAAGATAATCTAAACATGCGAAACTATGATGTGTGTACGCGCGCGTGTGTGAGTATTCTGTATGTCTGATTTTTAGAATATGTGTGTGTTTATGTGTGTTTACGCGCGTGTGTTATTTTAGATTGTATGTACTAGAACACGCTTCGTAATAGCTCTTCCGCTTTAGTATAATTTAATGATTTTAACCAAGTCTTGATTTTGTTTTTTAATTGAAAATTACTAATGGTGTTTATATTAAGGGTATTGTTTGCTTTATTATATAAGTTGGGTGCCAAAAAAGATAAATGCCTTTTAGACCATGCACTATTACAGCGAGGTACGGGGTAGTGAGCTATGCGTTTGTTGCCAAGTGTGATTGTAGGTGCTAGTAGGTGTAGGTGCTAACGATGCCAAGATACTTACAAGTTGCTATTGCAGTTGCCAGCCAGGGATATGGCGGGGGTCTGCCACGGCAGCTCCTGAGCCTGCTGCTGGAAGCCTACGTTCCTGGTGACGTGGAGCGAGCTGGTGGAGGATTTGGGGCTCGGAGCCCCGGGGGAGGGCTCCCGCATCTGCGTGAACAGCTCCGTCACCTGGGTTTGGATAAAATAATAACGATAAAATACTTAAATTGATAAGATGATAACTTATATAAATAAAACGGCCCTAATAAATAATTGGTTGGTGCCCAGAAGGCTGGCCGCATTACCCCTCTGGATAGATAGTAATGCTATGTCCGTTATCTGAGCAAAATATTGGCCAGCCCTCTGGTCACTCGGTTGGCGCCACAGACAATCCAACCTCTAGACATAGCATAGTCGCGCTACCCCCTCTGCCACACATACGGTAGCGTTACTCCATCTTCGAGTCAATCCCGTGCCGTGATTGGTCCGTGTCTTTGAACGGACCAATCACGGCACGGGATTCGCTTACCTCGTCCCCCCGCAACCCCGTATTTTTGGCAGCATCGGTTTCATGAAATAATTGGCCTAAGCTCAGTCTAGAGGTTGGATAGTCAGTGGTTGGCGCTAACGCTATTATTAACGGCGCTCCAATGCTATTGCGGCGCTATGCGACGTAAACGCCAGCCCCCAAAGGTACCTTTTCCGTGGAACGTCACATATATCTCTATCTCCCAATGCAGTCTGCCTCTTTCGTAATTCGTATCGTAAGCATTATTGTCTTAAGGGGCCCACTGATTAACAGTCCGCCGGACGATATCGGCCTGTCAGTTAGAACAAAAAGTTGACAGTTCCGAACAACTGACAGGCCGATATCGTCCGGCGGACTGTTAATCAGTGGGGCCCTTTAGAGCATTAAGATTATTGTAGGTACATCAGTTATAAAAGTAGTGGTAATGACAATGTGTAGCGTAGTGAGCGAATTAACAATTAACATATTGATAGTGCGTCAGAGGCGCCCTGTCTAGCGAATGTCAAGGCAACCAATCATGGCAATTGGTTGTTGACATACGTTTAGATACAACGTACGCCGCGTACACGCAAATAACATTCAATCAAGATTTATTGATCAAAGTATCGCAAAATAGTATGTGTTATTTATTTTCTTCAGTGCTAAATTCGCTATGAAAATATCTGTTTGTAAGTTGTTTTTAAAATAATACAATGATGGTGGCAAACAGGAATACGGCCCGCCCGATGGTAAGCGGTAACCGTAGCCCATGGATGCCTGTGACGTCAGCAAAAGATATGTTTTACAATTGTCGCACCTGTCACCGTGGCGAAATAGGAGCCTGGTGCTCGACACGGTACCAGTACATGTCATCATGAAACTTAAGTCATTGTCAATAGAGGCACAGATCATATAATACTAGTACAGATACCCAATCCCATACTAAAAACGCGCACCGTCCTAAGTAGCAAATACTTGTAGGCAATTTTTTAGTTCACAGTAACAAACTAGATGGCGCACGGAGCCCCTCGGAGCTAATAAAACTCTTACGACAAACATGCGTTGAAATGGCGTCAAAACACCTCTCGCGCGACATCTGTTGTAGCTTTCACGGACTAAACCTACACATCACATTCATTTTTAAGGTCAATCATTACTAGATGGCGTCTCAGCCATCGGCGACAAAATTGAAATTTATTTACATATCATAATTTACGATTATGAAATCAATTTGACTTTTTAATTTTTTTGTTAATTTTTTTGTATTGTAAATAGAAGTTTGAATGGGTACCTACTTTAGTATAGGCGAAGGCGTCAAAGTTTCGTTACAAATCACAGGTCGTATTCTTATCGCTTACCTTGCTTCGGCAAATCAGCACGACAAGCGTTCGGGTAAACCAGCATAACTGTGACTTTGAGATACACAATAATAATGCATAATCAAAGAGGACTCTTATGCTGGTTTGAAGGTATCTAGTAGGTACCTATGCTTCACATTAGGGCAGAAAGAACACGGCATTGCGGTATGATCTGTTTTAATAAAATAATTCTTGGAGCTAAGCGTTGCATTGCCGCGTGCCGTCCACATGGCCTTGAGAGGCCCAAAGCCCAAGGTCGCGCCGACGAAACAATCTATTTTTAACGTCCGTTAAATAAAATCGAAAGTAATAACTTGAAAAAATATGCGCATATTAAAATCTAAATATATATGTGACGTTATCTATGAAAATGGATCTTATTGTCGATGGCGCTTACGCCATTATTGACGATGTTCAGATATAAATAAAAGGCCACGCGACGCCGTGCGGCGTAAGCGCCATCGACAATAAGGTCCCTTTTCATAGATAATGCCCCATATTAGTACCTAGAGATATAGATATAATACTACGCGGTATTTTCTTAGATTTATTATGAAATAAAAAACCGGCCAAGTGCGAGTCGGACTCGCGCACGGAGGGTTCCGCACCATAAACAAATATCGAGTCGAGCCAAAACAAGCAAAAAAACGGTCACCCATCCAAGTACTGACCCCGCCCGACGTTGCTTAACTTCGGTCAAAAATCACGTTTGTTGTATGGGAGCCCCACTTAAATCTTTATTTTATTCTATTTTTAGTATTTGTTGTTATAGCGGCAACAGAAATACATCATCTGTGAAAATTTCAACTGTCTAGCTATCACGGTTCGTGAGATATAGCCTGGTGACAGACAGACGGACGAACGGACGGACAGCGGAGTCTTAGTAATAGGGTCCCGTTTTTACCCTTTGGGTACGGAACCCTAAAAAGACCATGTATATAGGAAAGGAAGGAGTAGGTATTTTGTAAGGATCACAGATCATATGTGACGTTATCCATGAAAAGGGACCTTATTGTCGATGGCGCCTACATCGTTATCAACGATGCTCCGGTATAAATACAATGCCGCGCCACGCCGTGCGTCGTAAGCGCCATCGACAATAAGGTCCCTTTTCATAGATAATGCCCCATAAAATACTAGTACTTACATAGTACATGCAGATACCCAATCCGCCAATCCCATACTAAAAAAGCGCACCGTCCTAAGTAGCATATGTGACGTTATCTATGAAAAGGGACCTTATTGTCGATGGCGCTTACGCCGTTATTAACGATGCTCTGATATAAATACAATGCCGCGCGACGCTGTGCGGCGTAATCGCCATCGACAATAAGGTCCCTTTTCATAGATAATGCCCCATATATGTACGTTGCTTTGCGTGTTTTACATTCTATTTCGTAATATTGCAATAAAAAATGTGTGTAACGTTTTTTTTGCCATGCTTTTAAATTAATAAATAAACTAATTGTATTTCCGATTTATTCATTTTTTTATTTAACTACTAAAAGTTTTGTAGCTTATTCGCTACGGCTATCATGAGTTGGCATTTGACGTTTAGGTACGCTAGCGACTGCATGAAGTCGATCGCAGTCTATCTCGCTCGCACTCGCATTGATGTATTGGTGCGATCGAGTTCACGCAGTCGGTGGCGTAAAAGTCAAATGTCAATTAATGGTAGCCGTACTTGTCCTATCATGTACAGTCAGCAGCAATAGTTGCTAAGCGGGCGAGGTGTTCAAAATAATCTTGACGCGACTTTATTGTTAAGTGAATAAGAGCGCGTCAAGGTAATTATGAACGCCTCGCCCGCTTAGCAACTTCTGCTGCTGACTGTACCTAAGAAAATATATATACAAAACGGATTAGTTATTAAAAATGTTACTCGAGCGCGCCAGCTATTGATAGTGTCAGTCGCGCACCAAGTCTCAGAAATAAAAAAGAGGAGGGAAAATAATAAGGGTATGCCGGTTTCCATGGTCAGGGTGTTTAACCCGTAAGTAGCAGGTCCACAACGTTACAAAAAAAGTTACCTTGAATTACCTACTCGATCGATTTTTTTATATTGAAAATAAAGTGTTATTTATTTATATAATGAGACAGATATTTGTTCTTGAGTTATGGATATTTTCTGTGTATTTAAGTATTAATTGTATATTACACATTTGTATCGTTAGTCAATTTGTGTAAGAATGTCCCTATAATATTTATTTATTTATTAAACATTTATTTCATGTTAAAAATTTACATTCTCGTACAAACGGCAGTAACACGATTTATTTTGTAGTATTTTAAAATACAAAAAGGAAATATTTGCACTAAAAACAAATATTTACAGCCGGGCTAGCCCATGATAGGCACGACAGTATCTCGCGGCGAGATATATTGCCCGTCCCTCTTTTATTAACATGGTTAGAACTGTTAGAAGTTTCAAACCGTGCATGCTGTCCCTGTCGCTCCTATTAGAAAGAAGAAGAGGACGGCACGAATGACTGTGGCGTTCAGCGTTCACGCCTATGTACCTAGTTGTATGGTAGTTTTCGTAAGCACACAGACGCACCTTACAATTAGTACTTAATCCGAGTGTGCGTGTGCACGTCGCTGTGCGGCCTTGAGACGCTGGAGCGATTGAGGACATAAGTACTCGTATTAAATTAAAAATAAATACAAACCTATAGATATAACACACCGTATTGTCAATTCAAGTTTGCAAACGCGCACTGTGTTCAGTTTAGAAGCGAAACATCGACTTTTGACCAGTCATGGCGGTCATGACCTTGCATTGGAAATACGAACACCTAGGTAGCATTTTTTTCAAGGATAACTCACATGTCACACCGTGGCCAGTCCATGACCAAATCATGACCACCCCCATACTTCCCGTCGTAGTCATGAGTGCAGTCATTGTCGGAGTTTGTCCGTCAACAAAAATTCGACTAGGCAGGCCCCGCGACCCGCGAACACCGAATATTGCAAATTTTGGGCTCTTTTACTCACATTAAGTTGTAATTCGAGTGACAGAGATAGTTGCATGAGTCATACCAAGCATATTTTATTAGTGTTATTTTAAACATCAAACTTCTATTAGATTATGTAATTAAAAGAACACTTGCATAGTCTGTGTTATCAAAATCGCTGTCAATTTAGTTTGTTCTACCTCATGAAGTTTACAAACTTCGATTTTCGCGGTTTAAGCCGATCATCGTTTACAACAAGGAAATTAATAAACTGTAGACCTCGCGAGCATAGCTTAAAACTGAATAAAAAATATATGGGTACGCCGTTTAGAATTATTTAGAAAAACTAAATTAACAAAAAGTTTATAAAAGATTGGAAAAATGAAACGAATACGTTTAACCCGTGCTTTGCACAAATAATAATACATAATACAATAATATAAGTGTAAAAATTTACAAAAAGTTAGCAGCGCACTTTACTGGGGTTCGAACTTGGAACCTCCATGCATCAAAGCAACTGTTTGCAAACTGCGCCATGATAGCACTTAGCCAATTTGACGAAATTTGGCTACTTATATTCGAGTAAAAACCTACATACATATCTAAATACCGCCTATACAACATTTCTACATTTTTGCCAAGCACTGTAAATATATCTGAAAAAGAAAAGAAATGCTCTTATAATATTGATACGACTACATATTTGTTTCCGCAATTTTGAAATAATCACATTAAAAAAAAAACTATTTTATCCTAGAATCTGGTCACAAAATTTGATGAGAATCGGTTGAGAATTAAACCGAGGAGAACGTTCTCCTCAAACGAAATTTGGCGCGAGTTAAAACGGAGACCTTCGCAAACGCGTCGGTCAATAAAGGAGTAAAATGTGCGTTTGACTTGGACATCAAGCGAAATAAAAACTTGCATTGTGTTTAAAAACAAAGCATTCATTTCTTTTGAAAAACATCGGCTTACGAGTTTTTTTAATTTATATTTTAACGTCAGGCCTACTTTTAAAAAAATAGGTACTCATTTAGAGTAGGCCTGTTTATTGACCGATCTATTTTTTTTACATTATGTACTAAATTTCGTAATTCATAACTCAAATGTAATTATTCTAAATCAAACTCCACATATTAGAACCGTGGTGGCTCCATCTAGTGAGAATATTCAATATTACTTCGACAGCTCCACATAACTGTCCTGCGCTGTTGTTCATAACGTAGTCAGTCGCGATATAATTGTGATTTCAAATTTCGAAAAATAAATGCATTGAATTCGTGTTGTTATTAATGTTTGTATTTCATTTATAATGTTTTTAATTTATGACACTTTAAATGTCTCTTAATACATCTTAATCTGTAAGATAAAAATTTCGTTATCGCCGATTGTGACATATAGCGCCATCTATGATATCGATTTAAAAAGAATTATACGGCCTTCGGAATGGGAGGGCATGATAGAGGTGACAGTAGGGTGTCATCTATTGGGCATTAGCATGTCGAACACTAGTACGTTTACCTTAGTTATCTATAAAAGCGCTACGATTTTTCAAACACTCTGCTATAGTAGTTAAACCTACTGCACCAGTTTGTGTCAACTGTTGTTAGGTCCTCGACATTAGTACAGATACAGTATAGCTATGTCCATACATCAAGTAATCACAGACGCAGTTACGCACCAAACCCTGTCATTTATTAGACTATGTCATTACTATGAGCATCATGGCTTTATTCAGTTAGTTGTTAGGGTCAACAGAATAAGCAGAAATCGAGCAATTGACGGTGAAATGAAAACTAACAGTTGTAATTAAACTAGTGGCTCTGTGAGCTGTAGGTCTCGCGAGCATACCTTAAAATATAAAAGGTCTATGGCTTAAAACTGAATATGTGTAATGTAAACTTGTAAAGCCCGACCAGGAATATATGATCACGCGCCATGGAACAGTTTCAACTTAACTGGAACTTCAATTTCACTGGAACTAATTTTTTCATAAACTTGGTCAATTAGATCTTGTCAGTAGAAAAAGGCGGCGAAAAATGTAGGCGCGAAGGGATATCGTCCTATAGAAAATTTGAATTTCGCGCCTTTTTTTACTGACAAGATTTGGTTGTACTATACTATATATATACTGAACTGTCACCCTATACATGAGAATAACAGCGCCCTCTTGACAATGATCATATATTACTGGTCAGGATTTACCTATGACTCCGCCATTTAAAAAAAAAACAAAATCTTAATTGACAAAAAAATATTCAATCATTGAACCTGCAATTTGAATGGGATTTTGCGGATTTAGCTTTTAGAGTCTGTTCGGAAATAGAAGAGTCTTGGAATGTATTGGGCCCCATACATTCCACGACTCTTCTTGTTCCGAACACTCGTGGACTCGAATTGAAAGGAATTTGATGCTGATGTTGTGGCATCACATTAATTGCTGTATCAATTAGCCTGATTCATTTATAACGGCTTTTGGGATTTCACAAGTACCAATGAGTTTTTTCCAAACTTATAGTATTTTTCAAACTCGACGGGTATGCCGACAGATGTCATCTCAATACAATTTTGCGAGATTTCGCGTTTTTAGGTTATACATTATGTGGAGATGACATCTGTGACATCTGTCACACTACCCATTGATTTAGAAAAACACTATAATATGTAGAGTTAGCAATACTATTTAGGCTCCGTCACACAGGCGCGTTTTGCTGGCGGGGTGTGAGCGGGGCGCGACGCGAGCGCCTCGCGCGCGCGATCTGCGCGTGGCCGCATCGCCCCGCCGGCGCGCCGCGCGCTTCCCCCGCTTTGATCGCGCCCGCGCAGTCACACACAACCGCGCCGCTCTCATCGAGTCCCGCGCTCGCAAAACGCGCCTGTGTGACGGAGCCTTTAGCTGCCACAAGCTAATAAAAGATTTAGGTATCTTTGCATACAGCATCAACAAACATCCAAAAACAAGACGGGTAGACGAAATCCGCTTAACCTTAGGGCCTTACTGGTCCATATAGGGCCTATGCCAAAAGGCACACCGAACTGCGGGACATATTGTAGTTTGTAAAAAAAAAGATAATATCTACTTAATAACCATTGTACCTAAGGATTGGAAATAAATGGCTATATAGATAGTAGATGCAACGCAGGGGGGGAGAGGGTACCTTTGTAGGTATACATATGTATACCTTTGTATATGTACTAGGTACTTCTAATTATTGGCAACCCTAGGAAAATCACGTGCCTAGTGTTAACTGCAGTCTATTATTTGCCAGCGTGCAGTTGCATTTTGCATTCATCATTGTTTTACTTTACCCAAGGTCTGTTTGAGTATAAGATTAAACATAGGTACATATTGCTCAAAGGTTGACTGGAAGAGATCCCTTATACTCCTTATAGCGATAAGTTCGCCCTTCTACTTGTATACTTTCTGTTTAATTTACCACTATAATTTATTAACAAACAAGATATATACAGTGGTATTACTAAAAGAAATTTAATCTGTTTAATAGTATCTTAACCTGTCCGACTAGGCCAGAAAGCCGCCAAATTATTAATTTCAAAAATGGCTTTCTTAAGGTTATGGCTTCAGCATCGAAAAATTCAACCGATGCTTTGGCTTGCCCGGTTTGGCTCAGGAATCACTCTATTGATAGGTGAAAACCACATGAAAATCCGTTCAGTAGTTTGTGAGATTATCACGAACATACTCGTACAGACCGACAGATTGTTTTATAATATGTATTAGTGATATAGTAGTGTAACTACGTAAAAAAACACAAATAAAAATATTTACTAAAAATAATTTGATCTGTTCCCTAATCAAATAAACCTATTTGATAGTACCATACGCATAAATATCCTGTTTGGGTCTGACATCGCTTATGCTGATAAAAACGCAATAACATCCCAATTTAGAAACCCATAAGTGTTCGATATCAATCGTATTGGATTACCGTTTATCATACAGACACCAATAGGGAGTATTACTGCAATGTTTTGCCGCCAGAGTGCAGCACTAGCGACTTAAGTATAAGGTATAACATAGAGTAACTTATACATACTGTACCTTAAACTATTTTTTGACAAGTTTTCACAGACAATCAAATATGACATTGATACATCAAGGCGGTTTGTTTACAAAGGGCCTACCGGGAAACGCGAAATCGAAACTCAGCTATCTGCCTCTTTATCGCTCGAATATGCAAGAGGGATAGAGAGGTTAGATAACAACATTTCGACTCTCTCGTTTGCGGTAGACCCTTAGATTGTGACTGATTGTGGTAGTGGCGCCCGCTACGCAGTTTCGCGTAATATTCCCTATTGGGGCCTAATCTATCGTGGTTAAAGAGGATAGTGGTCGCTTATACAAACATAGTCCCCATTTTCCTCCCCGGGTATTTTTCAATACAAATTATTGCAGGTATATTGATCATAGCTACGCCCCTTTGTTTGACTTTTTTCGATTTTTTATTATTATAAAAGTTAGGAGCGAAAAAAAGTCTATACAAATTCTAACCTAAACTCTTAAAATATGTTATTAAAAATCAAAAATAATCAAAAAGGGGCATAGCTATGGATAATATAGGTACGTCATATCGCCTAATTTTTTTTCTATAATATTAATATCAGGAGAGAAAAATGGCAGATGGATCGCCTGAGTAAGCAATTCCCGTTGCCCATAGACACCCGCAACATTTACCTATTCAACGAGACAATATAAAAAAATATTGTTTATTTGACGTATAAATCAAGTTTATTTAAATAAATATCACACTAACAAGCTCACACAGTTAATTGAACGACAAAAAAATGTTAACATTTAAATGATAAATCATAAGCAATTTAACCACCTAATTAAATAAACAAGTTTTAAATCTTTGACGTAAAGGGGCCCACTGATTAACAGTCCGCCGGACGGTATATAATGAAACTCGCATGCGAGTTCTCGCTCCGTCTAAACTTCTAAAGTTTTGAAGTGACTTGGAATTACATATCTGAATACATGCATTACGCGTTTTTATACAAGGGGGCAAAGTTATTGTTTTACTCCTCGTGCTTATTGATACCCGAGCTATAGTTCGTTTTTTTAGCATTAGAAAGAACTTGAAAGAAGGTAAGCGGATTTGACATGTCTTTTAATTGAAAAACACTTTTTAAAAATCAATAACTGTTACTTATGAAAGCAGAAGACTATAAAAGATCGTATTAGATTCATAATTGTTACATGTTTACCGTAACTAATTTTTAAAATGTGTTTTTCAATTAAAAGACACATCAAGATTGTTTACCTTATTTCTAATGCTAAAAAAACGAACTAACAGTAACGAAGTAACAGATTCCAAAAGTTGAAAAAAGTGAAATTTTGAGCTTTGCGACTTTTGCGAGAGTTACAAGGTATGGGGGCTAAACAATTAAGTATCGCTAAGTGACACACATTTTCTTTAACTACACCATCGCGTGGAAAGTAGTAATTGTAAAACATTGCAAATCAAATACAATTAAATACTATTTTAAGTATTTATCATTCAATATCATCACTTAAAACTCAATCCCACCAGCCAACATGAGGAAAACCCAAAAGCATCTAATTCTTTGCCACTCTTGTGGATAAAATACCATTTTTTCAACCGTTTTTGAAAAATAAGTAAAGGCCCCTGTGTCCTGTTTATCAAAAGCTTGTAACTTGTAATACAAGCGGATGTCACTTTTGACAGCTTTTGTTAGAAAGGGACTTCCACTTGTATTACAAGTTACAAGATTTTGAGAAACAGGCCCCTGGTGTGGTTAAAAAAAATTTATGCGCATATCGCCTAAAATTAAGGCCACGTTAACGTTTGTACCTCTATAAATGATTTTTGGAATTAGCCGTAATTATTAAATAAAGTTTGTTTACAAACTTGTCAAGATAGGTACTTTTATCTTTTTTATTTAAAAAGTTAAATCAAGTTATTAAATTGTTAAGAAATTCACACTAAAACTGTGTTAATTTAAATAAAAAAAATGTTAAAAAACACGCACAAAGCAAAAATACCATGTGCTTTATGTTGATAGCCGACGTGTCAGAGTGAGAGCCGAATAGTGGCTTCTCTTTCGGATTCATGATTTATCTGTGAAGCAAACATGTTTTTTTAAAATAAATTAAATCTTAGAATTAAATAGGTACTTGTAGTTTAAGCCCTTAGAGCCACCTCACACTAACGCTACGGCTTACGTAGGCGGACAACGCGCGAAAGCGGCGCGGCGCGGCGCGGCGCGGCGAGGATGAAACAAACCGTTGATACGTATAGGTATGTCCTACTCGTACGTGAGCGATTTAGACGTGAATGCCGCGCGGCGGCCGCGCGGCGTTCGCGCGTTGTTCGCCTACGTAAGACGTAGCGTCAGCGTCTCCCGAGCGCTGGCGTCTAGTCAACTCTATGGCTGCTGCTCGACGCAACGTTCGCGCAAACTCTTGCGCAGCGACGCCATTTTCCATAGCGCTGACTAGACACCGACGCCCAAAAGACGCTAAGTGTGGGGTGGCACTAAAGAGGAAGAGGTAAAGTTTTACTTAAGAGCCCATCAACGTGCACACTAGCGCCACTGCTAAATAATCGTGATTATTTCAATTTAACGAACTATATTTAAAAAAGGGGGCCGCTACGTACTGTATCTTGTATTAAAGTACCTTTTGAATACATCAAACTAGTTTCTATGTTGCTGGATACGTCAATCTATAAACTCAAAACAACCGTTTTAACTTTGGACGCATAGATTGAAGAATCCAGCAAATTTAAATATATTTCGTTAAATTCAAATAATCGCGATAATTTAGCAGTGGCGCTAGTGTGCACGTTACATAGACATAGACATAGAATGCGTTGATGGGCTCTTAAAGATAAAACCTAAATTAATTGTGAAACGTTTTCTGCAAACGATTGTCATCTTGGCTAGACCCTCTGAACTCACGTCTCATTAAACTTGTTGTTTTGTTTCCAAGTTGACAGGCCACGTAAGTATTTACCTATCTACTTAAGCAAATGTATTTAAATAATTTGAACAATATCCTATTATGTCATCACTTAAACATACGTTTTGCATAATCTGCCCACTGAACAGGAAATTACATAGAGTGTATTATTTTGACATGTTTTCGCTAAAATAATAATGTCGTTGTTGTTAGATACAGTCGAATTAACAAACATATTTACAAGCTAACGTTCCAAAAATATATTTTCACACCACCTATTCGGAAAAGAGCTTTTTCTTCCCTGCTAGGAGGGATCAAAATGGCACTTTTCCTCCCTGCTGGAGGGATCATAGTAACACTTTTCTGTTCTAGCACACTAGTTTTACATTTTTTTGCACATTATTTTTTTAGCTTAAATAATCTGTTTATGTTCAGATTGTGTCAACACTAAAGATTTTTTTATTTTCCTCATAGTTGATGTGAAAAGCAGTATGTGTCACACGGTATCAAAATTATTTCGTCTTGGGCGTTAACACTTGAATCCCTCATTACGCTCAGGATTCAATGTACGCCCTTGACGGAAATATATCATTTTGATCCCTTGTAACACAAACTACTATTACGCGCTTCACGGCACTAGTTGACAATAAGGTTGTGTACATTTTTTTTGTATTTTTTCCTTCACCGAAAAGCGATGGGAAATAGGGTGACTGATAGCAGTCACCCTATACTATAGAGTTATGGGCCACTACATAGTAATAATAGGCCTTTCCTAACAATAAGGTTTCAATTGGCTTGTTTCTTTCTGATTTGTTAGGAAAGGCCAATTACTACGTAGTGCTTGGTGCGTATGCCAAATTAAAACGGCAGATCAGAACGGTTGAGTCATTTGCTATCTTCTCATGCCTAGACAAAAAAATGCCCACGGTTTCACGGTTTTTTTTCACTACCGTAAATTGGGGTGAGTAGGGTCAAAACTGACATTCAAACCTCGATAACATTTTATTTTTACATATGCAAACTGAATGGTGTATATAATAAGTGTTCCGGAAGTTTGCATTTTAGTTTTTATTTTATTTTGGGTAGTTCCATTTCATAACTTTGACGATAAACAGGAAATCCCACCTCACTCCGTAGTCCCTCGTAATTGGGGTGAGATGGGATTTCATACAAAGGTGAATTTGGAAGATTGTTGGATCGATTTTTTTTTATTATGAGTATTGCTATAGCTCCATTTTAAATTGGAATACATTATTTTTGTAGCAGTAGCCTTAAAATTCCATCTCACCCCCCTTTCATCCCTTCTCTCCCCATTCATGACCCAACTCTTACCGCGAAACCTACACACCCCATTTTACGAAAAACTGGCGTAGAGCTGGAAAAAAAACGTGCGCATTTTTTTTTTCTAGGCCTGAGAAGATAGCAAATTTATGACTCAACCTATCTGCCATTTTAATTTGGCAAACGATGTACCAAACACCCTGATATAACAGTATAAATGAATAGTATCATCGGAATTTTCTCAAATAATGAAAACATCTGAAAATATCCACAGAAAATTATTTTCCGGGTTTTTTTTTATCAAGAGTATGTTTTCCTCAAGGTTTGCATTAGTTTTAAGAACAAGGAAGTTTCACGCGAAATATTATTTTCGTTGACTCTCAGAATCATTTTGGCAAGCGATCAAAATTTAACAATGGTAGACCAAAGGGCACTAGAAAAGTGATGGAAAACATAAATATATAAGCATAATATCACTGACAAGTTACTTATAATGTTATACAGTCAGAACCCCTATAGTTCGTTTTTTTAGCATTAGAAATAAGGTAAACAATCTTGATGTGTATTTTAATTGAAAAACACATTTTAAAAATAAGTTACGGCAAATATGTAACAATTATTAATCTAATACGATCATTTATATTCTTCTGCTTTCATAAGTAATAGTTTTTGATTTTTAAAAAGCGTTTTTCAATTAAAAGACATGTCAAGATCGCTTCCCTTCTTGCAAGTTCTTTCTAATGCTAAAAAAAACGAACTATAGTGTACATTTCACTCAATAGCGTGCGTTCGCGTTTCCGTTGTCTATTTTTGTAGGGGATTTTGAACAGCGCGCCAAGTGGGGCGTTTTGAAAACTCAAAATCCCATACAAAATGTCACTTAACGCAAAAATGGACGTCACGTCCTTACGTCACGCTCAGGATCAATAGTACCTAGCAGATATAATAACAAAGAAACTATCAGAAAATTTTAAACTTTTATATATTCAATCTCATAATATAAATTCAACATTATTCGGAGCACAGGAATTATGGATTATTAATTATAAGTGAAAACTGCTTTGGCTTATGTTTCAACTATATATTTTACTTTATTGTATTTTTTTGTGTTGTATGTTTCCCAAATAAATAAAACAACCGCTGGTCATGCGGTCGCATGATTGGCCGTGCCGACGACGCAGAGTGTGGCTCCTCTACACTCTACACGATGGCCCAGCGCTGGACTAGCGAGATGGCCATGCGCTGGTTGAGAGCACGCACTATGCAGTGGCGTAGCGTGAACTAATCTAGCCGTGGGCGAAATCGCATTTGCGAGGCCCTTTTCTTTCATTGTGCCCGAAGGGGCCGAGCGAGGCCCCTCTTGGGGCGCGAGACCGTGGGCGACGGCCCACTTCGCCCACGCCTAGCTACGCCACTGGCACTATGGAACGAACCACGTGTACCTAGATGCGTTCGCACTATCGCTGGCCCACTACTATTGATGTGCGGATGATAAACCGACACCGCGGCCGTCCCGCAGCGCCATAAGCCATCCGACACCACTACCCTCTCTACACGCTGGCCAATCTTAGTGGGCCAGTATGAGGCCCATCGTGTAGAGGAGCCATAAACGACGTTGAACGAACGATAATGAACTTAGACGAAACTAGTTTTACATAATGCGTGCGTCCAAAATTGTGACGTTCCACGGGTAAAGGCACCTGATGGCGGTTGGCGCTTACGCCGCATTATTATTGGAGCGTGGTTTATAACAGCGTAAGCGCTGACCGCCATAAGGTACCTTACCCGTGGAACGTCACTTAATGTTAGTCAACACAATATAGGTAGGTATGTAGTAGTTTTCTGAAGCTTCGGCAAGCTGCCAAGATCAGGTTAACGTGTTTAGCAAGGTCATGATCATTTGTCAAAAGTATTCATTGATTGTATTGGATATTGGATGTACTATCACGCTCCGCGATTGTTGAGCCATTTAGGGTCCTAGCACAGAATAAATAATAGTACTAAGTACAGAAGACTCACTCTCTAATAAAACGCGTCTGTTACGATCAGCACAGATATGGCCGCTAGGTGGCGACAACGCCACGCGCGGCTTATGGCTTTCCCCAAAATTGGGGCCGAACGGATGTACAAAAGTACATCCGTTCGGCCCCAATTTTCGTCGCTTTGCTACAGGTAGCTAAAAAGCTACCTGTAGCAAAGCGACGAAATCGCGGAGTAAGACACGCCTGGTCCTAGCTAAATTGGTTTTTCAATACTTGAGAGGCCTTTGCCCAGCAGTGGAAGTGGAGTGGCTTAGAAAAAAATGGTTTAAGAATATATTTGTGACGTTCCACGGCAAAAGGTACCTTATGGCACTTGGCGCTTACGTCGCATAGCGCCGCAATAATAATAGCGCGCGGCGGCGGAGCGGCGTTAATAATAGCGTAAGCGCCAACGGCCATAAGGTACCTTTAACCGTGGAACGTCACATTTTTCTAAAAGAATATTACATACTTAACCCTATAAAATTTATAAAAGTATTATTTTCCGTGTATATAACTCTGACCTCTGAGCTAGGTCAAATTCGTGGAATATTTACGTTATTATGATATGACATGAATAAACATAGGTATGTATGTTACTTAGCAAGGCCATAGATTGTAGGTTACATTTCTGCATATACATTATACTCTCGTTTAGTTAGGCCATGCGTTGTCGACGTTGTCTGATAATCTTTATCTGTTATAAAAAAATCTTCCATCAAATTTATGATGATTTTGCTAATGTCAAAAGTGGACGCTGCAAAAGCCACGATGGATTGCCGGGTGTTGACTAAATAATGGTTAAACGCGTTTGATTACTATTTTATTTATTTATGAGTGCAAACTTTAGTGCACATAAAATAAGGACACTGATTATTATAGCGGGCTTAATGCCTTTAAGGCATTCTATATCAGTCAACCAAAAAGAGAATTTTCATTTCAAATTAAAGTGCACTGCATAATAAGCTATCAATATTATCTACACTTCAATAACGCATTCACAGCCAATGTTTCCGTAGCCCTACGCCCGTAGCTGATCTCAGCGTTTTCCGACTTTGTAGAGGAAAGCGACTACAAACCGAGAACCCGCCGACCGGGTTACCGGCACTCAATGTGATAAACAAAAAAATATCTACGAGACGACGCCATTCTGAAGTTCAACAGGAAAAACTTGTCTTTTAATGTCAAAATAAAGGAACTGTTAATTTTAAAACAAAACAACAACAAACCAATATGACGTAACTTTTAAATTATTTGATTTTCAATAGGTAGCCGTATGAACAACATGGACAATTATGATTTATTTGTTTACGTTTCACAAGCCATATAAATGAACAATATTGAATAAAATATTTCTAATAGTACCATTCCCATTGTTATTTATGTGTCAATTACTGTATAGACGTAGGCAAAAGCAGCTCAGTGGGCTATAGTTAATGGTTAATATGACATATATTAGACCTCGGTGATTTAGCCTAAATAAATAAACCTTACATTTGTGTACTTTTATGCTCATATCTGTGTTTATGATACCTGAATAGTCTTGTAAGTTATTATTTGTATATGTACTAATAACACTCTCATGGGCTTCGCCTGAAATAAATTATTATAAACATATTAGGCATCACCTCACCCGTCTTTATTTTTTACCGCATTCAAGATTTCTATTTTGCGAGAGAACTACTTTCAAATTTCGGGATACATGGTTAACATTTGAGACATGTATTATGTAGATACTAAGCTTTTATTCGGTTGATTTTCATAAACATTCATTATTTTCTGTAACGGGACATTTTTTAACCAGCACAATGACCCTACAACACGTGCGACACACTGAATGTCATTTGAAGACTTCCCTGGTATTGTTTTGCTGATGCGTCGAAAACAACACGCAGTTCGATAGCATCGTTTTGTTCCTTAAGCACAACGTGATGGGGAAGCAACTGCCTACTAAGTGTAGTGCAGTAGTGAGTCAACAATATAATAACAAATCGAATTTGTCATGTCACAGCCTCGTCAGTCCCCTTGTACTTGTACAAGTACAAATTAAATTCGAGTTTTGAACTCGTAAAAAAAAAAAAAAAAAATTCCAAATTCAAAAGCGCCAAAATTGCCCTGGGTCTTACGAGGATAAGTTAGTGATGCTTGGTAATGTCACTAGGCAGTGACATTTACCAAGCATTCGTAGGCACGAAGAACGACATTTTACCTGAGTTATTGATGTTTTGCATGTATATAAGTAGTTATATGTCATTTATATTGTCGTCTAGTACCCACAACATAAGCCTTATTGAGATTAATATCGATCTGTATAAAATTGATCTATAATATTTTATTTTATAAGTATGTTCATACGTCACGTTCATATATATGGTAACGACACCCATTATTTACGCAATAAAAGAAAATAACTTTGACCTTCGTTTGAAAACAATATGACCACGCTGTCAATACAAATTATGTTTGAAAACATTGTTTTGGCAGTTAAACTATGAACCTAAAATAATACAAATCTTGGCGCGTTTCGTTCTACGTCAACACAACAGTGCGTCGCGTTTTGGCGCGAAAGTAAAAAAAAACGCAAGTTACCTACCTATTTGTTAATAGACATATCGACTTAAAATAGGTGAAAGTTGATTATTAATTTTCGTCATTTTCGTAAAAAGTTACCCTTTTTGTGATATTGTATTTAATACTTGCTAAAAAGGAAAATACTTACGCGGTAAAGTTGTTCTATAAATCATTTACAGCATTTTACACCATCACTGCCACATTCACAATAAAAACTATTTGACGCTCAAAACTCTTAAAACAAACACATACAAAAACAACTACGTACACAGCTCTAATACGTATTTTATAAATACGAAAATATGTAAATTTAATACGCGTATAGTGACACTAAAAAAACATACTGAAACTGTTCCATAAGTGGAAATATATTAAGTCCATTTCACAAGCCGCCAGTATTAGGACGACTCCGAGCCAGAATTCTAAATTTGAAATTTGCGAGGCCGTTCGAAACACGGCCGTCTGGTGCCCTAGCGGATAACACACTGAATTCAACATGGCGTCTTGGCACTGTTTCTCCGTCAATTAATCACTTATTAAATATTAATTCACAGACACTGTTGTAATTATGTTGTTAACTTTGTTTGGAAAATGATGAAATTGTAACAAGTAATATCAATTTCTAATGGTTACTAAAATGAAACATAACTTTTACAAAGTTTTTTTAACATATATTTTTTTATTGCAGCGAACTTTAGAAATGGCACTAAGGTTTTTTTTTAATTCACTATTTTCAAGAACACTTAACTGTCACTTTTTAGGAATGTTAATTACAATTTTGATACGAAGTGTTTTTTTTCTTACTAGCAAAATAATGTATTACCAGTAACGCTGGTCAGTTTGGACTAATCAAAGTCATATCGAATACTATTTCAAGCCAAGGATTTGATATTGTAGATCGACACTACTTAATCAATATTTATATCATATAGTACAGGTTTTTGAATGTCAATGTCTATAAATAAGAGTGGAATTATTATTTTGATCGTTGATTATTATTTTGGATCTTTATATTTTAGTTTGCTCAAATTGTTTGTTGAAATAAAAACAAATTAAAATATTTTGTTTTTTTTTCTAATACCTACTTCTAATAGTAGTTTGCGTTTGTTTTGAATATTTTCATTCATACGTATTACTATAGGTTATTCAGGAGTTTTTTTTTTGTAGAGCAGCCAGCAGAAAGTTATGGCCTATGGGAAATATTAGCGATCTGACAGTCAGTATCTATCAAATAATATAAAAATGAACGTAAAAATATAATATTTCTCCACGTCACCGTCGTGCGCTGTAATTTTAGAGCTCCACCGTGCAGTTCACTGCGCCAACGCATTGCAACTATGCGCGAAATTATTAAGGTATTTTTTCTTACTATAAAGAATAGAATAGAATAGAATAGAAAAATCTTTATTCAAAAACGCTTAATTTAAACTTAACTAATAAAAACACTGACATAGATTGGTTATAAAGCGTTCCTGAAATGGTCTCCACTCAGCTTCATGTCAAGGAACCTTTGAAGTCCCCGACGCTGGTCTTCCGTGGAAACCCTTTCGAGAGAGCGCAACTATAAGCTATACAATTTAAATTAAATATAATACTACAGTTATACAAATTAAATTAAATATAATTTAGTTAAATTATTAAGACTATTGATCCACAATAAAACTGTAAAAACTATTGACCCATACAGTAACAGTAAGTCATACTTGTGTTTGTGTTACTTGTAAAATTAGTTTCACAAAGAAGAAAGAAACACATAGGCACACAAAAAGAAGAATTAGCACAGACTTCTAACCACGGTTTTTCTGTACACTTAAAATGATTTTTTTGTAATTATTTTTAAACGAATTCACTGACAATGAGTTCCTAAGAGGAGGCGGTATATTGTTCCAGCATTTCGTGGCAGAGTATTTAAAGCTGCCACGAAATGCGGCGGTGCTGTGCCGTGGACAAAGCAAACGAGTAGCTCCCCTAATATGCCTTTGTGAAAAAGTTAATTTTTCGTAAAGATATTGTGGCGTCATTGTCTTTACAATACCAAAAAGCATACAGGCGAAATGCAATGCACGTCGCGACTCCATATTCATTAACCCACTGTTATTTAGGTAAGGAGTAACATGGCTTCGAGGTGGAATGTAAAAACAAAAACGTGCACATGCATTCTGCATACGCTGTATTAGCTTTTTGGTTTTTGACAACAGACAGCCACCTATAACAGTATCGGCATAATTGAGTTTTGACAATATCAAAGATTCACACAGAGATATTCTGACTTCAGTACTCAAATACCTACGTACGTTATATAATATTTTGAGTCTATAAAAACATACTCGACAGGTCTCTACTACATGGTTGTGAAATCTAAGGTTACCGTCCATGAGCACTCCCAAGTTCCTTACTTCTGCTACCTGCTCAATACATTGACCCCCGACTTCAATCGTGGGGTTTTGGTTTAGAATCTTGCGCCTCTGTTTCTCAGTACCCAATATTAGAAACTTGGACTTTTGAGGGTTTAAAACTAGGCTATTTTTGTTGGACCACTGGGTTATTCGATCCAAATCATCATTAATTTTATTTATTGCACATGACATTTCATTTGGCTTACAAGATAGGTACAACTGTATATCGTCAGCATACATGTGATAAGCACAGTGCTTAATACTTTTCACAATATCCGCGCTATATAAAATATATAGAATTGGACCCAAAATCGAACCCTGGGGCACGCCACGGGAGACAAGAGAGGCATCAGAAAGCTGATAGTTACCTTTTTCATCAACTAAATGTACCCTTTGCCGACGATCACTTAAATAGCTAGAGAACCATCTCAAAGACGAACTCTGAAATCCGTAATACGCGAGCTTAGAAAGAAGTAAATTATGATCTATAGTATCAAAGGCACGGGAGAAGTCAAGCAATACCATAATTGATCCGTTTCCTGCATCAATATCTGTCAAAATGTCATCAATGACGTCTAGCAAGGCAGTTGACGTACTACGCCCCGCCCTAAAACCGGATTGCTTTGATGGCAGGATACCGTTAGCTTCAAGAAATTCAGTCACTTGCTGGCTTACCACTTTCTCGATAACCTTCGACAAGAAGGGCAGAGGCAAATAAGCAATAAAGGAGGCAAATAAGCAGGCGAATCGCTCAATAGTAAGCAAATACCGTCGCCCATGGACACCAGCAACACCAGACACCCACAAAATTAATATTTTACGGTCTATGCCGTAAAAATCTCGTAACGGCGTAGATACAGTATACTGTATACTAATTTGCAATATTTAATATCGTTCGTTAACCACATAGTGTAAACACGCGTAAGTGAATCATCCTAACTGGCATAGCTTACTCTTAAACAGCCAGCACAGTCAGACCAAGCTAACGCTATGCCCTGTTACCGACTATACCCCGTTTTTTTGTGTTTCTGTGACAAAAAAAGTTTGCTGTGACTTATTTTTCAAAAGTGTTTTTAATCAATATCGTGTAGTCTTTTTCTAATGCTATAATACCTACCGAAGTATAATAGGCAAGCGACGAAATAAGGAAGCGCCGCATGAACGTCAAATTTCAATGATGTATTTTAAAATGACATAATGGAATAGGTATAACTAAATATTTTAATTGGCCAAGTTTCCTTATTTATAATGATTCAATATTTTTGTATTGAATAAACTAGGTATATATCCTTATAGTTCGTGTTTTTAGCATTAGAAAGAACTTGCAAGAAGGTAAGCGATCGTGACATGTCTTTTAAATGAAAAACGCTTTTTAAAAATCAAAAACTATTACTTATGAAAGCAGAAGAATATAAATGATCGTATTAGATTCATAATTGTTACATATTTGCCGTAACTTATTTTTAAAATGTGTTTTTCAATTAAAAGACACATCAAGATTGTTTACCTTATTTCCAATGCTAAAAAAAACGAACTATAGGTTTCATCACTACATAAGTATATTTGAACGGTCTATTACTCCGTAATATACTTATTAGTTTAAGTATAGGTAGGTACATGTACTACTTATATTTTACTCTGTAACTGTCAATCTCAACCACGATAAGGGTAAAATGTTGAAATCTCTCTAAAAATTTTCTTGGCAGGATCAAGAATGTATTTCCCCAATTTCAAATTCAAAAGTTATCCCGGAGTTAGTGGTAGTGATTAGAGACACCTACACATATTATAAAGTGCAAAATATTAGGTGAATAAACTTGCATACAATGGCTGAGTATGCGCTTCGGGTTAGTGACACTACTGGACGAAAATAAACAGGTACATTAGATGTAGGAACTGTAAATTTGGTAACTGTACTGACTGTCGTAATGCATTTATCGAAATGGAATGGTTTTTTCCTGGAAATTTTAGAAATGTTTAAATGGTGAGGAAATATTCCGTCCGTTTTTCATAAACATTCAGTTTAAAATTTTGAGGAATTAGTTTATATGATAATGAGGTTTATTTTTAGCAAATTAACACAGTAAAAATATTTGATCAAACACTTAAAGTCAAAACATTTTTATATAAATAAGTCTTGTATTTATTTAAAAGATAACTCATGTTTTATATGTATTATTTATTTAATGACCAATTTTTTCCCAAATCTTAATCCAGCTAGAGTTAATTAGGTAAGGGTACAGTCATCCGCAATCATATGTTACTATTCGAAGGCCGCAAAAATATGTGACACGCTCGTATGGCTCTACAAATAAGATCGTGTCAGATATTTTTGCGGCCTTCGTTGTGTATACAGGATGGTATGGTCCAAACATAGACGTCTAAAATTTTTTTTAGATTCCTCACATCGTGGGCTATCAGAATATAACTAAAACTTTGACTTTTGACTTTTTTTTCAACTCGCAGCCAAGTGAGGATGCTGATTTTTTTAACAACTGCGCCGTTTGTAAATGATTATGTTACGAAAAGAAACATATCAAAAAAGTTGAATAGTTTTTATTTTAATACATTAATTGGTTCGCCCGGGAATTTCTTAACAAAAGTTCAAAGTTCAAAAATTCATAACTCGAAAACTACGAAAAATCGGCTAACATACATGGGGTATATTCTGATAGTAATTAATGTGAGGAATGTAAAAAAAAATTTTGGACGTCTATGTTTGGACCATAACATAACATATTATTGCAGGTGACTGTACACCGATAGATTAGGCCCGAGAACACGTATACTGGGTCAACCAAATCTTGTCATTATCATTAAATAGGAACAAAAAAAACTATACTCATCCTTTTGCTCTTATTTGCTCTGAGAAGACTGAGTCAAACTGTTTCCATTCAAGCATCGTTAATAGCATATCATGGATATGTACATTCAATTTTAAGGTATGGCATAACAATCTGGGGATACTGCACTGATAAACATAATGTATTCATTGTACAAAAGCGCTGCATTAAAGCCATATTTTCAGTTCATCCTAGAGATTCATGCCGTCCATATTTTATAAAACATAACATTCTTACTTTTCCCAGTCTCTATATTTATGAAGTTTCTGTTTTCGTCCACAAATATAAATATCTATTCACGGATAATAACTCAGTGGGTTCCCGCGTAACTAGACCTAAATACAAACACAGATTGCCTAAGCCATATGTAAACTTGTCACTCACTGCAAAAAACGCCTATATTATGTGTATCACAATATATAATAAGTTACCTGATCGTTTTAAAGATATGGATCTCAAACTATTCAAATCAAACACAAAAATGTGGCTTATTGAAAAATGTTTTTACAGTGTTAATGACTATTTAAGTTACTCATAAGTAATTGTAGTATTTAGGTAATATATAAATATATGTGTTGCAAATGTATGTACACCTGAAAAGGTAAAGTCTCAGTGTAACGAATGTGTAATTGTATTTTCGACCTGCAATGTAACCTGATTCTTATATACAATAATAAAACTTTTTTCTTTTGGGTGCTAGTACTAGTGTTAGACAAAGATAGTATGATTCTCTCTGAGCAACAGACCGCCACACATGTGCCATAAATATAAGAAATAAAGATAAACTAGATATACCATCAAGTAACTTACAAATTAGTAATAGGAGCCCTCACGTAATGACTATAAGAATTTATAATTACCTTCCAAAAGAAATAACTAAAGAGCAAACTTACACAAAATTCGTTACCAACCTAAAAACCTACCTAATAGACCACAGTTTTTACTCTCTGCAAGAGTTTTTCAATGCAAATAAGTATAATTCTAAGATATTAAATTAATATTTTTGTTATATTTAATATGCGTAGAAAAAGATGTTTATTGTACCTTTCTTATTGTGTATATTTTATATTTTGTAATTGCAATACCCTTGCAGGGTAACATGTAGTAACTATTGTACCTTTAGAGTAAGACCTGTACACCAACATGTGCGCAATAAAGATTCTATTCTATTCTATTCTACGAGGGGTGTTCAAAATATTCTCGGTATGAGAATGAAAACAAACAAGTACGAAAAGTTTGATATTTTTATTTTTCAATATACTCCCCCCCTATGTTCATACACTTAAAAGATCGATCAATTATTTTTTTAAATCCTGCATAAAAATATTTTTTTATCTTTGGTGTAAAAATGCTCCTCCACTGCCGCCTTCAATGCTTCATCATCGGAAAATTTATTTCCACGCAGATCCTTTTTAAGATTGGGGAACAAAAAGAAGTCGCTGGGGGCTAAGTCCGGACTATACGGTGGGTGAGTAACAGTTTCAAACCCACATTCAACAATAGCTGCCTTGGCAATATGAGCAGTATGGACGGGGGCGTTGTCATGCAGAAGCATAACACCTTTGGTTAACTTTCCTCGCCTCTTTTCTTTGATTGCATCCTTTAATTGACGTAGAATGTTAGCGTAGTACTGTCCTGTGATATTTACACCTTTTTCTTTATAATCGATCAGTAATACTCCTTCACAATCCCAAAATATCGTGGCCATGACCTTGCCAGCTGAAGGGATGACCTTGAACTTCTTGGGATGAGCTGAACCCTTAATGTGCCATTGCATGGACTCTTGTTTACTCTCTGGGTCATAATGATGAACCCAGGTTTCATCTCCAGTAACTATTCTTTGCAGCACCTCATCAGGATTTTCACCGCACAGGTCAATAAAATCGGAACAACAAGCTACACGCATGTCTTTTTGAAGCCGAGTCAGCATTCGCGGAACCCATCTTGCACTTACTTTTGACATATTAAGATGGTCATGGATAATATCATGTACGGTACCAATAGAGAGATTGGTTACTTGTGCTATAGATTTTACCTTCACTCGACCATCTTCCAATATAAGTTTTTCCACTTTATCAATATTTTCTTGTGAAGTAGCTACTACAGGTCGGCCAGGTCTAGGGTCGTCTTCAACACTCTCCCTTCCACGTTTAAACTCGCTTGACCACTTTTGAATGGTAGATAAAGAAGGAGCAGACTCACGGTAAACACAATCCATTTCCTCTTTTATGGTTTTTTGATTTTTACCCTGTTTTGTCAAGAATTTTATCACGCATCGATGTTCTAATTTAGTTAACATTGTCAATTCCCACATGATGTTCATGTTTGTTCAGCAATTGCAGAAAAACAAAAGAACATCTCGGTTCGAATTATACTTTTTTTTAATGTCAATGAATAAACCTTAGCGGCCAGTAACGAAAGAAATTTTAGAAAAGGTTGTAAGATATCAATACCGAGAATATTTTGAACGCCCCTCGTATGTTTGAAATCAAACAGACCTTTGACACACTATAGTAAACTACGACGTAGTGTACGTAGTAACTTCAGAGAAAGCGCTGTTTCATCTAATCTGTAGTCTATGATAAAATTGGTGATCTATCAAATACATGGCGTGACACACACGGTGATTGATCTTCTGTAAACAACTCATATGCATAACAAAATGTAACCATGTATATAAAATTACCAAAATAACAATATACAAAACATAGGTACTTCACTTTTGAATTTTGTTTGTAATTGTGGAATAGACAAGTAGGTAGGAATAGTTTAAGTCATAGACTGACATAGACAATCGGGTCTGAAATAAATATTTTTGTAGTCTATTAAGCATATTATTTAATATAAGAAAAGATTTTTATATTTATTTGCAGATATACATATAAATAAATAAATAAATATCAGGGGACATCTTACACAGATCAACCTAGCCCCAAACTAAGCAAAGCTTGTACTATATGTAGGTGCTAGGCGACGATATACATACTTATATAGAAACATACTTATATCATAGAAAACACCCATGAGGCACAGGAACAAATATCTGTGCTCATCACACAAATAAATGCCCTTACCGGGATTCGAACCCAGGACCATCGGCTTCACAGGCAGGTTCACTACCCACTAGGCCAGACCGGTCGTCGTAATTATTAAATAAATATACTTAATATTGCCACGGTTCGCAGTATTTTTACCCTTACTACGTTATACGAAGTTGGACCTTGAAAAATATACCTACCCTGTACCTACAAAATACATGCCCAATCTTGCTTCGGGCTCTCAGGGTAATTGGAAATTTCCACAAAATTGTGTCGCCAAAAAGAGGCCAAGTCTCTTGACCTAATTAGTTACATGCATATCATCAGAACAGGAGCTACTTACGTTGAAAACGATGTGGTATTTCATTTGGTGCATGCAGATATAATTAACAAGGAGTGTTAACCGCGTGTTACTGAATACTCGTATATAGCTGTATATAAAATCTAGATGGATTTGTTATTTATAGTTTGTACTAAAACCTAACCTAAAAATATATTTATCCAAAAAATTATCGCTGGAACTGGTTTATACGAAAAAAGAAAAACAAATCTCACACTTACCACCGTCTCATAAATTAAACAAAATGTAAATATAGGTAGGTACTTATATGATATGCCGGTTTTTCCTTAAAATATAGATCACCTCCATACCTACCGAAGAATCGTGACTTCCTCGGACCTGGGACTAAGGTTTGCAATCCGGATCCGAAATGTATGAAATTATCCTGATCTGGATCGGATCCGCGGATCTTCCTATACATTTCGGATCCGTCGTGCAAACCCTACCTAGGGACAATGCCTTTTTGCTTTGAAAAGAGAGCAATGCAGTCTTCACCTGCAGGGTACAAATAGGTACCTATACAGGGTGCTTCCTGTAACAGGAGCAATAAATTAAACTGTAGGCTGTACTCCTCAAACTGACCAACATTTGTTCAGCAACTTTTGAAAATAACTCATGTTTTGATTTTTATTACACTTTTAAGTTTATTCTAAGACGCAATGTATTGCAAATTTTGTTATGTATAAAGCGTGACAAGCAACGTCAAATACACTGATATCAGCGTACATTGAAGGCAATATTTATTTTGTATGAAAAAGAGGAAGTCTAAAGGATTCATAATTTTTAAAAGTTGCTGAACAAATGTTGGTCGGTTTGAGGAGTACAGCCTTTAGTTTAATTTAACAGGAAGCACCCTGTATACTCTGGCACACCCAACATTGTCAGTAGAAAAAGTCAAAATAAAAAAAATTGTAGGCACAATGAGTTGACTTCCCATAGAAAATTTGAATTTGGCGCCTTTTCCTACTGTAGTGTGGAGTATGCTCCCCTCTCACTGTTCGTTACGTTACTATATAAGCATGTACCTAACAGACAATTTTATTAATGTATGTGTAATGTATGTATGTAATTAGACAGTATTATAACTACTTTTAAAATCAAATTTCTATCACACCTTATGTGTATTGCATGAATTCTATAGTAATTTAAATTGTATATTTTTAATGCGTTAATTATAAGATGTATTTTTTTTTAAAGATGTGTCCCGCCGTGTTTGTTGCCGGTCCCATATTGGGATACTCTCCTCCAATTGAGGGGGGATTTAAATCTTTTCGGTGCTGAGGTGTAGGGTTCAAGCCGGGTAACTTTATTTGACGTTCATAAGCGCATTGTAATTATGCCTACTTGAATAAACTATCTTTTTATCTTTATCTTTTTTTCTTTTATAATAAGCCTCTTACCGACAATAGTGGTTTCGCTTACACATCTCCCACATCACATGGCGATCCTGAGAAAGCAGGTGTGTCTGAGTATAGAACAATGCCTCTGGAATCCCCAGAACCTGGACCTGGCTTGCCCTGCTGGTGAGACTTACCTCTTGGACACTGTTCGCTTTGAAGAGGTAGCAGTGCAGCAGAGCCTCCTTCTCATTGAGGAGTATGTAGAACAGCTCGTCAGGTCTGCCTGGTACTTGGCTCGCCCTGCCGAAAGGTGGATAGGTTAGGCATGAGTTTATTAAGAAAAGGGACTACTTAATGCTTTTCCTCATCTCTATACAAACGTAGTTCATATTTTCCTATATATTAAGTTTTATTCACCCGGTTCGAAGGACCAAAAATGAAGTGGATTATGTATAGGTATGTATATTTATTTAAACACATATTTCTCGTTGTTTCTTTATTATTTGTATAAAATTCGTGCTTTTAGTACAAATCTAAATCAAAATGTCACATTATTTTTTATATGTCATTGTTTAAATCTAGAATAGTAGTTTATGCAACAGTGATATAATAAGGGTTCTTAAAATTCAAGGGTCGAAGTTACAAAACGAGACGTAGTCGAGTTTTGTAAAAAAAGACCCGAGAATTTTAAGAACCAATTATGAGCTGTTGCATACATTACTTTTTCTATGACAGCTGCAGCAAAAAAAAAAAAAATTATTTAAAAAAAATTGAGTTATTATTTAAAAAAAAAAGAGTTATTATTGTAAATGAAAACATACCTCTTTCAATCAAGATGATCGGAACTTGTATCTTTAAAAAAAATAAAGCAGTTGTATTATACTCATAAGATGACTGCTAGCAGTCATCTTATGAGCCTATAGACAAAGCATTCAAATGACATTGCTTTAGATATCACTGTCAGTCATTTAATTGACACATTTAAGTGCTGGAGTAGAAAAAATCAATAAACTAAATCGCAGAAGGTTTTAATACTGAACAAGTATGTTTACACAATTTTATCTACGTATATTGACCATAGCTATGCCCCTTTATTTGATTTCATTAGAGTTTATGATTATTTTAAGAGTTAGGAGCGAAAAACAAATTCCATACTCTTTAAACTCTCGTTATCAAACGACTTGCGACCCACTTCGGCTTCGCACGGGCTACCCTTTACAAAGTATACCTACACCTAAACCTTCCTCTAAGAATCACTCTATTGATAGGTGAAAACTGCATGAAAATCCGTTGAGTAGTTTTTGAGTTTATCGCGGACAAACAGACAGACGCGGCGGGGGACTTTGTTTTATAAGATGTAGGTATAGAAGGGGCATATCTGGGGTTCATAATATGTAGGTAGGTATGTACGTGGTATGTAGGTACATACATCAAATTGTATGTTCGATTACAATTTCATTTATGTTATTTTTGTAAGCTTCAATTTGTAAACATACCTACTCTGGTAAATAAACGATTTTGTATATTTATTTGCATTTTGTCTCAAATATAAAAGTACCTGATGATATCGACCAGCCTGTGAACGATAACTGGTTCAAAGTTCTCGTTGTAAGCCTTAAGGCAGCCATCTTCTATAGTTACGCTGAGCTACAACAAAAATATTTAAGACTTTATTTAAGGGGCTGATATTTGAATTTCGAGCGCTCAACATTTTAAAGTTTGCATGTCTTTGTGACAAAACATGTAGTTTTCTTTTTTTAAATTTGCATGACCTTTTGCACCATGTTTTAGCAAATAAATATCATTCTGATTCGATTTCGTGTGGCTTCCTCCAATTAACGAGTGTGGCCTGTAACCCGAGCAAAATAATTAAAACATGGATTGTACTCCTCAAACGATGACACTTTTGTTCAATAACTTTAAAAAAAATTGAAGTCTTTAAACTTCCTATTTTTCATACAAAATAAATATTATTTTCAATACGCCATTATCATTTTGATTGACGTTGCTAATTGCTTGTCTCGCCTTAAACATAACAAAATTCATAAATCATAATACATACCTACGTATTAAAAAAAACTTTAGTGTACTAAAAATCAAACCACAAGTTATTTTAAAAGTCGCTGAACAAATGTTTATTAGTTTTTACAGCCTACAGTTAAAATTTTTGCTCATAATACAGGCCACACCATATCTGCAGTATAGCCAGTATATCCACTATTTATCGCATTTAAATTCTACTAATAGAATTGAAAACGAGTGGTCAATACCACAAGATTCCCAATTTCTATTGTTCGTATTTCAAAAATACCAATTCGCCGTTTTGCACAGATTTTCGCACAGATAAATCAAGCGCTCGAAATTCAAAAATCGGCCCCCAGATTTCCGAAAATTGTTCAGGTCTGGACGGGCCTTTAAGTAGGTAACCTAATACCTAACCTGGCAAAAAAGACTACCGTAAAATGGGGTGAGTAGGCTTCGCGGGGACAGTTGGGTTATGAATGGGGAGAGGTTTGAAAGGGGGGTGAGATGGTTTTTTAAGGCTACTGCCACAAAAACAATGCATTCCAATTTAAATTGGAGCTATAGTAATACTCATAATAAAAAAAAAATCGATCCAACAATCTTCCAAAATCACCTTTGTATGAAAACCCAACTCACCCCAAATACGAGGGACTACGGGGTGAGGTGGGTTTTCCTGTTTATCGTCAAAGTTATGAAATGGAACTACCCAAAATAAAATAAAAACGAAAATACAAACTTCCGGAACACTTATTATATACACAATTCAGGTTGCATATGTTAAAGTAAAATGTTAACGAGGTTTGAATGTCAGTTTTGCACCTACTCACCCCATTTTACGGTAATGCTATAGATGGTCAAGCAAATCTTGTCAGTAGAAAAAGGCGCGAAATTCAAATTTTCTATGGGACGATATCCCTTCGCCCCTACATTTTTCAAATTTGCCGCCTTTTTCTACTGACAAGATTTGCTTGACCATCTATGGTTGGAATTTGACTTCAAGTCGCTACCTTGACAAAACAACTTTTGATTTTAATATTTAAGTCGGAAAATTCATCGTGCACGGTAGAGCACAAGTCAAGTTTGTACGTTCTCCTTTGGTTCTCCTCATGGTTTTAGCATTTTTCGAAAGTATTCTAAAATAAGAGACATTGGCTGTATTAGAATAAGCAGGTGAATATAGGCACTGGTTTTAACAAAAACCGCCAGCTTTCAACTTAGGAGAAAAAACTATTTTAAATAAACCTGAATACTGTTTTACTCACAAATTTGCTTCTCATCAATTATGCGCCCTACCTTTACCAGCGATCGAGATAAAGGGGATAGAGATGGAAATAGTCACGCATGCCGCATACGTCGTGTACACTAACGTAAATATGCACATCATTATTCGGAATAACTTTTGAAACAATTGAACCGACTTTATAAAGTATAAAAAGCCATTTATAAGGTTTTCATTAGCAACACGACTTTGCCAAATAATGCTTTACGAGAACAAATTCTTGAGTTACCTACTATTGAAATACAATACCAATGCCTTTGAAAATTTCTTTCGATTTCTGCAGTATTTAAAATTAGAGGCCAATTCAAAATTACATAGTGACATCAAACACAATAATTATAATTTTGCTGGTATCTGATGACCATACATGTATTGTATGTATGTATGTATGTATGTCACTTTATTGCACATAAACAGGTTTACATAAAATGGACAAAAACAAAACAAAAATAAGAATGTTATGTACAAAGGCGAACTTATCCCTAAAAGGGATCTCTTCCAGCTAACCTTGGGTATTGGTGCGATATTAGGTATCATTTTGATTTGTTAAACATATGAAGCTGAAAAACTGACCTTATCGTTAGTGCCACAAGTTCTAATTTCCTTCAACAACCACGGGAGCATGACAGTTGACAGGCGGCGGTCCGTGGCGGTGAAGCCAAGATACGTCACGGCTGTCAAACGAGTCTTCATGATTTCGTGGGTATTTGACAGGTATCGTGAACTCTTAGATGATTATTTAGCAAGCATCACGAAGGCTGTGGGTTAAGGCTGGAAAGAAAATAAAACTATTACTAAACTAGTGTAATAAGACTAATAAGATACCAAGGTAAATAAGCTGGGGGGAAAATATTTCTACGCTTAACTGACACTTTTTTGAGTAATTGTTGTGTAAAAAAGGTTCAGAAACTTTAAGGTACAATGTTAATACCTAAATTTATCTTCATCATCCCACAGTACGCTTAATAATGCTCACGCACGTAGAAAACTAAAATAAATACAATGTAATATTTTACTTTAATCATTGTCTAGTTTAATGTGATGGGGTAGGGACATGGACTGCCTGCTATAGTTAATTGGCCACTACATACTTAATTGACCACTCTCAACAATAAGGCTTCAATTGCCTTGTATCTTTCGAATTTGTTAGTGTAAGGCCTGAGTGGACGCTCGAGTTGGGCGTGCAGCGGGGCGGGGCGTGCGGCGTGCATGTTAAACAAATGCAAACGTATAGGAGCGGCCTTAGTGCACGCTGCTCACATCACTTGGGAGCTCGACGCCACGCTGCACGCCCCGCCGAACGCTCCGCTTCGAGCGTCCACTCAGGCCCACTTAGGATTAGGAGTGGCCAATAACTACGTAGTGGCCAATAACTATAGCAGACACCCTAGTCGAGTTTGGTTTGGTTGTCGTCTGAGACGCTATGAATAGTATAATAATAGTATAATAGTATTATAATCCTTGCATACCTACTACACAACACGATATAGGTAGGGAGGGATAGATTTGGTTATGATCGTAGGTTGCCAATGTTGCCATGGTTACGTACTAACAAACGTTGTTATGCAAAGTATGTACCTATAGTAGATGTAGGTATTTGCATTAAATTTCAACTTAATCCGATTACCGCCAATCAAGCGCATCTACATAACTACCTGTAGGTACCTATGGCTTACCGTAAGCGCAAATGGACATGCGTTCATGAAATAGGGACGTTTTACAACATTACAACTCTATTTTAATTCGACTTATTTCCATTTCTGTTATTATCTTATCTTTTTAAAAGAGTGATACGATACATTATATAGGTACCTACTTATAAACTTATATACTGAGCCTGTTTGGAAGTCTGGGCTTATTTAATAACACTGAGAAATACTTATTATAAACTACCATTATAAAGTAGGTATTCATATATTTAGTCTTAAATCTTATCGTGCAAAAGTAATGATTAACCCCGCGTGACGGCAAAAAAATCTTAGGAAAACTTGCAAAACTTGGCTGGTATACTTCTTAGTAGCTATACCTACTTTTCGACAGACATGTCATTTATTTCATTTCATTTATTTATTCTTAAACAATGCATTAAAAAACATAATTTGTTTCAAAGCTTGGTTACGTAAATGAAATGAAAATTTATGATTAGTGATTTTCCTCTTTGTAACAAAGAAATAGGAATCAATAAAATACCTAATACGTTCAATCATGAAATTAGAAAAATATTTTAATGTTCTCTTTAATTAAGTAATAAAACAGTGACACACATAAGTACCTGCCAATTAATTAATTACTTAATTGTTAATTAAGCTAAATATTACCAACCTTTAACGTGAGCCAATAACAATATAGAACAAATCACAGAAACTGTTCAAAACATGTTAATCCATTCACAAAATAAACATTAACAAACGAAATAAACGTGAAACCACAAACAAATCTTCAAATCAATAACTCTAACAATCTTTAACAAGAACTCCTCGATTTTATAACAACAACAATTTAAAGGCACGATTTTCCCACTTATTTCACTTACGTAATCATTTTAAAGCATATTTTTATTTGATTTCACACACGAAAACAGTATTGAATTTCAGTTTTCGTACTTCCAAAACAATAGATCGAAGGCTACTGAACTGAAAGTACTAAAACAGAAGGTGGAAAATTCTGTCCTCCTTGTCAGAAGCTTTGTTATAAACGCCATCTAGCCTTTAAATAAAACATTACGCTCTACGGCTCATAACCTACCTACACTTTTAAAAAATATTGCCATCTACCGATGAATAGCGGTACTAACTCTACAATCACATGTAAGTTGTTCTCGTTTGTAAGTTTCCTACAAAAATGGCGCTGTGATTAACGGAGCAATACGTTATCTAGCGGTGAATAGCAGAACTATGCCACACGTTTCTTACCATATATGTTAGTACAGACTGCCTCTACAAGATGGCGCTATAATCAAAGTTTCGTACCATACATATCGCATAAAAGATGGCGCTTTAATTATACCAAAAAATTATTACATTTTATTACTTTGTATTATAAAAACATAGTGGTTCAACCTAATTACATTTCATGTGTAGCATAAGCTTAAAAATCCACCTAGTTCCACAATTTATTTGATTGTAAAAATGTGGACGTTTGTATGTAGTGTATGCCTAGACGTTTTATATTTTTAATATCCTAATTAAATTAAGGTAGGCCTTTCACGCATTCCTCATTGTCTCATCAAAAGAGGGTACACGGTAACAGTAGTATGTCAATAACGACAAGTTTTTTCATTAATTGTGTCCAGTGTGTTAAGTTTAGTATGTTTGTACGAATAATATTGTTGTGATCAAAGGATTGTGTTAATCAGTGAAGGTTAGTAAAATAAATTAACTGTTATGTTATAATTTATAATATCTCTCAGTGATTTTCTGTGGTGTTCCAAGATCTTGAACGGAAGACCAGCTTCTCCATACAAACGTATTAGTCCCCATTATTCTCTCTGGATATCAGGTAGGCATGATAGAAAATTTTCTTACGCATTTTCAATATTTGATGTATTAAAGTATTAAGTAATAAGAGTTAAAGTTAGACCAGGTTAGGCAGGGATTTTAATAGCCCAGCCCAGACCGTGCAAGTATTATTTTAAACGTCAAACTTCTATGATATTATGACGTTAATAACACTTGCACGGTCTGGGCCACGGGTCTGGGCTATCAAAATCGCTGCCAACTTAGCTTGGTCTAACTCTAGGAGCTTTTAAAATGTGTACGTATTTCATTCGTTTTTTACTCCTAACTTGTAGGTACAATCAATTTAAAAGTGGAAAAATTAATGTCTTGGGTGTGACTTCACCACAAACTACTATAAGAAAAGATATACCTACTACCTTCACCCAATCGGTCGCAGACGTTTCTGTTTGTTAAATATTTAATTTGTAGTGTACAATAGCTACATATGGTTAATATACTGTACCTACTTAGTACCTACGTACTTTTAATAAATTGTGCAAAAAAATATATTTAGGGAGGAAAAGGGAGGGTCGTCCACTATCGTATTCAGTTAACGCCATCTTGCAGGTCATGCCAGACGACTTGTCCAGCTCCGTGTCCAGCAGCTGGCGTGGCTTGAAGCTGGTCACCGGCACCGGCTCCAGCTGCGACGCTGACGTGTCCACTTTGGACCCTGAGCGGTAAGAGAATGTTCCCGAATGCTCAAGTGGACGAAAATCCGTCGAACGACCACCATAGTCACCATACAACAAATTAATGCAAACTTCAAACTTCAACTTCAAACTTCAACATTTATGCAGCAAATAGGCCACAAGGGCACTTTTACACGTCAACAATTTACATACAAGCAAAAAAAAATACATCAACAATTATAAAATACAACTAACTGCTACAATTTGACCCACATTGATCTGTAATAACACACGTCTGATACTGAGTCGCTACGACCCAAATTGGGTTAGTATCACACGTGTGATACTAGGGCGCTTCACGGGTTTAGTATAGGTAGGGGAGAACGAGGTGAAGAAAAACAGTAAGTTGAAACAACGTCAGTTTTACGGGATTTATAATCGTCTTGAGGCAAGGATGTATATTGAGGGTCCAGCGGACGGTGGGACGCAGCTAAACATTTATTTATTTAAACTTTATTGCACAAAATACAAATAGGGCACAGGCATTCTCTACCAGTCAACCATAGGGCTAAACAGAGATGTAATAAAAATGGTGCGAGAAGAAAAGTAAGAGAATTTAATTAGGAACTATTGCAGATCGTTTTTTCCCGCTTGATAACACTTATTGATGTCCCAAAATTGACATATATTGTTTCAACCTTCTCTTTCTACCTCTGTTTTAACTCACCTCGGTGTCTCCTTCCTCTCGCGTCGCATTATGGTCCTTAAGACACTTCCTTGAGGGCTTAATTTAAAAAACATAAATGTTTTTACCGTAATTTTATTATGGAAATCTGTTGCAGTGTCCCGCGCACTATTAACTTTCATATTGTCTACAGAAAAGACGCCGGTTTCCTCGAACGTTTTTGACCCAACTATCCTATGATTTTAACCTCAAGATTGTTATTAACTATGTACTTACTTATCACTAAAGGATTTCAGCCTCCTCAGTGTTACAAAAGGCCGAACAACGCGGGGCACGGCCGTACCCCCGCCAAGACGAGTGAAAGGGCAAAAGGCAGTGCCTATCTTTTCTCGGCACGTTTCGTATTTTCGAACCCTAGTTTCCGTTTAATCTCTACTTGCAAGGTTTCACTCATTTTCAGCCGACCTTCTGAGTTTGGCCTGACGTCATTGCGGCTTAGGCCCCAGGGTCAAACTGTCAAAATTAATCCTACCCGTTTTGACATTAAACTTTACCCTCTGACACTCTGACACCAATTTCTCGATTCGAATTTCATTCGAATTCGACTAAATTTACATTTCAGTAATAAGGTTAATGTTTTAACATTGTTTCTAAGTACAAAGGATACACCTCATTATTTTAATTACCTAGCTAAACTCCACCGTAACAGTCAGCATGAGGATAAATATACTTCATGAGGTAAAATAATTAAATAATCTCAATTAACATGATTATTTACTCGGTATGTATGTAATGTATGTACAGTTGGTGCCCTAAAAAAGTATTCAGTTTTCTACACAGCTGACTATGGCGACGTCGGTACTTAAGTATGATAATACTACCTATTACTTATTCTGTGCTGTGTTGAGGAACTTACTGTACTTGGAAACTTTACCATATATGAGTTTTTCATCTGTTTACTCACAACACAACTGATAAACAGTAACCAGTCAGTACCCAGCGAGACGCCATCGCGACCGCCCGTCGGCCATTTTTAAAAAGTTTACCGCGCGTATTTTCCTTTTGTAAAAGTTTGTTATTCTTGTATGTTGCGTTATATAAATATGCATTGTGTTAATTATACGGTATAGTGTTTTGGTGAATACAAAAGGCATGTGATGATTCAGCTTGAATTGTTTTAATTAAAAAAATTGTGTATTGTTGTATTTTTTGTTAATGTTGAAATTGAAAAAGTAGCAAATTGTTGACATTTTCGTCATTTTTTTGTGTCCAGCCATGGTCCAACCAATTTATACTTTTTTTAGTATATTGGTTGGAGTCTGCCCTTGCAAATATATTTAGTTTAGTTTCCATGTGAATTTTCCGGCATTTGCCTTTGAATAAAACGTGTAAAAATTAAGTTTAAAACTCTGAAAATTAAATTTAAAAAGTACAGTTTTGCATCAAATTAATTTAAATTACTCCTCTATTAGTTTGATATGATATCGACGATAAAGCAGTGTTGGTGAATGGTGTTTATATAAAAAGAATTACAAACACGTTCGTTGGTAATGTTTGTAAACAACTCAACGTGTAACAGCAGAAGCTTTATGTAACTGGGTTTTTCATAACATTATTCACTCCTTTCTTACATGACAAACGGAGGAAGTATTACAATTGTATGCATCTATATCTATGCTATGTATCTACATGCTGAGATGGGGCCATTTCGTGACACTTTATTTTTCACTTTGTTATTTCTATGTATGTCTTTTGTCTGTGTGTTTACGAATAAAAAACTATTCTATTATATATGGGGCATTATCTATGAAGGGGAAGGGATATTTGTTGATGGCGCTTACGCCGCACAGCGTCGCGCGGCATTGTATTTATATCGGAGCATCGTTAATAATAGCGTAACCGCCGTCGACAATAAGGTCCCTTTTCATAGATAACGTCACATATAAGAAAATTTTGAATTTTAGAGATTTATCTATATTATTTACTGACGCGTATCTGAAGCAGATCCGTCACACTGTCCCCCCAGCGATACCTGGGTCGACCCACCAGAGGGCTACCAGTCCCAAGAACGCCCTCATGAACCCCGATCCTCTGCCATTTGCAGGCAGGAAGTTGGGCAGGATCGGGACAGGTGGCACGCTCTCGTTTCGGAGGCCAAGACTTTTTGAATCATTGAGCCAAAATAGTTAGTTAAATAAAAAAAAAAGTTTTTTCACAAATCTTGCTTACAACTAAAATTTACATATATTCTTCTGCCAAACCACAGAGTGGTTTGTTGGCAGACGAGGCTCCTTTGTTTATGTATTTAAGCTAGGTAGTTGATGTAACTTAAACTTAGGTATCTACTTAACCCTTTACCATTTACCGCATGCGCAGCCCTATATGGCAGTAATGTTAGTTATCTGTAAATTAATATTAGGAAAAGTTATCCGGAATATCAGATACTTTTGGCGCGTTGTTTCATCCGCTACTAATGATGTTGACTGTACAACCAGGAGGTAGATTCTAATTTAAAAATTAGTTATGGTTTTAAACTGGTTTTGATACGACGTTGACGATAAAGGTGGCGCTCATCTCACGCACGACTTTCACTTCATTTAGCGTACACCAATCAAGGTGAGCGATTTCTAAGGTCGTATCAAAATAATAACAAAACCGTATCAAATTGCTATTGTTGCTAAATCTAAATAGGGTGCGATTTATAAGGTCGTATCAAAATAAGATCAAAACGGTAGGTATCAAGTTGCTAAATCTGAATTGGACGGGACCCATTAATGAGAATAGATAGTCAAGTACTACATACATCCATTTTATATTATATACATTTAGCAAAAGTAACTGTCCTATCCAACAGGACACTAGTTCGATCTTACAATGTACCAAAGAGATTATACAAAAAATGCAAAATTTATCCATGAAATTTTCTCGGTATTTTTTTCTGCACGTTTATTGCCATACCTTCTCTTGTCTTGTTTTTTATCCCAAGCAGAGCCGCGGGCGACACGATATTTTCATTAAAAAAACCGGCCAAGTGCGAGTCGGACTCGCGCTCCAAGGGTTCCGTACATTAAGTCCGACTCACGCTTGCCTGCACATTTCTAATAGGTTTTCCTGTCATCTATAGTTAAAGAACTATTTTGTGTAGTGTACCTATTTTTTCCAAAATGTTAGACTCAGTAGTTTCGGAGATAAAGGGGGGGAATGGTCGGACAGACAGACAGACGCACGAGTGATCTTATATGGGTACCGTTTTCTCCTTTTGAGGTACGGAACCCTAATATAAATTACACTAAGTTTTCAACCACAAAGAATTCACATATAGATCCATATCATATCATTTAACTTATTAACCTACCGTCGCGAGCAACTGAAACAAGTCACTTAGTATGAAAAACTAAACGCAAAGTAATCCGCTTCCATTGCTCCCAAGTATAGGTACTTAAGGCAACTAGGTATGTAACTTGTTTCTAACATGCTAAAAGTCTTGTTGCCCGAAGACAATGGATGATTAAATTAATGGCATATTTATTCCGACACGGTGATTTCATTAGCCAGGAAAATTATGTAAGTAATGTGTGCAGCGTGCATCAGGGATGTTGCGGATGCCGATTTTTTGACATCCGCGTCAAGATAGGTACATAAAAAACGTCAAATATTACATTTTAGTAATTTTTATTTAAAAAAACCGGCCAAGTGCGAGTCGGACTCGCGTTCCAAGGGTTCCGTCCCACCCTTTAAGTATTAAGTCCCATTAAGTCCCACTCACGCTTGACTGCTAATTTCTAATAGTTTTTTTGGCTAATAACTAAATTACCCAGCAGTCTAGCACTTACGCCGATGCTAAAAGACGTTCCTGTACCGACCTGTTTCACATCCGCATCCGCATTAAATCCGCATCGATTTTATGCGGATGCGGATGCAGATGCGGATGTTGAAAATAATGCGGAAGTTCCGCGGTTGCGGATGCGGATGCGGATATTCGCAACATCCCTGGTGTGCATATAGTGCATACGACGTTGTGTAATGTAATACTACCGTACAGAAAGCACACTTCCTACAAAACAGAAGTTTGACAGCGATTCAGGGACGAATCATGATATCCCTCTCTAACTTATGGCACTATCCCTTTCGGCTATTTAGGGTTGTCTAAACTCAAGTAGGTAATTATCTTATCTGTGTTCGTGCACGCAAAGGGACGTCAAGTTGTGTCAACCCTAATAATTGCTCGGAGCAATGCTGAGCCGAACGGAGCCGAGTTTGCCCGAAGTCAGGAGTGTTTCCCCGCTGGTGTGAGGCGCGTATTCCAAGTTGTAGGGAACTGTATAAATTTATAGGAACAAGTATATAATTTTTGAAATATGGTGCAAAAAAGTATAGACACGTTGTTTGAATTAAGACTTCGTACTTTTCTCTATGGGCTCCCGACTGAATATAATGACTTCATAACGAAACGCTTTAGTGAACTATAATAGGTAAATTTGACCGCGTGAAGGAGACAAAACCAAAGGAGAGTACTAATACAAAAGACGTCAACGAGCTTCTTTTCAATGATGTACCGTTATACTGGAAGAGATCCCTCAGAGGGATAAGTTCGCCTTTGTACTTCTTGCTAAGTTTATGTAATTTTTATTGTCTTTGTAGAATAAAAGAGTTTGCTACTACTGGATGATTTTGGGGTCGTGACTATGAAATATAAATATTATGAATATATTAAAATTGCCCAACGAGACTAACCACTAAATCGCGAAAATAAATATTATACAGACTGGCATCCAGGAATCTGTCTCTGTCTCTCTAATTACGACTTCATTGGAGTAAAAGAGAAAGATTCCCGCAATTTTCGAATTTCGGTTTTCGCGGTAGCCACTCAGAGATATAATCTAATGCGACAATAACTCCGTCTGTCTGACTGACTGTTACCTCTTCAAGCTTAAAACGCTGAATAGGGTATTTGACTGTATTTAAAATAAATTATTTTAGACCATGCCTGAAATGAAGCACCAAAAGATTAAAGAGAAACGTAGACTGCAGTTATTTTTAGACACAATTTCTATTTTACAATTTTTACAACCTGTATACAACTATAAAGAGTAGGTTATTGATTGTGACGTCACATGCTAGTGTTTCATATAAATTCCATAGTAGCAAAATCGTTTTGACAGTTCGAAAAAAGAAACTGATTTGACTAGTATAATTGAATAGTATAGTCAAATACCCTATTGTGAGCTGAACCAATTGAAGGGGATATCTACACCAACTGTCAAGTGTAGGAAAAATACCGGTTTTATCTGGTTACTCGTGCGATAGCGATAGCTAATCGATTGGATTAGGTTGCATCAATAAGCATAATAGGTTAGGCAGCCTTCTCAAAGTGTGCTCCGCGGATCCCTGGGGCTCCGCAAAGCCTCTATGGGGGCTCCGCGAGAAAAAACTAAAACACAAACAAGTGCGATTCAGACTCACCCACCGAGGTTTCCGTACTTTTTATTATTTTTTGTTATAGCGTAAAAAGAAATACATCATCTGTGAAAATTTCAACTGCATATTAGCTATCACGGTTCATGAGATACAGCCTGGTGTCAGACAGACGGACAGTGGAGTAAAACTAAAGCCACAAAGTACTATAACATTCTCTTACAAATAAGAGTTCGTTGACCGGTTCTAACTGGTACAGACCGGTTCAATCCAGTTATGTGCGCCATTTTGGAAGTTCACCGGCTTGGTATAACAAAGGTAGACTTTTTTCCTTGTGAGCGCGCATAAAATATATCCTTCCCCGCATTATCACTGCCTTTTGCCACGGCACATGGGAGCCTGGGGTCCGCTTGGCAACTAATCCCGAGAATTGGCGTAGGCACTAGATTTTACGTTTATTTAACCACATGAGCATATTTTAATTACCCGGTTTCCACGTAATTAAATATTAACGGTTGACCTTTAAACTATTTTTAAACGCCGTTAATATTGTCCACACTGTAACTGACAATTATGTACCTTACCGTAACGGCATAAGGTCCAAAATGGCCAGTTAAATGTAGTTGTTAGTAACAGAGACTAGTAAATATTCAAGACGGGCAACCTCCATACAACACCGCGTTCCACGTGTGTCAATTTTGAATTTTTCCATTTACTTATAACTGTTATAAATATAAAAATGGAAAAGTATAAGACGTAAGTATAACACTTGACAAATTGCGTATTTTTAGAAACAACATATCTTTAGCTTTTGAGATGCGACAAATTTTTAAGATGCTTTTTATACCTAATATAGTTAAAGAAAGTCAAGTCAAGAAATCAGGTTTCGCATCGAAAAAGTTACTACAGAAAGACCTCAATATTGTTAATTAATAGTATAAATAAATATTAAATAAACATTGACTATTCTCGTGATGTTGTATGGGCATTGTCAGTCTTATTTATTTACTAGAGTCTGATAACAACAATTACAGCAAAGGAAACTGCTAATAAAGGAGTCAGGAACATACAAACAAACATGATTGTTGAAAGCACGGTGAACTGATCGTAAGTGAACCGTATTGTAAGGGCATAAGGTCGAACGGTGGTCGTTGTCTATTGTTTCATATTGCCACAGTATTAGTTATAAGGATTAGCTCTTCTTAACATGATTATTACATTAAATAGATCGATAGGAAGCGCTGGTGGCCTAGCGGTAAGAGCCTGCGACTTGCAATCCGGAGGTCGCGGATTCAAACCCCGGCTAGTACCAAAGAGTTTTTCGGAACTTATGTACGAAATATCATTTGATATATACCAGTCGCTTTTCGGCGATCGTGAGGAAACCGGACTATAATCCCTATAAGGCCCTAGTTTACCCTCTTTCGTAAAAACTAGTGCCCACGCCAATTCCGGGAATTAGTTTCCAAGCGGACCCCAGGCTCCCATGAGCCGTGGCAAAATACCGGGACACCGTGAGGACGATGAGATAGGGAGGTTTGTCTAGATTCTTCAGGTCTATTCGGTTTGTTTTGAGTCACACGAATTGTAAAATGTTGTCAACTGTGTTAGCAGTAATGTACCTAATAACACATATGGACATTATTTGTAAACAGTACACATAGTGCATGGCTATAAAAGAGAGCTACCTTGACATTGAATACATGCAACCGTTAGCTTCGTAGAATTTTATTACCTCGCTTCATAGCTAATGCTTACACTTGGTACTTATTTACTAACATATCTGTTCCTACATCTGTAGGTGCAATCAAATTGTTTGAGTTGATGTTTAGGGTTCCGTACCTCAAAAAGAAAAAACGGAAACCTTATAGGATCACTCGTGCGTCTGTTCCCCCCCCCCCCCTTCATCTCCGAAACTACTGGGTCCAAACTTTTGAAAAAAATACACAAATTAGTTCTTTCCCTATAGATGACAGGAAAACCAATTAGAAATGTGCAGTCAATAGTGAGCCGGACTTAATCTACGGAACCCTTGGAACGCGAGTCCGAATCGCGCTTGGCCTTGGCTATAATATATGCTTAGGCTATTTATGATTATTTGTCCAGACAACTCATTAACAGAACTCAAAATAAACACACCATGTAATATTTTTAGGCTAAACACATCGTCACATACCCACGAAAGGCTAAGTATATTAAACAACTCTAAAGGTCTATCTATATTTAGAAGTCTATATTAGCTCATGTAGGCCAAGGGTTTCGATTTTAAGGTACGTTGTGTACATAGTCACAATAAAAACGGGTCACTTTATTTAAAAAAAATCATACCGAAACTCCCGTTATCATTGCTCAAGTTTTAAGTAATTCAAGACTGACATCACAGTGCCTTCACAAACGTGACTATTGTAACTTTATGGCTGGATTATTTAAAAAGTTGAAAAAGAAACAAGATGGCCGCCACAGTGTGTACAGCAGTGTTTATTCCATGGTGTCCTGCAGTGACCTGACGCCGGGCAGCCTGGAAGTGTGGGTGGACCTGCCAGACACCATCAAGTACGACCCGTCTCTGGCACCATTCAAACATCTGTATGAACAACACCATGGTGAGGCATATATTCCTACATACATATATACTGTAGCCTCACTAGCCTCTAGGTGTGGGTGGACCTGCCAGCCACCATCAAGTACGACCCGTCTCTGGCACCCTTCAAGCATCTGTATGAGCAACACCATGGTGAGGCATATATACATATATATATTGTAGCCTCTAGGTGTGGGTGGACCTGTCAGAGACCATCAAGTACGACTCGTCTCTGGCACGCTTCAAGCATGTGTATGAACTATTATGAACGACACCATGGTGAGGCATCTATACATCTAGTAGTGTTTATTCCATAGTCTGCAGTGACCTGACTCCTGACGTATTCTAATCAAAAGGTGATACTTTAGCTATGATGAACAAACACAAACGTTTGTTAAAATTATCAGCAATATACACAGTAAAAAAATCTTTGTAAACATATTTTTGGGCCATTCTGTATTTTGGAGAAAAGTCCTTAATTTCCCGCTAATCACTTGCATCTGTGGGGTTTCAGAAGCAATACAATTCGAAGCACTTAATGAATGTAACTTGTGAGTGTTATATCAAATTGATTGTAGGTCAGAACCTTGCAGTTTAATAGTACCTACGTTTATATAGTTTTTGTTTATATCATATGACTAAATATACTTTCAAGTAGCAGGAAATTTATATGATTTCCGTTTTACATTCGGTTGTTAAATTATCCGGTTTTAAATGTATAAGCGTGTGTCATTACGTTTCTCTAGAGCCATAATCTGCGACTAAAACATGTACCTACAACCAAAGACAATAACTGCAACATATATATAATGTGTCATTGAACAAATAAGTAAAGTGCTATTTTTGACACAGTTAAGTTACTACTAACTACCCTTTTATAAACCTTATTGCGAAGATATAAAGTCTACCAGTAATGAGTTATGTTTTGCTGTTTTTGTTTGTTCAAGTTTTTGTAAGACAACAAATGTCTCTGTAAATTGAATTTCTTCCTCATAATACAAAGTGTGACTTTATAATTCCAGGAAAACTGGAGTCAACGGAGAATCATGATGGCGATAAATCAATATTTAATAAAAATCTTACCCAAATCAGTAAAAGTAAAGAAAACGTAGCCAATAGCGATGTCCCAGCAAAAGAATGTGATAATAGGTAAGACATAGTAAAAAGTTACGTCAAAAATGTGATGTACATTTTGTCTCAAGTAACAAATTTATAAGCAATAAAATAAATAACTTTTTAATGTAAGAATGGATCATACTTTTTCGATTATTTTTCTGTTTCCGATACCCAAAGGTTGTCTGGAAGAGATCGCTCTTTAGCGATAAGATCGCTTGTTGTCTGTCTGTAGGTACATTTAATCAATTGTTCTTTTCTTTTGTATGTTTTTACTGAGGTGTGCCAATAAAGAGTATTTTATTTATCTATTTAGGTATATTATATTCAAGCGTAATATTTTAATGTTTTATTAAAATTTCAGATTAGTGGAGCCTGTACACACACAAGAGGGAGAAAAAGTCAGATCAGCGAGAAAAAAGCAGGTACCTACAGATTTTACTGTCACTCTTTAGTGCATGGAAATGGATACCTAGTATGTCACGCATAGTGACTAAATCTAGGCCAGACAGATAATCTAAATATATAAACATAAATATGAACACAAAATATTAATTTTTTACAAGCAGAAATGTCTGCGAACGATGCTGCAGTTAAAATAAATTAAAAAGTGGAAAAATTACTGTCTTGGGTGACACTGAACTCACGCCCTCTGGATCGTTACTCCAGCGCTCCCCCATCTGAGGCACCAAGACCAATGATTTATAACTCAAGATAGGTTATAGGCGTTCCAAAATTGAAGCGCTTAACTTGTGACAAATTGGACAAGTTTCCTTTAGACGCGGCTGGACAAGCGAGAAATGTGCACGTGCTAACGAGCTCCCGCACACCAAAAGAAAAAGAGACGACCTTATGTTTAACAACGAGTGTGACAAAGATGGATGTAATGAGAAAACTAATCAAAAATAACAGATTTCTTCGTAGGCACAGAAATAAATATGGAAGTATTTTTTGTGCTCCACAAGTATGAGTATAACCTATCTATGGTTATATAATATCATTGACCAAGACCTCAACCTTAGCCACTTCATCTTTCTATTTCTGGCTATGGATGAGGTCTTGATGGCAGAGCGCTGGAGTATCGATCCAGAGGCCGTGAGTTCAAGTATCACCCAAGACCGTATAATTATCCACTTTTATAAACATACTAGCGACCCGCCGCGGCTTCGCACGGGTTAACAAATTCTACATAAACCTTCCTCTTGAATCACTCTATCTATTAAAAACAACCGTATCATAATCCGTTTAAAGATCTAAGCATACATAGGGACAGACAGCGGGAAGCGACTTTGTTTTATACTATGTAGTGATAACGTACTTATGTTTGTAAATTGTCAAGGTGGACTGCACTCTGAAAGTCGTTAAGCTGTCAATCCTGGTGGCAGGGTGGGTGTTCCTGACTGCATCCCTGCTCCTCAACAGGGAAAGGACAGACGTGGTGCTGCACACAGCAGTAAAGGAAGGAGAAGTCAAAGGTGAATTAAATGAGTCAAACACGTTCGGACATGTTGCTTATTTGTCAGTTGGCAACTGCTAAATGAAGTAGTCGTCCCACGAAAGTTCATATTTTTGCAACGTCGTGCGTTGGCGTCGCTTGTATTTACCCCCACCAGGAAATTCACACAATGACCAATAGCTGTCATATTGAAGCATACGGTTTAAAACTCGCGAGTCCAGAGGCCTCAAAGGCGTGAGTCCTCCTGATTACTTAGCTTTATAACTTAAAACACAAATCCCGACTAATTGAAAACTTCTCCCTTTTTGATATCTGTTAACAACAAAAAAGTTTATCCATTTTAAGTTTCCCTTTTCAGTATACCCATTAAACTGCACACTAGGGCGAGTGACCCTAAAAGTGACCCTAACGGGCCCCTTTGACCAAACGGTGGGGAATGAAACTGACAATATTCTGCAAGTTTGGCTGGAGAGGACCTCCGGAGATAACACAGAGGTAAAATGTATAAAGAATACGTTTTATTTACACCATACCATCTCGTAAAGGCTTTCTTTATTCTTCAAAAACGAATGAAAAATTGCATTTTATCCACAAGAGTGGCAAAGTAAAGTTTTTTTTAACAAACAAAAATAATTTTATTTGCAAAAAAAGGGTAAATAAATACCTATTACATGTGTTAGAGAAAAATATTGTTTCACCTTTTCTAACTGTTTTAAACGGTATGTTAATGTTAGTTAGTAAAATGATGCTAATTTTTAAAATTTTGTTGTTTCGTCTTGTTGGCTAATCTTTTTCATGTGTTATTTATTCACCTCCCCGCAAAAATTAAGCAGACATTTTTGTACGCAAATACTTAAAAATAAGGCTACTCCAGGGGCCTTACTGATGTCCTTATTGCGATTCTGTTTAGACCTAAACGAATTGCTAAGGGACGGAGTTATGCGACTTATATAGCTCTGTCCCATAGCGATTCGTTTAGGTCCTAAACAGCATCGCAATAAGGACATCATGGTAAGGCCCCAGTTAAGATTGCAATACATTGTCAGGATCGTTCGAAACATTCCAGAGCTCCCCTCCCTGGTCGGTGCGGCTGAGGTCTGATGACCTCATAGACTTCGCCGAAAGCGCCACAGACACGAAGACGCTGGTGCTGGTGGGGCGTGCGAATGGCTCGGACACCAATGATCTGTTTTCCAGTAATGGTAAAAAAAACGACCCAATACACATTGACGTACTTATATCTCAGGACTGGCCTTACGGGCAATAAGAATGGGGCCAGTACAGCGGTGTGACACCGCTACAACGCGATTGGTTGATGAGTTCGCATCACGCGAGCGATTGGTCGCAACTAGTTGCGTTAGACAGCACGATTGGCTAGAATTCGTGAGTGACACCGCTGAACTAATACCATTTTTAGTGCCCGTATATACGTCAATGCACATACCTACATCATTTGTGATTTCGCATATTTAACCCTTTAACGGTCAAGGTTTAAAAAATAACACGATTTTAAGCGTCATCGCCTCTTTAAAGTCTTAAAAATTCTGTATAAGAAAAAATACACAAAAATATAATAAATGCAGAGAAAAATTCAAAATTTGTCAGTGAAATTGAATTTAGTGTCAGAAGTTGACTTTGTTTGGTTTGAAAATTGAACGGAACAAAACAAATCCAACTCTGTTCCAATGGGGTTGGCAACTGTCAAAGGTTTGCATAGATGGCGCCAATATAGCTTGCCCCTTTATCTATGAAATTTGGCTTAAAGGGCTGGCATCCAGGGCATTAAAAAAACAAAAATTTTACGCAATTCTAGGGATTGACAGGGCAAGCTATGATGGCGCCATCTGCTAAATACTTCGACCGGCCAACCCCATTGAAAATTATTTAAATTTCGTCGAACTTAATAAGTCCTATAGGTAGGACCTTGAACCTTAGGAGTATAGGGTGATTATTTTCGCTCCATGACATATAACTGTGCCTTAAAGAGTTAAAAAGGTAATATTGCTTATATTCCAGGCTCAGAGCTGTCTCTCCGAATGCAGTCATCCAGCAACACCACAGTCCCTCTCACCGTCAGCTACGTCATGAGCCCTTTGGAAGAAAGAGACGGCCTTATATACGCAACAGTTCTCCTGTGCACCCTGTATATCCTCGTCATATTTGAGGTAAATTGCCATCTGTGGTCTACCGTGACGCCTTACAATTTGTGGGTCCCAACGGGTGGCGGTTTTGGCCAGGTCATAAACCCAACGGGCGGCTGTTTTGACCCACATATCATAAAGGATGACTCACGTTAGACCGGGCCGTGTCCGGGCCGGAGCTTCCGGCGCTTACTTTTCTATGACAGATGACAGGTGATCACGTGATGCTTTCCATAGAAAATGAAGCGCCGGAAGCTCCGGCCCGGACACGACCCGGTCTAACGTGATCCTTTTGGCATACGGCAGACGTGTCCTGCCCAATCCCATTTGAGCTTGGAAGCAGACTCAGCTACGTCAGTTATTCGAGTTATATTTTTAATGCGATCGATTTTTAATATTTGTACTTACTTACTTACTGCAGTGGCGTAATGACCCGAAGTGGATCTTGGCCTCCGACACCAAAAACCGCCACGCTACTCTGTCCAAAGCCGTTTCTGTCCAGTCGACGGCGCCGAGTTCGCCAAGTACTATACTAATATAGGCCTCAAGATGTTTTAAGCAGCATCCTGGTGACGACACTTGCGTTCGTGTCTGTATAGTCCTATGCGAGAGAGGATCCCGCGTCCACACACGCGGCAGGTGTATGCTCCCCCAGGTTGGCGGGGGTTAAAGGCCTATACTATACTTAACTTTTGTACTTAACTCTTCTTCCTCCTCACGTTATCCCGGCATTTTGCCACGGCTCATGAGAGCCTGGGGTCCTCTTGACAACTAATCCCAAGAATTGACGTAGGCTCTAGTTTTTACGAAAGCGACTGCCATCTGACCTTCCAATCCAACCCAGAGGGAAAAAGCAACTGGGAAGATATCAAATGACATTTCGTACATAAGTTCCGAAAAACTCATTGGTGCGAACCGGGGTTTGAACCCGCGACCTCCGGATTGAAAGTCACATGCTCTTACCGCTAGGCCACCAGCGCTACTTTTGTACTTAACTATTGAAGTATAAATTGTAGGTGTATAATGCCAATTGATAGGAAATATAATCATCTTCCCATGCAGATTGTAAACCGCACAATCGCCGCGCTCCTCTCCTCGTCTCTCTCCGTGGGTGTCCTGGCCCTCACCGGTTCCCGACCCTCGCTGCCCGAGCTGGTCTCCTGGCTGGACGTGGAAACCTTACTGCTGTTGCTGAGCATGATGCTGCTGGTCGCCATATTGGCTGAGACCGGCTTGCTGGATTACTTGGCGTTGCTGGCTTTTGAGGTGAGAGACAAACATCAGCTCCCGACCCTCGCTGCTGGAGCTGCAGATGTCCTGGCTGGACGTGGAAACCTTACTTCTGTTGCTGAGCATGATGCTGCTGGTCGCCATATTGGCTGAGACCGGCTTGCTGGATTACTTGGCGTTGCTGGCTTTTGAGGTGAGACACACAGCGGCGCCTGACCCTTGCTGCCGGAGCTGGTCTCCTGGCTGGACGTGGAAACCTTACTGCTGTTGCTGAGCATGATGCTGCTGGTCGCCATATTGGCTGAGATCGGCTTGCTGGATTACTTGGCGTTGCTGGCTTTTGAGGTGAGAGACAAACATCAGCTCCCGACCCTCGTTGCTGGAGCTGCAGATGTCCTGGCTGGACGTGGAAACCTTACTTCTGTTGCTGAGCATGATGCTGCTGGTCGCCATATTGGCTGAGACCGGCTTGCTGGATTACTTGGCGTTGCTGGCTTTTGAGGTGAGACACACAGCGGCGCCTGACCCTTGCTGCCGGAGCTGGTCTCCTGGCTGGACGTGGAAACCTTACTGCTGTTGCTGAGCATGATGCTGCTGGTCGCCATATTGGCTGAGATCGGCTTGCTGGATTACTTGGCGTTGCTGGCTTTTGAGGTGAGAGACAAACATCAGCTCCCGACCCTCGTTGCTGGAGCTGCAGATGTCCTGGCTGGACGTGGAAACCTTACTTCTGTTGCTGAGCATGATGCTGCTGGTCGCCATATTGGCTGAGACCGGCTTGCTGGATTACTTGGCGTTGCTGGCTTTTGAGGTGAGAGACAAACATCAGCTCCCGACCCTCGCTGCTGGAGCTGCAGATGTCCTGGCTGGACGTGGAAACCTTACTTCTGTTGCTGAGCATGATGCTGCTGGTCGCCATATTGGCTGAGACCGGCTTGCTGGATTACTTGGCGTTGCTGGCTTTTGAGGTGAGACACACAGCGGCGCCTGACCCTTGCTGCCGGAGCTGGTCTCCTGGCTGGACGTGGAAACCTTACTGCTGTTGCTGAGCATGATGCTGCTGGTCGCCATATTGGCTGAGACTGGCTTGCTGGATTACTTGGCGTTGCTGGCTTTTGAGGTGAGACTCACAGCGGCGCCTGACCCTTGCTGCCGGAGCTAGTCTCCTGGCTGGACGTGGAGACCTTGCTTCTGTTGCTGAGCATGATGCTGCTGGTCGTCATATTGGCTGAGACCGGCTTGTTGGATTACTTGGCGTTGCTGACTTTTGAGGTAAAACATCGGCTCCCGACCCTCGCAGCTGAAGCTGGTCTCCTGGCTGGTCGTGGAGTTAGTTTAGCCGGGTAATATTTTCCACAAATTGACAACCATCCTATTGGAAGCACTGCACTCCCGCAGCTCGGCCTTAGGCCTCGCTTTGAATTACTTGAGGTAGTTGAGGTTGAAACGTTTGGGAGCTCGTGGTAAAGGCTCCGGGCCCTCGGTCCTCTGTCTGGGTCGGCCTTCGGCCTTCCTGTGCTTGCCCTTCGGGCTTGCGAACGCAAAACACAGTTTTTATATAGGGTTTTTGCTTTCTTCAATCCTATGGAGACCTTACTGCTGGTCGCCATATTGTCTGAGACCGGCTTGCTGGATTACTTAGCTTTGTTGGTGTTTGAGGTAAAACGAAAAAATATATCACAAGATTGAATCTAATAAATTTACCTAGTCAGTTTCCATATGTTTCAGGTGACAGGAGGTCGCACTTGGCCCCTGATCAACTGCCTGTGTCTCTTCACGGCCGTGTTCTCCACATTCCTGGACAACGTGACCACCGTACTGCTCATGACACCAGTCACCATCAGGTACAGTCATCAGTAAAGTAAGGAAGCTAGCCAGGAAGTTTCTGGGCACAGTTGAGAACTGCTAACCACCTAAGTGTAAGGCCTGAGTGGACGCTCGCTCGGCGACGCGTGCGGCGTGGCTGTGGGCTCACGCGTAATGTGAGCAGCGTGCACTAAGGCCGCTCCTATACGTGCGCATTTGTTTAACATGCACGCCGCACGCCCCGCCCCGCTGCAGGCACAACAATAGCGTCCACTCAGGCCTTACACTAAGTGGTGAAGTTGGAAATATCGCGTAAAGCTGGTGGAAGAAGATTTTCGAGCATTGTTCTGTCTACTAAAGTAAGGACTCTTTAAGAATTTGCTTGATAGAACAATGCTCGGAAATGTTCTTCTGCCATCGCTTTACGCTGAACATATCGCATACGCTAAGGTAACTGTCAATACAAGTAAAATATATATAGGGTGCTTCCTGTAACAGAAGCAATAAATTAAACTAAAGGCTCCTCAAACATTTGTTCAACAACTTTTAAAAATTATGAATCCTTTAGGCTTCCTCTTTTTCATACAAAAATAAATATTGCCTTCAATGTACACTGACATCATCACATCAGTGTGTTTGACGTTGCTTTTTGTCACGCTTTAAACATAACAAAATTTGTGATACATTGCGTCTTAGAACAAACTTTAAAGTGTAATAAAAATCAAGACATGAGTTATTTTCAAAAGTTGCTGAACAAATGTTGGTCAGCTTGAGGAGTACAGCCTATAACCTATATATATAATATTTAATTTATTGCTCCTGTTACAGGAAACACTGTACATTGACTTGTTTTAAAAACATTTTACCACATTTCACAGGCTCTGCGAAGTGATGCAGCTGAACCCAGTGCCAGTCCTGATGTCCATGGTGATCTTCAGCAATGTGGGGGGCGCCGCCACCCCCGTGGGGGACCCCCCTAACGTCATCATAGCCAGCCACCCCGCCGTGCTGAGGGAGGTATGGTCATCCAGATTTGCAGTCAGGGGGGAGAGGAATCATAAAGTCAAGGGGGCGGGGGGGCAGTTTAGAAAAAATATCTACTGTTGTCTATTTCAATATTCTACTGTTGTGCTATTTTTTTGATGACCCAGGGGGAATAGTCCATAGACTTCCACGGACTAAACCCCCTGGGGTGTTTCGCCGCGCGCTTTGTAGGCAGGGTTTCGGGAACTCAATTGTAGACCTCCGATATACCTCGTCGGCGTTGCTCTTGCGAGCTCATCATATAGGGCTGCTCTAGCAGCTTACTCCGCTGAAGGCACTTCGAAACACTTGAGGGCATTCCAACTCCAAACCTCTTCAGGCGAGTGATAAAACTCCCGACCCAGCACCCGCAGGACCCAGCCCAGGTCCCAGGGGGAGAGGCCATGAGTATTAAAAAGTGTTAATTTTGTTGTAGAACATAAACTTCATGACGTTCACGCTACACATGGGTGTGGGAATCCTGTTGGTGTGTGTGCAGACATATCTGCAACTACGATACATGTTTCGGGACCTGAACAAGTTGAGGCATGACGTGCCTAGGGAGATACAAGGTAAATGTTATTGAGTCATATAGAGAAGCATACCTACCAAACAATTAAATGTCACAATCGCAACCTGTATGTCCCGCAACCGAATCGCTAAACTTAAAAGTGGCAGTGGGCGGGACACATTGCACGTAGGACCGATGAGCGTTGGGGCGTAAAGGTTCTCGAGTGGCCACCACGTACCGGAAGACGCAGCGTGGGTAGACCCCCAAGGTGAACTGATGACCTGGTAAAAGTCGCGGGAGTCCGCTGGATGCAGGTGGCGCAAGACCGGTCATTGTGGCACTCTTTGGGGGAGGCTTTGTCCAGCAGTGGACGTGCTCTGGCTGATATGATGAACCGCATCTGTAGCCGAGCGGACCACGTGGTGTGGCGTGTACCACGCGACCAAAACGTAAGCGCCGTGACACATGGCGCAGAACGCAATGCGCAGACATAAAGCTTTTTCCTTCCGAATTTTACCGATTCCGCGTCTATATATCTGGGGAGACCCAAGTACCTACCTAAGTACAAGGTTTGTCACTGTCTACCATGCGACTCACAACAACCATTTGACCAATTACAGAAATGCGTCAAGAAATAGCGGTGTGGAAGCGAGCGGCCGGCTCCCTGTCTCTGTACTCCAGGGACGAAGATATCGTAAGGAAAGCTCTAGAAAAGAAGGTACTTATTGTAATATATATGTCGGCGGCCGATAGTACAATCAGGCAGATCATGAAATTCCTAGGCGTATCGTGAATCGTGAAAATCATTGTCTCATTCCCTGAATCATAGAGAAATAAGTAAGACAAGAGTGCTCACTCCATACATCAGTTCAGACTATTCATTTCAGTGTCTACATCTAGCATCGAGTAGCGGAACTATCAGTACTGCTACTTGACAATAGATGTAGCACCGACCGGAAAGTCTTATGCTGTTGAGATAAGTCTTTCCGGTCGGTGCTACATCTATTGTCAAGTAGCAGTACTGATAGTTCCGCTACTCGATGCTAGATGCTAATAGTCTTTTTGGTACTAAAACTGATGTATGGAGTGAGCACTCTATGTATTTTTTTCTCTATGCCTGAATGGACGGAGCCTATTTCTGGACAGTTTGCCCTTCGGGTATCTGAAGCAACCTAAACGAACCTATCCTACCTATAGGTATTGGTTTAATGTGACCGCTGTAATAGTAGAAACATAAACGGCGTTTGACGGTTCAAGTACCGTCGAAGATTTTAATTTCCTACCCCTTTTGAACTTTGTCACAGTGACAATATAGTATGAGGTCTCTAGCGACTTTCATATTGATTGTCACTGTGACAAGGTACGAAATGGGACGGAAATTAAATCCTTTGATTGTACAGTCGACATCAGATATATCGGAGCGGCCATGGTGCTCACACATATCTGAATACTCCTCTATTGTCAAAGCGTTAGAGTGCGTGTTCAGATATTAATGAGCACCTCGGCCGCTCCGATCTATTTGATGGCGACTTGGCGACTTTACCACAAAACTCACTGTGACAAAACTGTGACATCTGGTGTCAAGTAACAGTACTGATAATGTCCGCTACTTGACGCTAGATGTCGACTATACGAAATAACTCGCGTTTTGGTAAGAAAACTGATGTATGGAGTTACCAATCTTTTTTTACTTATTTCTCTATAGTTTTACCTAATTCGGCCGTTCAGTTGCCAAACTCTCCACGATTTTGTTTAGACTTTACGCCTCTTCCACAAGTGTAGTATTCTTCCTTTTAAACAGGTAGAAAGGCTGAACGCGGCATTACTGAAGAAAGAGGCGGGCGGCGGCGTCAACAAAACTGACCCCAAATTCTGCTCCACCCTGGCACAGATGAAACAGAAGGTAGAATAGAATAGAATATCTTTATTGCTCACATGTTGGTGTACAGGTCTTACTCTATAGGTACAATAGTTAGAACATGTTACCCTACAAGGGTATTGCAATTACATATATGTAAATACAGGGTGCTTCCTGTAACAGGAGCAATAAATTAAACTAAAGGGTGTACTCCTCAAACTGACCAACATTTGTTCAGCAACTTTTAAAAATTATGAATCCTTTAGGCTTCCTCTTTTTCATACAAAATAAATATTGCCTTCAATGTACGCTGACATCAGTGTGTTTGACGTTGCTTGTCACGCTTTAAACATAACAAATTTTGCAATACATTGCGTCTTAGAATAAACTTAAAAGTGTAATCAAAATAAAAACATGAGTTATTTTCAAAAGTTGCTGAACAAATGTTGGTCAGTTTGAGGAGTACAGCCTATTACAGTTTAATTTATTGCTCCTGTTACAGGAAGCACCCTGTATAGAACATACACATAAGATTTTGTAAATGTAAGTTAAAGATTAATTAATGATAACAAATTAAGTTTACAGAATGTTTTAATATTCCTATGTACTCGTACAAGTGTTTTTACCTTAATATACGGAGTTAAAGTCTGTTTTTTTATTCCGTAGACTGAAATGACAGTTAATAGTATGAACATGAAATGTCATTTCATACTATTAACTGTCATTTCAGTCTACCGAATAAAAAAATAGACTTTACGTATGTCTTTGTCCAAAGAGAATAGATAGTATAGAGGGGTCCTGCCTGTCATAGTAAATTTTGTAGTCACAGTAAATTTACTGCCATCTATCGACACACGATTACAACTCAAAATGAAAATCACAACTTTGTAAGGCCTGAGTGGCCGCTCTTGTTGTGCGTGCAGCGGGGCGGGGCGTGCGGCGTGCATATTAAACAAATGCGCACGTATAGGAGCGGCCTTAGTGCACGCTGCTCACATCACGCGTGAGCCCACAGACACGCTGCACGCGTCGCCGAGCGAGCGTCCACTCAGGCCTTACACTTATGACTCCCTGTATAACAAAGACACCCTGTTTGAATATTGAATAATATCTACTTATAATGAATGTTTCAGTACCGCATCAGGGATAAGCCCCTCCTCGTCAAGTCGTGTGTCTGCGTGTCTTTCGTCGTGATTGTCTTCTTCCTTCACGCCTTCCCTTTCCTACGTAAGTAATAAGACGAATAAGCATGAAGAGTTTCGTACATTGACACATTTACTATCTCTATCGCACACGCTTAATTGTATTTCTGTACCTTTCGCACAGTGGCATTATTATTTATTATTGGGGTGTTTTGGGCCTTTGAATGCCACGTCGACCATATAGTGATCTATTGTGACGGTCCTTTAAAGTTCCAATCCAGGAAATTCCAGATTCTTTGGGCCGTAATGCTTTGTACCTCGTAGGGTTGCAATACTTATGTGTCGCCCTAGGTAGGTAAGTACTTATTCTTTTTGACATTAGTGGTCCACAGGAACAGATAATATGCGTAGCAGTCTCCTCTGACTCCTGGCAGAACCTGCATGTCGCATCTTGTCATGTCTTTCCGATTTGAAAGATATGTTTGTTCAACTTACAGTGTCCAGTGTGTCACAGTGCCATTGGCCGCCCGGCATCATCAATGGGAAATGTCAGTCATTTATGAAGTCCTAGATATGCAGCGATGCAGTCGACTGTAACGCTGGTGCAGACTAAATCTGAATGTAACCCCCGTGTTCCAGAGCGGCTGTCCCTGGGCTGGACGGCGCTGCTGGGGGCTCTCCTGCTGCTACTGCTGGCCGACATACAGGACCTGGAGCCCATCCTGGCCAGGGTGGAGTGGTCTACTCTGCTGTTCTTCGCCGCGCTGTTTGTGCTGATGGAGGTACGCCTGCAACCGTGTTCCAGAACTGTCCCTAGGCTGGACGACGATGCTCGGCGCGCTGATTACTGCTCCTGCAGGATCTGGAGCCGATCCTGGCCAGGGTAGAGTGGTCTACTCTGCTGTTGTTCGCCGCGCTGTTTGTGCTGATGGAGGTACGCCTGCAAACGTGTTCCAGAACTGTCCCTAGGGACTACGATGCTCGGCGCGCTGATTACTGCTCCTGCAGGATCTGGAGCCAGCCAGGATTGGCTCCAGATCCTGCAGGAGCAGGATAGAGTGGTCTACTCTGCTGTTCTTCGCCGCGCTGTTTGTACTGATGGAGGTACAAAGAATTATAGTTTTCTTCGGCTTGAAAGGGTGGTATTCCACCTGTCCAATTTCTTGGTCCAATGTGTATTTGCGTCTCACATTTTGCCTAATAAGAGAGTGAGACGCAATGCACATTGGACGAAGATATTGGACAGGTGGAACAATACCATCCAAAGTCACATGGCTTTATAAAATTGCATATACTCAAGAAATATCGGCCGGTACCGCCGTGATCGTGTCGCCCGTAGCGCATCCGCGGAAGACGCTAGTTCGATGCCAGCCCTGGACACTTCCTCGATTTACTCGTATTATTGATCAAAAGTATATTTTATCCCTGTTTTTTATCTTATTGTCTCATTCGAAAATCAGCGCTAAAAGTCGCCAGCATTTTATGCTGAGATGACGAGACAGTTTCGTGGCACTTTCAACTTCGTATATTTTTCTCTTCTGTGTTTCTGCTTAGGAATAAATTATTTCCATTCTATTATTTATTTATTTAAACTTTATTTTACATAAAAAAGAGTACAACAGGCGGACTACATAACACACAGACACATAGACAGATACACACACAAACACAGGGGGTATATTATTTTCCATAATGGCGTTATAATTTCAGGCCCTGTCTAAACTGGGACTTATCGACTGGATCGGCAAGCTGACAGGATCTCTCATCTTACAAGTGGGCGAGGAGTCACGTCTGACGGTGGCCATCATGCTGATATTGTGGGTGAGTCTCCTGAATAAAAACATACAGTCACCATCAGATATATCGGAGCGCCCAAGTGGCTCAAAAAATCTATATGACCCAGTAGCCTTAGCAGTAATGCCGTACCAGTAATGCAGCTGCAGTAACCATCCAAATGGTAATTACGCTTTAAAATCCATTTAGTTTTGATGTCCTCGGGGTAGATGCATAACGCTCTAACTCATGTATACAATAATAGGTACCTAGATCTTGGCCCAATTTCATCAGTCCTGTGATCATTTCCTGTCATGAGACTGATGTGATGTGATTCACTGACAGGTAGTGATCTTTACCTATTCGACAACACACGATTGTTCAGATTCAACGGGAGTTCAACACGATACGTCAAACGTCGCTTGTCGAATAAGGCACCAGTAAAATTGTGAATTTGTGTTAATACCGTCGTCATTTTTTAATCGCTTATAAAGAAGTCGACTCTTTCCTTTCCATGATTATTCTCACAGAACATATTAAAGAGGTTAGAACGGCTATCGCGCGCAGTTAGTATCGGAACCGGTGTCGCCGCTCGTTCCTCTCCACATTTCTCGCGCAACGGTAGTAAAAACTTGTGTGCCTGGTGAATGGATACGCCACCTTTAGACAGATTTGATGTCTGGCTTCTTAATCTGAACGTTATTGTGGCGCAAAAGGCATGTTAACGTTTTTCGGTCAGCGCGGGCGAGTACTAGCATGCGAGCGTTTGCTCATAACCGGCGGCGACACGTACCCTGCTCGCATCGCCATTCTACTTGTTCTGTGATTATTCTCTTATCGTTGTCTAATTCTGCAGGTGTCGGGTCTAGCATCAGCCTTTGTGGACAACATTCCCCTGACGACTATGATGGTGCGGGTAATAGCGGGTTTAGCGGACCCGGCGGGCTTGGCCCTGCCTCTTGCCCCACTAGCCTGGGCCCTGAGCTTCGGAGCTTGTCTTGGAGGTGAGTGTGGGGTGGTGGCAGGTTTAGCAGACCCCGCGAGCCTGGCCCCATGCCAATCGCTAACGCTGAGCCTGGCCCCGTAGCCAACATGCCAATCGCTAACGCTCCGTAGCGAACGAAACGCAACTGTCACTGTCACACTAATACCTATGAGTGATAGATGTAGAGCTTTTTTCATTGATGACTGATGTAGAGTCCTTCAGTGACGAGGGCATGGCATGAGTGGTGGGGATAACTGACAGAACGGGATAGTCTTATGTATCTTTCACTAGCAGTAGCAGAGAAAGCGCTATTATTGTTTGTCTTTGTCAGAGTCTCATATTTTTTTATTCCCCACCGTAGTTTATGGTGGGATACAAACAATGCGTAAACGTCAAATTGGTGTGAAACATATGAACAGTGCAAAGATTATCAGGAAAAATATTTAAAATCAGTGTTTCGTGTGCATGTAGTACTACTTAACAATTCAACAAATATGGTGAATTGCTCAGTTTTGCGCTGTACAAGTGACTGCCGGCAAAAACAGGACAACGTAACATTTCACAGGTAAATACAGTATTTTATACTTCGGTCACATTATCATGCTTAGTAACAGCATCCTACAATCTATATAAATTAAAATCTGAGTAGAAAAAGCATTTACAGTAAATAATAACTCGGGTAAAAAATTAACCTATAAATATTTCCTGATAAATTAACCGACCAAATTACGTACGCATATTGACAGTAAGCCGTCACCCTTTTAATAACGTGTATTCAATTTAGTCGCATAGCTATTATTCGAGGGATACCAGCCCGCGATGCATATCATTACCCCAAAATTCGGGTATTTTGTATTTTAATAACATTTTTATAAATAATTTTGCTGTAGAACTGGACATATACGAACAATAAAATTGAACTGTGTTTAAATTAGAATGTAAATTATATTTATTTAAGCACGGATTATTTCTAACGTTATAGAGGGTTTTGCCACGACTCAGAGAATCTAATTCTATGATATGCTGCAGGCACTAATTCTTAATTTTGCAATAAGAGTGACAGATTACAAAATGAATATTTCGTTTATTACCTCCAGATTTCCACAAGATGCAGGCACGCGTGCTAAATGGATTTTAGCAACCGGAAGGAGAAACTGGGCACCGACGCAAAACTGCCGGATATGCTCAAAGCATATTACGAAAACCTACCTTTTCTATTTCTTCCTGTGGCACACAGTATGCTAAAAATTCTTTCTTTAGGCGTAGGTACTTGTAATATGTATAATGAATCGCTTAATGATATAGACATTTTTGTTCATAGTTTGTCCGTTTCCAAGAACAAAGTTCGGCATATTTTGTTTACTAGTAATTGAAAAATTGTTTCAAGTAAATATTTTGCACTGTTTTCTTACTTTATTTGCGTGTTGTACTCACAACTATACCTACGGGTAATTTATAATTAAGTAACCTATTTACTTTTCATTGTAATAGTCAACTTAGTAACGTATGAAACTTTAGGTCTATTTTTAGTCATTTTTGTAAGACTTATTTGTAAAAGGCTGTTTGTTTTCTAAATAAATAAAAAAAAAAATTGGCCCATTGATATTTTATTTATCGCTGCGTCTTACGTAGGCGAACAAATCGCGAACGTGATTAAAATTACCCCAATATTTGATAATATTGGGGTAATTTTTACCTATATGGTATCCCCGGGTTTGTGACGTCATCTATGTCTATCCCTTACGGGGGCACGCGGTAGGCCACATCTATAGAAATACTACCATCTATGTTCAGTGATGGAGCATCACTAATACAGATCTGTCACTTTGACATCTAGATATAGACAGCCAGAGAAAATGGAAACAGCGTAAGATTGTTAGTTAAATCGGAATAAATGTAGAAATCAATAAATAAAGACAATTACGGTTTTGAACAACAAGTGTTTTTAATTGAGAATCTGTACAATAGAGACACAAAGCGATTCGATGGCGATAAAATAATTAATATTTAATTGAGATTTTGTATGATAAATGGGCCATTTTATTTAAAGTTGTCCCCTACACTTTTTTTTAATTTGAGAATTTATATGTTATTTCTACTCAGAATCACGAGCTCTTTCTATCCTAATAGGAGAAAAAAAGTGTCCCAAGGTTTTTTTCCCATTCCGTTACCATTTTTTCATAGACTTTGTATGGCGGTTTCGGAATGGAAAGATCGAAAAATGTATGGAAATCTTGGGACACTTTTTTTCTCCTATTAGGATCAAAAGAGCTCATGATGCTAAGTAGAAATAAACATAAAAAAACCCAATTTTGAAAAAAAAAGTGTAGGGGACAACTATAAATAAAATTATCCAAATATTTAATAACGTTCATTTGAATTTGGTTCGTAACATTTACAGTTTGTATTTTCCTCGTGTTGATGTGGTTAAAAAAAATCCAAACAATTGTTCGTATATAAAAAATATTTGGCACATTATAAACTTTTTTTTCAGGCAACGGCACTTTAATCGGCGCGAGCGCGAACGTGGTATGCGCGGGAGTGGCCGAGCAGCACGGCTACCGCTTCACCTTCCTGCAATACCTGCGCATCGGCTTTCCTGTCATGATGGGTAACCTACTCGTCGCCACTGGTTACCTTCTACTCTGCGACGCTGTTGGATGGCACTGATATACCTAGACGCGGTATGCGCGGGAGTGGCCGAGCCGGCTACCGTGTCACCTTCCTGCAGTACCTGCGCATCGGCTTTCCTGTCATGATGGGTAACCTACTCGTCGCCACTGGTTACCTTCTACTCTGCGACGCTGTCGGGTGGCACTGATATACCTAGACGCGGTATGCGCGGGAGTGGCCGAGCCGGCTACCGTGTCACCTTCCTGCAGTACCTGCGCGTGGGTTTCCCTGTCATGATGGGTAACCTGCTCGTCGCCACTGGTTACCTTCTACTCTGCGACGCTGTTGGTTGGCACTGATATACCTAGACGTGGTATGCGCGGGAGTGGCCGAGCAGCACGGCTACCGCTTCACCTTCCTGCAATACCTGCGCATCGGCTTTCCTGTCATGATGGGTAACCTACTCGTCGCCACTGGTTACCTTCTACTCTGCGACGCTGTTGGTTGGCACTGATATACCTAGACGTGGTATGCGCGGGTCGCCGAGCAACACGGCTACCGTTTCGGTTTACTAATGAATGGGCCAAAAACGTTTCCCAAAGTATCACATCCCAAACTATGTTTCCCAAATTATCATTTCCCAAAAAAATGTTTGGCAAAACAACTTATCGCAATTTTTCAGTTAGCAAAAGTCTTTTTTGGCAAAGTATTGTTTAGCAAATAATTACTTGGTCAAGTTTCATTTTACCAAGTATTATTTAGTCAAATGTATCATTAAGCATAACTTACATGTCCCAAAATATTACATGGGATACAATTTACATACCAATAGAGGGCCTGTAGTATTTTTTGGTTGTACGTTGTTTCATATACTACATTTTCGTAGAATTGCGCTTCATAGAAAATGTTTCTCATATTATCATTTCATAGAATGATCAACTTCCAGTGCACATACATTGTAGAAGATCTATTTGTATATTTTTTATAGTTCAGAAAATTAATGTTTCGAAATTCATTTTATGAAATTTCAGGTCATATATTATTCTAATTCTTTTCTAGCAACAGTTTGTTTCTGCGGGGCTCGCAGTTCTAACCTAACCTAACCTACTTTTCTGGCAACAGTTTATTTCCGCAGGGGTCGCAATTCTAACCTAACCTAACCCACTTTTCTAGCAACAGTTTGTTTCTGCGGGGGTCGCAGTTCTAACCTAACCTTACCTACTTCTCTGGCAACAGTTTGTTTCCGCAGGGGTCGCAGTTCTAACCTTTTTTTTTTTGGTTACCCAGGGGGAATCCGTTATAGATCCCACCGGCCTGGGAGAAGCAAGGTGGGTATGTCCGACTCCCACGGACTAAACCCCCTGGGGTGTTCCGCCGCGCGCTTTGTTGACGGGGTTTCGGGAACGCTACTGTAGACCTCCGATACCCCGCCGGCGTTGCCCTTGCGGGCTCGTCTTTTGGGGCTGCTTTAGCAGCCTGCTCCGCTGAAGGCACCTCGGAACACTTGAGGGCCTTCCAGCTTGGAACCTCTTCAGGCGAGTGATGGAACTCCCGGCCCATCACCCGCAGGTTCCGGTTAAGGCGGCATCATTCGGGCTGCGTAGGCCCTTCGCCGCCGTCCTGGCCTTCTACGGCGCTGAGGGAGTGAGTTCGCATCGTCCTCGCGCATTCTCTCTGCAGCCTCCTTTTGTGTCAGGACGGTGACGCTAAAGGTGGCCACTGCCGCCCATACCTCTTCACTGCTGAGCATGCGGCGTATTAGCGCCGGCAGTGAGAGGTCTCCTCCCACAGCTGCGGACAGGGCAGCGCGAGGCTCCGCCCACGCAGGGCACTCTTCGCGCGTGTGTTGGGCCGTCTCCACGGCTCCTCCGTTGCAGTGGTGACACGCCGTCCTCGGCTCTCTTCCCAACCTCTCACACAGGTACCAGCCGAAGCAGCCGTGCCCCGTAAGGAGCTGCGTGAGATGGAAGGAGGGTGCGCCATGCTTGCGTTCGACCCATTCTTTTAGCACAGGCCGCACAGCGGCCACTAGGTCCCGGCTAGCTCCCGGGATTTCTAGACGCTCTGACCACTGCTGGTAGAGGACGTCTCGGGCCTCTTCATCGCAGTTCTAACCTAACTTAACCTACTTTTCTAGCAACAGTTTGTTTCTGTGGGGGTCGCAGTTCTAACCTAACCTAACCTACTTTTCTGGCAACAGTTTGTTTCCGCAGGGGTCGCCGTTCTAACCTAACCTAATCTACTTTTCTGGCAGCAATTTGTTTCCGCAGGGGTCGCAATTCTAACCTAACCTACTTTTCTAGCAACAGTTTGTTTTTGCGGGGGTCGCAGTTCTAACCTAACCTAACCTACTTTTCTGGCAACAGTTTGTTTCCGCAGGGGTCGCAGTTCTAACCTAACCTACTTTTCTAGCAACAATTTGTTTCTGCGGGGGTCGCAGTTCTAATATTACAATTCTTTGCATTGAGTTTCTTTTCAATAAATTTAAATGAAGTGAATAAGTTCTGAAATAATAATATTTGAAAAGAAAATATTCGAACTAAATGTTATATTAAACAGTTCCTGTGAAATAACAATCTATGAAATCTGTGTCTACGAAACAAGAATACACGAAACATAATTCTACCGTTTGATAAGTTTCTAAATTTAAAAAGTTTGATAGTAATATTCATTCAACTGAATTTCTGTGAAATATGTTTCAACCAAGTAAATAGTCTATGAAACAATAATATTGAAACTGAAAGTATATGAACCAAATAATATAAGAAATAATTTCTGAGAAACGATATTCTATGAAATTTCTGTCTGTGAAATAGGGTGACACCGTATTTTTTATTTTTGCTTTCATTTGAAATACTTTATCATTTTGGTTATGTTTTACCTACGCAAACGGATGTAATTTGTTGAACCATGAACATATCTGTAATATATAATATTTTAGAATTATATAAGGACCTAAAATAAAAATTAAGTAATTAAGATTCGGTAATCAATGGGATTGGCCGGTCAAAGTATTTAGCAGATGGCGCCAGCATAGATTGCTCTGTCAATCCCCAGAATTGTGTCAAATTCTTGTTTTTTATATAGAATTTTATGCCCTAGATGCCAGCCCTTTAAGCCAAATCTCATAGAACTCAACTAGAGAAGGGGCAAGCCCCGGCAAGCTATGATGGTGCCATCTATGCAAACCATTGACAGTTGCCAATCCCATTCAGTGTAGTGTAACTGGTAAAGCGGTATCCAGACGGGATGATCAAATCGATCGATTTGATCAGAAATGAAATTGACTTGATTTTGACATAAAACATATATTTTTTAGGGTTCCGTAGCCAAATGGCAAAAATCGGAACCCTTATAGATTCGTCATGTCTGTCTGTCTGTCTGTCTGTCTGTCCGTCTGTCCGTCTGTCCGTCTGTCCGTCTGTCTGTCCGTCCGTATGTCACAGCCACTTTTCTCCGAAACTATAAGAACTATACTGTTGAAACTTGGTAAGTAGATGTATTCTGTGAACCGCATTAAGATTTTCACACAAAAATAGAAAAAAAAACAATAAATTTTTGGGGTTCCCCATACTTCGAACTGAAACTCAAAAAATTTTTTTTCTTCAAACCCATACGTGTGGGGTATCTATGGATAGGTCTTCAAAAATGATATTGAGGTTTCTAATATCATTTTTTTCTAAACTGAATAGTTTGCGCGAGAGACACTTCCAAAGTGGTAAAATGTGTGTCCCCCCCCCCCCCTGTAACTTCTAAAATAAGAGAATGATAAAACTAAAAAAAATATATGATGTACATTACCATGTAAACTTCCACCGAAAATTGGTTTGAACGAGATCTAGTAAGTAGTTTTTTTTTTATACGTCATAAATCGCCTAAATACGGAACCCTTCATGGGCGAGTCCGACTCGCACTTGGCCGCTTTTTTTGGTACTGCATTGTATAACTTAATTTATGAAGATTACCCCCAATCTGCATTACACAGAACTGTGATTTTTTGTATTATTTCCAGTCAGAATCACGAGCTCTTTCGACCCTAATACGAGTAAAAAGTGGCCCCAAAATTTCATACAAATGCACCAAAAACTTGTGGACATTTTTTCTCAGTAAGAATGGGGAAAGCTACTGATCCTGAGTAGAAATATTATATTAATTCAAAATTCTAACAGAACGAATTTAGGTTCAAATTTAAATAGAGATGCCTATTTGCCAAATTTGCGAAGTGACAATTTGAGCAAACATCTTTTTGGGATATAATATTAGCCAATAAAAAACGTTTGCTAAATAAGTTTTTGTCCTAATAACATTTGACAAAGTAAAATCATGCCAAATGATAATTTGACCAAATAAGTTATATGCGAAGTGTAACTTTGCTAAAGGTTCCTTTGGGAAATGAAACTATTGCGATAAGTTTGTTGGGAAGTGAAATTTGGCGAAATGTATTTGGGCCAAACGGAAGTACACCCTACCGTTTCACCTTCCTGCAATACCTGCGCATCGGCTTTCCTGTCATGATGGGTAACCTACTCGTCGCTACTGGTTACCTTCTACTCTGCGACGCTGTCGGGTGGCACTGATATACTAAATAGATATCATACACCAGAGAAAAAGTGACCAAGTACACCGGTGGCCGAGACGGTAATCGAACCCGCGTCTTCAGCTTACGCGGCTAACGTCCTGGCCACTAGACCACCCGGCCACGGCGGTACTTGTCCCAAATTCTCTGGTGTATGTAGGTATGCTATCTTTGAAAGGCTAGGCGCCTACTGGTTATCTACTCTGCGACGCTGTTGGGTGCACTGATAACAAACTTTAACACATTCGCTGCCAGCGACCCGCTAGACGGGTTCAATTAACTAAACTAAAAAATTAAACTGCAAAATGAATGTTAAATTTTTATTCTACATATTTCTCTGGCCTTATCTCTTCTACATTTATTTATATGTTTAAGTATTTATTAAAATCTAAAGATGGCAGTCTGATACGATCAGATTATACAAAATATCACAAATTATGTACCTATTATTGATCTACTAATATTGTTATTAGCTATGTACCTACTTATTAGTTTTTATTATAAATTTTATTATTACAAAACGAATTGTAAATATAAGTTTTATTTTTACGTGATAATGTTAAGTGAAATACATTTTATGAATTGTATTATGTTTTTTCATTTTTGTTACCTTGTCATCAGTACAAAACTGAAAACAAGGATTATGTTTCAAAATTCTATCCCCGCCTCGAGATTTTTTAAGTAATATACTAAACACATCTAGGTGAAATATCAGAACCTTTTATTTTGATGCCGATATGCTTAATTTTTTTTATTAATTAGATAATTGACCCCCTCGTGCAAACAAATTGATATACAGAGGGGATCAGTATCTCAGCAGTCTGCAGCAACAGGTACAGGACGTAGGCGGTGCTGTCTCTCATAAGGATCTGTATACATATGTACTTATTGCAATGCAACGCTCACGTGTGCGCGTGCACGTCCACTCACACGCATCCAGTATACACATACCTTTATTGTGTGCATTACCTCAACTCTGATACCTACAACTTTACGTTTGAGTATTCATCAGTGCTTTGATCTCAGCCATTCTTTGGTTCAAATTCATATTTAAATCACTAATTAGTTGCTTAATATTATCTAAAACCGCGGGATTCTCCCGTATCCTGATCTCCGTGTCACACGGAGATTCATAGGCCACGCTCGGGTCCGTCTTAAACGCAACAGAAGCAGGTTCAGACCAGACTTCAGATAATCTAGACCTGACATACACACGAACCTCGTAATGGGTATCGTGGCATAGAACAGGCAGTTGAATACTACACAGTTCGCCGTTAGAATAATTCCCACAAATCACCTTCCCCGTCGCCTCTCGCCACAGCGTGCCTAGTCTGTACTTAACTTTATAATCGCAGTTAACGTAGCATCTAGAATTCCTATGACGCCACGCGACTGTGGCATATTGCGAGCTCGTATTTATAAACTGTAAGTTATACACCGGTTCAACTTTAACTATTGACCTGATGTTGTTCAGGAACGTCTGATTGTTGCAAAAAACTTCATTACATGCTTGTAGTTGTAACGGTAAATCTTTGATAACATGTCTATTAGAATACGAAGCATATAAGTGTTCGTTCCAGCCCCGGATACATCCAGCGTTCGCGTTGCCTGACATATCTGAGCAAATGAGCCTGCTTCCGCTAAATAGCATAAAGGTATTCCTTTTACTTGACGATCGCCATGAGCACTCGAGATTATGATTTAAATGCAAGACGCATTTAAACTCAGTCGCTTCTGGACAGTAATCCACGATTACGTTAACATACATGTATAAATCATCCTTCTCACACATATAACGCTTCCCTTCATTATCATCCTTCACTGTTGCAGTTACAGTGGTTTTATTTAGCGCCATTGTTTTAAAGCCTTCAAAACCTTGCCAAGTTTCAAGCGAGAGAGATTCAACGTCATTTGCCGTGCAAGATACTTCGTAAGTTTCGCCCCGAGGCACAAAGTATAGAGGCGTTTTAAATTTGTTACTGTGACGAACATTCATAGCGGTCACGGTTAGCGCGGGGTATACGGAGATGGTAAGAGTTCCATTATAACCTGAGCTGGAATCTGTGCAATTATACATGTATACTCCTACATCTAAATTTTTCAATAACACTTTTATAGTTGTAGAGTTATATTGTTTCGCCTTCAGTTGACCGAATGTTATGTTTTGAGCGTTGCTGGCTGTGCAGAATATAGTGATATCTTCTCCGTACGTTGAATCTAAATGTATGCTTTCAGAATATTTTTTTCGGTAGCTGATCGTTCTGGAGGTATTGGCGAAAATAGTGGGCTGTCGGTCGCCCCGGTCGACTGGTGGCTCGGAGTCGGCGGGCGGTTCGGCGTCGGCGGGCGCGCCGCGCGTCGACAATAACGCCGACGCCGACGCAGTCAGAAGTAGCAGCAGAATCGTCATTTTTGCAGTAACTTAGCTCTGGAAGCATGAATGATAATGAGTCTCAGAGACGTCCCTGGTATAATGTCCAGAAATGGGGTTGGCCTGCTGAAGCTTTTTTACAGATTACCTACGCCAGCATACCTAGTTTTTCCTATCAATCCCGAGAATTGTGTCCAAATTCTTATTTTAGGGTTTCCGTACCTTAAAGGGAAAAAACAGAACCCTTAGGATCATTTTGTTGTCCGTCTGTCTGTCAATACCCCTTATCTCGGGACGCGTGTAGGTATAGAGTTGAAATTAAAACCATACTTATACTCGTACTCAGGTCTACCTAGTCCCTTGAAGCTGTGAGTGTGACAAAATCTAACTTATTAACCGGCTTCCTCTCCAAGAAGGAGGTTCTGTATTCAGTTGTGGCTATTATTTGTTGTGTATGTGATATATCAATTCCTGCTTGCTGCACTTTGAAACCGGCTTGGACCAGCAAGCCGGTTTGGCGTACGAACAGCTGTATTTAAAGTACCGTTCGGCCATTGACCTTTTATTGACCGTTTTGTGCGGTAAATCTTTTGACAAGTGTTTGCGAAGGTCTCTGTTTCAGCTTGCTTTGAACGGTACGACAAAAAAAAACAAGTTGCACGGACAAGTGTGAAATAGTGTTTAACCCGAGAAATCGTAATAGTTACGTTTATGTGTTTTTCTGTATTTTTTATTTATCTATAGAGAAACTAACATTTTATGCCAATTATTAGCATTTAAATATGTGTGTGAACTAAAGTTCATGTGACGTTTAAGTTTGGTACTTAAAGTTTATCAAAGGATTTCAAACATAGACAGATAATCATACTATCTTTGTCTTACACTAGTACTAGCACCCAAAAGAAAAGGATGAGTATAGGTTTCCTGGTTCTTTGACTGACAAATTGGTTTGACCAACTATAGTACTCACCCTCTTGTGGTCGAAAGGAGTTCCTACTGTAGAATCCGTACGGTGCAAGGACACCGTTATGTGCTACAGGAGCCGTGTTGCCAGGGCTCGTGAGTCATAAGTTACGTTCAGTATAATGAAAATTCACATTTTTATTGCACAGCTCACATTTTTAAATAAAACGAAAAACGGCTAAATACGACAATCCTCATAAGACCCACCATATAAAGTTATCAAATTTTGAATTTGAACCTTATTCTATAAGTAAATTAAACGAATTTCGTTTGTTTTAAAAAGCAATGAAACAAAAGAAATGCTACTTTATTTGGTTCATGAAAGGTTCAAATTAGATTGCACGAATATGTACATTGTAATGTACATTTAGTCTCAGAAGGTTGTCACCCATTTTTGTGGCCATCTGGCAACACTGCATAGGAGCACAGATATGACCGCTAGGTGGCGCAAGCGCGAGCAGGCTTCCCTAGCGGAGCGCGGCAACTAGTATGGCTAGACACCAAAATTGGTGTGGCCCGTACTTGTAGCGACGCGACGAAATCGCGGAGTGAGCCACGCCTGCTAGGAATAAAATCGCGCTATGCACCTGATAGTGATTCTGGCGGGTCGCTGATACTGAATGTTAACCTTTTCGACGCCGTGTCAAACACAAAAGCTGTCACGCTGACGCCACGTCATCGAAATGTCAAAACTGAAATTGAACTTTATGCATATGCACGTAGGTCTATGTTGCTCTGTGGTCTGTGACCGATTAATCGGTCTTTGGCGTTGAACCTACGGTGCGGATATATCGGTCATTGGCGTCCGAAAGGTTAACACGTTCACTGTTCCGTCCCCCACATATGGGTCACGACGGGTTATTCCCACTACACGTTACCACCAAGTTGTTACCAGTGGTAACTACTGGGAATTTTTTTCCCACCTTTTACCACTGGTAACTACTGGGAATAACTCGTCACGGCAAGCCTCTATTAACTGGCCGTAGCCCGTAAGGCTGACAGTTAACAGTTGCGACAGTGAACGTGTTAATTATCTGGGATATAGACACGCTTAGGGCCACTTGCACCATTCATTAACCCAGGGTTACCCTGTTAAACCTGGCGTTACCATGGTTACCAGTACAATTTGTCACTCGGTTTAACCGGTTAACCCCGGGTTAGTGCTATGGTGCAAGTGGCGCTTAGGGTTGTACAATAATACTCAGTTTACAATAAACAAATTTTCTATTCATTTATTTCACGGATAAAAAAAAACTAAAAACTACCAACAGTAAAAAAAGAATATACCTCCTCCCCCCCGCTGTAGCGTAACACATTACCCTCCAAGCGGCGGTCGGTTAAAAACGCTCTAACAAAAGTTCGTAAAACTTATGACGCGAATTGGCAGTTGATTTGTTTTATAATAATATATACAATTTTTAAATTATAAATTAATGAAATACCTCAATGCTTTACAATCGTCATATGGGCCATTTTATTTAAACTTGTCCCCTAGACTTTCTTTTTAATTTGTGAATTTCTATGTTATCTCTACTCAGAATCACGAGCTCTTTCTATCCTAATAGGAGAAAAAAAAGTGTCCCAAGGTTTTTATTTCCATTCCGTTACCATTTTTCATAGACTTTGTATGGCGGTCACGGAATGGAAAGATCGAGAAATGTATGGAAAGGTTTGGGACACTTTTGTTCTCCTATTAGGATCAAAAGAGCTCGTGATTCTGAGTAGAAATAACATAAAAAATCCCAAATTTGAAAAAAGTTTGGGGGACAACTTTAAATAAGATGGCCCGTATATAATTTTTCTATCACTATTTATAAAACAGTTAGGCATAGCTTTAAGACGAATATTAATTCACTATATGTGGCTCCCCATCAGATAAAGGTATGCTTCAAATCCATAAGCACCTTTCTATTAGAAAAAAGGGACCCTTAGCTAATGGAAAGACACATATAAGATGTTTACTGTTTAGTCTAAGAGAAATTCGTGCTTCAAAATTGACAGCTAATGTAGATGGCGCTAAGCTCTGGTTGCCAAAAGACGTTAGACAATAGGGAGTATTACTGCAATGTTTTGCCGCCAGAGTGCAGCACTTAGTAAACCATAGAGTAACTTATACACACTGTACCTTAAACTGTTTTTAGACAAGTTTTCACAGACAATCAAATATGACATTGATACATCAAGGCGGTTTGTTTACAAAGGGTCTACCGGGAAACGCGAAATTGAAACTCAGCTGTCTGCCTCTTTATCGCTCGAATATGCAAGAGTGATGGAAAGGATAGATAACAAAATTTCGACTCTCGTCACAGAATAAATAATAGTACTAAGTACAGAAGACTCACTCTCTAACAAAACGCGTCTGTTACGATCAGCACAGATATGGCCGCTAGGTGGCGACAGCGGCACGCGCGGCTTATGGCTTTCCCCAAAATTGGGGCCGAACGGATGTACTTTTAGCTACCTGTAGCAAAGCGACGAAATCGCGGAGGGAGACACGCCTACTCTCGTTTGCGGTAGACCCTTAGATTGTGACTTATTGTGGGAGTAGCGCCCCCTACGCAGAGTTTCGCGTAATATTCCCTATTGGTCAGAAATAATGTAATTAAAGATTCGAAAGGACTGAGGTATTTCTTACATATATCGCAATAAATGTTTATACAATAAAGACTAATTTTAGTCTAAAATTTTTGAGTCGTTCTTTACATGAGAAAAAAAAGGTTTTCACATTAATTTTAAGCTAGTCACATTATGTTAAACAAATGTCGAAATGTGATTTTGCCGTTGAGGACTGACTTTTTCGGAAAAAGCGAATTTGAAAAAAATACGTACGCTTTTTTCAAGCGGAAAAATATGTAAAAAATCAATCCTCACTTCGGTTGTAATCCATGAATTTTTATGGACTGAAAAACATATACCCTCCATAATGTTAAATTCAATGGATATTTTTTGATTTTTTTTAATATTATTTAAACCCCGTGCTAATAAATAAATCTATTTAGCTGTATTAACTAAGTTTAACGTTACCTGTTTTATTTCTTAATATTTACATAAATAAATGAATAAATGATTTTAAAGGCTATTAATATTACATATTGGCGGTTTCATGTCAATTTTCTTTTTTTTTACATAGGAAAATCATTTTTGTGATGGCAAAATAGTTCAATTGATCTTGATTATTACATGAAAATTGACACGAAATGTACGTAAAATGTTAAATAACATTAAATATGTAACGATTTGTGTAACGTACTCAACGGTGCGTTTCAAATGTCGAAGCGGTCGTCCGTCTCACTCTAACGCGTTAGAAAGAGACGGACGAAGGCTTACAACGAATAAGACTAAGTGAGAAACATTTACCTGCCTTATTGTGTCAAAGCATGAATATTTATTCAAAAATTACCTTAACATCAGATTAAGGTCCGATTCCCGTTTAATCGAATTGGGTCTTTAGTATTGCAGCCACGGGGATTTTAAATTACACAAATGATGACCACTCGCATTTGTAAATGAATGTAAGTTACACTTTGAAGAACACTTAAACCCAAGCCTTAAAGCGCCTAAATAACTGATTAGAAATACAGGATAAAAAAGAAAATTTGTTAGTACGGAAAGCTCAGAATTTTTTACAGATTACGTCGTAAGATTTGACCTTTGATGTTTGTTCTTCAAGGCGCAATAATTTCACAAAGCAAAGGTTGGCATTTTGACAATTCAAAACCCCCGTGGCTACAGTTGACATCTTAGTACAGTCACACACGTACAGATACGATCATTTTATGCGCGATATTATCTACAAATATCACTAAATTAATGATAAGTGAAACATAGATAAAATTGCGCGAAAATTGAGCATATGTAACGTCAATATAAACTATCGTGTTCTGATTGGGTGATTGGTGGTCAAAAGGGGTAAGATTGGCTGTGGGTTATGTGTGACTGGCCCTCACACTGAGGCCTGTTCATCTATTCCCCCCCCCCCCCCCTTATTCATAAAACTTTACGGACCTGATTTAGTTAAATGCTTTATCCCTTTCTACACATACATAAGTCAAAATGATAGAACAAGACAAACGATTCATAGCTAATTCAGGCCAGTAACGCGTTTAGAAATAACGCCATAGAAACGATATTAAAACACTAACAATCTCCAATTTTGAAACTCTGTTCGCTGGATATCATAGTAAGTTGACCAACTAAAGAAAATATTTGGGTCTGAGATTTGTCATTCTTACATACAAACTTTGGAGGAATACGTATGGAGATTATAGTCTTTGTCTGATCTTTTACTATTTTAAGCCAATAACAAGTAAAGTTGTAAATATTTAAAATGCAAATATCATATGCACGTATTGTCTTCGTTAAATACCAACATTTGTGTTAGCGATGTGACGAGTCCACTTTTTTTCAATTCGAATCATTCGAATTGATTCGGCCGCTGATTCGAATTCAAAATCGAGTTAACTCGACTCGACGATTCGCGTGGTTCGCGACAAGGTCACAGGCACAGGCGCGGAGCGAGTTGAGACGGCGAGTTACGCGGCAGTTGTTGTAAAAAGAACCTTCAGAGCACGGAATTAAGGTTTATTTTTGAATGGCCATACTAGCAGCGAACTCGAGTTGGTATACTTGGAATAGCGAATCAAGCGGCAGTTGTTGTTAAAAGAACCTTCGGGTTACGGAATTAAGGTTTATTTTTGAATGATCATAGTACCAACTCGAGTTGAGATGGCGAATCGAGCGGCAGTTGTTGTAAAAAGAGCCTTCGGGCTACGGTATTAAGGTTTATTTTTGAATGGCCTTAGTAGCAGTGTGATAGCGTTGGCTCGGCGAGTTGGCGATTTCGCCGAGTTAGCTAGTGGTCGAGTTGATTCGAATTGCCAATAGTCTTGATTCGAATTAACTCATCTGTAGACTGATTCGAATTATTCGAATCAGATAACTCGACTCGCCCATCGCTAATTTGTGTATAGATGTTTATGAGAGCATCAACATTTTTAGTTATTCGTTATTGTTTTTTTAACGTGATAAAGTCTTATAAATCGATGAACACCGGTAGCATGCACGAAAAAGTGTCACGTTGTGGACCGATCTCCATGGTAACGTTGTGGACAGGTCTCCATGGTAACGTATAAAAGTATGCAATTAACAAAAGTTGGCATTTTGCGGATCATAACCCCCGTGGCTACTTTCTGTTAGAACATTCGAGATCATCGCTTCACAGCATGACAATATCAAAAATAAGTCGTGTTAAATGTAAGCATAGAGAAAAAATACATAGATTGCTCACTCCATACATCAGTTTTGGTACCATAAATACTATTATTTTCAGTGTCGACATCTAGCATCGAGTAGCGGAACTATCAGTACTGCTACTTGACAATAGATGTAGCACCGACCGGAAAGTCTAATGCTCAACAACATAAGACTTTCCGGTCGGTGCTACATCTATTTTCAAGTAGCAGCAGGTACTGATAATTCCGCTATTCGATGCTAGATGTCGCCACTGAAAATAATAGTATTTTTGGTACTAAAACTGATGTATGGAGTGAGCACTCTTGTCTTACTATATTTCTCTATGATGTAACAAAAAAATCACGCCAACAATGTAGCTGAAAAAATTTTTTTTTTTGCGAAGCCCCGTTTAGACGGTTCTTGAACATGCGTTTTTTGTTACATTGCGATATTTGGTCGATCGACTAAATTCATTGTAGTTATAGTTTGTTAAAGGACTGTCTCATTTCAAACATAGAGAGAATGATACTATCTTTGTCTTACACTAGTACTAGCACCCAAAAGAAAAATGAGTATAGTTTTCCTGGTTCTTACTGACTGACAAATTGGTTTGACCAACTATAATCATAGTATTGAATATTGCATGCAAGTTCTTGAACAGTCTATATGGGGCTTTATGATAGTCAAATGTAAGACGAGGTGAGGTGAAGAAGATGAGGTGTGTTTTTTGTTTCAATTTTAGTACAGCCGTGATAAAATGTAACCTTTTATGATATATTTTTCGGCATTTTACCGGCGTAACCGATACTTGTCAAAGTTACGTATTATCAGCTAGATATGACGCAGTTTCCAGCTAAAATGACGCATAAACTAATAACAATACACACAGGTGTTGTTGAACTCTTTCACTCCACTTTACTCGCGTGACGTGCAAAGCAATTATTTCAGCTACATGTGACGCTTTATCGTCTAAGATATTACCCAACGTCTGTTATATTCCAACGTCCGATATTAAAAGCCAACTGTGACGCACGGATACTTCCCAAAATATTTTGTTTTGTAATAATGATGAAATTAAGATATTTTCACACCAATTTCTGATTTTGGTACGTTCGTGCGTTCGTATCATTTGTTTCGTGCACTTCTCGTCTTTACAAGAGATGCTAATTATGACGCAATTTATTTTCAGTACATGTTTTTTCTTTTTAGTATAGATGACATACGCACTAAATGTGACGCACGCTAACACCTACTATCAGCATTATTACCTGTAGGACCTCTTATCCGTCCTAGACTCTAGTAGTCTCAAATTATTGTATGGTATCTTATTTTCTGTCCGCGATATTCGTCTTTATCCCAGAACAGTGTTTTCAACGTGCTTACTATGACGCACGATACATCATTAGCAGACGTTTCATTAGTTGTCCAGTCACATCAGCTTTAAATAAATCAGCAAATTCAGCATTCTTACCTCTGTAGGATCTTTATAGTGCTTCTACATTCTAGCCGTTTCAAGTGGAATAGTGATTTGTTTTCTGGTAGCGTCTTTATTCCCAGGACGCAGTGTCTTCAACGTGCTTACTATGACGCACGATGCAAGTGTTACAAGTTAAATTACTATACAATTTATTTTCCGGTAGCTTAGTGATGCGCTTTACATCTTTATTTGCAGTGTTTTCAACGTGCTAACTATGACGCACGATGAAAGTAACCATCACCAGCATAGATGTTTTTTTAGTATTTCATCACTTAATAGTAATTTGTTTTCCGGTAGCTTAGATGCGCTTTCCATCTTTATCCCCAGTGTTTTCAACGTGCTAACTATGACGCACGACATGAACCATCAGCACAGATGTTTTAGCAACTGCTCCGTCACATCAGCTTTAGATAGATCAGCGAATTCAGCGCTTTTCCCTCTCTGCAGGATCTCTATAGTGGTCCTAGATTCTAGTTGTTTTAAGTGGAATAGTAGTTTGTTTTCCGGGAGCGGTGTGACGGGTTTGGCGACCGTTAGAGTGGTGTTTTTGAGCGCGCGAGCGAGGGTTTTTAGGAATTTGTACCATTGCCGCTCGTTGGAGGTCGCCTCGGGGGTGTTGACGAGGAGGGACGCCTTCTCTATTAAAGCGCAGACGCAGCTTAGGGTTAACTGAAATATAAGATCAAATACAACATTGTTAATACAAAAAAATACAACCATCTTTAGCCAAAATCATAAGGGCTTGAGCCGATGTGGGGTTCGAAATTATCTAGATAATTGGCTACTTTCCTAATAGTCAAATCAGCTTCTTTTTTAGAACTGTCAAAACGATTTGCTAATATGGAATTTATATGAAAACGTGTGTAGTGACGTCACAGTCAACTCACCTACTTTTTATACTTCCATCCGATTTATTAAATAGAAACTGTGCTTAAAAATAACTGCTATCTAGGTTTTTCTAATAATTATCTGGTGCTTTATTTCGTGCATGGTGTGAAATAATTTATTTTAAGTAGAGGAAAGTACCCAATTATAGTCTTGGTTAATTATCGTGATTATTATCCGATAAATATCCTAGGTATGGATCGTGCTATATTTATTATCGTTGAATTCTTTGATAGAAAAAAAATTTACGCGATTTTTATATTTTAAATTTAAGGTTATTATCAAATCGATAATTATCAGGGATAAAAATCATGATAATTATCAAGATAACTATCATTGATAATAATGATAATTATCCTTTTAAACCCTGGTTTCGAGAAAAGGTTGATTTACATTTATTTGGGGAGTAACTTACGGGGGTCGTGAGTGCGTAGGGCGTCCTAGCCGGGTCTAGGGCTTCCGCCAGTAGTCCACACGACTCCAAGATTGGGTTCCAGCCTGTTGAGCTTTGGATGTATCTGTTAACAATTAAGATAAGATAAAAGATAGTTTATTCAAGTAGGCATATTACAATCCAGGGATCGGATACCGGTATTTTTTGTGTGGGAACGGAAACGGTATTTTTTCGTTCTTTGCTAATTACTTCATTTCTAATTGGGCAATCTAATAATACGAAGTCGTAACCTAAAAACACAACCGAGTCCCTACATTTCGAGTATAAAATACTTCGAAAAATATGGTTAGTTCTAAGTTTTTGCAAAAAACCGGTTACGATCCCTGTTACAATCATCATTATTAGGTTAAACTGGTAACAGGTGTCACGTGACCGTAAGACGTAAGACGGTCACGTGACCTGATCGAAAAACTGTTACTTCAATGTCATTCGAGTTTTTCTTTATTGATTTAAATGCCATCTAGCGAGTTTCGGTCTAACTGGTATTAATATAACACGAGTACTAACAGTGATGTGCTTAGGGGTTTCAAGTAATGCGACGAAATAACGCTAGATGGCGTTAACCTCAATTATACATAGTGCTGCAGACATTTTGCAATAGTGATTGAGTTTTCACTTCTGCCGGCTCTTTTTTTTTTCAATGTTAAGTGAGCCGTCACTTGTACTTGTCATATATTTTACAATGGATAGGGAAACCTTTAGGTTCGTGTACTCTAGTTAGGGAATCGTTGGTGTAGAATGTATAGTCTGTCAAGCTGGATATGTCAGGAGCAATGTAAAGCAAACTAAAGTATGGTATCCCTAGCAAACGAACAAAAAGCAGCAATGTACTTCGAACAACGATGAAATGTAAACAAAACAGTTCCACAGATAATATAGAAATGACACGCGATTTTCGAACAATTCGAACGTAGAGTTGCTAATACGCGATTTTTGAAATTTGCCGCCTTTTTCTACTGACAAGATTTGTTTGACTAAGTCATAGCGAAATATAGTAAGACAAGAGTGCTCACTCCATACATCAGTTTTGGTACCAAAAAGACTATTAATTTCAGTGTCTACATCTAGCATCGAGTAGCGGAACTATCAGTACTGCTACTTGACAATAGATGTAGCACCGACCGGAAAGTCTAATGCTCAACAACATAAGATTTTCCGGTCGGTGCTACATCTATTGTCAAGTAGCAGGATTGATAGTTCCGCTACTCGACGCTAGATGCTAATAGTCTGGTACTAAAACTGATGTATGGAGTGAACAATCAATGTATTTTTAGGGTTCCGTACCCAAAGGGTAAAAACGGGACCCTATTACTAAGACTCCGTTGTCCGTCCGTCCGTCCGTCCGTCCGTCTGTCACCAGGCTGTATCTCACGAACCGTGATAGCTAGACAGTTGAAATTTTCACAGATGATGTATTTCTGTTGCCGCTATAACAACAAATACTAAAATCAGAATAAAATAAAGATTTAAGTGGGGCTCCCATACAACAAACGTGATTTTTGACCGAAGTTAAGCAACGTCGGGCGGGGTCAGTACTTGGATGGGTGACCGTTTTTTTGCTTGTTTTGCTCTATTTTTTGTTGATGGTGCGGGAGTCTCCGTGCGCGAGTCCGACTCGCACTTGGCCGGTTTTTTTTCTCTATGACCAAGTATAGGTGCGTACTCACTTCCTGTAGTGCGGCGCGAGCTGCTGCAGGCCGGCCGGGCCGGGGCCGGGGTCGCGGCGCGCGGCGGCGGGCAGCGCGCGCAGCGCCCGCGCCCACACGCCGCGCGCCTGCGCGTGCGCCTGCGCGTGCGCACCAGCGCCTGCGCCCAGCCGCGCCAGGAACCGCGCCACCAGCGCCTGCGCAACACGATATTACTAATCATCACGATACAGGGAACCAAAATACACCAGGGATGTTGCGAATATCCGCATCCGCAACCGCGGAACTTCCGCATTATTTTCAACATCCGCATCCGCATAAAATCGATGCGGATTTAATGCGGATGTGGAACAGGTCGGTAGAGGAACGTCTTAGCATCGGCGTAAGTGCTAGACTGCTAGGTAATTTAGTCATTAACCAAAAAAAACTATTAGAAATGAGCAGTCAAGCGTGAGTGGGACTTAATGTACGGAACCCTTGAAACGCGAGTCCGACTCGCACTTGGCCGGTTATTTGAAATAAAAAATACTAAAATGTAATATTTGACGTTTTTTATGGTACTATCTTGACATCCGCGAATGTGAGCCTTTAAAAATCCGCATCCGCATCCGCGGATGTCAAAAAATCGGCACCCGCAACATCCCTGACATACACTACCGGTCAAAAGTGTCAAAACTTTAAGTCCACCCCTTGTTTTCAGTACAAAACTTAGACTCTTTTAAACCCACCCTCTTGTCACACTTTTTCATACAGCAACATAAGTCGTTAATACGGTACTGTCACACTTGGCATGACCCCCCCCCCTCCCCCAAATCCGACATTGAAATGTTCTGTAACGATGTTAAATATTACAGAACATTCTTACATAAATTGACTAAACCCCAAGTCTGTAGTGTACGCATACAATAAACCAGAGAGCATGTTGTCGAGCAACTCGTCTAGTTTAACCACTGACAATCCAACCTCTAGACTGAGCTTAGACCAATTCTTTCATGAAACCGATGCTGCCAAAAATACGGGGGTGCGGGGGGACGAGGTGAGCGAGTCCCGTGCCGTGATTGGTCCGTTCAGAGACACGGACCAATCACGGCACGGGATTGACTCGAAGATGGAGTAACGCTACCGTATGTGTGGCAGAGGGGGTAGCGCGACTATGCTATGTCTAAAGGTTGGATTGTCTATGAGTTTAACCGACGGCGATTACTGGTTGATGCATGTGCTATGTTCACCTGAAGGATCTAAGAAAAAGAGAGAGGTTCGACTCACCCGTCCTTTTCTAACAATGAGCATCTGCGCGAGTCTGTCCGCGTGTAGTAAACCGGCGAACCTTTTGTCGACCAGCTCATCTTAATTTTCGACCAAAAGGTTCTTGACCAACAGGGATAACTGGTCCACTACTAGGTTCACCTGAAAGCTCTAAGACAGAGAGAGAGGTTCGACTCACCCGTCCTTTTCTAACAGTGAGCATCTGCGCGAGTCTGTCCGCGTGTAGTAAACCGGCAAACATTTTGTCGACCAACTCGGCTTCATTCTCATCTAGTACGTTTTTAACTGGCGGTTTCTAGTTCACTGCTAGGTTCACCTGAAAAGCTTTTAGACAGAGAGAGAGGTTCGACTCACCCGTCCTTTTCTAACAGTGAGCATCTGCGCGAGTCTGTCCGCGTGTAATAAGCCGGCAAACATTTTGTCGACCAACTCGTCTTCATTCTCATCTAGTACGTTTTTAACTGGCGGTTTCTAGTTCACTGCTAGGTTCACCTGAAGGCTCTAAGACAGAGAGAGAGGTTCGACTCACCCGTCCTTTTCTAACAATGAGCATCTGCGCGAGTCTGTCCGCGTGTAGTAAACCGGCGAACCTTTTGTCGACCAGCTCATCTTAATTTTCGACCAAAAGGTTCTTGACCAACAGGGATAACTGGTCCACTACTAGGTTCACCTGAAAGCTCTAAGACAGAGAGAGAGGTTCGACTCACCCGTCCTTTTCTAACAGTGAGCATCTGCGCGAGTCTGTCCGCGTGTAGTAAACCGGCAAACATTTTGTCGACCAACTCGGCTTCATTCTCATCTAGTACGTTTTTAACTGGCGGTTTCTAGTTCACTGCTAGGTTCACCTAAAAAGCTAGAGAGAGAGGTTCAACTCACCCGTCCTTATCTAACAGTGAGCATCTGCGCCACCCTGTCCGCGTGCTTTAAACCGGCGAACCTTTTGTCGACCAGCTCATCTTAATTTTCGACCAAAAGGTTTTTGACCAACAGCGATTACTGGTTCACTGCTAGGTTCACCTGAATGGCTCTAAGACAGAGAGGTTCAACTTACCCGTCCTTTTCTAACGGTGAGCATTTGCGCGAGTCTGTCCGCGTGCAGTAAGCCGGCAAACATTTTGTCGACCAGCTCGTCTTAATTTTCGACCAAAAGTTTCTTGACCAGCAGCGATTACTGGTTCACTACTAGGTTCACCTGAAAACTCTAAGACAGAGAGAGAAGTTCAACTCACCCGTCCTTATCTAACAGTGAGCATCTGCGCCACCCTGTCCGCGTGCTTTAAACCGGCGAACCTTTTGTCGACCAGCTCATCTTAATTTTCGACCAAAAGGTTCTTGACCAACAGCGATTACTGGTTCACTGCTAGGTTCACCTGAAAGCTCTAAGACAGAGAGAGAGGTTCGACTCACCCGTCCTTTTCTAACAGTGAGCATCTGCGCGACTCTGTCGGCATGTAGTAAACCGGCAAACATTTTGTCGACCAGCTCATCTTAATTTTCGACCAAAAGGTTCTTGACCAACAGCGATTACTGGTTCACTGCTAGGTTCACCTGAAAGCTCTAAGACAGAGAGAGAGGTTCGACTCACCCGTCCTTTTCTAACAGTGAGCATCTGCGCGACTCTGTCGGCATGCAGTAAGCCGGCAAACATTTTGTCGACCAACTCGTCTTTGTTTTCGTCCAGAAGGCTCTTAACCAGCAGCGATTACTGGTTCACAGCTAAATTCACCTGAAGGATCTAAGACAGAGAGAGAGGTTCGACTCACCCGTCCTTTTCTAACGGTGAGCATTTGCGCGAGCCTATCCGCGTGCAGTAAGCCGGCAAACATTTTGTCGACCAGCTCGTCTTTGTTTTCGTCCAGAAGGTTCTTGACTGGCGGCGGTTTCTGATTCACTGCTAGGTTCACCACCTGGAAGGTAATATTTTTAAATTCCAAGGACTTTATAGCGCAAAAAGTTATCGTTCTACAAGTATTGTGGTGTATGCCAGGGGTCTCCAAACTTTTTTACCTGAGGGCCAAATTGCGCCTCAGAATTTTCGCGAGGGCCGTCTGGTTGATGCTGTTAGGGCTGAACATCTGGAGCCTGGCTCCCGCGGGCCGGATTGGAACGCTTCGCGGGCCGGATTTGGCCCGCGGGCCGGGGTTTGGGGAGCCCTGGTGTATGCTATCAAGTAAGGCCTATATTACACAATAACTAATAGGGAATTTGACTGAATTTAAAATAAATTACTTTACACCATGCATGAAATAAAGCACCAGAAGATTAGTAGAGAAACGTAGACAGCAGTTATTTTTAGACATAATTTGTATTTTAAAACCCGTATAAAACTATAAAGAGTAGGTAATTTGATTGTGACGTCACATGCTAGTGTTTCATATAAATTACATAGTAACAAAATCGTTTTGACTGTTTGAAAAAAGTATATGATTTGACTAGTAGTCAAATACCCTATTGTGTGTGGGGGGCACGAAATGTACTGACGTTATATCAAGTCAATGGCGGCAAAAAGGTTAAAAAGGTCTGAAACCAAGTAATGACTTTATATCAAGTCATTGGCGGCAAAAAGGTTAAAAAGGTCTGAAACCAAGTAATGACTTTATATCAAGTTAATGGCGGCAAAAAGGTTAAAAAGGTCTGAAACCAAGTAATGACTTTATATCAAGTTAATGGCGGCAAAAAAGGTTAAAAAGGTCTGAATCCAAGTAATGACGTCATATCATGTCATTGGCGGCAAAAAGGTTAAAAAGGTCTGAATCCAAGTAATGACGTCATATCATGTCATTGGCGGCAAAAAGGTTAAAAAGGTCTGAATCCAAGTAATGACGTCATATCATGTCATTGGCGGCAAAAAGGTTAAAAAGGTCTGAATCCAAGTAATGACGTCATATCATGTCATTGGCGGCAAAAAGGTTAAAAAGGTCTGAAGCCAAGTACGGCGAAAAGGTTAAAAAGGTCTGAAACCAACCTGTCTTTTATCTACGCTCTCGCTCTTAGGGCTGTCCTGCTTAGGCCTCCGCTGCACCGACTCGATATTTCTCAAGAACACGTTGGAATCCTCTTCTAGCTCGTTCTCAAGCGCTTCCTTCTGCGCTGCTTCTAGCTGCTTCTGCTTCTCTTCTCTTTCCTGCAACGGGTGTGCGAATACCACGAGTTACAATCAGGTACCGTTACCGGTATAACTAAAAATAAAAATATCACATAGCATTCACAACATTTCTTTGATATTCTAGAATAGTGTAAATGTATATGTTTCTTTTACCAATAAATATCTGTATCTGTACTTGTAATTTCTTCCCTATAGAGATTTTATACATAAATAGGAAGTTACGTTGAAGTAAAATATACAACGTGTCCCAAAATTCAACGATAAGCTGGCACCAGAAGATGGACCTGCTCATGACTACTCGAGAAAAAAAACAAATCGTCTTATTAATCTCTTTATTTATTTTTGGTCTTAAGTTAGGTTATTTTATAATATGGATATAAAAATAAAATACAAAAACACTTACAAAAACAATACAAAATACTTATAAACATATTATAAAAAACCTAACCTAGGGTGCTGCCAGCAGCGGGGCAAGGCCCAAGCTGCCGGTGGTCAGGGCCGCAGAGAGAGGAACCGGCGGACTATCCGCGCCGTGTCCAAGATCACCGCCTTCTGCATCTGACCCTTGATCCAACCACCTAGCGAGAGTCTCTCTCTCTTATTAAAATTATTAAGTCACTGACATTGACAATTCAGTGTTGTTTCTATTAAAATGAGAGTAGTATCACAAATTGTCAATCTGTCAATGGCATTGTTAATGAATAGAGAGCGGGTTTGAAGTAGCGATCTCAATATTAATATGGATATGACTGGTATAATTTATTATTTTTACTACACACAAAAATAATGTAACTTATCGGTACAAAAAGGTAAAAACCTTTTTAGAAGCTTTTGTAAGTATTGGGCAAAAATCATGATAATAATAAATAAATGTGTTTATATGTATTTTTTATTGTTTTGTAAGTGTTTTTATATTTTACTTTTATATTCATATTATAAATAACCTAACGTAAGAGGAAAGATAAATAAATGAATAAATGTGTGTAAAAAAATATATATATACCAGTCATATCCATATAAATATTGAGATCGCTACTTCAAATCCGCTCTCTATTAATGAATATCAATACCTATGATATAAAAAAATTATAAATACCTTGAGTATGAGCGCGTTGGATATCGCCAGGGGATCGTTCAGCTCCTCAAGCCTAAGCAGTATGAGATATAGTGCCTCAATGTCCAATAGTAGTTGCTTCGTTCTGCGCATTTCCCGAGGGACCTGAAAGAAACAGAACTTTTTAATATATTTTAGAATTACCTAGTAGTAGTAGTATTATACTTGGTCAAGAAAATCTTGTCAGTAGAAAAGGGCGGTAAATTTGAAAAATCGCGGGTTAGTAACACTACGTTCGAATTGTTCGAAAATCGCGTGTCATTTATATCTTATCTGTGGAACTGTTTTGTTTACATTTCATCGTTGTTCGATGTACATTGCTGCTTTTTGTTCGTTTCCTAGGGATACCATACTTTAGTTTGCTTTACATTGCTACTGACGTATCCTGCTTGACAGACTATATTTGTAATAGGGGAGGGGGGGGCGTCACGCCAAATGTGACAGTACGTACAAGCTTTTTCCTATCTACGTATGACAAGGGGGGAGGGAAGGGTCCAAAAAATCGAAATTTCGTGTGATGTAATAAATGGACGACCTCTTATCGCACTTGAAGCTTAAGGGCCCTTTTCTTGTGGAAAGCCAGTTATTGACCCCTTAATCGCACTTGAAGCATAAAGGCCCTTTTCTCGTGGAAAGCCACAGTTATAGACCCCTTCTCGCGCTTGAAGCATAAGGGCCCTTTTCTGGTGGAAAGCCACAGTTATTGACCCCTAAAGCTTTGGTTTCCTCTGGAAGCGGTGCTGTCATATAGCGGCCGTCTCCATACAAATACTACGACATCCATATTTAGCCGTAAAGTCAATGTGGCTAATTCCGTCATAGGGTCTATTCCGTCCACGAGCGTATATAAATATTTCTTTGATGTTCAATCGCAGGAAACAAAACCCATCTGCTTTTGATTGCTGAAACTAAAAGCAATCGCTGCTTTGTCGACGAAATTAGCAATTTTGTTCGTTGTTCGAGAAAAACGCTAGTAGACGGAATAGCCCCTATGACGGAATTAGCCACATTGACCTTAATATTTAGTATGGAGACGGCCGCTATATGACGGCACCGCTATCCTAGGAAAACCGATTTTTATCGCACTTGAAGCATAAAGCTTTGGATTCCTCCGAAAACGGTGCCGTCATATTACGGCCGCTATATAGCGTTGACTGACGTCACTAGAACGTTGTCTATGTAAACAAGGTGGCGCGGTTTCCTAGACGGCGTTACGTTACGTTGATTGTCAACGTAACGTAAGATGACGGCCGCCATGACGGTGTCGATAGTTTCGTGAACGTTTTATTAGATAGCGGTGACGCCATTTTGAATAAATGACACGAGATTTGAATAAATGATTCCGTACTACGATTATTTTCCTCTTCTGATGATATTTCATCCTCCAAGTAAATTATAGATGATCAAGCAAATCTTGTCAGTAGGAAAAGGCGCGAAATTCAAATTTTCTATGGGACGTTATCCCATCGCGCCTACATTTTTCAAATTTCCCGCTTTGACCTTGGTGGATGACGGTGTGTTATGACGCCGTGGTACTTTCCACATGTCGCCACCGTAAAGACGGCCGTCTTTTGCTGCCGCTATATGACGGCACCGTTTTCGGAGGAATCCAAAGCTTAAGGGCCCTTTTCTGGTGGAAAGCGACAGTTGTTTAATCCCAGCCGCACTTACCTCGGCAGGGTTGGTGGTGCTGGCGACGCTGTTGGCGCGCGATGGCGCCGCGGGCTCCGCGCCGCTCACCAGCTCTACGTCGATGATCTTACGCGGCGCAGTCACGCTGCCGCACTACAAACAGACACATAATTAATTAATGAAATCTTTGTTTCAGGCAACTAGTGGCCCATACATAAATACCTTAAAACTAGCATACATATTATATAGTACATTATTGTCGAGGTTCGGAAGTAGCTACTTGCAGGCTGAGGATTCGTTTTAAACGGACGACCTTGGGAGTCCGTTTAATTGAATCCGAAGCCAGCAAGCAGCCTTCCAGCCGAGTCATATATAGTGCTTTTCTCAAAAATGGTGCAAGAAATAGAAATATTTTACAGAACTTACAGAAGCAACGTTCTAATTTTCCATTCATTTACACAGAAAAAAGTACAACCATTAAAAAAATTAGCTTGCCGCCTTTAAAAAAAAAAGAAGTGTATTTTTCTGCTGAAAATACGCCAAACTATTTGAGACACCTAAATAGTCGCGGTACCAACATTAAGCCTGTAACAGACTATCGCACCGCACCGCGACCTTGGAGCGTCGCACCCATAAGTGAGAGCGAGAAAGAGATATCTGTTTCTCGCTCTCACTTATGGGTGCGACGCTCCAAGGTCGCGGTGCGGTGCGATAGTCTGTTATAGGCTTTATAATAATAAGTGCTGATCATCTGTTTGGCTGTTTAAGGGACCTATGCCTTCATTTGATATGGCCATTTGAAGTTTTAAAAAGTTTGGAACTCGTTAAATAATGGAATTTGTATGCGACATTGCAGTCCCGAAATCGAGACTGCAATGTTTTTAACTTTTTAATTTTTTGAATGACCATAAACTACGCACTTCGCGACCTATTTTTTAACCGGCAACTTTGGCGTCCATTTTTGAGAAAAAAAATATAACTAAACACTAAAATAGTAAAAAAACCAAAAGTATACAGCTAAGATGCGCGAGCAGCCGCGATACCTTCATACTCGTACGCGACCCGGCCCCCGCGCCCCGCGCCCCCGGCCGGTTGGTCAACGACACCTTCTCGTAACTCATGAGGCCCTGGTACTTGCTCCGCGCTTTCGATTGGTCAATAGGCAATCTCTATGCTTTGCCTTAAGGTTGACTGGTAGAGAATGCTTTTGGCATTAAGTCCGCCTTTTGTACGATACGTTTTTCTTTTGTGCAATAAAGTTTAAATAAATAAATAGGGATGATGACACATGTTGAATTTTATAACAAAATCTAGTAAAATAGATAGCAAACGAGCAATTTATCACAATAATGTGGACATTAAAATTATATATGGAAATAATACAAAAATACAGGATCTGAAAGTATCAAATTTTTAGATTTTATTTGACTTCCAAAAAGGAAAAAAGTAAGGGTACATTCGGTTCCTTACATTTTGTCCAAAAAAGGATTTTAAAGCAACTACATATATACATTATACATACTTTAGGATGGGCACTGTGACCGTGACGTCACGTTCACATATCGTTTTGTAAAGAGCGATTCGCGAGTGGTGTACGAGTGTCGGTATTTGACTATCATTTCTGACTTTTGTATTGCTTTAATTCAATGGGTCCCATATATATAGACCAGCCATTCTCAAAGTGTGTTCCGCGGAACCCTAGGGTTCCGCGACACCCCTGCAGGGGTTCCGCAAGAATTTAGAATAATAAAATAAGCATAATTATTATGCTTATTAATAAAAAAATACACTTCTAAAAACTATTGTTTTATTGTATTGTAGGGTTCCATCAAGTATTTCGCTTTCCAAAAGGGTTCCGTCAAAAAAAAAGATTGAGAACCGCTGATATAGACATTTGATACCATAAATGAAAATTTGTCATCTAGCCCAGGGCTCTCCAAACCACGGCCCGCGAAGCGTTCCAATCCGGCCCGCGGGAACCAGGCTCCAGATGTTCAGCCCTAACAGCAGCAACCAGATACACCCCCTGGGCCTCGACGCGAAATTCTGAGGCACAATATGGCCGTCAGGTAAAAAAGTTTAGAGACCCCTGATCTAGCCTATTCTATGGTTACCTGCAGCTTTCCTAGCGAGTTCTCAAACTATGTGGGCACATAGGCGCGCGGCGGCGCGTCCTCGCTTGTAGAGTTGTGTCGCTCGCGCCCGTGGGACTCCTGCTTTACAATGTATGTACCTGCAGCTTTCCTAGCGAGTTCTCAAACTGTGTGGGCACATAGGCGCGCGGCGGCGCGTCCTCGCTTGTAGAGTTGTGCCGGTTCGAGTTGTGTCGCTCGCGCCCGTGGGACTCCTGCTTTACAATGTATGTACCTGCAGCTTTCCTAGCGAGTTCTCAAACTGTGTGGGCACATAGGCGCGCGGCGGCGCGTCCTCGCTTGTAGAGTTGTGCCGGTTCGAGTTGTGTCGCTCGCGCCCGTGGGACTCCTGCTTTACAATGTATGTACCTGCAGCTTTCCTAGCGAGTTCTCAAACTGTGTGGGCACGTAAGCGCGCGGCGGCGCGTCCTCGCTTGTAGAGTTGTGCCGGTTCGAGTTGTGTCGCTCGCGCCCGTGGGATTCCTGCTTTACAATGTATGTACCTGCAGCTTTCCTAGCGAGTTCTCAAACTGTGTGGGCACGTAAGCGCGCGGCGGCACGTCCTCGCTTGTAGAGTTGTGCCGGTTCGAGTTGTGTCGCTCGCGCCCGTGGGACTCCTGCTTTACAATGTATGTACCTGCAGCTTTCCTAGCGAGTTCTCAAACTGTGTGGGCACATAGGCGCGCGGCGGCGCGTCCTCGCTTGTAGAGTTGTGCCGGTTCGAGTTGTGTCGCTCGCGCCCGTGGGACTCCTGCTTTACAATGTATGTACCTGCAGCTTTCCTAGCGAGTTCTCAAACTGTGTGGGCACGTAAGCGCGCGGCGGCGCGTCCTCGCTTGTAGAGTTGTGCCGGTTCGAGTTGTGTCGCTCGCGCCCGTGGGACTCCTGCTTTACAATGTATGTACCTGCAGCTTTCCTAGCGAGTTCTCAAACTGTGTGGGCACGTAAGCGCGCGGCGGCGCGTCCTCGCTTGTAGAGTTGTGTCGCTCGCGCCCGTGGGACTCCTGCTTTACAATGTATGTACCTGCAGCTTTCCTAGCGAGTTCTCAAACTGTGTGGGCACGTAAGCGCGCGGCGGCGCGTCCTCGCTTGTAGAGTTGTGCCGGTTCGAGTTGTGTCGCTCGCGCCCGTGGGACTCCTGCTTTACAATGTATGTACCTGCAGCTTTCCTAGCGAGTTCTCAAACTGTGTGGGCACGTAAGCGCGCGGCGGCGCGTCCTCGCTTGTAGAGTTGTGCCGGTTCGAGTTGTGTCGCTCGCGCCCGTGGGACTCCTGCTTTACAATGTATGTACCTGCAGCTTTCCTAGCGAGTTCTCAAACTGTGTGGGCACGTAAGCGCGCGGCGGCGCGTCCTCGCTTGTGGAGTTGTGCCGGTTCGAGTTATGTCGCTCGCGCCCGTGGGACTCCTGCTTTACAATGTATGTACCTGCAGCTTTCCTAGCGAGTTCTCAAACTGTGTGGGCACGTAAGCGCGCGGCGGCGCGTCCTCGCTTGTAGAGTTGTGCCGGTTCGAGTTGTGCCGCTCGCGCCCGTGGGACTCCTGCTTTACACCTAATAAACAAGCTAATATTAGAACGTGTGTGTTGCCCTTAGGCCCACATGCACCATTTCACTAACCCGGGGTTAACCGATTAAGCCTGGAGTTACCATGGTTACCAGTACAGTTTGATACTTGATTAACGGTTTAATCGCTTAACCCCGTGTTTGTGGGATGGTGGTTAAGGGTTACCGTAAACCGACCGAGTGCGAGTCGGACTCGCGTTCCAAGGTTTACCGGACATTAAGTCCGACTCACGCTTGACTGCACATTTCTAATAGGTTTTCCTGTCATCTATAGATAAAGAACTATTTTGTTTTTTTGTTCAAAATTGTAGACCCAGTAGTTTCGGAGATAAAGGGGGGGGGGGGGGGGGAATGGTCGGACAGACAGACAGACAGACGCACGAGTGATCCTATAAGGGTTCCGTTTTTCCATTTTGAGGTACGGAACCCTAAAAAGTGTGTGTGAAATCCCCAATCCGCATCGGGCTAGCGTGGCGACTATAGCCCCAGCCCTGTTGCTCGTGAGAGCAGGCCAATTATTATCAGCAGGACAATGCAATTATTATGTACTAGTGACCCGCCCCGGCTTCGCAGGGATTAACAAATTATACATAAACCTGCCTCATGAATCACACTATTTAAAAAAACCGCATCAAAATCCGTTGCGTAGTTTCAAAGACCTAAGCATACATAGGGACAGACAGACAGCGGGAAGCGACTTTGTTTTATACTATTTAGTGATGATCTGTATGGTGACTCACCCCCGCTGTAGAATGGATGGTTCTGCTGATTCGCCTTGTGAGCCTCCTTCACTCCTTCTTTCTCTTTCTGCGACTGCCTTTCCAAGAACACCTGTATATAAACAAAAAAAAATATTTATACACGCTAGTAAAGTCAACGCTTGGTCGTAAGGGACATGATGTCGTATGTCCCTTACGACATTTGAAATTTCCACCCTATACAGCTTTGATTATTAATTTGAAGAAGTCACATTTCCTGAAAGTGCAAGCTAAATTGAACCTTAAAGGCACTGCTGTTATGTTGCGTCATAAGACCGCTATACTCGTCACTCACCGTATAATAGAAGTCGTGGATGTAAGGCGTGCCAGTGTTTAGCTGAAGCATCTGTTTGTTGATGACACACTGCTTGTATTTTGCGTCATAAGACCGCTATACTCGTCACTCACCGTATAATAGAAGTCGTGGATGTAAGACGTGCCAGTGTTTAGATGAAGCATCTGTGTGTTGATCAGTCACTGCTGTTATGTTGCGTCATAAGACCGCTATACTCGTCACACACCGTATAATAGAAGTGGTGGATGTAAGGCGTGCCAGTGTTTAGCTGAAGCATCTGTGTGTTGATGATACACTGCTTGTATGTTGCGTCATAAGACCGCTATACTCGTCACTCACCGTATAATAGAAGTCGTGGATGTAAGGCGTGCCAGTGTTGAGCTGGAGCATCTGTATGTTGATGAGCCACTGCTTGTATGTTGCGTCATAAGACCGCCATACTCGTCACTCACCGTATAATAGAAGTCGTGGATGTAAGGCGTGCCAGTGTTAAGCTGGAGCATCTGTATGTTGATCAGCCACTGCTTTTCGCGCTGCGTCATAAGGCCGCTATACTCGTCCGTGTCGCTTAATGATGTCACGTCATCGCCGTTCATATGCCTGAAACGAGTGTACGAGATACATGTAATAAATCTCAACGTGCTGTCAATATAGCCAACGCTATACAGACCAGCTATCATGGTCGCATTTTTATCACCTGTCATGCTATGCGTCACTTTCGCACTTACATATTTGCTAGAACGTGACAGCCATGGTGACAAATGATAAAGAGCCGGCCATCTTAGCCCTACAGGGTGTATCCTTGACCAAACCTTGAGGGGTAAATATGTAGGTCATAATCAACAACTTTTAGGGCTCATTTAGACGACGCGAGAACTCGCATGCGAGTTGGCGCGCCGTCTAAATCAGCCCTTATTATGGTACCAACCCCGAAATCGCGGATAAAAACTCTGCCGTCTCAGAGTGAATCAGAGCAGGCGTGGCTCACTCCGCGATTTCGTCGCGTCGCTAGAAGTACACGCGGCCCACACCAATTTAGGTGTCTAGTCATAGCAGTTGTCGCGCACCGCTACGGAACGGACGCCTGCTCGCGCTTGCGCCACCTAACGGTCATATCTGTCGTAACAGACGCATTTTATTAGAGTGAATCTTCTGTAGCTAGTACTGTAATTTATTCTGTGCCGAAAGCTAAATTAAACGCGCAACGAGCGACAAGGCGGGCGGCGCGATCAGTGCACGAGTTGCAGTCGCCGCGAGCCTGAAGAAGGACCCCTGACGGGCCCGAAACATGTCGCCGATAGCGACTAAAAATTCAAGTGAGTGAAACCGTTGTCGTCTAAACAGTTTTGAATAACTCACCTATGATTATTATTGAACGTCCCGTTCGGCCTCTGCCCGAACGCCATGTTATTGGGAAACTGCCCAAACCCCCTATTCAGCATCGGATCAGGCTGGCGTTATGATAACTATTGTTATAGACGCGTTTTGTTAAGGGGCCCACTGATTACCAGTCCGCCGGACGATATCTGCCTGTCAGTCAGAACAAAAAGGCCGACTGATAAGCAGTGGGCCCCTTTAGAGAGTGAATCTTCTGTACCTAGTACTATTATTTATTCTAAAGCTAAATTAAAATTGGAATAACTCACCTATGATTATTATTGAACGTCCCATTCGGCCTCTGCCCGAACGCCATGTTATTGGGAAACTGCCCAAACCCCCTGTTCAGCATCGGGTGATGGCTGGCGTTATGATAACTATTGTTATACTGTAGCATCGGGTGAGTATTCTGTATCAACTGCACCAGGTTTTGGGACGTCAGGTTGGTTGGGTTGGTCGGTTGGTTGGTTTTGGAGTTGTTGTAGACGCGGCTCTTCTGCAGTTTTGGTGGAGTTTTGCCGTTTTTGGGGGGGGATTGGTTGGGCTGGCTCTTTTGTATGTGCATCATTGGTTCGGGTTTTGAGGGGATGGCTGGGCCCTGAAAGTGAGAAAAATAATTAGAATAAAAACCGGCCAAGTGCGAGTCGGACTCGCGCACGGAGGGTTCCGCACCATCCACAAAAAATAGAGCAAACCAAATCGTGTTTGTGTTGTATGGAAGCCCCCCTTAAAAATTTATTTTATTTTATTTTTAGTATTTGTTGTTATAGCGACAACAGAGATACATCATTTGTGAAAATTTCAACTGTCTAGCTATCGCGGTTCATGAGATACAGCCTGGTGACAGACGGACGGACGGACGGACAGCGAAGTCTTAGTAATAGGGTCCCGTTTTTTACCCTTTGGGTACGGAACCCTAAAAATCGACCTTTAGCATAGAGAAATATAGTAAGCATAGAGTGCTCACTTCATACATCAGTTTTGGTCCCAAAACGCCTATTATTTTCGTAGTCGACATCTAGCGTCGAGTAACGGTAACCGCTACTTGATACTAGATGTCGCGAGTGTCGCGACTCACGAAAATTGTATTGAACAACAATTTACGACTAATTTTACAAGCAGGAGTTGATAATAGAGTTCCGGTTAATCCGTTTATATTTGTATATTTTGTAATATTTTAATCCGGACCGTGAAAATTAAAACGGAACGAATACTTACACGAAAATTATGATTGAACTGTCCAACGTTAGGATTGAAATTCTGCCTCGGCATACCCATCCCAGGCGGAGGCATCATCCTGGGCATCATGTGCGGAAACTGATTCATCCCCGGCTGGTTCATGCCCTGCTGATTCATGCCCGGCTGGTTCAAACCCGGGAACTGGTTGCCATTCGGCATCATCTGATTCTGACCCATATTCATGTTCGGGCCCATGTTGACTTGATTGGGCATCTGGTTCATGTGCATGTTTGGATGCATGTTGTTGGCGTAGTGGTTGGCGTTTTGCATGAACTGGTTGACGTTTTGGCCCATCTGGCTGACGGTTTGGCCCAACGGGTTGACGTTTTGGCCCATCTGGTTGACGGTTTGTCCCAACTGGTTGACGTTTTGGCCCATCGGGTTGACGTTTTGGCCCATCTGGTTGGGCATGCTGTTGATGTTGTTGGGGTGGCCCATTGGCATCATGGGCATGTTTTGCGGGGCGAAGGGGAGTGTTACCGGGGCCTGGAGCCCCGGGGGCCGCTGCAGGATGACTGGAGGAAATCGCGGCTGGAAAATATATATAAGTATTAATAGGGATGTTTCCTGAAGCGCTGGTGGCCTAGCGGTAAGAGCGTGCGACTTGCAATCCGGAGGTCGCGGGTTCGAACCCCGGCTCGTACCAATGAGTTTCTCGGAACTTATGTGCGAAATATCATTTGATATTTACCAGTCGCTTTTCGGTGAAGGAAAACATCGTGAGGAAACCGGACTAATCCCAATACGGGCCTAGTTTCCTCTCTGGGTTGGAAGGTCAGATGGCAGTCGCTTTCGTAAAAACTAGTGCCCACGTCAATTACTGGGATTAGTTGCCAAGCGGACCCCAGGCTCCCATGAGCCGTGGCAAAATGCCGGGACAACGCGAGGAAGATGATGAGGGATGTTTCCTGTATTTAGAATAAATTATTTCACACCATGCACGAAATAAAGCACAGAAAAATATTAGAAAAATCTAAACCGCAGTTATTTTCAGACACAATTTCTATATAATAAATCCGAAAGAACTATAAAGAGTAGGTAGGTGACGTCATTGTTCTATATTTCATAGAGATTCGATGGGAACTCTGCGATAAAACAACGCAAACTAACTGTGTTTGGGGTTATTAGTCTCCTAAGGCCCAACGAAAAATTGAGTATGTAGTCAGTACTGCCCGTAGTCCTACCAGTAGTACTATTGTTTTATACTCATTCAGACCCAAGTACTTAAAAGACTTTTTTAATGTTATTGTACAGCACTTTGATTTTTTTTTACGAACTTGTTAAAGGTCTCACAGACAAAACAAAACAGTCCTTTAGAAGTTCGTACATGCCAATTTCGATAAGCGCAAAATTTGAAAACAAAATGATGGGTTTTCTATTAAGTCCTACTGGTAGGACCGTGGTACGCTATGACTACACAATTGTTGTAGGAGCTGGGTCTGAATAAGAAAGTTAATAAGTACTATGGGTAGGACCTTGGGCCTTAGGAGGTTAGAATTGTCTCGGTGAGTATTAGTTGCTGTGGACAGAAAAGTACAGTCAGCGATAAAAGCTTATACCAAGAAGTGACCAAGAATGACAGTTTTACCAAAAAACTATTATTGTACCGAGACTGACTGAAATAGCAAGACCAATTCGTACGTTTCCGTGAAAATACGATGGCAAATAATTATGCACTACATAAGTATGTAATTTAGTTCAGTGACATGATAATGATGCATTCCTATTATCCCACATTATGGGCAATATCTGGGAGACCGAGCTTTGCTCGGAAAACATATAAAAACTCAAAAATGCGCGTTTTCCCTGAGATAAGACCTAGCTAGATCGATTTTCCGCCCCCGAAAACCCCCATATAGCAAATTTCATCGAAATCGTTAGAGCCGTTTCCGTGATCCCCGAAATATATACACAGTGTGGAATGATAAGTCGGGCCCTGGAGGGAAACTACCTTAAATTCTTAAGCTGGCTCATTTTACTTAAAGGAGACATTCCTTTATTTTTAAAAAGAAACAAAATTGCATTCAAAGTATTTTTCTTTTTTTCTTAAATTTGGCTTGTCTAAAAAAATCTTGAGTACTAAATATTACATTTTATGGATATTTTGTACGACAGACGAGTTTAAGACCTAATGTTTCTTGGAGAAATGTTATCATTAACATTAACTGTATCGACTAGTAGAATAAAATTGCGAGTTTTTATTTTTTGGAATTTTAGTCGGTTCGAGTCCCGGGCGAGGCAAGCGAGTTTTAGAAAATCTTTGAATGCAGTTTTGTTTCTTTCCAGCTTCTTAGCCAGGTTAGGCAGGTTAGGCTACGGCCATTAAAACAAGGCTTATCTAAGGAACTCACCTGGAAGTAGTTCTGCGATGGTGGAAACGGCGCCTGTTTTTGGCGCAGCTGCCGCTCTATCTCCTCTACAGTGCACACATTCTTGAGGATCGGTGCTGGCTGGAAACATTATACATGAATAACATAAATAAATATATACATTTTTTTTTATGTTGTGTGTTGACGATTCTTATTGGGAGATATTATTTTATACCTACTCTTACTAACGACTGTTCCAATTGGAAATTAATTGACTTTTATTTATTGTTTTTATTTTTTCTGTTCTTGTATTCTCGTAAGTTCTGACATTGTAAATTTATATTTTGGATTTGTAAGTATTTACCTACTTACTCTTATTCTAATTGTGTTGACAATCCTTATTGGAGCTATAATTTTATTTCATTAGTATTGTTATTATTTTCATTTTTATTTTTTATTTTTATTTTGACGATCATGATAGAAATTCTTATATTTTTGACATCAATGCAAACTTATTATGTAATTGTCTTTCATGAAATAAATCATCTATCTATCTACAAATAGGCTACATGACTAATTTTCATTTCATCTATCGATCGGGTTTGTTTTTAGGATCAAATGTCTATATGGGACCCATTGCATTAAAGTAACACAAAAGTCAGAAATTGTAGTCAAAGGCCGACAGTCGCACTTCACTCGCGAAACGCCCTAAACAAAACGGCAAGGGAACGTGACGTCAAGGTCTCTGGGAGCCCATCTTGTAGTATGGACGAAACAAGAAAATTGCGTGTTTGTCGGTGAAATATTGCGTTTATGTATATAGTTGCTATACAATATTTTTTTGGATGAAATGTAAGGAATCGAATGGTACCCTTACTTTTATCTTTTTTTGAAGTTAAAAAAAACCTAAATTTTGAAACTTTCAGGTCCTATATTTTTGTAATTTTTCAACATTTTATTTTAATATCCACATTATTGTGATAAATTGCTCGTTTGCTATCTACCTATATTCTACTAGATTTTGTTATAAAATTCAACATGTGTCATCATTCCTATTATAAACTGAAATAGATGTCATATATTAAAGAAAAAGTGACAAAGCCCTCCAGTGGTGAAGGCCGGATTCGAACCGGCGTCTTTAGCAATCCGGGCTAACGCCTTGAACCCCTCGGCCACCCCGCCACGGTGGAACCCGTCCCAATTTCTCGACTATATGCCATCTTACTAAGACTAGGAGTTTAGACCATTACGGGGTCAAAGGAATTCTGGCCAAGATGGTACACTCTGACAACACCGATTGTCGTATGTGATCGTATGAACTTAATGTGTGAATGTCACGCCCTAGCCAGACAAAGAATGAAGGACTTTGGAGCAGGATATCTGGAACCAAAGGACTTTAAAACGCTACCCATGAGCTCCATCATCCGACACATGGATATGGTGGGAAAAGCTCTTGAGTAGTTGACAATTCTCTAGGGGGTAATTGCACAAAAGATCCTTATGGGTCGAAGCGTATCCGCAAGGGCCCCCGAAAACAATAAGATAAGATAAGATAAGACTAGGAGTCTTTGACCAACTAAGGGCAAGCGATATGCGCTTGCAAAATATTTAATAAAATAATTCGATTTGTTCCCAAACTTGTGTAAATATACACACATCTTAAACAGATCAACCCAGCCCCAAACCAAGCAAATTTGCATACATATGTAAAAGTCTGGTGACAATGCAATATATGGTACCATCGAGCCGATTTGATGATGGAGACAGGAAGGTGGCCATAGGAACTCTGATAAATCTAGGCAACCCAACTGTGTTTAGGGTTTTTAGAATTGTCTCGATGAGTATTAGCTGCCTGTGGAAAGAAAAGTACTGTCAGCGATAAAAGCTTGTGCCGAAAATGAGATTTTTGCAAAAAACTTATTTATTCAGTGCTTACCGTCTGCGTGTGCGGCGGTTGGTATTGGAAAGGCGCGTCGTGCCTCCACACGCTCGAGCCGAGCGCTGAGGTGTGTTCGCTCTCGTCTAACACTAGCTGGGATAGTGACGCTTCTGAAAACCGAAACAATATTTAATTATATCTTTACATATACATATAATCACGCCTATTTCCCGGAGGGGTAGGCAGAGACCACGGATTTCCACTTGCTACGATCCTGACATACCTCCTTCGCTTCCGTTACTTTCATAACATTCCTCATACACGCTCGCCGGTTTAGGGTGCTCTTGACCTGGCCTTTCTTCAGGATTTCCCCGATCTGATCGGAGAAAGTCCGCCTAGATCTGCCCCTTCCAACTCCCTCTTCTACTTCTCCCTTATACCGACCGACCGACGACCGATACCGACCGGTCTGGCCTAGTGGGTAGTGACCCTGCCTGCTAAGCCGATGGTCCTGGGTTCGAATCCCGGTAAGGGCATTTATTTGTGTGATAAACACTAATATTTGTTCCGGAGTCATGGATGTTTTCTATGTATATAAGTATGTATTTATCTATATAAGTATGTATATCGTCGCCTAGCACCCATAGTACAAGCTTTGCTTAGTTTGGGGCTAGGTTGATCTGTGTAAGATGTCCCCCAATATTTATTTATTTATTTATACACTCTCTTTTTCAGCCTTCTTTCACTCATTCTTTCCAAGTGTCCAAACCATCTCAACATACCTTTCTCAATTCTCAGTTCTTTAATTTAAAAACAACTTTACAATACAATACTGTATTCAAAATTAGTATTTAACCGACTGTTTTTATTATATTAGAAGCGGTGGCCTAGCGGTAAGAGCGTGCGACTTGCAACCCGGAGGTACCAATGAGTTTTTCGGAATTAATGTACGAAATATCATTGGATATTTACCAGTCCTTTTTCGGTGAAGGAAAACATCGTGAGGAAACCGAACTAATACCAATAAGGCCTAGTTTACCCTCTGGGTAGGAAGGTTAGATGCCCCCCCCCCCCTAGGCCTCCGGCGATATCAACTTCCCCCCCCCTCGTTCATTTGCTGGCTACGCCCTTGCGCCCCGCTATAGTTCGTTTTTTTAGCATTAGAAAGAACTTGCAAGAAGGTAAGCGATCTTGATATGTCTTTTATTTGAAAAACCCTTTTAAAAAAATCAAAAACTATTACTTATGAAAGCAGAAGAATATAAATGATCGTATTAGATTCATAATTGTTACATATTTGACGTAACTTATTTTTAAAACGTGTTTTTCAATTAAAAGACACATCAAGATTGTTTACCTTATTTCTAATGCTAAAAAAAACGAAGTATAGATCGCGCCACTGAGGTTCTACCCTAAGGTTGTACTGTCAGGCGTGGCTCACTCCGCGATTTTCTCGCGCCGCTACAAGTACCTACAAGTACATGCGGCCCACACAAATTTTGGTGTCTAGCCATAGTAGTTGCCGCGCTCCGCTATGGAACGGGTGCCATATCTGTCGTAATAGACGCGTTTTGTTAGAGAGTGAATCTTCTGTACCTAGTACTATTTATTATTTATTCTGCGGTACTGTTTTTAGGGTTCCGTACCCAAAGGGTAAAAACGGGACCCTATTAGTAAGACTCCGCTGTCCGTCCGTCCGTCCGTCTGTCACCAGGCTGTATCTCACGAACCGTGATAGCTAGACAGTTGAAATTTTCACAGATGATGTATTTCTGTTGCCGCTATAACAACAAATACTGAAAACAGAATAAAATAAAGATTTAAGTGGGGCTCCCATACAACAAACGTGATTTTTGACCGAAGTTAAGCAACGTCGGGCGGGGTCAGTACTTGGATGGGTGACCGTTTTTTTCCTTGTTTTGCTCTATTTTTTGTTGATGGTGCGGAACCCTCCGTGCGCGAGTCCGACATGCACTTGGCCGGTTTCTGTATAAACTAGTGCTTACCCAGCTGCATGTTGGCATCGTCCAGGGTGCTGTGGTGGCGGCGGCTGCTCTCGATCTGAGAAGCCATCTGCTCGTGCTCCTCAAAATCGAAGCCGTCAGCTGTCGAAACAATATACACATTTTTCGCCTTTATTTATTTTTAGTTTTTTTATTTTATTTCCATAGAATGTAATTATAATATGAATGTATTACTGGTATTTATTTATTTCCAATTTGTTTGTTTTATTGGCATTGTTAATTATGTTGTGTACTTTCCGTGCTTCACTCGCCCTTGGCCCCGACGGAAGACCAGCGTTAGCCTGGGTCGGGACCATTTCGTGGTTATTTACATGTTATGTTTGAAATGATATGTGTTGTAATGTTAAGTGTAAAGTTTATTTTTGTTCCCCTGTTTTATCTGTTATATCTTTATTGCCACGAATAAACTATTTCTATTCTATTTATTTGTTGCAATAACAGATACTATAAGCACCACTTGCACCATCCGACTAATCCGGGGTTATTTCTATGAGCCTAGAGTGTCCCACTGTATGGTTCGGAGACATTGACAATCCGAGCCAATCTGACCAAGCGTATAAACGCGTTTGAGATGTGGTGTTGGCGCCGGCTTTTGCTAATACCGTGGACAGCAATGCGTACCAATCTCTCCATACTGGAGAAGCTACGCATAAAACGCCGGTTGTCAACAATATGCCAGGACCAAATGCTTGCATACTTCGGACACCTCTCACGTCGCTCTCCTGATAGCCTGGAAAGAGTAATAATGACGGGCAAAGTTGAAGGCGCGAGACCTCAGGCCCCTCCCCCTACTAGATGGTGTTCTCAAATTACGGCACCTATGCAATTAAAACTTTTTTTTTTTTTTTATTGCTAATAAACAAAAAAAACACTTACAACTATTACAAAACTTCGCCAAACTGCGTAACAGCAGTGAACGCATATAAACCATGGAAGTATTCTGTCCGCTCAATTATGACCCAACGTAAAGTATTCGATTGTAGGCGGTGCTTACAGAGTGTTCGATTGGCAACATCAGTTCGGCCGAGATGACAGTCAGTGACGGATGGCTAAATTGGTTTATAAAAACTACGTTTTTTGTAATTAAAAATGTCTTCATGTGTCGTGTAGTGGTGCAGAAGTTGTTTTAGTTCATATCAAGGACAGTGGAATCACTTTTCACTTGTAGTAAACAGATAACTTCAGTAAAATTTGGAATAAACATGACGACATTTTTTCAATACTACCGTGCTAAGCTAAAAAGTAACAACTGCATACGACTTTCATAACAACATACGACTTTTTAAATTGCGAGGATAATAGGGATGGTTTTATGCCAAATGAAGTAGACTATTTTATTAACTTATGTTTGGTTTAGGTATTTTCTATATACAGTAGAATCCGCTTATAATGACATTGAAGGGAAGTAACAAACGTCATACTAAGCGGATGTCATATAAAGCATAGTTGATAAACTTTTTATTTTATTTTTTCCAAATTAATCTCAAACTATTTTGTGAGAGATGAGTTTTATTAACCTTATACCAATTATCAACTTTCACCGAGAGTAAAAACTAAAACAATTTAAACGCCACAGACGTCCTCGCAGGGAAAGATGTGGGGCCGGCCACGAAAACTAGCGAATTTGTCAGTATACCCGGACATAATTCCATAAAAATAGTATTTATAGGTCATAGTAAGCGGTTTATCACTATAAGCGAAGTCATCTTATTCGACTTTGTCACAAGGAATTTCAAATGAAAACCAAACTTCGCACAGTAATTGCGTCATAGTAAGCGGTTGGTCAGTATAAGCCCGAACAGCCTCCTGAAGACAATAGCTGTAAGGAATGAGTGCTCAGTGATGCAACACTTAATTAAAAATACGTTGTCATTAGTGAGTTACGAATACTAACATAGTTTTTAGGTTTTAGTTTGTATATAATACTAACAAAATGGATCTTGTTGTCTAAATAAATAAACATTTATTATTATTATTATTATAAGCGCCATCTCTCTAAGATATCTAATGTTCTATTCATGAGATCCCGTGAGATAATCATACCCGGTCTCCTATATGTAGATACATTTTTCTCTATCACGCTTTCACTGAATTAATTTAACAAATACACACATTATCTCAGAATGTTGATCATTTGAATCCACCCTCTACTGTTACATATATGTAGGTTCTCTCTCAAGACATTTTCGTCAGTAGAAAAGAGCGGCGAATTTAGAAAATGTAAGCGCGCGAACGGTTATGGTCCCATACAAAATTGTGATTATGCGCCTTTTTCTACTGACAAACTTGCTTGACCGGCTATATACATATAAAACTAGATTTTGCCCTGTGCGCGGGGCCCGAGGGCCCCGCGGTGTGCGTGTTGTTTGTTGTATTGTTGTTGTTGTTGTGTTGTTGTTGGTGTTGTTGTTTGTGCTGTAGTTTCGTTTTCCAAAGGGAAAAAGAAATAAAGTCGTACTTTTGCTAGAAAGAAAAGGTCCGCATGCGAGCACTTCATTCCCGCAGCTCGGCCTTCGGCCTCGCGTGCTTGGGGATTCGTAAGGGACGCTCCGGGCCTTCGGCCCTACGCGGAGCTCGGCCTTCGGCCTTCGCTGGGTCTCGAAGCTCAGCGTCGCCTTCGACGGCTCGCTTATCAAGACAGTTGACTTGGTAGAACGCTTGGAAGCACTGCATTCACGCAGCTCGGCCTTCGGCCTCGCTTTAAATTACTGGGGGTTGCACGCTTGGGAGTCGGGATGAAGGCTCCGGGCCTTCGGCCCTCCGCCGGGGTCGGCCTTCGGCCTCCCGGCCTGAAGCTCGCCCTACGGGCTCGCTTAACACACTTTTTGTATAGGATTTTGCTTGGTTCGTCATTCCCGCAGCTCGGCCTTCGGCCTCGCCCAAAATTACTGGGGGTGAGGCACGCTTGGACGTTCGGGGTGAAGCTCCGGGCCTGACGGCCCTCCGCGGGGTCGGCCTTCGGCCTCCCAGGCTGAAGCTCGCCCTTCGGGCTCGCTTAACCTACTTGGAAATTTGACTTTTGCCCCTGTCCGCGCCGTTTTGGACTTTTTCCAAAAAAATTTTTTTACATAGTAATCTTGGGCCCCCAGACTCACCGCATGCCAAATCTCAGCGCGCTCGGACCAACTTGAAAAAAAAAACAATAAAAAGTCGGCCATTTTGATTTTTTTTAAATGCAGTTTATTTTGTCTCGGGGCCCTCTATGACATTTGGTCGAGCACCCCCTACCCATCTCGCACCGTTTAAGAGCTGCCATACAAAATAAAAATTGCCGTTTTCTCCGCCATCTTGGGATTTTTCCAAAAATTTTTTTTTTCATAAGAATCTAGAGGCCTCTATCTCCCGCCGTGCCAAATCTCGGCGCGCTCGGACCAACTTGAAAAAATTAAAAAAAAAAAGTCGGCCATTTTGAATTTTTTTAAATGCAGTTTTATTTCCCTCGAGGCCCTCTATGACATTTGGTCGAGCACCCCCCACCTATCTGGCACCGTTTAAAAGTTGCCATACAAAATAAAAGTGGCCAGATTTTCCACAATTGAAACATTTTTCAAAAATTTTTTTCTTCATAGGAATCTAGGGGACCCCGAGTTTCCGGGAGCAAAATTTCAGCGCGCTAGGACAAACTTGAAAAAATTAAAAAAAAAAGTCGGCCCGTTTGAAAAAAAAATGGCGGCTTCAAAAACTGCCAGGGTCCGTCTATGACATTTGGTCGAGCACCCCCCACCTAGGTCTCACCGTTTGGCCGGGCCGTCAAACATTTTTCTGACCGAGAGCGGTAGACCAAATGTCAGATTTTTCTGGAGGTCACCGAGCCGCCCTCTATACGACCGTACCATAGTCAAATACCCCCCGAACCCCCTTCCGGGAGATCAATTGATCATCAGTCAGTCGTGTTGCAGCTTTATATATATATCATATTTCCATTGGAACTGAAAGTGGGGATTTATTGTGACTCCGCCTGTTCAAATGTTTTTGACCCGATTCGTGTACCCATGTAAATTTTGCAGGCTGTATAGCCTGTCCGATTTCTAAGATCAAGTTCGCCATACATTTACTATGGCGTACTTGATCTTAGAAAAACGGACAGACTATGCCAGTACGGGTACCATCAGTTTGGCACTGACATAAACGCCGTCGAGAACGTTATTTACTTTCTATACATCTCGCTCGTACTCGCATATTAGTGCAAACGAGATGTATAGAAAGTAAATTACGTTCTCGATAGCGTAAATGTCAGTTTTGACACTGTCAGTGACTCATGGTACGGGCTCTGAACGTGACTTCGCACTGCCATACAGATTGATAATAAAATATACAAAATACTTATTATAGCGGAATACATTTATACAACAATGAATATTTAATTATGTTGAGTTAGTCTGTCATTTAATTTCATAACAACATTTTAACTAGTTATCTTTTAATCTGCATTAAATTATTATACGTGAATTATTTTACTGGTTCTTCAATGTATGGCATAAACCTATCCCTGTCCAAGTCATATTCTAATCAAATACGAACCGCGAACTCTCAGCGGCCAGTACGTACAGCAAGAAGGTTATTAGCGGATTAATGTCGCTGATTGGTAGTTATTGACATTATATGCATTTCATCTACACTTAGCTGTGTACGTTAGTGTAATAGAGACAAGCTCTGTAAACGTATCGTCTTATTTAAATGTAGGCGTTATTGTGTATGTGTGTGTGTGCTAATTTGGCCCGAGAATTTGAACGGTAATGTTCCCAAAGGCGGTTTCCAGTTATATGCTTTCACTGCGTAACAGTTTGTTGGCGAATGAGATACACCCAATTTCCCTTCATGCTTATACTATGCTAATTTAATTACTAAACTAATCTAATTATGACCAACTTGCATTAGCGTAACTATTTAATAACAAACTTTGAATTTTTTTCTTAAATATTGATTTAGTTGAGAAATCTTGCTCGGGGGGTATGACGTTAAAAATACGCGGTATTAAGTACTGCCTTGTTCTTCGACCATAATAATTAGAGGCTTGTGGCTCGTCATATCTTTTCCGTGTAGACTCTCTTAGACTTCTGTTGTAAACTTTTAAAGTCTTAAATTTATGACACTGCACGAGGCCATGCGCTTGGCGGGGAACAGAACCCTATGGAGGAACCTGGTCTTCAACAGAAGGACATGATGTCACGATCCTCAGTATTGAGGGACCGACTGAAGAAAAAGAGTGTCCCACTGCTGGGCAAAGGCCGCCCTCTCCACGTATCCCGGCCTTGACCAGTCTCCCACCAGTTCCTGTCAAAGGCGTCGAGGTCATCCCGCCAACGCCGTCGAGGTTTGCCGCGACCCCTGGTTTGATGTGGGACCCAATTGGTTATTATTTTAGCCCACAAATCATCAGGCATACGGCAAATACCCGGGGTTAACCAGTTAAATTGTTTACTCACGTGCTGCTCACGTGCTCGTGTGCTGGTGACCATGGCAACTCCAGGTTTAACCGGTTAACCCCTGGTTAGTAGGATGGTGCGAGTAGCGCTAAGTCTTTGTTGAGTATTGAGTGACTGTAATGATATGACAAAAACACTGACAATCACAGATCAGGATTTGAACCTGGGTCCTCGTAAACCGTACGCAGAAGTCAGAAATTTTCCTGGCATGTCATACGAAAATGTCAGGAATTTTAGTGAATTGAAACATTATTCAAATTTACTTATATACAGTGTGGATAAATAAGTCGGGCCTTGGAGGGAAACTACCTTAAATCCTTAAGCTGGCTCATTTTACTTAAAGGAGACATTCCTTTATTTTTAAAAAGGAACAAAACTGCATTCAAATATTTAAATAAATTTCGCAATTTTATTCTCCTAGTCGATACAGTTAATGTTAATGATAACATTTCTCCAAGAAACATTAGGTCTTAAACTCGTCTATCGTACAAAATATCCATAAAATGTAATATTTAGTACTCAAAATTTTTTTAGACAAGCCAAAATGAAGAAAAAAAGAAAAATACATTGAATGCAGTTTTGTTTCTTTTTAAAAATAAAGGAATGTCTCCATTAAGTGAAATGAGCCAGCTTAAGGATTTAAGGTAGTTTCCCTCCAGGGCCCGACTTATCTTTCCACACTGTATACCTAAAACAAATTAAATTTAAACAATGTAGGTACAGATGTAGTGCATAATGCTTTTTTCTGCGTCGCACCGTTGCTCAGAGTGGACGTGTGTTTGTTGAGTTGTTGTGCATTTTTAAATTTAAATTTATTTACATTTCTCGATGCAGTCTAGAAGTTCTCATTTCTCGGTACCTCCTTGTCTTGCTTGGGAGAAGTTGAACTTGGCCTGTCGGCCATATTGATAAGTGTCGGACCTCCTGCTCTAAAGTGCGAGTGAATCGAGTGACGTAGTCGACTGTGAACGAAGTTTGGTGCCGGAGTGCGGTGTTACCTAATTCAGCTTTTTGTATCTTTGCGCGGATTTGATCTCCCGGCCCCCTGCGTCCGTGTCGGCGACTTTACCGCTGCGCTACGAGAGCTTGAGCGAGCCGGCGCGAAATTACGATACAAGTTCAACGTCGTTATCGGTTTGAGTGACGCGCTGTGATATTGAACCTTAGTGACAAGCAAATAGAAGTCATATTTACAAAATGTCGTCGTGTCAATCCTGTGATATTCAGATCAATAATAATGACTATTTACAATGTACGGCATGCAGTGGACTTTACCATTTGTCTTGCTTAGACTTAACTTTGGAGCAAGCTTTAAACGTGAGACAAGCGTGGTTATGTTCGTTTTGTTCATCGGTCAACACGCGGCGACGGAGGAATGACAACACCCCCGTTCAGCGTGCTGCTTTTGACGACTCTGTCATGTCGTTGGATGATTCACACGCTGCAGACAGGCCCCCCCTCGTAGTTAGAACAGACAATGGCAATTTGTTAGTGACGCCGCCGAATTCCTATCATGAAAATATTAGAAATATATCTGGAAATAGCAGTTCACTTTTAACATCTGGTCCTGAAGCGTTATTACACGATATTTTGACGAAAGTGTCGGCGTTACAGACTCAATTCTCGGCGATTCAAGCAATACAATCGGATTTGTCCCAAGTTAAGTGTGATATTGCCGAGATGAGGAGCAGTATCGACTCCAAATTGACTGACTTAGCCGGCAGAATGAGCACGATTGAGTCTCGGGTTAGCGCACTGGAAGAGTGCAAAGCAGAATTGGACGACGTAAAAAAGGCAATCGGCGATGTTATAAACGACTCCCGAAGAAATGAACAGTGGGTTAGGCGATCTAACATACAAATCAATGGCGTGCCGGAAACAAAGGGAGAAAACCTGTTCACCATTCTGAAGTCGTTAGCGGACCTAAGTGGATACTCGCTGAATACGAACACCGACGTAGACTTTGTTACGCGTGTTGCTGTGAGGAACGACTCGGACGGCGCCATACCGAAACCCATTATTGTTAAGATGCAAGCGCGCTATAAGAAAGACGACTTCATGGCGTCACTCCGTAAATTAAGAAATTTAAAAGCTTCCGACTTAGGATACAATACCAGCCTTAATCGAATTTACGTGAATGACCATCTCTCGACTTACAATAAATATCTACTCAAAGAGGCGAAACAACGAGCCAAACAGAAAAAATATCAATTTTGTTGGGTTCGCAATTGCACAGTCATGGTTCGGCGCGATGAAAAGTCCCCGGTTTTGTATATTGGGTCGGAAGAGGCTTTAAACAAAATTACATAGGCGTTACAACTTTAGCTTTGCATTTGTGTATCAAAAACCTTTACCTCTATATTTTATTACTTAAATTGTGTATAAGTGATATTAATATTTGCAGAAACAAATTATATCTTGGCTGTATTTCTTGCTATAAATTAGTTCATGGAATATTTATTTTCGATTTATCTTACATTATTTCTTGCATACTATTGCTTATTATTGCTGGAGCTTGGCTTGCTATTGAAATGATTTTTGTTCTAAGATCCAAATACAGAAATATTGAATTAAATATTAATTTTATCGTTAAATAATGGACGGTAATATTAGTATATATTACCAAAATGCACGGGGCTTAAGGTCAAAAACAATTGAATTTCTTCGTAACGTATTAAGATTTAACTACGACTTTGTTTGTATTACGGAAACCTGGCTCCTGCCTGGAATATTTGATTCTGAACTTTTCGATTCTCGATACTCGGTTTACCGTACTGACCGTGATTATGAGCGAGTAGGTATGACGCGGGGAGGAGGTACGCTTATAGCCGTGCATCGTAAGTTCAGAGCTGAAAAACGCGATCTTCACCCATTCGTCGATTTACTTGACGCTGACGTCACCTGGATTGATGTACCTATCGCTCAAGGACCTACTGGTAAGAAAATAAGGTTATTAACTTGTTATTTTCCACAAAGTAAGTTCCAGATAGAGTCCCAATCATCATTTTTTGAATTTTTATCTAATATTTACACTGACTTTCCTAACGATTATTTCGTAGTGTTAGGTGATTTTAACATTCCGGGAGCCTCCTGGATACCTAATGTACCTAGCCAAAAAAAGTTCAAGTTGGAGATTCCAAATTGTGATATTTTAACGACTCAGTTGTCTGCGTTTATGTGTTTTACCGACTGGTATCAATTCAACGACATTCCCAATCAAAATGGTAGACAATTAGATTTAGTTTTGTCAAATATTGACTGTAGTGTATCAAACGTTGAAGCCTTGGTTCCTATAGACTATCATCACCCGGTCTTTTGTGTAAAGACTTGTATAGGGTCGAGTGATAATTACTTAAAACCAGCGCGTCGTATAGTACGGCGTTTCTATGCAGCTGACTACGACATTGTAAACGCTGAATTGGATAAAGTGGACTGGGAACGTTGTCTTCCACAAGATAGCATAGAAAAAGCTGTTGACACTTTCTATGATATTCTAAACCGAATTATAGATGACCTGATCCCCACTAAAATAATAAATTCTAGCCATGACAAATTTCCCGTATGGTACTCCCGACCATTAATAAAAATGATTAGGAATAAAATAAAGACCCATAAAAAATGGAAAATTTATGGACGAATCGCGGATTACATAGCATTTTCAAAATTAAGGGCAAAGATTAAATCCATGGAAAATTCATGCTACAAATTATTCATCTCACGATCTGAAAACAACATTCGTTATAACTCAAAATCTTTTTGGTCATTTTTAAAGTCTAAGATGAGCGTAAACGGGATACCCAACACACTTTTCTTGGACAACAGTGTTGGTAATAGCGGCAAAGAAGTCGCTGATTTATTTAATACCTATTTTCAGTCAGTTTTCGTGAATAGTGTTAACTCTCAAGCACCTTGCCAATCTACTTCAATTGCATTAAATAACACTGTGTTTTCGAATTGCCTAATAAATAATGTTAATATCACTACCTCTCTAGTTGAAAGCTACCTTAAAGGATTGGTGACTTCTAAAGGCTGTGGACCAGATGGAATACATCCCATATTTTTAAAGAACTGTCGGGCGAGGTTAGCTTTTCCCATATGCCTACTATTCAATCTTTCTTTAAGGACTGGGACATTGCCATGTTGTTGGAAGAGATCGATCGTAGTTCCAATCCATAAAAGTGGCAATAAACATGATATAAAAAACTATCGGGGTATCTCTAAGTTGTCGGTTATCCCTAAAATGTTCGAAAAAATTATCTACGACTCATTGTTTTATGCAGTTCGACCGAAATTGGTAAATCAGCAACATGGATTTATCAATAGACGCTCCACTGAGTCCAATTTATGTCAGTTGATTGATTATGCGACGAATGCAATGGATAAGGGCTATCAGGTAGATGTTATTTATACCGACTACTCCAAAGCATTCGATAAAATTTCTCATTCTCTGCTTATTCAAAAATTACAAACTTTTGGAATTCACGGTAATCTTTTGAGATGGCTTACTTCCTACCTGCGCGACAGAACACAAGCAGTTGCTATAAAGGGGTACACTTCTAGCTTTGTTCCCGTATCTTCAGGCGTACCTCAGGGATCCCATTTGGGTCCATTATTATTCAATATTTACATTAATGACGTTGTTGATTGTTTCAAATTTTCTGATTTATTATTATATGCCGACGATACTAAAATATATACTATTATAAAGAATAGAGATGATTGCACGAAACTTCAAGCTGATCTTGATAGACTAACTTTATATTGTTCTGTAAATGAACTGTACTTGAATGTCGAGAAATGCTGTGCTATTACGTTTACAAGAAAACGCAATAAGATAGAGTATAATTATTCTTTAAACAACAAAATTTTAAGGGTTGTGTCTGAAGTGAAGGATCTGGGTATAAATCTCGATAGTGAACTACAATTTATTTCACATATTGACAAAATTTCTACGAAAGCATACAGAATGATGGGATTCATTTTCCGCCAAAGCAAGGATTTTACAAACCCTAAGACTCTGCAACTTCTATTTAACGCATTTGTTAGGTCAAACTTAGAATACGCGACTACAGTCTGGAATCCTCATTTTAATGTTCACATTCATACAATTGAAAAAATTCAAAACAAATTTATTATAACAATGAAATATAAATTTAAATCTTTTAGCACTAACAATTTAGAGTCTCTTCAAACACGTAGAGAAATTCGAGATCAGATATTTTTGTTCAAAATCTTACATGGCCTTATTGATTCACCTAATCTTTTATCTAAGATTTCGATTCGATGTCCTAATCGGCGAACTCGCTCCACAAACCTTTTTGCAATTGACTTTGGGCGCACTACGTATGCAAGAAATAGTTTCTTAGCTAGAGCGTGTAGAACTTATAATGAAAAATTTGCTGATATAGATATATTTCATTTATCATTACAACAGTTTGTTTCTGCAATAAAAAGTACAGTTAATAATAAAAATAATATCCATTAGTAATTATATTACATCATACTTGCCAACGTTTACATGTTGTTGTTATGTGTGTTTTTTCAACAATTCAAGTTAGGTATTTGAGTTTTGCATGTTGTAAATTCTATTAATGTTAAAATAGGTTTAAGTTTAAATTGTATTAATGTTAGCTTCTGAGCAGCATAACTGTTATTATTCATTAGTGGAAACTGTGTGGCTTGTGAATGTGTTATCTGATTTACTATGTGTGTTGTTTTTGCCTGTTTGTTTCCCAAAGGTTTAAATAAATAAATAAATAAATAAATAAGTATTTTTACGGAAACGTACGAACGTGTCTTGTTGTCAGTCAGTCTCGGTACAAAAAGTACTGACTACTTTTTTTTTTTTTTTTTTTGACGCAGGGGTAAATGCATTTAGGCATCTCACCCCCGGACTGGGGAAGCCCATTGGGGGGGGTGGTATGTGGGACTCGCTCCTCCCGTAACTCCCTTCTCGCTCCTCCCGTACTACCTAGGCTTTTGGATAAAAATATAAAGAGAACTTACCCTGCCCAAAGGTCTCATCGTTGAGTGCGTCATATTCATCTTCCGACGGCTCGCCGGCTCCTTCGTCGTCATTTAAGTTCTGAAAAAAAAAACTATAAGTTATACTGTATCTGTGGCAGTCTTTTTTAGGGTTCCGTACCCAAAGGGTAAAAACGGGACCCTATTACTAAGACTCCGCTGTCCGTCCGTCCGTCTGTCACCAGGCTGTATCTCACGAACCGTGATAGCTAGACAGTTGAAATTTTCACAGATGATGTATTTCTGTTGCCGCTATAACAACAAATACTAAAAACAGAATAAAATAAAGATTTAAGTGGGGCTCCCATACAACAAACGTGATTTTTGATCGAAGTTAAGCAACGTCGGGCGGGGTCAGTACTTGGATGGGTGACCGTTTTTTTGCTTGTTTTGCTCTATTTTTTGTTGATGGTGCGGAGCCCTCCGTGCGCGAGTCCGACTCGCACTTGGCCGGTTTTTTCTTTTTATTAAAAATAGGTAAGCATTTGGCCACAATCTCACCAAAGTGTGGAGTAGAATCCAGTAAGGTCAACCGAGGTAAATGCGTCTCTTGTGGTAAATGCGTCATTAGAAGATATCTTCGAAACGCAACATATTATAACTATTATAGCCGTCTGCATTAAAAGTTCAGTGACCACACTTCAAACAGAGAGGGTTGCAATAGCTCTAAAATGTTCCGTTTAGAAGAAATCTTTAAAAGACGCATTTACCTCAAGTGACGCATTAACCTCGGTTGACCTTACCAATTACAAGCCAGAACTATCTTTATCTTTGGCACAATGAAAATGTAAAAAAAAACTTGGTGAATTTAAATGCCTAAAAATCAGGTTCTAAAGAGTGACCCAGGAGAACGTAACCATGGCAATGAGTGACAAGAAAAGTTGATTCTTGCAAGTTATTTTGACCCACTTCCCAACTACCTGAAAGCTCAAGCTGAAAATTTGCATACAAATGTAAGTCGGGTGACAATGCAATATTATGGTACTATCATCGAGCTGATCTGATAATGGAGACAGGAGGCGGCCATAGGAACACTCTGATATAACAACGAAACATAATTGTGTTTGGGGTTTTTATTATAAAGATCAAATAGCAATCAAATAATGTTCCCCTCCATGATCAGATCTCATTGATAAAACTTTGTCAATAATATCTTTGTTTTCTAAAATGGGAGGTGCGGGAATTTATCTATATGAAAATTCTAAATCAAATACGGTGTAAACTCTATATAGTAACTGCACGAGGCCATGCGCTTGGCGGGGAACAGAACCCTATGGAGGAACCTGGTCTTCAACAGAAGGACATGATGTCACGATCCTCAGTATTGAGGGACCGACTGAAGAAGATATAGCATCACTCCAGGGACCGGACGTTTTTTGACACTATAGAGAGTTTTCGTTATATAGAGAGAAATTATATTAAAGTAAAGCAACCTAGGCAACCAATGTTGACAGCATAGGGAGTGAATCGTTATATTGAGTGACATTATATAGAGTTTCCACTGTAATTTACAAAAAGCTGCTATTGAAAACCATACAGAACTGATGTAGGCATGCCAACAAAGATGTTATGAGCTAACTTCCTTCTGAAATAACATGAAAATTTAAGCATCTACTAAAAACAAGATATATCATTGGCCTGATACTGTATTCATGTAAGCAGTATGGAAATAGCTCCAGGATATACTTACAATAACAAGGTATATATATTATTATGCGTTTCATAATGATGAAATCATCTTTCAAATATAATTCATGTTCATAAGAATCAAATAAAGATAAGTAACAATGTTGTTTGTAGTTTTTTAAAGATTTCAAGGATGAACGACGAGCGGAGACATTTGAAACCTACATTTATAACAAATATGCTTGCAGCTTGGATGTAAACAAGTAACAAAATGAAGACACTTGGTACATATATGTTATACACGACACAGCATTTAAGTATTTTGCCATGGAAAACCTTGATATTATGGAACCAAAAGTTATACGTCGCGATAAAAAGGCTCTAATACCAATAAATCACGCGTAGAAAGACTCGAAAGTTACGAAAACTGGCTCAAATTGAGTCATAACTTTGCAATATAGCACGCTGGCACAACCACTATGTAAGAGAACTAAGAGAGTTAAGGCTTATTTTTCGCTAATTTTGCTTTTGAAATGAAAAGAAAACTTAACAAGCTTACCGATGACGAAGTATCGAACCCGAAGAAATAATCTGCCATTGGATTTTCTCATATATCATGGACAAAAATGACATGACTTGTCACACAAATAACGTTGCAACAGCGATGGCGGCGGCCATTATAGCTGGGTTGCCATAGGCATAGTTGCATTTGTCAAGTAAAAATTCTACGCACATGATTGTTCCCGATGGTTCGACAAGAAATGTAGAAATGAAAAAGTGGCAACATTGTAGTGTCGTCCCTTTCAAATCAATCTAGAAAAAAGGGGCGACACTGCAATGTTGCCACTTTTTCATTTCTACAATTTATTGTAAGACTATAGGAGTAGAAAGTAGGATAGTATACTCTGGCACAGACACTTTGTCAGTAGAAAAAGGCGGCAAATTATAAAATGTAGGTGCGAAGGGTTGATCTCCAGTGAACGCATATCGTTGATCTCCCACACAGACATACAATTCCCGCTCGATCTCCCATAGGAAATTTGAACTTCGCGCGTTTTTCTACTGACATGTTGGGTGTGTTTGAGTATAAAAACCTACGACGTTCTAGATTTCTAGATAGAATCTAGGTAATAATAAAAGTAAATTATATTATAATTATAAAGCATTTTAGTGTATGTAGTGTTTACATACGGCCGCACCGAATCGCAACCTTGGTGAGTTTAAAATATCTCTTTCTCGCTCTCACTTATAGCTGCGTCCTTAACGCATGTACGGCGGACCACCTTAAAGCCATAACACACTACCGCACCGCACCTGGGTCGCCGTGCGGTAGTGTGTTAGGGCTATTACATTACACACGATCGAACATGCGCCGTACCGCACCAAGGTCGCAGTGCGCCCGTCTGTAATAACTATTACATTTGCTCGACTCATTCTGCTTTCTAATTTGTTTCTAATCCTATAATTATAGTTTGTTGATGAATGCTTCAGATTTCTATACATACGAGGGGTGTTCAAAATATTCTCGGTATGAGAATGAAAACAAACAAGTACGAAAAGTTTGATATTTTTATTTTTCAATATACTCCCCCCCTATGTTCATACACTTAAAAGATCGATCAATTATTTTTTTTAATCCCTCGTAAAAATATTTTTTATCTTTCGTGTAAAAATGCTCCTCCACTGCCGCCTTCAATGCTTCATCGTCAGAAAATTTATTTCCACGCAGATCCTTTTTAAGATTGGGGAGCAAAAAGAAGTCGCTGGGGGCTAAGTCCGGACTATACGGTGGGTGAGTAACAGTTTTAAACCCACATTCAACAATAGCTGCCTTGGCAATATGAGCAGTATGGACGGGGGCGTTGTCATGCAGAAGCAGAATACCTTTGGTTAACTTTCCTCGCCTCTTTTCTTTAATTACATCCTTTAATTGACGTAGAATGTTAGCGTAGTACTGTCCTGTGATATTTACACCTTTTTCTTTATAATCGATTAGTAATACTCCTTCACAATCCCAAAATATCGTGGCCATGACCTTGCCAGCTGAAGGGATGACCTTGAACTTCTTGGGATGAGCTGAACCCTTAATGTGCCACTGCATGGACTCTTGTTTACTCTCTGGGTCATAATGATGAACCCAGGTTTCATCTCCAGTAACTATTCTTTGCAGCACCTCATCAGGATTTTCACCGCACAGGTCAATAAAATCGGAACAACAAGCTACACGCATGTCTTTTTGAAGCCGAGTCAGCATTCGCGGAACCCATCTTGTACTTACTTTTGACATATTAAGATGGTCATGTATAATATCATGTACGGTACCAATAGAGAGATTGGTTACTTGTGCTATAGATTTTACCTTCACTCGACCATCTTCCAATATAAGTTTTTCCACTTTATCAATATTTTCTTGTGAAGTAGCTACTACAGGCCGGCCAGGTCTAGGGTCATCTTCAATACTCTCCCTTCCGCGTTTAAACTCGCTTGACCACTTTTGAATGGTAGATAAAGAAGGAGCAGACTCACGGTAAACACAATCCATTTCCTCTTTTATGGTTTTTTGATTTTTACCCTGTTTTGTCAAGAATTTTATCACGCATCGATGTTCTAATTTAGTTAACATTGTCAATTCGCACATGATGTTCATGTTTGTTCAGCAATTGCAGAAAAACAAAAGACTATCTCGGTTCGAATTATACTTTTTTTTAATGTCAATGAATAAACCTTAGCGGCCAGTAACGAAAGAAATTTTAGAAGAGGTCGTAAGATATCAATACCGAGAATATTTTGAACGCCCCTCGTATGTACTAAGTTTCCACATCTACCCTCGCGACTCCAGTCTAGAGTCTGCACCGCCGCGAGATGTTTTAGTATGAATTTATGACATAAAAGACAAACTAAAATTTCAATAAAACAACTAAGAACAAAATACTTTCATTTATTGTCATTCACTTATAAAACGTAAATGAGATATTGAACATAATTTTACTTTTTCAAGTCTTAGAAAAATCTAAAAACAGCAAAGGGAAGCAATAAAGTTAAAAGCTAAAAGAAAACAGTACAGGCCGCGTAGCCAAGATGCCAATCGCTTACGCTTCGTAGCGATCGAAACGCAACTGTCACTGTCGCACTAATATGGAAGAGTGATAGAGAGACACAAAGCGTTTCGTTGTCGAAGCGATAGCGATTGTAACCTTGGCTAGGCCGGCTGAAATACAAAGTACCATTTCTTGAAATCATAAAGTAAGTACCTAGACTACCTAGAGTAAAGGGAAAGTAACTTAAAAACAGCCCTTGTTGTCTATGTATTTTTTTAATCAGCGAATCTAAAATTTAAATATGGAATCACATTTTTAGCTGGGTGCTTTTTTCTTTACAATAGTTAGCGTGAATGAACTGTAGGGCAGAAGGAGCCCATGTTTATTGACGCGAAGTGTAAATGTCTAGTTTAAGCTTCCAATGTAGTCCACAAGATGTCAGAACCAATGCACAAGAAAACGTACGCGAGCTGTAGAGGGCACCTGCTTTAGCGTTAAAAGTCAACGTAAAGTTAGTTTTCGATTCAGGCCACAAGATGGCAGTACCTCATATAGTAGAAGAAATGTATAAATTAGGGAAAATCGTGCCATAAGTATGACGGCTGAAATAGTTGGCGCTGTACTGCGACAGCTTTGTTGGTCACTTTATAGTTAAACGTCATTTTTTGACAATCAAATTTAAAATACCGTGTAATGTACAACGCCGTACAGCGCCATCTATATCAGTTGCCCAATTCGAAGCATATGGGACATTATCTATGAAAAGGGACCTTATTGTCGATGGCGCTTACGCCGTACAGCGTCGCGCGGTATTGTATTTATATCGGAGCATCGTTAATAATGGCGTAAGCGCCATCGACAATAAGGTCCCTTTTCATAGATAACGTCACATATACAGGATGAATCCTTATACAAGAGGAACTTCTTAAGTTTAGTATAATATATATATACCTAACGAATATTATACTGATTATACATATGTATAATATTTACGTTATATCAGACAGTCATAATGAAATTAATAAATGAACTTCGCTGTATTTTTGGTTTATCTACAATCTAAAAAACTTAATCTAAAATACATTATTATATCAATTTTGTAAGGAATTTTTAATTTTCCGAAACAATGATATATTTTTTTTTATATCATATCATAATTATTATGAGCAATTCAATTGCGTTTAGATTTAAAAAAAAAGTTTAAACCGCTTACGTCAAGGAATCTAAAGCTTTTAGGGTATCATTCACCCTTTAACCGGCAGACCGCCACGATTGTTGACATAACATGCAATAGTAAACTTTATTACAATGTATAGCTTCATTTTATACTGTAGCATTTGTCGACTGGCCGATATCGGTAGAGCTGTTTTTAGATGTCATGTATAAGCCGACGATGGCGTCATAGCGTTAAGGAGTGTTACACAACGTGGTATTAGGTACAAACAGCACCTCCCCTATAAGGGCTCATTTAGACGGTGCGAATCCTCGCATGCGAGTTTCATTACATTGCGTCATTTGATCGGTCGGCTGAGTTGATGTAACCTCAATGGTCCGCAATGTACCTAAAATCGTATACGAGTTCGCGCGCCTTCTAAATAAGCCCTAAGTCAGCTTCAATGACTGAGAAGTATATTGGTAGAGATTTTTAGATGTCATGTATAGCCAACGAAGTCCCACTAGCTTCATAGCGTTAAGGAGTGTTACACAAAGTAGTATTAGGCACGAATAGCACCTTCTCCCCTATAAGTCCAGCTTGTCTGATCGAAGAACATATCTGTAGGGGCGTTTTGGGCGTTTTCTGGTAGCGGGGCGTTTTTTGAATCTTCCAGTGGGTGCTGAGACGGGCGCTGCGGCGGACTGGGGTCATGGTGTGCGTGGGTGGGTCCGCCTGGTTGGACTGGCGTCTGTATAATTATAAATAACATAAAATAAATAATCTTTTTCTACTCCCGTACTTTTATTTGTCATTTAAAGGGTCGTGCACACACCTTTAAAACCCTACCTTATAGTTGTCAAGACCAGTCTTTAGTCTATTCCCCAAAAAAGAATTTGTGCATACACGCAGTATCTTTTTGACGATTTTACGAGACTTCGTGTAATGACCACCTAAAAAATATTGAATGAAATACAGTGTTGCCAGCCTTATTTTAAATGTCATCTCTGACAAATAAGTGAACCATAGACATGTTATTTTTTAAATTTCATTCGTTCTTTTCCCGCCCGTAGCCTCCATTTTTGCTACTTATTGAATTAAAAATATTTGTAAAATTTACAATTTTATTTCAAAGTGCTTGGTCGTAGAAAAAGTATTGTATGCAACGTTGTTTAACTAAGTCAAAAAATACTCGTGGCGTCTTTATTAACAATTTTCGGCTTCGCCTCAAATTGTTACTCACGCCACTCGCCTTTTTTAACCTCTCTTAACGGTTGCATAAAATACTATTATAGGACAGTCTACAACAAACCGTCCCTTTTTGACAGCTTTTGTTAGAAAGGGACTTCCACTTGTATTACAAGTTACAAATAACTATATCCATCTACTCACAACTTGGCCTGCTGTACGGCAAACCTGATGATGGTGCTCTTGAAGACGTTCTTCACGTCCACCAGCTTGGGGTCCACGCGGTCTCGCGTACCGCTGCTGGGGCTGATCTTCAGCTGCATAAACTTGTCCAGGAACTGATCCAGGTCACAGAATAAATAATAGTACTAGGTACAGAAGACTCACTCTACCAAAACGCGTCTGTTACGATCAGCACAGATATGGCCGCTAGGTGGCGACAGCGCCACGCGCGGCTTATGGCTTTCCCCAAAATTGGGGCCGAACGGATGTACTTTTAGCTACCTGTAGCAACGCGACGAAATCGCGGAGTGAGACACGCCTGACCAGGTTCGCGTCCACTACTGAGTGCTGGAAATTAAGGGTTATTCCCACTAGTTACCACCAAGTTGTTACCAGTGGTAACTACTGGGAATTTCCTCTTTTCCGCGCTTATATCGTACAGTTTTCCATCTACTCACAACTTGGCCTGCTGTACGGCGAACCTAATGATGGTGCTCTTGAAGACGTTCTTCACGTCCACCAGCTTGGGGTCCACGCGGTCTCGCGTACCGCTGCTGGGGCTGATCTTCAGCTGCATGAACTTGTCCAGAAGCTGATCCAAGTTGGCGTCCACTACTGAGTGCTGGAAATTAAATAATGTCATGTTATAGGTGATAAGCGCTGGTGGCCTAGCGGTAAGAGCGTGTGACTTGCAATCCGGAGGTCGCAGGTTCAAACTCCGGCTCGTACCAATAAGTTTTTCGGAGCTTATGTACGAAATATCAGTTGATATTTACCAGTCGCTTTTCGGTGAAGGAAAACATCGTGAGGAAACCGGACTAATCCCAATAAGGGCTAGTTTACCCTCTGGGTTGGAAGGTCAGATGGCAGTTACTTTTGTAGAACCTAGCTAAAAAAAAACAACGGGTTGCACTCAGGGAGTGCCGGTAGAAGTGAAAACTCAATGACTAGTGAAAAATGCACTATGTATAATTGAGGTTAACGCCATCTAGCGTTAGCGTTAATTACTTGAAACCCCTAAGCACACCACTGTTAGTACTCGAGTTATATTAATACCAGTTAGAGCGAAACTCACTAGATGGCATTTAAATCAATAAAGAAAAACTCAAATGACATTACATGAAAAACTGTTACATTGATCATCTTTTTGTTTTTATCATTAGATAATTGGCTGCAGACGTCATAAATAAAATTGTTTAAACAAAATTGGGGTTTTTATTTTTACAGTTGCAGATTGTGACGTGGTTTGCGACATCACGGTGTCCCAAAATAGAAGATATACCGGGTCAACCAAATCATGTCAGTACATAGGAACAAAAAAAACTATACTTATCTTTTTCTATTGGGTGCTAGTACTAGTGTAAGACAAAGATAGTATGATTCTCTCTGCTATGTTTGAAATCAAACAGACCTTTGACACACTATAGTTACGATGATGCATTTATCTTTTTACAATCGAGAATGGACATTGACCGTCCGCCGCCTATTCAACAGCAGTTGATACAGTAGCATTGTGATTACTATTGCTATTGATTCAACTTCATCACTACATAGTATAAAACAAAGTCGCTTCCCGCTGTCTGTATGTCTGTATGTATGCTTAGATCTTTAAAACTACGCAACGGATTTGGATGCGGTTTTTTTTAATAGATAGAGTGATTCAAGAGGAAGGTTTATGTATAATTTGTTAACCCGTGCGAAGTCGGGGCGGGTCACTAGTAGGGACTAGGGAATAAATCAAATAATTGTGCCTCCCGCGGATTCCCGCGAGAGGGCGTGCAACGCCTAACACTGCTCTCGCGTTGCTGTGCATTTTAAAAATCAATTAGCACGTTAAAACCCTAAGTTTTGGTGAAAAATAGTTAACATACGCTAAAGTGAACATTTTTATGTTTAAATATTATATAAAGCTAATTAAATATCAGTGAATAATAAAAAAAAAACAAGAAAACAATTTATAGCGGTGCATGGAAACGGTTGCGACAAAAGTGAAGTGTGCGCAGAGATAGGATGGGATAAAAAATGAGATGGGAATATGAGTTCAGGCGGAGAAAGGCTTGCAGTAAGTAAGCAGTAGGACTAGGTAGTAAGATATTATTATATAGCCCTTTATTCTGAACATATTTGTTGATTTTTGTAGTAATTTTAGTTTTGAATATTTATACGAAGTCTCTTAGTTCAGTGTGCCTGTCGGCAAAGGCCTCCTCCAACTCCTTTCAGTAAGATATTACCTGTGTCCCCTTAGCTATAGCCTCTTCCCAGCACTGCACGGAGGCGGGTAAGTCCCCGCGCGTCTCTTCCAGTGCGGCGCGACACTCCCAATAGGCGGCCAGGGATGGTGCGTGCGGGAAACGGGTGCGGATTGCGCGCAGCCAGCGCGCGCATTGTTCCCAATCGAAGCCCTGGATGATAAATATTTTTTAACCGACGAAAAAAACGGAGGAGGTTCTCAAGTCGACGCGTATATATTTTTTTTTTTATGTATGACCACGCATAACTTTTTACAGAGTCGTTCGATTTTGATAATTATTTTTTTATTGGAAAGGGTTTACCCCGAAGTTGGTCCCAATATTATCCTTTTTGAAGTCTATGGCGTTACCAACTGATATGTTTGAAGTCGGTGCCAAGCCAAGTAGTAATAATACCAGTCAAAAATAATCAGCTTTATGGCCAAAAATCCCATTTTTGACTGGTATTGTTACTACTTGGCTTGGCACCGACTTCAAACATATCAGTTGGTAACGCATAGACTTCAAAAAGGATAATATTTTATTTCATCCTTTTTGAAGTCGGTTTTATTTTTTTTGTAAAAAGTTTTTTAGTTATCACCACAGAACAAGTTAGAATGGCGATGCGAGCAGGGTACGTGTCGCCGCCGGTTTTGAGCAAACGCCCGCATGCTACTCGCCCGCGCTGACCGAAAAACGAAGTAAACATGCCTTTTGCGCCACAATAACCTTCAGATTAGGAAGCCAGACATCAAATCTGTCTAAAGGAGGCGTATCCATTCACCAGGCACACAAGTTTTTACTACCGTTGCGCGAGTGTTAGTTAATGTGGAGAGGAACGAGCGGCGACACCGGTTCCGATACTAACTGCGCGCGATAGCCATTCTAACCTCTTTAATATGTTCTGTGGTTATCACTTATCACATTCAGTGCCGAAATCCCGACTATCGGGTATTTTATGATTTCGTTCCCAGGTCGGACGACCCGATAGTCGGGATCGTGGTACTACAGCTTTATATGACGAAATTATTGTGGCCTGGCGCGGATGTCTTGTTTGGCTGGATGGCAATGAATGTGTTAATTAATTATTATCATTACCAGGTATGACTGCTGATAATGCTGTATGGATCTTTATTAAAAAGTAGAAATATAAAAGATGTAACACACTATCGCACCGCACCGCGACCTTGGTGCGTCGCACTCATAGTGAGAGCAAGAAAGAGATATCTGTTTCTCACTCTTACTTATGGGTGCAACGCACCAAGGGCGCGGTGCGGTGCGATAGTGTATTACCACTTTAAAAGTTTAGTCTTACCTCACGCAGCAACTCTGTAAGATCATTCAGCGCTCCCAACAACACATCATCCACCGGAGCCTCATCAGAATTCAGCGTAGTATCATGCTCGCTATCATTCATACACACACTGTCGCTAACATAGCTAATCCGGCCCCTCCACTTAGTCTTATCATCATCATTAGGTTCATTCATACAGTCAGTGTATGAATCATTATCGCTGTCATGCTCCAATTCTATATTTTCTTTATTTTCATCATTAAAATCTTCAGGTTGACCCTTTATGAACAGCGGTTTAATAGGTTTTTCAGCCAAATGATATATCCCGAAACACTGTAAGTGTTGGTAGGACTGTATGGATTTGCCTCGGGATTGCAGCCATTTCTGTAGTCGGTGTTGCATCTCGGCTGGTCGAGGTGTAAATGTGGGAGTTTGGAGGCGGACACGCTTGCGTTCACTTTTGATGGCAGATTGTATGGTGTCCTGTGTCACTTTGTCATCTTCGTTGGTCGTGGTTATGTCGATTTCGTCGAGTTTTTCGCCTGCAAGGAGATATCAATACATAGTATGTGGGTGAATCAACTATTTCTTGTCACTCGTTGCCATGGTTACGTTCTCCTGGATCACTCTTTAAAACCTGATTTTTAAGCATTTAAATTCACCAAACACGCTTTTGTGATACTTATAAACCCTTTCCATTGAGGGTCGTCTACCAAGCGTGTCAGAAGGTGGTGTACAATGTCTTCTAACAAATTATGCTACTATTGTCTCTTGGCTGACCGGACAGAATAACAACAGGAAATAGTTGATCCACCCATGTATGCTTAGATCTTTAAAACTACGCAACGGATTTTGATGCCGTTTTTTTTTAATAGATAGTGATTCAAGAGGAAGGTTTATGTATAATTTGTTAACCCGTGCGAAGCCGGGGCGGGTCGCTAGTTTGGTATAAAATTTTGTTATTAAGGACTCTTAGGTAGCACCCATTGGTTGATGTTCCACCCATGATGATGGTGGTTACACTGTGCGAACGAGATAGCAATATAATTATGCGCGTGGGATAGAGATAGGAAAAAGCGGGTGAATGTCTGAAATTCCTCATACAGTCAGCAGCAATACTTGCTAGTGCAAGTGTTCAAAATGATCTTGACGCGACTTTATTGTTAAGAGAATAAGAGCGCGTCAAGGTAATTTTGAACACCTCGCCCGCTTAGCAACTTCTGCTGCTGACTGTACAAACAGCAACGGTCCTAACTGTACATCGGTGGACCTTATTACAAAACGCATAAGGCCCACCAATGCACTTAAGAGGGACACTGAAGTCTTAGTGCCACTTGCACCATTTCACTAACCCAGGGTTAACAGGTTAGACCTGGAGTTACCATGGTTTCCAGTGCAATTTGAAACTTGGTTAACGCTTTAACCGCTTAACCCCGGGTTAGTGGGATGGTGCAAGTGGCCCTTAGGAATTGATAGAATTTGATGGATGAGCCGGCAGCACCGTAGACAACTAGAAAATTTTAACTCTATAAAAAATAAAATCTCACCGATAGATGACCACTTCTGGAAGCAGTTCCCCAGCTCCTTCTTGCTGATCCGTTTCAGATGAACAGCGGATATGGACCTGCGCACCGGGGCCTTTGTCACGGGCTTGGCGAAGTTCTGACCGAATATTGTGTGCCGTTTGCTGGCAATCAAGCTGCCCTGCTGCAGTACCTGGGTCAGTATTTTTCTTGGCATTTTTGTCTATAGTTCGTGTTTTTTTAGCATTAGAAAGAACTTGCAAGAAGGTAAGCGATCTTGACATGTCTTTTAATTGAAAACGCTTTTTAAAAATCAAAAACTATTACTTACGAAAGCAGAAGAATATAAATGATCGTATTAGAATCATAATTGTTACATATTTGCCGTAACTTGTTTTTAAAATGTGTTTTTCAATTAAAAGACACATCAAGATTGTTTACCTTATTTCTAATGCTAAAAAAAAACGAACTATAATAGCATTAGAGGAGCATTAGGGCCATTTGCACCATTCACTAACCTGGGGTTAACCAGTTAACACATTCATTGCCACCCCGCCAAACAAGACATCCGCGCCAGGCCACAAAAATTTCGTCATATAAAGCTGTAGTACCACAATCCCGAGCCTGGGAATGAAATCATAAAATACCCGATAATCTGGGTCGGGCACTGAATGTGTTAAACCTGAAATTACCATGGTTCATAATCATAATGACCATGGTAACCTGTACAATTTGACACTAGGTTAACGGTTTAACCAGTAACCCTGGGTTAGTGGGATGGTGCAAGTGGCGAGAGAAATAAGCTTGGTTTTTTAGTAACTCTGAAGATAGGAAGCTGAATTTGCGTCTGAATTCCATAGGTTGGCTTAAAAACTTAACAATCTCAGACCAAAACTTGGTTTTCTAACAATCTTTGGAAGATTTTCAGTATATTTCAGTGCAGCAGAGGAAAATTGTAAAGGATTGGTATCTTTACAAAGCAAAATTTTACTTACCTTTTGTAAAAATACTGGATCTCTTTGAAGTCTGTCCGCATCACTCAATTCACTCTTCTGAACTGTTTTAGGCTTATACAGGCGATCAAACACAGATTCTCTATTCTTCGTCGCATTGAGCGGCCGCATCGGTATCATACTCTTTCTAGACTCCGTAGGTTTTTCAGATATTTTGGACTGGTTTACTGGTGCCATACTCTTTCTGGCAGTTAGCTTTGGTTTCTCAAATTGCTGATTTGGTATCATGCTTTTTCTACATTCTTTAGCTTTCTCAGACATTTTAGACTGTATTTCTGACAATTTCAATTGGTTTGCCATCTTGATAGGGGCCAAAGTTTTTCTAGCAACATTTGGGACACTTTTGACTCCGTTAACCGGCAGTTTTACAGAATTGGCAATAATTTTATTACTGCTAATAAAATCCTTTTTTACAGTATTTTTAAGGGGAACAGTACTTTTTGTCAGCATTTTTGAGTCATTCTTAACTTCAGTTACTCTCGGAGCAGCACTTTTCATAACTGGTTTAATTTCTGCAGTTGGTTTTTTCGGCATCGGGGCCGTAAGAGATCTTTTAACGTTGCTAAAATTATTCTTGACCTCTCTAATAGTGCTGGGACATTTTAGATTGCTTGTTGACAAGTCGTTTCTGGGTTTAATGGTGCTATTGAGTGTTTTATTAGCAAGGGAAGCGGTCGACGGCGCCTTAAAAATACCCTGGGACTCGTTTTTATTGTATTTCTTGAGGTTCAACTCCCGTAACTGAAAGTAGGATAATAATTAAATATGTAGTAATAATTTTGGAATTACTCAGTAGATTACCTTAGTAAATTACTCACAATAATGTAAATTTGGTGTAGCCAATTAGAATTTCTAGATTAAAAACAATGGGTATATAGATTTAACAAAATTACCTTATCGATTCTCGCTTTTTCTCTAGCAATGCGCTCTTGACGAGCCTTATTCAAGCGTTCTTCCACGGATTCCATTATAAAAAAAGACAATTACAACACAAAAAACACTTATTCCACTAGCAAATCCCGTTTACAAATGGGAACCAAACGGCAAACAAACAACACAACCGCTTTTCAATTCAACATTTGACGGTTAACCGCCCATATTCGAAAAACTTTGAATTTTTTGGTCGGGTTGTTTGAGCAGCTGTTATAAACGCGGCAAAAGACTCATGTGTCAACTGTTGCTACAAAATCTTGAACATTTAGTATTTTTGGATCCTACCATCTATGTACAAATGTTGATTTTTTAGCAATGCTATTAGCGTGACTTGTTAATTTTATTGTACAGAGTGTGATTAAATATTCTACTTTAAAGATTAAGAAAAAAATAAAAAAAAATGACGTCTAAAAAAGAAGAGCTTCTAAAAAGATTTAAAGAAGAAAGAATTGCAAGGGAAAAAGCCAGAATACAAATGGTAAGTTAAAAACGGTTTCCTCAGCAAAATCATCGTAAACATTGTCATACTTCTATTTGTAAAAAAAAATAAACATTTGATTTATTTACAGTTACATGATATGAATCGAAGAAAATACAACAAATATGATGAAAACGCTTGGAATTATTCTAAATCGAATACATCTTTAAATACATCAAATGAAAAATCACCGGTTAAGAATGCAGCTTACAAGAATGGTCCTATTTTTGCAAGGGGTATAAAGAATCCAATCAACAAAGCGAAATTTCAGAAACACTTTAGTCTTGCTAGCTTTGGTGAGAATTTTTTAAATGTCTCAGCACCTGTCTGCAGTAATACATCTTTGTCCGGTGATTTCAATGCGAAAAGAAGAAGCATGCATAACGCTACAACTGCTGGGCAGAATGAATCCATAGGATATAGATCACCAACTTCGACAACGAATACAAAATAAGTTACAACCCCTTTTATTTGGAACCGTATTTAGAAACAAAGCGATGTAAGTGTAAGGCCTGAGTGGACGCTCGAGTTGGGCGTGCAGCGGAGCGGGGCGTGTGGTGTACATGTTAAACCATTGTTAAACAAATGCAAACGTATAGGAGCGGCCTTAGTGCACGCTGCTCACATTACTCCTTACCCCGGCGCCACGCTGCACGCCCCGCCGAACGCTCCACTCAGGCCTTACACTAAGACGAAATTCTTTGAATAGATTGACTGCTTTGTCCCTGTGTTGACACAAGCTAGTAATACATTTCAAATGTTTAATGTTAAATAAAGAAGTTACGGGTGTTAATCATAATAAGTAAAGCCGGAACTTAAATTATTTGATTTTAGAATATAATTGACTGTAATAAAATATTTAATCTATTTTCTTATCATTGTTTTAGTTATTTTATGTTTATGAGGGTAGTTAATTAAAAAATAAAAATATTGGTTATGCATGATTTAACAAGAACCCTCAACTAGTTTCTCAAATTTAGTTCCTTTATTTTTAAAATATTCATTTACTTTAGTGAGTAGGTATATATCTTTAGATATTAAATAAAATATTTTGAATTGGTAATAAAATTAATATTACAAAAAATAACAATACACAACTTTACCTTGATCGCAGTTTAAAACGCGACTGAAATGGCTTGACCACGGTTTGACCACATGTCAAACAACTGAATGGTCAAGCGACATTTATTTCTTTCATTAATTCACGATGAACTATCAGAAGAAAACTCTGGCTTATTGCTTATTAAAATATATAGCATATGATTATTTTTAATGCTTCATAACAAAACAAAAGTCCTTGAAGTCCTTATGATCACCTTTTTCATACTGGAAACACTTCTGACACAATCACCAACCGATTGATAAACACCCTTGCGTTGGCAGTACCGCAAGTGCTAATGCCCGGTCGGTCACGAGTCCGCCAGACATTCGGAAGTGAAGGATTATTTAGTGCAACGAAATAAAACAAACGTAAGTACTTATATTATTAAAATTACACATAAAAGTTTCATTTCACTTTTCAGCTAAACGCCATTTAAGAAAGTTGTTGGCATATTAAAAAGTAAAATAATAAAAGTTGCTACGCCGGCCGCGCGATAGTGAGATTTTTGCAAAACAGGTTTTCGATAGTCTTTGTTAAAGGCTTTTTTATGGATACGTTTAATTTTAAATGTATAGGTAAGTAATAATTAGTTTTTGTTTTGTAAAAGGTGTAAAAGAGATTCAATTATAATTTTAATAAGAATATAATAAGATTGTGGGTAGAAGAAATTACTTATTAGTTTTCAGCAAGTAAACATAGTTTCAAGAAATAAAATAAAAACCGGATAAGTGCGAGTCGGACTCGCCCACCGAGGGTTCCGTACCCAAAGGGTAAAAACGGGACCCTATTACTAAGACTCCGCTGTCCGTCCGTCCGTCTGTCTGTCTGTCACCAGGCTGTATCTCACGAACCGTGATAGCTAGACAGTTGAAATTTTCACAGATGATGTATTTCTGTTGCCGCTATAACAACAAATACTAAAAACAGAATAAAATAAAAATTTAAGTGGGGCTCCCATACAACAAACGTGATTTTTGACTGAAGTTAAGCAACGTCGGGCGGGGTCAGTACTTGGATGGGTGACCGTTTTTTTTACTTGTTTTGCTCTATTTTTTGTTGATGGTGCGGAACCCTCCGTGCGCGAGTCCGACTCGCACTTGGCCGGTTTTTAGTATTTGTTGTTATAGCGGCAACAAAAATACATCATTTGTAAAAATTTCAACTGTCTAGCTGTACTTAGCTGTCTTGGTCTTGGTGACAGACAGACGCACAGTGGAGTATTAGTAGGGTCCCGTTTTTATCCTTTGGGTACGGAACCCTAAAATAACCGGCCAAGTGCGAGTCGGACTCGCGCACGGAGGGTTCCGCACCATCAACAAAAAATAGAGCAAAAAAATCGTGTTTGTTGTATGGGAGCCCCCTTAAATATTTATTTTATTTTATTTTTAGTATTTGTTGTTATAGCGGCAACAGAGATACATCATTTGTGAAAATTTCAACTGTCCAGCTATCGCGGTTCATGAGATACAGCCTGGTGACAGACGGACGGACGGACAGACAGCTGAGTCTTAGTAGTAGGGTCCCGTTTTTTACCCTTTGGGTACGGAACCCTAAAAAGATAATTGTTAACTAACATTTTACATAAATAAGTAATTACTATTACGTGCATACTGTTGCCGTGTTGCAGTTTTTATTATTGTCTTTACTTACGTGAATAATTAAAACAGTATTGTTTTCAATTCAATGGGCAACCTGTAATAGGTACCTACCTAACTAGGTAGGTATACCTACCTATTACAGATAGGTAGGTATACCTACCTATTACAGATAGGTAGGTTACTTTAAAAAGAACCTATCAGTTATCTTTATTCAATTTTTTCGAAAACATTAAATACATCATCTGTGAAAATTTCAACTGTCTATAGCTATCACGGTTTATGAGATACAGCCTGGTGACAGACTGACAGACGGACAGCAGTCTTAGTAATAGGGTCCCGTTTTTACCCTTTGGGTACAGTATCTGCACTCACGTACTCGTAGACTATAAAAAGTTTCCAGAAATTTTGAGAAAGTTCTGAAATTTGCACATTGCTACGTAGACTGACAAAAACTAATTTTAGTCCATTTAATCTGATATAATGCACATACGTAACAACTACCTACGAAATATACTACCTACAGTACCTAGGTTAGTTAATGATAAGACTTTCATCTCATTTCTTATCGCATCCGAGTTTTGTAAATACCTATTCTGAGAAATTAGCGAAGTGCTTGAAGAAATGACATAAAAAGAACAAACAATAGCTTAATGAGAGCATTTATAGGTCTACCGTAAAAGTATTAAATATTGCCCCTTAACACAACTTTGCCCAGCTTAAAACCTAAAAGTAGTTACATATACACTTTCTTCAGTAAGTTATTTCGCTTTTCCTGAACCGTGACGCATTGGGCAAAGTTATGTTAAAGGGGCAAAGTTTTATACTATGATGGTACCTATACTAATTATTTAGGACCGGCGGCGGGCCGAAAAAATCATTTCGCGGACCGAAGCTGGCCCGCGGGCCGTACTTTGCCCACCAGCACCAGCGATACTTTACTCAAAACAGTACATACAAGACACATGAATGAGTCATAGAGGACATGCAATCCATTGTGTTATGAAAATCACAAAATGAAGGCGCCATTGTCTTGCGCGTGTTATATGATCGGTTTATATAAACGAGTTGTTATAATGATGCGTTCAATCTAAATAAATAAAACTCTTATCCAATATGCGACCAATAAAATCAACATCCAGCTATCATGGTCGCATTTTTTGAAGTGAAAACTTCTTTAGCGGCGCTGTGCACTTTTTGAGGTGGGGAAAAAATGTTAAACTCGCGACAGATCACGTGACCGTAAGACGGACACGTGACCTGATCGAAAAACTTACAATGTCATTGAGTTTTTCTTTATTGATTTAAATGCCATCTAGTGAGTTTCCCTCTAACTGGTATTAATATAACTCGAGTACTAACAGTGATGTGCTTAGGGGTTTCAGGTAATGCGACGAAATAACGCTAGATGGCGTTAACCTCAATTATACAGACATTTTGCACTAGTCATTGAGTTTTCACTTCTGCCGGCACTTTTTTTTAAGGAGTACCAACAGTTACAAAAACATTATACAGATTTAGGTAACAATACAAAGCCAATTAAATTTTAAATTGTAAAGTCGGTTTTTTATTTAAAATACCTTTGATGTTATCGCTTGAGTAACGTTTGTATCTCCAATGTGTCACTGTCTGAGAATTAGTCTAATACCGCCGCCATCTTTCTTTGACGTCATATCTTATCATACAATGGGTTTTTAAAAGGGCCGTCGATTGTGCCTAATGCATTAACTTACCACCTAACACGTAGACCTCCCAAAGATCCGTCGATATACGTATTATAATCTCAAATAGATGTCATATATAGTACAGAAAGTATGTAAGAAAAACCGGCCAAGTGCGAATCGGACTCGCGTTCCAAGGGTTCCGTACATTAAGTCAGACTCAAGCTTGACTGCATATTTCTAATAGGTTTTCCTGTCATCTATAGGCACAGAATAAGTAATAGTATTAGCATACAGAACGGCCACGCACCGCCCCGCCCCGACTCGCATTACCTCGCCCCGCGACATGAATATGGCGGACTTCTGGTGTACTCTCAGTAAAGCGACTTACCCACACATACACAATGACGCGTGTACAGACGTGCCGTGCACACATATCAAATTATTTTTGATGTATGGCGTGTTCGCCCTGTGCTATAGGCAAAGAACTATTTTGTGTATTTTGCCAGTGGCGGAGGCCGGATTCTAACCTCTAGGGCCTAGCCTCTAGAGTCTAGTCTAGGCTATCCCGTCACAGAGGTCTAGGTCGTTACCCGCGAAAGGAAAGACGCTGGTTTGAAGGGAGGGCTTGGTCACTTTTACTTACATACATATTTCAGTTTCTAGTAGAGTCTGTGCGGAAAGAGAAGAATCGTTAAATGTAATAGGGAAGCCCGTACATTCTACGACTCTTCTTTTTCCGCACAGACTAAAGCCCTTGCTACTAGGGATTGCAGAACCGGTACTGTTTAAAAGAACCGGGATTTTCGGTACCGGGCAAAAATGGAACCGGGATTTCCCGGTATTTTCGGTACTTTCGGGACTGCCTTCAAAAATCAGTTTTCACATCAATTTTCAGTAAAAAAAGCGTAAAACGACCACGAATCTTTCTTAAAACAAAAAAAAGTAGCACAGTGAAGGTACACACTTCTTTTGTACCATAATATGTGTCTTTAAGTCACACAATCATTAATATAATTTGTTTTTTTTCCTAAACGACATGATATTTTTACTATCTTTGTTGATTGGCAAAAACTGAATTGTGGCTCAGTAATATCATCATTTTTTTTATATGTAAGACGTTTTGTGAGAAAGGATAAAAAAAAATATAATTTTCGCATGCGTTCAAAATGGGCTGTGGGCCTTCGAACATTAGTATAATAACAGAACTATCAATACGACAAATCAAGAAATTATTCAGCCAGAATTATTAATTCATTTAAAATATCATTATCATATGTGAGTTTCTTATACCGTGTTTGAATTTGAATTAAAAGTAGTATTTTATTAATTACAAAATTGTCTCTATTTTTGCTTCTAGTTAGTATACAAATATGAAATAACTACATAATTGTTCGTATAAAATTATTTATCGTACAAACATTTATGCCCTTAACTTAAAGTATCAAATTACGCAATTTTATATTTTCGGCATTGTCAAACCCATTGACTTTTTTTTTAAATTTATTTTAATCTAGTGGTTAGCCGTAAAAGTACATATTACCATCAGCCTTAGATTGATAAAATATGTATATTTATTTTCTTTATAAAACATAATATTTCATGCTAAGTAACAGAAAGCAGTCAAATATTGTACCGGAAATTTTAGTCCCGAAAATCCCGGGAGTCCCGGTATTTTAATTTTGAAATCCCGGTTCTTTGCTTGGCTCTAAATCCCGGGAATTCCCGGTACTTTCGGTACCGGTATTTCCCGGGAGCAAACCCTACTTGCTACACGGTCGCCGACAAGCCCCCAGACCGCGTGGCCTTGGTCCGTCCCGGACCGTGTAGACAGTTGTTTCCAACAAAATTTGACCAAAACTGACCAAGGTCAGACTAAGGTCAGACGGTTAGTAGGCTTGTCGGCGACCGTGTAGCAAGGGCTTTAGTGTTAGATTCTTAAAGGCTTCGTCACACAGGCGCGTTTTCCGGGCGTGGCGTGAGCGGGGCGCGCCGCTTTTACATATAAAACGCTCGTCACGCCCCGCCCGGAAAACGCGCCTGTGTGACGAAGCCTTAATCCGTCGTGGCTTGTTATAGCTGCCAATAGCTAACAAATACTGTACGTGTAAGAATCGAAACCGCAACCTTCTATCGACCAGGCCTAACCACAGGTGAATCCTTGTACAGTCGCCTACAACTATTTTTACAGTACTTTACGCCCTAGTGCGGTAACTATAGTTCGATTTTTCCTTTCGGCCACTTTCGAAACCAATTTTTCGAAACCAGTAGAGAAAACGGAATGATTCGTCTTGTTTGGAAACCGGGTTTCCTAAAAAGAAATCAAAGTCTGTTTTAGAAACTCCTACCGAATACGGAATGTCAAATCTGCTTTCGAAACCTCAAGATAAACTGCGATGAGTGTAGGTAAGTAATGTGCAGTTATCGGACTAATTATCGCTATAACGCTAATTCGCCGAAGGCCGAAAGGGTTTTTTTTAGCATTAGAAAGAACTTGAAAGAAGGTAAGCGATTTTGAAAACACTTTTTAAAAATCAATAACTATTACTTATGAAAGCAGAAGACTATAAAAGATTGTATTAGATTCATAATTGTTACATATTTACCGTAACTTATTTTTAAAATGTGTTTTTCAATTAAAAGACACATCAAGATTGTTTACCAAATTTCTAATGCTAAAAAAAAACGAAGTATAGTTAGCCTATATACGTGCGTATGTCGAAGGGCCATATGTACTGTAAAACGCTGTACAAGACACGTGCGAAAAGGTAATTCGCAACTCGTGTCGATTTGAAACCCTCTCTTCGGTCGTGTGTCAATTTATCGCCACTCGTTGGGAATTTCCTACTTTTCGCACTTGTATCGTAAAGTTGCACACGGCCGCGTGGAGATTAGGGCTTCCAAATACCGGACTTCTCACAATACCGGTATTAATACCGAAACTGTCTTCATCAATACCGGGATCCCGGTATTGGATATGAATCGCTTAAAAATATACAGTTTTATTAAAAAGGGGAATTAAAAAGGCTCACTGGAATACCAGATATGTCCTAAAAGCTATTACAACAATAAACAATCAATGCCGCCATCTGCAATAATTTTATTTCACACTCAAGGTTGGCAATAATTTTATCCAATTTATTGACTTCACCTCACCTGTCACATTTGTAGTCCAACTTAACCAACCAGACAACATTTTTTCAAATTTCCGTCAAAATTGGATTGCCATTATTACAGTTATCCTTGGTCTTTCGTTTTATTTTTTGATAAAATTATAACAACTAATTATGTTCATGTTAATGTCACTATCATAATATTCATCACTCACATAACTTCAGGATTCATCCACCACCAACCACCAAATATTTATCTGACGTATTAGGCAACGATCTTGTTTCAATAATAAAATGCGGGCTAGAGACCAGTTAGAGTTAGACCAAGTAAAGTGCAACGATTTTGATAGCATACGCAATTACGCAGTATACAGTGCAAGTGTTATTTGTACGTCATAATTTCATAGAAGTTTGACGTTTAATATAACACTTGCGTGCTATCAAAATCGTTGCAGACTTTTCTTGGTCTAACTCTAGATGCGTCTGGCGTTTAGTAAGCTTTTTGATACAGCCGAATATAATGGGTTTAAAGGGTTTATACTGCGCATTTCCCTCATTTTTAAAATACCGGTATTGAAAAATGCGTTTAAAAAGACGGGATCCCGGGATCCCGAAATACCGGGATCCCGGTATTGGAAGCCCTAGTGGAGATGGAGTATACTGGCCTCCAGCGTTTACCTGGTAGGTTTCCGGCTAATCGCTAAATGAATGAGGGTCGTAACGTAATATGTAGATGATTTTACGTTATGCACTAGGGCATAAAAATTAACTTTATACCACGACACGAATTTACCACCAACTCTACGAGCGTGAGAAGTTAAGAGCCAACAGGAGTGGTTATTTCTCCATACAAACGTACTCGACTGTTTCCTCCTTGGATTTTGTAGCTAGAGCAATGATTTTTTCAACACAGATTAATATTGTCAATATCTGTGTCGGACCGTTTTGCTATTTTTGATAATTTTGGGTTTTTAAGGCGCTATAATAGAGCCGTTCAAAAAAATGGCCTAATTGACTAGGTATGCTGCAATGAGAGGCGTGGAATTCAAAACTGATATCAATTAGTCAAAAAAGCAAAACGGTCCGACAATTTCATAATAATTTAGATTTCCAAATTTGGTTACGATTGGTTAAGTTTTGGAGGAGGATCCGAAACAGTCAAGTACGAAACCTCGATTCTTGAGATTTTTACGCCGGATTTTTCGCCTTGTCCTTATCGCACTAGTTTTATGAGCCGCTTCCGTTAGCGAGACGGGTATATTTACCTAAAATATTTAAATATCAGCTCCGGTTTCGTCTTAAAAATTCATAAAACACTCAATCAAAACTCGCCAGCACACAACATATCCATTCGTGACTCAGTGTAGAAATCAATTCGCCCCGCCTCGCTTCAGTAGTGCATGAATCAGATGCGACGGTACAGTCAGCAGCAATAATTGCTAAGCGTGCCAGGTGTTCAAAGTAATCTTGACGCTACTTCATTGTTAAGAGAATAAGAGCGCGTCAAGGTAATTATGAACACCTCGCCCGCTTAGCAACTTCTGCTGCTGACGGTACAAAAACTGTACATGGTTCTGTATGTACAAGTGTTTTTTAGTAAGTAGTAAGTAATCACTATCATTACCCTTATAAAACAAAGTCCCCCGCCGCGTATGTTATGTCTGTAACTCTGTATGTACAGTAGAATCCGTTTATTATGACTGCGCTTATGTTGACCAACCGCTTACTATGACGTAATTACTGTGCGAACTTTGGTTTTCATATATCTTGATTTATTTTAACATTTTATTTTATTTTAACATTTTTAACATGAGTGGCACCCCTCTACAGGTCAGTAGTTTTAGTTTTAAATTAGTTCTAATGCAATTTGTATATGGGTACTGCCTGAAATAAAAGCTTTTTATTTTATTTTATATAACATTCTTTGTGAGAAATTCGGATAAGATGACTTCGCTTATAGTGACAAATCGCTTACTATGACCTAAAAACCCTATTTTCATGAAATTATGTCCGGTTATACTGACATTCGCTGGTTTTCGTGGCCGTACCCACGTCTTTCCCTGCGAGGACGGTTGGCGCGTGCGAGGCGTTTAAAAACTTTGTTAAAAAAAAACCGGCCAAGTGCAAGTCAGATTCGCGCACGAAGGGTTCCGTACCATTACGCAAAAAACTGCAAAATCACGTTAGTTGTATATGTTATAGCGGCAACAGAAATACCTACATCATCTCATCTGTGAAAATTTCAACTTTCTAGCTATCACGGTTCATGAGCAGACGGACGGACAGACGGACAGCGGAGGTGTCCATAAAAAAAAACCTTTCATCACACTTTTTGCTCGTAATAATTAAATTTCGACCTAGGGCTGTAATGTATTTTTTCATCACACTTGCTAGGCGATGAGGTCCGTAAATCCTTAATTTCGAATGTGTAGTCATGTGTAGTGTTTGTCTAACTCTACAATTTCTAACACTTGAATGAAGAGTTCGGGACGTAAGCAATATGATACTCTCAGGCGATATTTATAAGGTTAAAAATGCATGGTTTCACACGAAATCACGAATGCACACGTGTGGATACCTATGCAAATATATTTACATCTCTATTCAGGTTAACTACAGTCAGTAGCGGAGGTAGCTATAGTTCGTTTTTTTTTTAGCAGTAGAAAGAAGGTAAGCGATCTTGACTTGACATGTCTTTTTATTATAAATTACCGTTGAAAAATAAGTCACAGCAAATATGTTAGAATCATCACTACATAGTATAAAACAAAGTCGCTTCCCGCTGTCTGTCTGTCCCTATACTCCCTATGTATGCTTAGATCTTTATAACTTCACACCGGATTTTGATGCGGTTTTAATAGATAGAGTGATTCAAGGCCGAGGCGGGGCGCTAGTTTTTTAATAAAGACACGTCAAGATTGTTTACCTTCTTTCTAATGCTAAAAAAAACAAACTATGTACTTACCTATAAGTGGACGATGTACCTATTCAAAGTTCAAAATATAATATAATCAGCTGATGATCATCGTTTGTCCCTCTCTGTGGCATAACAACAGATAGGGACAAACGACGATCATCAACTGATTAAGTTAGCAGGTCACTATCACAAGCCGCACAAGTTTCTAAAAAGTTGTATAAATTTCCGAAAAAAACTCAGGAAATATGTAAGTTTCCATTTGGAATTCCATTTTCATTCCATTCCGTTTCTGAACTCAAAACTCAAATGCACTTGTAATTGTTACATAACATGAATTTTGACTGTCACCAAACTGGTTGAAACGAGGGTTGAAATGCTGCTCGTTAAAGTTATATAATTCGCGACAGGACCAAAAACACGTTCGTTTTCACTTATGCTTTTACTTTTGTTGAACTCTGTCACAGAATAAGTAATAGTATTATCATACAGAACGGACACGCACCGCCTCGCCCCGACTCGGATTACCTCGCCCCGCGACTGGCCGCGACATGAATGTGTGCGTAAGGCATAGAAGGTAGCATCCTATAGAAGTGGTCTACGCGTGCCTCCGTGAGGGACAAAACATATAAATTTGACCAATCATAGCGTAGCATTGCGACGCTATGATTGGTCGAATTTATTTGTTATGGTGGGCAACAAATGAATTCGACCAATCACGGTGGTCAATTTACGGTGGGGAATAAAACAAGTTGTGAGACTGTGACAAGGACAAACAATAATAGCGCTTTCGCTGCTACTCCTACTGAAAGATACATAAGACTATCCCGTTCTGTCAGTTATCCTCACCACTCATGCCCAATCCAGTTACTTAAGCCCTCGCTACACGGTCGCCGACAAGCCTTCTAACCGTCTGACCTTGGTCTGTCCTTGGTCAGTTTTGGTCAGTCCAAGGTCAGACCAAGGACAGACGGTTAGAAGGCTTGTCGGCGACCGTGTAGCAAGGGCTTTTCTGAGAGCATGCCAGAAGTCCATCAGATACACAATGACGCGTGTACAGACGTGCCGCGCACACATAAAAACGCAAATCATTTTTGATGTATGGCGTGTCCGCCGTGACTCTGTCTTCAAGAGAAAGGACAGCCAAAAGTAATCCACATTTATGAAGGGGCTGAGATGGTCGGCTTTTTATCATTTGGCATCATTCCTGTCATGTTTTAACGTAAGTGCGAAAGTGACGCATGGCATGACATGACAGCTGATAAAAACGCGACCACGATACCGCTAGAATAGAAATAGTTGTCGAAAGAAATGAAATATTTATAATACTAAAGAAACCGGCCAAGTGCGAGTCGGACTCGCGCGCGGAGTGTTCCGTACCATTACGCAAAAAACGGCAAAAAAATCACGTATGCTGTATGGGAGCCCCACTAAAATATTTATTTTATTATGTTTTTAGTATTTGTTGTTATAGCGGCAACAGAAATACATCATCTGTGAAAATTTCAACTGCCTAGCTATCACGGTTCATGAGATACAGCCTGGTGACAGACAGACGGACGGAGACGGACAGTGGAGTCTTAGTAATAGGCTCCCGTTGTTGCCCTTTGGGTACGGAACGGAACCCTAAAAAAGTCCGCGGGTCATTTGGCAGGTTTTTTAAAGATTTCAGTACTTATTGACAAATCAAGGAACACTTGGAAAGATTGATCGATTAGAATTAGAAAGAACTAAGAGGAATTCAACTTTGAATATAAAAAAAACCTTGAACGTGTTATATTTTTATCTAATTATCTAGGTATTACCTATTTTATTATACTCTACTGCAGCGATCGGCAACCTTTTAGCAGCCAAGGGCCACATAGTAGGTAACGAAGTTGACGCGGGCCGCACTTTGTTAATATTTATGACTAGACTAGACATTGTCGTTTGTCAATGATATTACACACAAAATAGCCAGGGAGGCTCGCGGGCCGCAAGTGACAGGTTCACGGGCCGCTGGTTGCCGACCGCTGCTCTACTATAACGTTTACTATATATTAGTAATACTTTAAATATGCAGATACTATATAGTATATACGATAAAATAAATCGATTATCTACGAGGGGCGTTCAAAATATTCTCGGTATTGATATCTTACAACCTCTTCTAAAATTTCTTTCGTTACTGGCCGCTAAGGTTTATTCATTGACATTAAAAAAAAGTATAATTCGAAGCGAGATGTTCTTTTGTTTTTCTGCAATTGCTGAACAAACATGAACATCATGTGGGAATTGACAATGTTAACTAAATTAGAACATCGATGCGTGATAAAATTCTTGACAAAACAGGGTAAAAATCAAAAAACCATAAAAGAGGAAATGGATTGTGTTTACCGTGAGTCTGCTCCTTCTTTATCTACCATTCAAAAGTGGTCAAGCGAGTTTAAACGTGGAAGGGAGAGTGTTGAAGACGACCCTAGACCTGGCCGGCCTGTAGTAGCTACTTCACAAGAAAATATTGATAAAGTGGAAAAACTTATATTGGAAGATGGTCGAGTGAAGGTAAAATCTATAGCACAAGTAACCAATCTCTCTATTGGTACCATACATGATATTATCCATGACCATCTTAATATGTCAAAAGTAAGTGCAAGATGGGTTCCGCGAATGCTGACTCGGCTTCAAAAAGGCATGCGTGTAGCTTGTTGTTCCGATTTTATTGACCTGTGCGGTGAAAATCCTGATGAGGTGCTGCAAAGAATAGTTACTGGAGATGAAACCTGGGTTCATCATTATGACCCAGAGAGTAAACAAGAGTCCATGCAGTGGCACATTAAGGGTTCAGCTCATCCCAAGAAGTTCAAGGTCATCCCTTCAGCTGGCAAGGTCATGGCCACGATATTTTGGGATTGTGAAGGAGTATTACAGATCGATTATAAAGAAAAAGGTGTAAATATCACAGGACAGTACTACGCTAACATTCTACGTCAATTAAAGGATGCAATCAAAGAAAAGAGGCGAGGAAAGTTAACCAAAGGTGTTATGCTTCTGCATGACAACGCCCCCGTCCATACTGCTCATATTGCCAAGGCAGCTATTGTTGAATGTGGGTTTGAAACTGTTACTCACCCACCGTATAGTCCGGACTAGCCCCCAGCGACTTCTTTTTGTTCCCCAATCTTAAAAAGGATCTGCGTGGAAATAAATTTTCCGATGATGAAGCATTGAAGGCGGCAGTGGAGGAGCATTTTTACACCAAAGATAAAAAATATTTTTATGCAGGATTAATAAAAATAATTGATCGATCTTTTAAGTGTATGAACATAGGGGGGGAGTATATTGAAAAATAAAAATATCAAACTTTTCGTACTTGTTTGTTTTCATTCTCATACCGAGAATATTTTGAATACCCCTCGTATGTAATCCGGATTAAAGAAAGATAAAATAAAAAATAAACGCTACGTTATTTTTATTCTAAGGATAAAGATCTCTGGCTATGTATCTTGTATAGGTAACATAGGTATTAGGTATTCATGTATATGTGACGTTATCTATGAAAAGGGACCTTATTGTCGATGGCACTTACGTCATTATTAACGATGCTCCGATATAAATACAATGCCGCGCGACGCTGTGCGGCGTAAGCGCCATCGACAATAAGGTCCCTTTTCATAGATAATGCCCCATATATTGTATATTAATGTGAAAAACAACCGTAGGTCAATGATATTAACTAGGTATATAAAAGTTATACTCATGCCTCATACATAAGCAGCACATAAAATACTTCCATATTTATTTAGCTATATATCTACCTACGAAGAAATCTTTATTTTATTAATTTACGCATTCCATTCATCTTTGTCATACTCGTTAAACATGAGCTTGTCTCTTTCGGTGAAAGGGAGGTCGTTAGCCCGTGCACATTTCTCGCTTGCCCAGGCGCGACTAAAGGCAACTTGTACAGTTTGTCACAAGGTAAGCGCTTCAATAGAGGGTTTTACTGCAATGTTCTGCCAGACAGAATGCAGCACTAGCACCCATCGTAAACCATAAAGTAGCTTATACTGTGCCGTTTTCACAGACAATAAAATATGACATTGATATATCAAGGCGGTTTGTTTACAAAAGGCCTACCGGGAAACGTGAAACTCGGCTATCTGCCTCTTTTGCTCACTTGGGTCCGCACCTCCATTTTATCGGTATAGTTTGTAGCTTTCTAGTAGAGCCCGAAGGCTTATCCTATTGTCTATTGTTCAGTAAAACCGCACGTGCTACTTACCTGCAAAAAAGGGTCTTCATTATTCTATTTGGCACCTGTACGGATATGATGGTGGTTCTTGTCTACGTGACAGCGTGATAAAACGGTGTCCGTCACTTTCTATCCCACGGTGTTAAACAGTGACAGTTATTTTATCACGTGGATAAAGATGGATAAAGCTATCCATAATAGGCCGGCTGAGCGCGGGCTAGTCCAACGCTCAAAAAACCAGTGTAGGTGCGCTCTCCGATAACGCGCCTTTGTTACGCATCTCGATGACACATTTTAGACTGGTTCTGTAGCGTTCGACTCGCCGGCACTCAGTAACCGAAGTCTGACCGCACACATCGTAACAAAATATTTATCCATTAGTTCATTTTGAATCTTATTGCAATTTCCATAGGAGTTGTAATTCAATTACCTGGGTAAAGTGAACGAGCGATTTTTTATGCAGGTGGTTGTGGCACGTGGCACGAGAGGTTTTACTTAACAATAGACAATAGGATTAGCCATCGGGCTCTATTAGAAAGCTACAAACTATAATATTCGTCATAATCGGCGATTGAAATCAGCGAGCCAAATTGGCGTTTGCGTCCGCACGTCCTGATTTGATCGGACAATTTCATCAGATTGGCGAAAAATCGTCCTCGTCTGGACACGCCTTGTGATGGATTGTGGTAGTGGCGCCCCCTACGCAGAGTATCGCGTAATATTCCCTATTACTTACATACACACTAGTAGTTCTGTGAGCTCTACAGCTCTACACCTACACCTCGCGAGGTCTACACCTCGCGAGCATAACTTAAAACCGAATAAATTAAAAAAAAAAAATTAAAATCTCTCTACAGTGCAATAACTGTTATCGATCACGATACCGAAGCAACAGTATGAATAACGGTAATTGCTCAAATTTAATATTAATGAGTTCGATACGCAAACACTTTCTCTTTCTCTCATCTCGGTATGATCGGAATTTAACTGCAATAAAACACGTTTAACGGAAATGTTTCTATTTATACGGACTAGATACTAAAATTGAGATATTAAGAGCCCATCAACGTGCACACTAGCGCCACTGCTAAATAATCGTGATTATTTAAATGTAACGAAAGATATTTAAAAAAGGGGGCTGTTACAAACTGTATCTTGTATTAAAGTACCTTTTGAATAAGTCAAACTAGTTTCTATGTTGCTGGATTCGTCAATCTATGAACTCAAAACAAAAACGGCCGTTTTAACTTTGGACGCATAGATTGACGAATCCTACAACATATAAACTAGTTTGATGTACTTATTCAAAAGGTACTTTAATACAAGATACAGACTACAGTACGTAGCGGCCCCCTTTTTTAAATATCTTTCGTTAAATTGAAATAATCACGATTATTTAGCAGTGGCGCTAGTGTGCACGTTGATGGGTTCTTAAGTGGGCCATATACCTAAGCGTTGCTCATACTATTAATACCGTAAAAGTATAAAACTTTGCCATTTAATGCCCGCCGCCTGACGGCTTAGCCAAGGTTACAATCGCTATCGCTTCGCCATCGAATCGCTTTGTGTCTCTCTATCTCTCTTCCATATTAGTGTGACAGCGACATTTGCTTTTCGATCGCTATTACGGAGCGTAAGCGATTGGCACGTTGGCTACGCGGCCATTTCAGTACACTCTAAAAAAAATTTGGTTGGCCCTATCAATATCTTGATAGTCGTAAACAAGCATCTTGATTCCATACGAGCCTAACAAGAACTTAGACATATCAAATAAGGTAATTCTGATTGCTATTACTATATCTATGTAACTGAACCAATTAAGATCTTGTTCAATATTTACACGAAAAATAATTATGCTAACTAATTGATCCTAGCAAGATCAACTAAGGGCTTGATAATTATTATCATGATAAGTTACTGTACCAACTAATACAAACAAGTCAGTTTAACTAACATGTAGGTCAATATTAACATGAAGAATTACTGTATTAACTATTTGACCCAAATAAGTTCAACTAAGAACATGATTACCTCGACTAATGCACCTTATTAGCCTGAACTAAGATATTGTTAAATTTGAATCTCAATAGTTTAATCATTTCAACTAAGATGTAAATCAATGTTAACATGAAGAATTACTGTATCAACTATTTGACCCTAATAAGTTCAACTAAGAACATGATTGCATCGACTTATGCATCTTATTAGCCAGAACTAAGAAATTGTTAAATTTGAATCTCAATTGTTTAATCAGTTCAACTATGAAGCTTGTCTAGTACAATATACCATTCTTAATCAATTGTACTAGTACAATAAAACACAACAACAAACAACAAGCTTCATAGTTGAACTGATTAAACAATTGAGATTCAAATTTAACAAAGTAAAGTTTTATGAAAAGGGGGTAAATGAATAAAACAAAAAATATATATAATAAGATGTTATTTATTCATCTAAACATTTAGAAAACTAAACGTTTTACATTTAAAAATCGAACTTTCTTTTACATACCTTACATATATATTATAATTTCCATTTAAAACGGGCTACAAATATAATGACCGTTTGGCGTACAACCGTCGATTTCCCCCTTATGGGTACCCGTTGGCGGCAGGCTCGGGGACGTCTGTCGCCTACACGAGGGTCCCTGGGATGGCCAATGCGCAAAAAATGGCGCACTCTTAGAGAAGTAAAGGGAAACAGTTCCTCCGAAGTCGAGTCCGCAGTTCGGACAGCCGCTGGCGGGGTTTCGGAAGCATGGTCCCGATCGTTTCCCGTGCCTCGCCTTAAATCCTTGAGGCGGCCAACAGGGGTTTTACTGGGTAGACCTGGGGTCTCATTAGTCCACAACAGGGATTCCCACATAACCATCCCGGCCCGTCCCCGCGCCTTTTATTCCCGTCGCCGCGATTATCACTTGCTCCATGTTGCACATACACTATTATACATTAGGTACTAGATATGAGCGCCGCGCCGGCGCGCCGCCGCCGCCGACAAAATTTTCGCGCCGCCGCCGCCGACGCTGCGCTATCGGCGTGGCATCGGCGTGACCTTGGTAGTTGCTACTACTTTCGGAATCAGATAATATATTTTTAATCGAGTTTAGATCATTAACGGCGCCACTTCGAATAGTTTATAGGCATTCAAAAGGTATTTTAGGCCCATATAATTAAAAAATATCGAAGGCAAATGCAAACTTATCTGTCTAATAACCGCGCTACTAGTCTTGGGGAAACGAAATTAATGAATATCAATTTTAACATCAATATGCTAGTAATAAACATACTGATTTCCTTCCATTTTTATTGTGGAACGTTCCACATTACAATTTATAGATTGTATATATACACTAGACATATGTCAATCACAATGAAAAAATTAACTGTGATCAACTCTGGCTAACGTGAGACTCGAACCCACATCTTTGGATTACCGATCCAATGCATAACTAATTTTGCCAGCTAACCATCTGTCATTTACCGCGAATTTAACCATTGCAAGCATGGTTAAACGTCTTTAAAAGGTATTAAATGGGGTTAATTTTGAGATATTAAGCGTTTCCACGTCCAAATGTCCGGAATCGGGTCTCAATTAAACATGGCCACTGTTCAAATTTCAAGCTTTGCTCTCTCGCAGCTCAATCTTTGGCCTTGCATCGCTCGCATGGAATTAAGCCGCTATCTGAACCTGCAAGTTTTTGGCCCTGTTTGGAGCTCAACTTTCGGCCTGTTTTAAAACGCTTGAGCATTGGTCCTTATCCGATCTTAGCTCCATTGTAGCTCGGCCTTTGGCGTCGCACGAATGCGCCCGCAGGAAAGCTCCAGATCTTTAACACTATGGCTTCAGTCTTTATCGGCCTGCGCCCTCGCTCTGCTCTCTTGGAGCTCGGCCTCGTACAGAAGCGCGCCGCAATCAGTCAGCCAAGTTTACACTTGGCGTTCGATTCTTAGCTGTATGCTTACCTGGCGGTCTAGCATGAGTTGCGTTCTCGCGCGCGACTCCATACATCTGGCGCGACTTCAAGTATGGACTCGCGCGCGAGAACGCAAGTTGTGCTAGACCGCCTGCAGCTCATCCTCTGGCCTCGCATTGGGAGGCGTCGAAATCAAGTCTTCGGTGTTACATGGAGCTTGGCGTTGGGCCTCACTTTTTGACATAAATCGGTTTTGTTGAATCGATATTGGTTAATGAAGGAGCTCGATTTTCTTTGGACTGACGACAAGACGTTTCCCTGATACAGTCAATCCGCAATTTTTAACTTAGCACAAAAGATAAGGGCCTCGCTAAGATCTTCCGGCCAGAGCCTCGCCAAGATTAAGACCGCCTCTGTAGCCGCGCGATACCGCTTATCTACAGTTTATACGAAATAATTTTTTTTCGTACCATTATTCAATAAATTATCAAAAAAGCGCTGGTGGCCTAGTGGTAAGAGCGTGCGACTTGCAATCCGGAGGTCGCGGGTTCTAACTCCGGCTCGTACCATTGAGTTTTTCGGAACTTATGTACGAAATATCATTTGATATTTACCAGTCGCTTTTCGGTGAAGGAAAACATTGTGAGGAAGCCGGACTAATCCCAATACGGGCCTAGTTTACCCTCTGGGTTGGAAGGTCAGATGGCAGTCGCTTTCGTAAAAACTAGTGCCCACGCCAATTACTATGATTAGTTGCCAAGCGGACCCCAGGCTCCCATGAGCCGTGAGAAAAATGCCGGGACAACGCGAGGATGATGATGATTCAATAAATTATCCTTGAAAATAAAAAAATGCATTTATTTCATAACTTTCTTACACCAAAAACATGTTTTTTCGGTAAAATTTTGGTTTGAATTCTTTTTTCATTAATCAAAGGTGTTTCAAGGCCACGCCGCCGATTCGCCGCCGCCGCCGACCAATTTTGACCGGCGCGCCGCCGCCGGCTATATGCCTATCGGCGCTCATATCTATTAGGTACACAAAGCAAAGGTAACACGTTCACTGTTCCAGGCTTGCCGTGAAATAAAGGCACAAGTAGAATTTATTTCGTTGACGCGTACTTGAATGACTAAGTAGTTGAATGTTGAACGTCGAGGCTGAGACTGACTCCCCACTCGCACGGTCACAGGCGCCGCAGGGGCGCGGGCGGGGAGGACCGCGGGTGCACCGGCGCCCCGCTACTTATCTCTTGATTGAACGGATTAACTGATTATTTAATTTAATTATGAAGAAAATCGATTTAACAAATAATTCTTAATAGAATGGAATATTAGTTTCGTAATTAATACAATAACTTGATCATAATGGGATTGAATGTTTTATCTTCGTTGTTCTAAATATTATATGTTTAGTTGATTAAAATACCAAGTCTTATGTAAATCAACAAAGAGAAAATAATCACATAAACTATTAAAATGTTCATAACTATTAACATATTTATCTGTTTTAATTAATTTGTTAAGGATTGAATCAACCTACGTTACATAATTATGCCAACAAGTTAATGATAGATGCAAAGTATACAATTGTTAGGATTAATAACATACCTACTTTATTAGTTCAATCACAGATACACTTATTGTTTTAAGTAATCAGGTTTCTTTGATTTATATAAGATCGTTATTGTTATAATTAACTTAACGTCAACTAAGAGAAAACTGCTCTTAGTTGGTCTTCATTTTTTAGAGTGTAAATGTCTTCACTTTCTTCAGAACTTTTCTTTCTTTCTTTGACGGAACTGTGACGCGGTGGGCAAAGTTATGTTACAGGGCAAAGTTTTATACTTTTACGGTGCTATACACTTATACAATACTTTTTGTAAAGGAGAACCTGAAGTAGAGATAAGTAACACGCTTTTCTCACAACCATTTTGAGTGCCTTATCTGTTATCTGACAGTGTCGACGCGGTATCAAAATGTATCTTTTACGATCTGATAGCCTGTTGTAATATACTCATTCCAATTTTTACGACTTCCTGGACCACATCCACCGTTGGACCAAGATATCTCTGCATGGCATTTATAATGACACTCCCTCACATTGTTCTATCCAAATCAGTGCAAAGTCACAGAATAAATAATAGTACAGTCACCTGCAATAATATGTGACACAACGAAGGCCGCAAAAATATCTGACACGATCTTCATATTTTTCCGGCCTTCGAAGAGTAACATATTATTGCAGCTGACTGTACTAGCTAAAGGTAAAGTTAGCTTAGACGAAATGTTAGTTATTCTTGGTCATAAATACTTATCGTGAAATTCCTAGGCATATTGTGAAACGTGAAAATCTTTGACCCGTTCCCTGAGTCGACGGAGCCCCGCTACGCGGGGCTCCTATTTCTGGGCAGTTTGCCCTTCGGGCATCTAAAGCAACCTAACGAACCTATCCTACCTATATATTGGTTTAATGTGCTATCGTCAAAACTTTACACAGGAACATTACGATCTGCCTGATCTTATCGATCGGCCGCCGACATATACATTAACACTTGGATAATTCGTAGACAATAAGAAGATTACTCGTAAGCCATTTCAAGCCTACGTAATATCTCACAAACTAGGGCTTCTCTCAAGGTAACTATTGTAATGGAACATATAATATCAATTATTGTGTTACCTATGTTTATGTAATTTTAATAAATTTATGTGTTAGCGCCACCACACACTAGCGTCTCCCGAGCGTCGGCGTCTAGTCATCTCTATGGCTTCTGCTCGATGCAACGTCTTTTACAGTACATATGGTGCTGCTTTACCGCCCTATTATTAGGGATTAAGATACGTGCCTATGTCGAAAATGTAAAGGGCCATTTTTGAGTTAGAGTGATATTTTTGATCGACGACTGTACACTTTTGGTTGTTTCCCACAAAATTCTGAACAAACGGCGGAAGTGAGTTACAATCGGAACCATGCTGCTGAACTTTAATGCTAATTTATAACAAACGTGTTTTATTTCAATTATTATGAGAACATTTTTTGGTTTCGTACGGTTCGTTTTTGAGAGGCCTCCCCTTCCCTATTTTCGATTTTATGAAACGACTATGCTTCAAAATGGTCCATAAACCAACAGAGTTGAGAATTAGGTCGTATTTCTATGAAATTAATTTCGTTCTATGGGCACCAAGCCGAATTCCATTGCAGAACCCGTTGCATTAGTTTACTTGCTATATATTTACCTCATCATGCTGTCATTCTTGAGAACCGCAGCACAACTAAAGTAAGAGCCGTGTTTGACGCATCCTGCAAAGACGACAAAGGAATTTCGTTGAACGACTTACGATAGGGCCTACTTTGCAGCCAGATGTGCGTTATGTGTTGGACTCTATTGCCTAGGTAATAAGGGTGACGACATTTTGACTAAAATACCAATATTACCAATATCTGATTTAAGCAATGGAATTCCGCTTGGTGCCCATGCCCATAGAACGAAATGAAGTTCATAGAAATTATCTATCTATTCAACTAACTCTTATTTCTGTTGGTTTTTGGACCAGGCTCCATACATACAAAGTGATACCATCCTTTGGTACAGTCGCCATCAGATATATCGGAGCGGCCAACGTGTTCATAATATCTGAACTCGCACTCTAACGCCCTGACAATAGAGGCGTGTTCAGATATTTGTGAGCGCCTTACCCGCTCCGATATATCTGACGGCGACTGTATGTAAAACTCTTAGATCTGGCTCATCTCATCATCTTCCTCGCGTTGTCCCGGCATTATGCCACGGTTCATGGGAGCCTGGGGCCCGCTTTGGCAAGTAATCCCAAGAATTGGCGTGGGCACCAGTTTTTACGAAAGCTACTGCCATCTGATCTTCCAACCCAGAGGGTAAACTAGGCCTTATTGGGATTAGTCCGGTTTCCTCACGATGTTTTCCTTCAACGAAAAGCGACTGGTAAATTAACGGGTTAACCCCGGGTTAGTAGGATGGTGCAAGTGGCCCCTAGTCAGGCGTGGCTCACTCCGTGATTTCGTCGCTTTGCTACAGGTAGCTAAAAGTACATCCGTTCCACACCAATTTTGGTGGCTATATAGCCATAAGCCGCGCGTGGCGCTGTCGCCACCTAGCGGCCATATCTGTGCTGATCGTAACAGACGCGTTTTGTTAAAGAGTGAGTCTTCTGTACCTATACTATTATTTATTCTGTGCCCTAGTGAAGTATTTTATCATTAACAGGTTCAATAATATATAAATGTCATCTATATTTGCAGAATGATATCGGCGGTCAATGCCTTCTTAGATGACATGCGGTAAGACAGAGGGCCTACCGCGAAACATGTTCCACGTGCCTCTCTGTCGCACTTGTAAATTCGTACGTAAGTGTGACAGGGAGGCAACACGTCGAACATGGTTCACGGTAGGCCCTCAGTTGCTTGAGCTTTTGTTGATTTAACTTTACTAGTAAGGGGAGCTCTTGCTACGTTGGTTGTTAATTAATAATATCACTTAAGTTAAATTAACTTATGTTTTATGTATATTGCTAATACAAGTTGTAACTAACTTATTGTTAAAACTAGCGACCCGCCGCGGCTTCGCACGTTACACAAAACCTTAAATTGGGGCATTATCTATGAAAAGGGACCTTATTGTCGATGACGCTTATGCCGCACAGCGTCGCACGGTATTGTATTTATATCGAAGCATTGTTAATAATGACGCAAGCGCCATCGACAATAAGGTCCCTTTTCATGGATAACGTCACAATTATACATCTAAAGTCTAAACCCGCTATTCATAGGTGAAACCCGCATGAAAATCCGTTTAGTAGTTTTCGAGTTTATCGCGAACATACATACAAACAGACAGTACCTATTTATATAAATATGTATTCAATCATTACACCTTATAAAACAAAGTCTTCCTCCGCGTCTGTCTGTTTGTATGTTCGCAATAATCTACTGAACGGATTTTCATGCGGTTTTCACTCGGCGGAAGGTTTCTTTAGGAGTATACCTAATTTGTTTTGTCAACCCGTGCCAATTTCAATATTTAACAAATTAACACATATCAGTGAAAGAATAAGGGTCAAAGTCAAATGGCGTTCTAACTGTTTTAATCTTTTGTCTAAAGATGGCAGTAAATGTACTATGGCTACATAATTTACCATGAAAGTAACTCTCTATTCACTCTATTCTCCTTGCCCGTACCATAGAGAAATATAGTAAGACAAGAGTGCTCACTCCATACATCAGTTAGACTATTAATTTCAGTGTCTACATCTAGCATCGAGTAGCGGAACTATCAGTACTGCTACTTGACAATAGATGTAGCACCGACCGGAAAGTCTTATCTCAACAGCATAAGACTTTCCGGTCGGTGCTACATCTATTGTCAAGTAGCAGTACTGATAGTTCCGCTACTCGACGCTAGATGCTAATAGACCGCGAGCCACGAACAGGTACTCCTATAATGGTTAACGGCTACGTATGATGAATCCTCGTGGACGTCAGCTGCCGCTCCGTTGGTGGGTTGAGGAATGGCAGCAACCGAAACACGTAAAAAAAAAAAATTTTCAGTCATCGCCTCCCGTTTGATACTTTGCCAGATGATAGTTTAGGTGCTATTGTTAATAAAAAAAATCGTCAGCCGGTTGTATCGCGGTGGAAACACCGTCAGCTGGTCACATGAACATGTAAAAAAAAAAATTTTTTTCAGTCATCGCCTCCCGCTTGATACTTTGTCAGATGATAGTTTAGGTGCTATTGTTAATAAAAAACATCGTCAGCCGGTTGTATCGCGGTGGAATCACCGTCAGCTGGTCACATGAACATGTAATAAAAATATTTTTTTTTCAGTCATCGCCTCCCGCTTGATACTTTGTCAGATGATAGTTTAGGTGCTATTGTTAATAAAAAAAATCGTCAGCCGGTTGTATCGCGGTGGAATCACCGTCAGCTGGTCACATGAACATGTAAAAAAAATTTTTTTTTTCAGTCATCGCCTCCCGCTTGATACTTTGTCAGATGATAGTTTAGGTGCTATTGTTAATAAAAATAATCGTCAGCCGGTTGTATCGCGGTGGAATCACCGTCAGCTGGTCACATGAACATGTAAAAAAAATTTTTTTTTTCAGTCATCGCCTCCCGCTTGATACTTTGTCAGATGATAGTTTAGGTGCTATTGTTAATAAAAAACATCGTCAGCCGGTTGTATCGCGGTGGAATCTTTTTTTTTACGTGTTTTGGTGGCTGCCATTCCTCAACCCACCAACGTAGCGGCAGCTGACGTCCACGAGGGTTCATCATATATGGCCGTTAACCAGTATACGAGTTTTCACCCGGGAGGCGATGACTGACGAAATTTGCGCCTGGCTCGTGGACCATAATAGTCTTTTTGGTACTAAAACTGATGTATGGAGTGAGCAATCTATGTATTTTTTTCTCTATGCCCGTACGAAGCCGGGGCGGGTCGCTATTTAAACTAAATTAGAACCTAAATCTACGTCACTTCTGTTCCGCGGCGGGTATTTCGCAAGGTTGATTATCTCTGCCTCAGTGGACAGGGACCCTATTCTAAAAATATGACACCCCTGTATCTACGGGGTGGATAATTATAAACGGATCAATATTAATACGAGTATGGCAGCTTGACGTAGCAGATGACCTTCAAACGTTCAAGAAAAGACTAAGAGCGTACTCCCATCTTGAAAGACGGCAACGAATTTACAACCCATTTGGTGTTGCGAATGTTTAATGTCCATGGGCGATGGTATCGCTTACTTACCTTCAGACGATTCGTCTACTCGTTTGCTACATATATCTTAAAAAAATATATATAGAAAATAAAATTTGTAAAGAGGAAGTATTGCGCTAGTTTCCGTCCATATATGCGCTAGTTTTCGTCCACTTGACAATCTTGACATATTAGCAAATAATATTTTTGATATTTAATTTGCTACCTGCGAAACATAATTTTTATGTAGATAGATATATTGTTTCGATATTAAGGATTGCAATAAGTCCAAATTTGTGCAGCAATATATTAAGTTTATATTTAAGTGAACGAAAACTAGAGCTGGAGGAAAACTAACGCACCTACCCTATTTTACCTGAAATTCCAATAGAATGATCCTTATCGTTTATCTTATCTTTATCGATAGAATGATCCTTATAGCACATGAAGCATACATAGGACCCTTCTCTGACGGAAAGCCACAAATAGGCTCGAATGTTTGAATCTGCCGTAACATTACATAATCTATGACAGCGTCGTGACATCGCCATGGCGTACTTATTTAATATTCCATTTAGACATAATTTGTATGTACTGACTGCCCGGGCGCCGGCGATATAACACGACCTTGCAAAGTGATGGCGTGAGTCGAATGGCAACTGTGACCTGATTACCGGCCGAAAGACCGTCCACGGTAATGCCGGCTGTACACACTCGTCGAGAGACCCGAGACAGGCAGAGAACGAGTGTGTACATACTGCTCCCTTCTCGTTTCGCCCTTCTTCGGGATTTTTGCCGAGACTCGGCGAGAAAATCTCGACGAGTACTTTTTGCCTTTGTATTTATTTTTGGGTCAAGAGTTACGAGTAGGTCAGGGATTAGGTTATGATACTATAGTTAGGCACAATTTTTTTGCTTTATGTTTACGCCATAATTTCCAACAGGTGACGCAGAAAATTATGTAACCAGTACAAACGTACTTTACAGTCTGATAAGTTATTTTTAGCGATTTAAACCCTTCTGGCTTACGAGATAAGGATGTTGTTGACATCTGTTAAGCACGACGATCTATTTAACATAATTTACACCAATTTATCACGTCAACTTCTTCAAAGAATGATAATTGATCGTCAAAATACGTTGGCTGTTTAGTAACCATCTTTGTCTTCATCAGTTGCGGTCTAGTTTAAAAAACTGCCGCGTTCCGAAATTAATTGTTTGCCTGTGTTGCCTGTTTTGTAGTTTATGGCAAGAACTCTAGAAGACATATTTATTTTAAAACGGACCGCTTTACGTTATCTATTCGCGAGGGAATCTAGACTGTTAGCTTTAGGTAAAAAGCCGGTGAATAAGAAAATAGCTAACTATATAAGAAGCCATCAAGAAAGTAACGTGTGGAATAGCTTTATGGACTCGTTGAATGAGGATTTGACGCGGAACATTAACGTTTTCGAATGGAAAGTGGTGGAGCATAACAGTGTTGCCAGGAGAGTGAGATTGGATTCTACTTCGAGGGATATTCTTGTGCATTACGACATGGGTTTCTGGTAAATTTTAAAATTACTTTTAAAACATATTGCTTAACACATTCATTGCCACCCAGCCAAACAAGAAATCCGCACCAGGCCACAAAACCTACACTACACTAGTATACCTACTATAATAGGGATGATGACACATGTTGAATTTTATAACAAAATCTAGTAAAATAGATAGCAAACGAGCAATTTATCACAATAATGTGGATATTAAAATAAAATATTGAAAAATTACAAAAATACAGGACCTGAAAGTTTCAGAATTTAAGTTTTTTTTAACTTCCAAAAACGATAAAAGTAAGGGTACCATTCGATTCCTTACATTTCATCCAAAAAAATATTGTACAGCAACTGTATATATAAACGCAATATTTCACCGACAAAAACGCAATTTTCTTGTTTTGTCCATATGTTGTCCATACTACAAGATGGGCTCCCAGAGACCTTGACGTCACGTTCCTTTGCCGTTTTGTATAGGGCGTTTCGCGAGTGAAGTGCGACTCTCGGCCTTTGACTACAATTTCTGACTTTTGTGTTACTTTAATGCAATGGGTCCCATATAGACATTTGATCCTAAAAACAAACCCGATCGATTGATACCATAAATGAAAATTAGTCATGTAGCCTATTATAAAAGAAAAGGATGAGTGTAATTTTCCTGGTTGTTACTGACTGACAAATTGGTTTCACCAACTAGGTATACCGCGCATGCGCCTGAAAGTGATGTGCCGTTACCGTAAATTACGAGAACAGAGAGAATCGTCGGGTAACTTTCGCGGTAACGTTCTCCGTACGGGTAATTATCGAGAAAGTGGTCTAAGTTTAAATTTTTTTAAACTTTTTTTTACAGAATTGATTCTTATTTAGGTAATACAATCTGTATAGAAATTTTCAAAATAATCTGGCAAGAGGAACTAGTTTATTACCAAAATTACCGTAAATTACCGCCGTATATTACGGGCAATCTTCCCCGCGAATGTTCTCGGGTAATTTTTCTAAGAGAAATTTTAACTTTTATCAATGAATTCAATGATGTATGTAATTAGATGTTGGAGATTAAATACACAATAATATTAAATTATTTTACCAATGTTTAATAAGTTTAATTTGATGTGCGATTTAAGTGTTTTTAATGAAAGTAGGTTGAATCAAACTTGCCTAACGAAAAATAAAGTGAGTTCTTTATTATTTTAGCTTAAATGTATAAAATTCATCTCATAGATATGACAGTGATTTTAAATACCTAATTCAAAACGTGTAATCTAAAAAAAAACATATCTTATACCTTTAAACGAGCAATTCTTATAAATTTATTTATATATATGGCGGGGATCTCGGAAACGGCTCTAACGATTTCCATGAAATTTGCTATATGGTGGTTTTCAGCAGGGATGTTGCGAATATCCGCATCCGCATCCGCATCCGCATAAAATCGATGCGGATTTAATGCGGATGCGGATGTGGAACAGGTCGGTACAGGAACGTCTTAGCATCGGCGTAAGTGCTAGACTGCTAGGTAATTTAGTCACTAACCAAAAAAACCTATTAGAAATGAGCAGTCAAGCGTGAGTGGGACTTATGTACGGAACCCTTAGAACGCGAGTCCGACTCGCACGTGGCCGGTTTTTTGAAATAAAAGTTACTAAAATGTAATATTTGACGTTTTTTATGGTACTATCTTGACATCCGCATCCGTATCCACATCCGCGGATGTGAGCCTTTAAAAATCCGCATCCGCGGATGTCAAAAAATCGGCATCCGCAACATCCCTGGTTTTCAGGGGCGAAAAATCGATCTAGCTAGGTCTTATTTCTGGGAAAACGCTGATTTTGAGCTTTTATATGTTTTCCGAGCAAAGCTGCTCGGTCTCCCAGATATTATATTTCAACGTCATATGTAAGCAAGCATTGATGTGTAAGGTAAAGTTTGATTTGTAATGACTTCCATTACAACAAGTGTGTTTTAAGATACAATTTTATTACGTCGCGTGTTTATTTCAAGTTAAGTAGGCTGTTATATTGTAAACAGGTAAACGCTTATCAGCTGGGTTTACAATGTACCCAGTTACCGCAGTAAAAATAAAACACGTGGAAAGTGCATTTTTGTACTGTGTGGGTACTAACGGATTAAAATAGTTCCTGATGGCCCTCAAGATCCTGCATTTATAACGCTCGACTTTTCTATGTCCTGTTACTTGTCTCTATAGCGCAATGAGCACGTGAGAGGATCTTTCAGAGTGGTCCTTTATTTATGACAAACTAAAAGAAGGCAGGATGGTCCGGTTCGGCCACATGAGACGTTTGATAATTTGCCAGTTAAATCTCTTCAACATCCCTACAAAGCACGAAGTCCACACAGTCTGCAGCCATTCATGCCCTTCAGGGTATGCTAAACCTTCCATCGCTTCACCTACACATTAAACCTTCCATCGCTTCACCTACACATACCTACAGCAAGAGGCCATCCCCCTCAGCGGTTAAGGTTGCCAAACCTCAACGACCTCAACATATGGTCTAACTTCGGAGCTCGGTACACCATATGCCTGGAAAAGGTTTACGATGACTTTCCAATGCTCAGACCAGGCACGGATCGGATTCATACACAAACTATCTTTGACAAAAAGTACAAAATACAATTATACGAGGACTACAATCACTGAAAATCTTCACTGATGGGTCCAAAACAGACAGTGAGTCGGGCTCTGGAATCTTCTCAGAAAACCTGAACGTGTCCATTACCACTCCGCTAGGAGCCCATAACTCATATTCCAAGCTGAGTGCATGGGCATCATCAATGCGGCGGCTGCCATCACTGCAAGGAGGGTAGTAGGATCCTCCATCCACATGCTATCTGACAGTAGAGCACTCTTAATCGCCCTGAGCCATATAATTACATCAAAACGCATCAGGTGCGGAGGCGATTGGCCCGGAAACGATTCTCCCGATCCACTTTAGCAAGGTACGCTCACTGCTGTTGGAACGTCCAAAGAAACAGCACACTGGCTAAACCAGGATGGAGGCCGAAAGGCCATGCCTATGGTATCAATGAAAGCCTCACGAAGTCGCTCTTTCAGGATCCAACAGGAGGAAGGGTGACCCTTCCTCTTGAGGGGTTGGGTTGGCTGGACTAGCCTTCACCCCCCGTCATGAAAAAAAGGCGCCCGTCGTCGAGTTAGGAAATCTGCCCGTGCTACAATACAATACAATATCCTCACAACATTCCTGGGAAGACGAAGACCACCCGGCACATGGTGGTTCAATATCAAGAGGGAGATGAAAGCCCAGAACCTAAACCCTATGGTAACATTGGTAACCCAGAATAAAGCGGTTTGGCTCCGCCGCCGTACACAGAAGCCCAGATAGAGCTGAGACTAATACAAGGAGAAATAAGACTAGAAATTATTATACCAATCAACCACGTGTCAGATAACATAAAAATAATAATAACACAGAATAATAATAATGTAAAAAACATTTAAATACTTTAAAACCACAAAACTTGTAAGCAAAATTCAATCCTAATTTAATATACTTCATGGGTAAGTTACCGTAAATTCTCGGTAATTTACGGTAATTTTCACTAATGAGAATTACGGTAAGTGCGTAATTTCTCGGCGGCACATCACTACGCCTGATGGAGCAAAAACGACGGTGAAAGATTATGTAGGTATCTTGTAAGATACGTTGCCAAGAAAGCAGTTAACCATTATCATAAGATGCAAGATCGCGTGTTTCACAAAATATTAAATTACCTTATTTCCCACGGTCTTAGATTTTCATGATAATGTTCATTTATTGTCAATTAATCGACTTCACTGGCCTTCAGCTATGAAAAGGGACAAACATATCGTCTGACGTTACGTTACTCTTCTCGTGCATTGTCAAAATTCAAGATGCGGTTGTATAAAAATTATTGCGCCATCTATCCGCTCGTTTCAGAACTAAGAACTTAAACTAACAACTACAACGTCTACAACTCTTCTAGTGGCAGCGCCCTCCTGCGGAATATATTACGCAACCTACAACCCGTTAAATGACGAACGCCATCTAGGTTTAATACAAAAAAATGTTTCCTTCCGGGGTACGCTACTAAATATGGGGATCGGCGGTCCTGGTTTATGGTCCTTGCCTTCAGGAATTTTATCGTCGTTTGAGAGTTTTGAGACCCCGTTTAATACCAAGTTATACCGTATCTGTATAATTATCTTCGTACGATATACCGTACCTGTATATTTATCTTGAAAAATATCGGTACGGTACAGTCAGCAGCAAAAGTTGCTAAGCGTGCGAGGTGTTCAAAATGATCTTGAGGCGACTTTATTGTTAAGAGAATAAGAGCGCGTCAAGGTAATTTTGAACACCTCGCCCGCTTAGCAACTTCAGCTGCTTACTGTACCTAATATAGAAATTCCTTATATGATGTTAGAGCGTAAATTAGGTACTTATTCCTAGTTTAGACTGGCAGTAAGACGAGGTGATAATCACAGCAAAACATAATTATCATTATTACACTTAGGTTTGTACTTAAAAGGGGTTGTTTATAATTAATTTAATGATGGTTTGCTTCCTTAAAAAACTTACTGAATATCTCAAACATGAGCATATGCAGTACAATATTGTTCCATGCATCAGTTTCCTTAAATCAATTACCTATTCAATAAAACTAAACTACATGTATTATAAAACTTAAAATAATCTTATAAATAAACTTATAAATAAAAAATGCTCCCCAGGTTGCTGTCATGTGTTTGTGTTATGGTGCCCAGAAGACTGGCAGCGTTACCTCGTTGGATGTTGGATGGCCAGACATATATAGTCTCTTGCCCAGGTAGCTGCCAGCCCTCTGGTCACCAGACGCACTATTTAATATTTGCCATTCAAAATCATCACTTAAATTAAAAGACAATTCTATCATTAGGAAACAACTCAAAATTGGCATCAGACTTTGCCAGACATGTGGATAAAATGCAACTATCCTATATGTATATCACATTAGTAGGTATATCAAATACTTACATTCTTTACGAGCTGGTGTCATGGTGTGGTGAATAATATTTTAACAAAGATATCTGAATCCCGTTGTAACAAAAATTATTCACGAATTCTCTCTAAACATAGTGATTCATCATTTCGTAACCGTACAATATGTTATATATTATCTTATCATTATCATATCAATATCTATCTGCCTGAAATTCAGTATGTAACGTTCTCCCCTTAGTGTGACTGTGTTGAATTTATTTGGTAAGTTTTTTTTATCTTTTTTTTAACTAAAGTAACAGTCAGTCTAAGGTCAGCTGGAAGAGATCCCTTATAGGGATAAGGTCGCCTTTGTATTTAGATTTATGGGAATTTCTTATGAACCGGTTTTTGTACAATAAAGTGATTTAATACTGCTACCACTACAGTCAAGATTGGTAGCAGATTGAACAATAAGGCACCAAAAGTATCTGGAATACTTTCCAATAAGATATACATTATATCTCTACAGTTTGCGTTCAAAAATGTGTCTTTTCCAAGCAAAAATTTTTCCACTTTGTTGCTTGCTATAAGGAAGCTTTGACTGGGTACTGGGTATTCGTATAAAGATACAAGAAAATCCCCCGTCATTTGACTAGACTAGACTTGACTATTAGACTTTGACACAAATATGTCTGACAATCTAATTGTTCTACATATTGAGACATAACTATATCTTTTTGTTATGTTATGCTACATGTGCATAAGGTAAATGTTAATAACAATTTATTAACAGTAAATATATACAGGATGTTTCCTGTAACAGGAGCAATAAATTAAACTGTAGGCTGTATTCCTCAAACTGACCAACATTTGTTGAGCAACTTTTGAAAATAACTCATGTTTTGATTTTTATTACACTTTAAAGTTTATTCTAAGACGCAATGTATTGCAAATTTTGTTATGTTTAAAGCGTGACAAGCAACGTCAAACACACTGATGTCAGCGTACATTGAAGGCAATATTTATTTTTCACCTCAGCAGCTCGAACAAGGGTACTTTGATTCTTAAAAACAGTGAGCAAAATGCGATTTTGCTCACTGAGTGAGACAAAATGACATTCAAGTGACCTTTATAGTCAAATGTCATTTCAACATGCGGGGTCTAATAAAACTTCGAAATACTTGGGTTCTATTATCTCTGTCCCTTTCACACTGTTAGCAAAAAGAAACAGACAAAAAAAAGTTAAAACGACATTCAACAGTATATTCACGGTTTATAATAGACCCCCGAAAAACTTCAGACCGCATCGTTCCAAACCACGTACGAGTATGAATTCTTAATAATTAATAAATAAAAATAAAGTTTAAGATTTGATAAAAACTGATAAAATACTATATTTTAGGTATTTTATTGTACAATTAAAATAACGAACTCAAAAAATACGCAGATCATCACGCAAAATTAATTATTTTACTTTTAAGAATTTCTACCATAGTTGACAAATAGTACGTATCCGCAATTCGGACCGTATCTTACAAAGATTTTTTTTACAAAAAAAAGTTTGAAGTGTCAGTTAATGTTTGTTATTTCTATATTATTTTAATGGAATTTATTATTACGTTTTGTTTTTGTGTTCCATTGCGGTAATTAAACTTAATTGTTTGTATATCTTAAGAAAACATGAGTGCAGGTATTAAGTGATGAACAAGGATTACATTTTTCAAGTTGTCTAATAGGTATGTTCTCACTGTGCTGAGGTGAAAAATGTTGTGTACTACACGAGATCAAAGTTATTTACATCTCGTGCGCTTTTGAGTCCCTTACTACGCTCAAGATTCTAAATTAGATTCACTCGCTACGCTCGTGAATCTATTATAGAATCTTTCGCTTGCACGGGACTCAAAATAAGCACTCGAAGAAATATCAAACTTTGATCACTTGTTGTACAAATAACTATTGTATGAAAAAGAGGATGTCTAAAAGATTCATCATTTTTAAAAGTTGCTGAACAAATGTTGGTCAGTTTGAGGAGTACAGCCTTTAGTTTAATTTATTGCTGCTGTTACAGGAAGCAGCCTGTATACAGTGGTACTACTAAACTAAATTAATAACTAGCTTAAATCTAAAATAGGCCCTTGAGCAATTGTACCAAGGATGCTGGCGGCATTTCCTCGCTGTGTCGCAATGCTGATACGTTGTGCGAGGAAGCCGCCAGCTCTTCGGTCACCAGGCGGCCTAGCCAAGGTGACGATCGCTTGCGCTCGAATCGCTTTGTGTCTATCACTCTTCCATATTAGTGTGACAGTGACAGATGCGTACACCTCTTAAAGTTTCATAAAATTTAATTTACAACATGCACTGGTGCGAACCGGTCCTATATAACAATTATGACATATTATATTTCCAGTGCACATAATTTGCATATTATAAAATGCGCTAATCTATATCAAACTCCGGGCTATTAACCGATTACATTATCCGAAGCGAGATAAACGCAGTTCTATGTTTTAAGCAATCACATTTTTGATCGCTGATCGTAATTTATATCAATCACTCATTCATTCATTATTTTGTTTTATTTTCTGTTTAATTGTTACCTGTCGTGATTCTCACTTGATGGTCTCATCGGAAGATTTGAATACGTAATCACAGAATAAATAATAGTACTAATTACAGAAGACTCACTGTCTAACAAAACGCGTCTGTTACGATCAGCACAGATATGGCCGCTAGGTGGCGACAGCGCCACGCGCGGCTTATGGCTTTCCCCAAAATTGAGGCCGAACGGATGTACTTTTAGCTACCTGTAGCAAAAATCGCGGAGTGAGACACGCCTGACGTAATACGTGTACTCTCGTCTCGTCTCTCTACCCAGTGGCCGTGAGTTCAAGTCTCACACTCGCAGACAATTATGCTTGTTAAAAAATAAAATTAGTTTGATTTGTATCTTTCTTCTTCTTATCGTGTGAAGGGATCATTAACTAGATAATATTTTGCCAATATCTTGCCACCTCTAACCCCCGGGGGTAGCTCTTATGAGGTCTTCTGTGGTGCACGTAGTTGGACACAGGGAACACTGCTTCATATGTTGCGTTGTTTGTTTTGTAGGTCGGCACATTCGCATAGTGCAGGGGTCTCCAAACTTATTTACCTGAGGGCCATATTGCGCCTCAGAAATTTTCCACCGTCGGCGCCCGGGGGGGGGGGGGATCTGGTTGCTGCTGTTAGGGCTGAACCCCTGGAGCCTGGCTCCCGCGGGCCGGATTGGAACGCGTCGCGGGCCGCATTTGGCCCTCACGGGGTTTGGGAGCCCTGGCATAGTGCATCACTTTGTCCCGGGTTGATGCCCCATTTCAGAAGGTTGTCTTTGGATCGGCCAACTCCCGATCTTAATCTATTAAAGGGGCCCACTGATTACCAGTCCGCCGGACGGTATCGGCCTGTCAGTTGTTCGGAACTGTCAACTTTTTGTTCTAACTGACAGGCCGATACCGTCCGGCGGACTGTTAATCAGTGGGCCCCTTTCTTTAGAGACTTCGATCTGTATAAGATGTGCACTAATTTTTTTATTTATTTTTTCAGGGGTGGCAGAATGACAGAGGCACCGGTAGTACGGGTGGAACATGGGGAGCTACAAGGAAGAGTGGTTGAGACCCCTAGCGGGAAGGCCTTCTACAGCTTCCAGGGGATCCCTTACGCTAAGCCACCGCTGGGAACTCTGCGGTTCCAGGTAAATAAAACTTTAATACTTATGAGGTTATGACCCTTTTTATAGTTTTTCGTAGCTCTTAAACGGTGGCCCGTAGCAAAAAATATTCTATTAGATAAGCAATCTACATAAAATTTTCTATAAAAAACATTCAGTGCACTTTTTTTGCTTGTGGTTAAGTTTATATTTAGCAACTCGGACCGGACAACATATACCTCTGCAGTTATGAAATCTTAATTGTACACACAAGATTTCCTGCTTTTTGGAAGGTATCGTACCTATGTAGAATATGTAGATTCTATTCATATACAGGTATTATCTAAACCTAATTAAAAGAAGAATCGATTGGCACCTGTCTTTAGCTCAGTAATTGCTATGCTACGCAAACAATACCTACCTAGAAAAACCCAGACCCTTATGGATTCGAGTAAAAATTCAATTGAAAGAATAAATTCCTTTCATAACTCGGTTAGAAAGCACGTTTAATCTAGCACAGATAAGTTCCCCGGGAGGCTGACTATCTTTTATCGCGTATTTGCCCAGATAAAGTTATCAGTTATCACTTCTCGAGCATTCATCAAATATTTGTTTTGCTAAATCGTCTTGCAGTTGTGGCGTCAGATGTGTGTTTTTTATTAAAACATTATTATGCAATAACGAGTTATGTCCTGACGAATTAAGTACTTATAGTCCGACAAGAAATTGTAGAAAATACAATTTTCGCATCGCCTCAATTCTCTCTAATGAAATATGTACAATATCGAACCAACCTTGACACATCGAGTCATTTATTTGACCATAAATAAATAAATATTATAGGACATTCTTCCAGAGATTGACTAAGTCCCACAGTAAGCTCAAAGAGGCTTGTGTTGTGGGTACTCAGACAACGATATATATAATATACAAATACATAAATACCATAGAAAACACCCAAGACTCAGGAACGTTAATCTGCGTTAATCACACAAATAAATGACCTTACCAAGATTCGAACCCAGGACCGCAGCTTAACAGGCAGGATCACTACCCACAAGGCCAGACCAGTCGTCACACCTTACCATTAATCAAACTTATAATTCCAGGCACCCCAACCCCTTGAGCCATGGGATGGCGTCCGTGACGCGACATCAGAAGGCAATATTAGCGCTCAAATAAAGTTCGATTCCGACACGTTCGAAGGCGACGAAAACTGCCTTTATCTTAATGTCTACACCCCCAACATAGACGGAGAATTCCTCCCAGTCATGGTCTATATCCATGGAGGAGGTCTCCAGTTCGGCTCAGGCAATGCCAGCGTACGAGGAGCCCACTACCTCGTTGAGAAAGACGTAGTTGTAGTCACTATTAACTACAGATGCGGAGCCCTTGGCTTCCTAAGCTTAAACACCCCTGAGATCCCTGGTAACGCTGGCTTAAAAGACATGATTGCAGCGTTACGATGGGTTAAAGACAATATCAATAGTTTCGGCGGTAATTCGGGGAATATAACGCTTTTCGGTGAAAGCGCTGGCGGTGCGGCTGTGTCTGTGCTCACAGCTAGTCCTTTGAGCAAAGATTTGATCAGCAAAGCTATAATTCAGTCTGGATGTGGGCTCTCAAGCTGGGCGTGGCAGAAACAGCCGTTAGAAAACGCTAAAAAGCTGGCCCATTTACTAGGCTGCGAGTCGGACGAGGCTGATGATATCCTCGAATTCCTAAGAGCAACACCCGCAAAAGAAATCGTGGAAGCTACTAGAAAACTGTTTCCTTTGGAAATGTTCTTCGAAACCGCGTTAATAGGTTTCACTTTTGTTGTGGAGAAAGAGTTTCCTGGCGTGGAATCCGCTATTACAGAGTCCTTCACTGATCTATTGACTTCTGGTCGCGTTGCTGAAGTTCCTATAATGATCGGTTCGACAACTTTGGAGTTTTTGCGTAAAGTCGACACTGATGACTTGCAAGTATTTATTCCCCAAGAATTAAACGTGCAGAGAAATTCCGAGGAATCTTTGGAGATCGCCAACAAATTTAAAAGCTTATATTTCAAAGGGAATCACGCCGCCATCGAAAACTTGAATGGTTATTTCGAATTGGTTTCCGATAGACTGATCAACGTTGATACGCACAGATATGTCCAGTATTTGGTACATGCGACGACCAAGCCTGTTTACTATTATAAGTTTGATTATGTAGGCGAGTTAAATAATTCGAAGAAGCTGGTGGATTGTCTGGATGTCCATCACGCTGGACACGCGGATGAATTGGGGTATCTGTTCAAGATGGACTCCCAGGGTGGGGTGGAACCGACGGCCCAGGATGTCAAGATGAGGGAGAGGATGCTGAGGCTTTGGACCAACTTTGCTAAATCTGGGTAAGGGTATCATTACTTATAATTAAACTATAGTTCGTTTTTTTTAGCATTAGAAAGAACTTGTAAGAAGGTAAACGATCTTGACATGTCTTTTAATTGAACCACGCTTTTTAAAAATCAAAAACTATTACTTATGAAAGCAGAAGAATATAAATGATCGTATTACATTCATAATTGTTACATATTTGCCGTAACTTATTTTTAAAATCTGTTTTTCAATTAAAAGACACATCAATATTGTTTACCTTATTTCTAATGCTAAAAAAAACGAACTATAGTGGCTTTGTCGTACACCTCGCGATAAACCTTAAGGCCCATTTGCACTTCACTAACCCGGGGTTAACCGGTTAAACCTGGAGTTACCATGGTTACCAGTACAATTTGACACTTGGTTCACGGTTTAATCGATTAACCCCGGGTTTGTGGAATGGTGCAAGTGGGCCTAACACATTCAGTGCCGAAAACCCGACTATCGGGTATTTTATGATTTCGTTCCCAGGCCGGACGACCCTATAGTCGGGATCGTGGTACTACAGCTTTATATGACGAAATATTTCGTCGTTGCGCTTTCCAAAACTGATATGTGCTCGATTTTTGATTGACAAATAGTTACCTAGCAACAAAACACATAAGGTTATAATTCATTTGATTAAAATCGCGTACTTATCAGATTTGGTAAGCGCAACGACGATTTGTGGCCTGGGACGGATGTCTTGTTTGGCTGGGTGGCAATGAAGTTAAAAAAAATAAAAAATATGAACCTACTTCGTTGAGTCATTATCACAATTAATTCACAATAGTCTTAAGTGACATAGACCCTACTGGGACTTAAGTCCTTTATGCTAATTTCCACTATTATCTTGTTTATACACGGTGGCAAAAAATAACTGCATTCCCGTTGCCAGGGAGGTTTTGGGATTATACTGAGCAACTTTTACTATGGGACCAACCCAGAAATCGCGAAAAAAAAATTAACCCTCCCATAGAAAATGGACCAGTCAAAATGTATGAAACAGCCAATTTTTTTTTCGCGATTTAGGTGTTTAGTAAATAGTAAAAGTTGCTCAGTACAATCCTAAAACCTCCATGGCAACAGGAATGCAGTTATTTTTTAGCCAGCCTGTATATTTATTTATATATTTCTAGGATCTCGGAAACGGCTCTAACAATTTCGAATTTTCTATATATGGGAGTTATCGGGGGCGAAAAATCTATCTAGACAAGTCTTATCTCTGGGAAAACGCGCATTTTTGAGTATATGTTTTCCGCGCAAAGCTCCGTCTCCCAGATATTGACCCATAATCCCTTATCGACTTCACCGAAACTCTAATCATTTTCAATAGGGTATTTGACTGTATTTAAAATAAATTATAAAGCACCAGAAGATTAATAGAGAAACAGAGATGTTAAACTCGTAACAGGTGTCACGTGACCGTAAGACGTAAGACGGACACGTGACCTGATCGAAAAACTTACTTCAATGTCATTGAGTTTTTCTTTATTGATTTAAATGCCATCTAGTGAGTTTCCGTCTAACTGGTATTAATATAACTCTAGTACTAACAGTGATGTGCTTGGGGGTTTCAAGTAATGTGACGAAATAACGCTAGATCGCGTTAACCTCATTTATACATAGTGCTGTAGACATTTTGCAATAGTGATTGAGTTTTCACTTCTGCCGGCACTCCCTGAGTACAACCCGTTGTTTTTAGACCCAATTGACTTATATTTTAAAACCCGTATATAAAACTATGAAGAGTAGGTAATTTGATTGTGACGTCACATGCTAGTGTTTCATATAAATTCCATAGTAACAAAATCGTTTCGACAGTTCGAAAAAAGAAACTGATTTGACTAGTAGTCAAATACCCTATTGGACCATTCGCATTTCATTTCATTTCATTTCATTTATTTTATGCATAAACCATGGTATTAATAAGGTGTTACATAAACATTTGGTACATGGTCCCCCTGCAAGGGCGTAGCACTGTCTTAAAAACTAGTTTAAAACTAAAAAGTTTATTATACCTACAAAACACGATCATTTTTAAAATTGTTAGTTGTAGTAGAAATATAACAGTAATAAGTAATAAACAATTCACAATAAATATAGAACATTGATGATTTATCGTCAAGAAATAATTATAGTAAATTGGAATTATAATAATAAAATTAGTTAAATGTCAAGTCGTTACAGTTATAGTTTGTTAAATTATCATCAAAATACTCAGTTATGGTATAATAACATTTTGAGACAAGTAATTGTTTTAGGCGTCTTATGAAGGTAAAATCTAGTTCTTCGTTTCTAAGTACGTCTGGTAATTTATTGAAAATTTTGATTGCCATGACGTATGTGCTTTTTGAATGCATTTTCAAATTTGATGAGGGCAGCATAAGCATGTTTCTGTGCCTAACTGAGTGAGCTCTAGACAAAACCTCTTCTCGTTTTTTGAACATACTAAACATTTATCAGACGATCGTCGATAAATCCCAAATCTCAATCAACTTTCCCAATATTTTTCCAGCAACCCGACCCCTGACGAGAACCACTACATCACGGTAACCTGGCAACCTGTCACCAAAGACAACCTGTACTACTTGAACTTGAGCAACGAACTCGCCCTTAACACGAGTCCGGATAAGGAAAGAATGGACCTCTGGGAAGACCTTTACAGCAGGCATTTCAAAATCTGGGAGCACCCTCAAGTCAATAATGAAGAAACGCCAGTTAAAACTCTGAGAGTTGAGCCAGTTGTGATTGGTACGTATACTTAGTAGAAACTTTTCGTTTTTAGGGTTCCGTAGCCAAATGGCAAAAAACGGAACCCTTATAGATTCGTCATGTCTGTCTGTCTGTCCGTCTGTCTGTCCGTCAGTATGTCACAGCCACTTTTCTCCAAAACTATAAGAACTATACTGTTGAAACTTGGTAAGTAGATGTATTCTGTAAACCGCATTAAGATTTTCACACAAAAATAGAAAAAAAAAAACAATAAATTTTTGGGGTTCCCCTTCATGGGCGAGTCCGACTCGCACTTGGCCGCTTTTTTTTAGGGTTCCGCACCTCAAAAGGAAAAAAACTGAACCCTTATAGGATTACTCGTGCACCTGTCTGTCCGTCTATCACAGCCTATTTTCTCCGAAACTACTGGACAAATTAAGTTGAAATTTGGCACACATATGTAAATTTGTGACCGCACAGAATAAATAATAGTACTAAGTACAGAAGACTCGCTCTCTAACAAAACGCGTCTGTTACGATCAGCACAGATATGGCCGCTAGGTGGCGACAGCGCCACGCGCGGCTTATGGCTTTCCCCAAAATTGGGGCCGAACGGATGTACTTTTAGATACCTGTAGCGACGAAATCGCGGAGAGAGACACGCCTGCCTAAACCTAGGGCGCCTTATAAACACGAAGGGTACGGTGACATGTGTCATCTCCATATAATTTATAACCTCATCTTCCTCGCGTTGTCCCGGCATTTTGCCACGGCTCATGGGAGCCTGGGGTCCGCTTGGCAACTAATCCCAAAAATTGGCGAAGGCACTAGCTTTTACGAAAGCGACTGCCATCTGACCTTCCAATCCAGAGGGTAAACTAGGCCTTATTGGGATTAGTCCGGTTTCCTCACGATGTTTTCCTTCACCGAAAAGCGACTGGTAAATATCAAATGAGAAATATCATTTACATACATGAAAAACTCATTGGTACGGGTTCGAACCCGCGACCTCCGGATTGCAAGTCGCACGCTCTTACCGCTAGGCCACCAACGCTTCTAGGGAAGTAGGGAACTAGGCTAGTATATGTATACTCGTTATTTGGGGCATTATCTATGAAAAGGGACTTTATTGTCGATGGCGCTTACGCCGCACAGCGTCGCGCGACATTGTATTTATATCGGAGCATCGTTAATAATGGCGTAAGTCGTTAATAATGGCGTAAGCGCCATCGACAATAAGGTCCCTTTTCATAGATAACGTCACATTTAGGCTAATGATAATGATATTTGAGAATTTACTATTTTTTCCATTTCAGAAGCGGAGACAAGCGAGCCAGAACCAGCCGTAACCAGTCCGGAACCTGTAACCAGCTCGGAACCCGAAACCAGCCCAGAACCCAGCCCCATTGAAGAACCAATAACCATTGAAGAACCAGAACCGGAACCCGTAGTTCTGCCAGTAGAAACTATTGAACACAACGGTACAAATGGTGACCTAGAAAGGAAACCTAGGCCGTCTAATGAAATCAAAATGGTCCAGAACGGGAACGGGGAGCCTAAAGACGTCATTCGCGCCAACGATCCGCCTGAAGACGATCTGCCTAAGAACATCGGGGTCAACAAGTTTGTGAATTTCTTTGAATCACTTGGCGGTAAGAAGTGATGCCATTGTATTTTTGATTGGAGTTATATTTTAGGTGTAGACAGAATGATAGTATTTTTCATAAATCACAAATTATACATAAACCTTCCTCTTGAATCACTCTATCTATTTAAAAAAACCGCATCAAAATCCGTTGCTTAGTTTTAAAGATTTAAGCATACAGACATACAGACAGACAGGGAAGCGACTTTGTTTTATACTATGTAGTGATAAGAGCAATTCAATATACAAATTCTATATATATAAACGTGAAAGACCTGACTGACTGACTTATATCAAGGCACAGACCAAACCGCTGGGACTAGAAAGTTCAAATTTAGCAAGTAGGTTCCTTATAAGGTCTAGGGGTCCACTAAGAAAGGATTTTTCAAAATTCATCCCCTAAAGGGGTGAAATGGGGGTCCAAAGTTTGTATGGGGAAAATATACTAATCCACGGGTACGAAGTCGCGGGCAACAGCTAGTATTTATATATTTCGGGGATCTCGGAAAGGGCTATAACGATTTCGATGATATTTGCTATATGGGGGTTTTTGGGGGCGAAAAATCGATCTAGCTAGGCTCTGGGAAAACGCGCATTTCGGTCTCCCAGATATTCATATTTATTTCATATAATACAATATCTATTTCATATCATATCATATCTATTTCATATCATATCATATTTGCATTATCATCATCATCATCATCATTTTGCGAGCTGGCGTTATAAGGTTACGGAGATGACACCTGTCACCGTACCCTTCCTATTTGAAAAATACTATAAGAGCGTAAAGTGCGTGTTGTGGCCGATTTTTTGACAGCTGAAGCAGATGGCGCTGTTGCGTTTTGTGCTGACGGGATTGTCAAATTTTAGTGCTTGACTAGTCTAGGTTTTAACACCACGTCGGTGGAAAACAAGCGTACGCTTGACGCTAAGCTATCACCGTGGCCTATGGACGCCTGCAATAAGGGGTGTACCATTTAAAAACCTGTACACTTCTATTTTTGAAGTACCACCTACCTCGAGGGAATATTTACCGCATATGACATACCAGCGCCATCTACTGTCATATTGTGACTACAATATTTACATTACACGTCTTAGTATCGCTTTGTCTATGGTTTTTATTATAGGTTGTGTATTTATTAGCTTGGATAATTTGATATTTGTATAACTTGTATAAGATTGTTTGAGGCAATCGGTTCTGGTCGGATATTAAGATAAGTCTATTATAAATTATAAACATTCCAGTAATTTATTATTCTTTAAAAATCATACAAATCGTACAGTCAGCGGCAAAACTACTGAAATAGTTATTGTATCGAACAACGTTTTACAGTACATATGGCACTTTATTAAAGTTTCGACATACGCACGAAAAGTGCTATTTTACGCATGTACTGTAAAACGTTGTTCGATACACGTGCGAATAGGTAATTCGCAACTCGTGTCGATTTAAAACACTCCCTTCGGTCGTGTTTTAATTTATCGCCACTCGTTTCGAATTTCCTCTTTTTCGCACTTGTATCGAAAATAACTATTATAGCACAGTGTGTAAGTGTGATTATGTACTTTTTCCGTGTCTTTATTCGCCTGCGGCTCATAATGACACTTTCAATAGGGAGTATTACGCGAAACTCTGCGTAGGGGGCGCCACTACCACAATTACTCACACTCTAAGGGAGCGTTCAAGTATTACGTAACGCATATTTTGGACATTTTTGACCCCCCCCCCCCCCCCCCCCTCCCCCCATGTAACACGCCGTAACGTTTTTCTGTACTATTACAGTACAGTTTCTTCTGATTATGTTCATGACTGTACCTGTACCATATCAGAGACAAGTGAATTAATTCTCTTTTCACCACACCAACTGGTAAAGGCTCTCTTGATTGTTCGGAAACCGATAGCAAAGTTGCATTTTATTCACATGTGAGGCAAAGTAATCAAATGCAAATTTTGAGTTGTTTTCTTATGTTTGCTGTTTGAATTGACTTTTAAATGATGATTTTTAATGATAAACATTTAATAACATTCATTTGGATTTGATTCGGTTTGTTTTTGTTTGATACCTTACAGTTAATATTTTCTTCGGGTCGGTGTGGTGAAAAATTTCGTGTTTCACTCGGGGGCAAATTTTGTTTAACCCTCGTGCTTTGAAACCCTCGCAACGCTCAAGATTCCATTTTTTCGAACCACTCGCTACGCTCGTGGTTCAATTTTGGAATCTTTCGCTTGCTCGGGTATCAATATTAGCACGAGCGGTTAAACAACAACTTTGCCCTCTTGTAAAACAAATAACTATTGACCATATATAAGAAGTCCAATCTTGGAACGTTTTTCGTTTGAAAACTAGTCTATTAATTATGTGGTTGTCATTAGGCATTATTTATTGTTAAGAACAACATGCCATTATAAATTTGATTGATTGTAAAACACACACAAGACATCCTCTAGACTGAGCATAGTAACGCTACCCCCTCTGCCACTATATACGGTAGTTTTACTCCATCTTCGAGTCAAAGTGTCTTTGTGTGACGTCTGTCTCTTTGAACGGACCAATCACGGCACGGGACTCGCTCACCTCGTCCCCCGCACCCCAGTATTTTTGGCAGCATCGGTTTCATGAAATAACTGCTCTAAACTCCGTCTAGAGGATTCCTAGTCTATGTTGTAATAATATTAATGTTTTTGACCATTCAAAGTATTTACATTTGTTACTTAGAATGGTATTTAAGTAAAATAACTTTTTATCAGTCTTCTTATATAAATAATTATTGTATAAACATTCCAAATTATTTAATTTATATTATATGTATGTTGTACATGTGCTAATAAATGTATTGACTTTATAAATAGTTATACCTACATTAGTTTGCGAAAGAATGCGTATTTTTATATATCTACCATTTAATTAGTAAATAAATTATGAAATTACTTGGCGTTTTATTTATATTTCAGACTGAGCAGCAATTCATAATTTATACTTTGGCAAGTCAACATTGTCAGTAGAAAAAAGTGGGCAAGTGCGAGTCGCACTCGCCCACCGAGGGTTCCGTACTTTTTAGTATTTGTTGTTATAGCGGCAACAGAAATACATATTCTGTGAAAATTTCAACTGTCTAGCTATCACGGTTCATCAGATACAGCCTGGTGACAGACGGACGGACAGAGGAGTCTTAGTAATAGGGTCCCGTTTTTACCCTTTGGCTACGGGACCCTAAAAAAGACGCTAATTATAACATTTGTAGGGAGATCGATCCTTCGCTTCGAGCCTAAATTATTCAAATTTGCCGCCTTTTTAGGTTTCCGTAGTGCACATATTAAGGCCCCTGTCACAATGGGCCAGCGCCGCCCATTCCAAGGGACGCAGCCATGCGGTAGAATGAGATAGCAATATCACTTGCTCCCTCTAACGAATCAATGCGTCCCCCAGGAAGTCTATATAACCAGTACGTTTGCTAGAACGCATACATAAATCGAGCATAGTGACCGAGCGGTAAAATAAAACGTACAAAAAATTGTACCCAAAGGGCCCTCCACACTCGTGCGCGAAACCGCGAAAGAAGCTGGCCACAGTCTGGCCAACCAAAAATATGAAAATTTTAACACGTTTCCGAACGTAACGGACCTTGTTCAAGTCATTCACTCATCCGACAAAGCGTTTACATTCTCGCGTGAGCCACCAGCCGAGCCGCGAGCCGCGCCAAGAGACGTGAGTGTAAACGGTGGTCTCGTGGCTCGTCTCGCGGCTCGTAAGCTCGTCGAGCTAATATAATTTAAACACTATCGGCACGGATAAGGTTTATAACCAAATGACAAGCCGAACGCGAGTGTGTCGAGGCGAGCCACGAGACGCGCCGCGAGCCGAGCCGCGAGTCTAAACCTGCTAGACGACCAATATCATTCCGATCCGATCATTCGTTCATGATTCTCATAACTTTCATTCTAGAACTGACAGTGACACTGACAAGTGGCATTATTTGAAAAATTGCTTTTGCTTTGGCTGTGCGCTTTTGTTCCAACAAATAATTTTATTTACATCGTGATTATTGTATTTTTGGTGTTGAAATAAACTGTTCTAGTTTCCGTTAAGCAGTGCTGGTGATATATCGTTTTTGTGATCCACGTGTATCGTTTGATTGTGTTTTTGGGATCAGCTGACATCCGATATTTTTCCGATTGGGGTAAGTTTTTTTTTAATACCCGACAATTTAATTTATTTAATCCTAAGGAAGTAAGTAGTAAGTATTCTTGCCATCTAGTGCATACTGTGCATATAGCACAATAGTGGTGCATATGGTGTTTAAACATTACGAAAGTAAAACAGTTTTTAATTTATAAGTTCTTAAAAAATGTGTTTAAAAAAGTTTTATAACTGATTACGTATTCTCCGAATATATATTCTGTGTTAGAGAACCTGAGGTAAATAATATTATGAAATATGTGTTTGTTAGTCACTGAATAAATATTTCATCATAATTATTTTCAGTACCGTAAACTCGGGTAACTATAGTTCTAACTATATAGTTCGTTTTTTTTAGCATTAGAAAGAACTTGAAAGAAGGTAAGCGATTTTGACATGTCTTTTAATTGAAAAAAACTTTAAAAATCAATAACTATTACTTATGAAAGCAGAAGACTATAAAAGTTCGTATTATATTCATAATTGTTACATATTTACCGTAACCTATTTTTAAAATGTGTTTTTCAATTAAAAGACACATCAAGATTGTTTACCAAATTTCTAATGCTAAAAAAAACGAAGTATAGTGGCACTAAATTCGCCTATATACTCTTTTTTATTTGCAATAAATGCGTTTAAAATAAATAAATACACGAAAGAATGATTGAAAGAAGACTAACAAAGAGAGTGTATAATAGAAATAGAGTTGGAAGGGGTATACCTCGGCGGACTTTCTCTGATCAGATCGGGAAAATCCTGAAGGAAGGCCAGGTCAAGAGCACCCTAAACCGGCGAGCGTGTATGAGGAATGTTATGAAAGTAACGGAAGCGGAGGAGGTATGTCAGGATCGTAGCAAGTGGAAATCTGTGGTCTCTGCCTACCCCTCCAGGAAATAGGCGTGATTATATGTATGTATGGACATACAACATACATACCATATTTGACTAAGTTACCTGATTAAATCCAACTTTATTGCAACGAAATAAGAACTATGTTAACAAGTGTGTTACATTATCTTGGTATGATTCGTCTCCATGAGAACAATGGTGTTGCAATAACAGATCATACTTGTACTTTGTCCCTGTACAAACTGCAACACTCATAACTATCCATCATTGGACCTTACGCCTTTGTAATAAGGTTTACTATCTGTCAGGACAGCGCAGCATACCTAAGTACGTTGCTATGTGAGTATTTATATACAATACATTTTAGTTTGACTCATGGATGTGCAGTGAAATATTGTTGTGTCGTTACCAAGCGACAAACACATGTGTTCAGATCAACTGGAAGTACCTGAATGTTTGCAGTCACATTTAACACATTCATTATGCAATCAATAATTATGCACTAGATCTGTAGAGCTGTAGCTTCTAGTGATGTTTCTGAAAAACACACGCCAAGTCCATGAATCTATGAAATACAAAATTATGGAGTAAATAACAGACGTTTTCGTGTAAGTCACCAAATGTAATGAGTTCGCCTGAGCCCGTACCATGAGTCACTGACAGTGTCGAAACTGACATTTACGCTATCGAGAACGTAATGTACTTTCTATACATCTCGTTTGCACTAATATGCGAGTACGAGCGAGATGCATAGAAAGTAAATTACGTTCTCGACGGCGTTTATGTCAGTGCCAAACTGATGGTAGCCGTACTGATGTTAGGTACTAATTTAAATTCATTGCAGGTGCAAACATACGTTTGACCTTGTTTTTTCAGTGTGTTTTCCGTTGTGAAACAATATAATGTGTCTATATTTATACTAGTCTAAGAGTAATATTCAGACGTCTAAAGTAAGGATGCTAAGTACGAAGAATTACGTACGTTGACTCGCCATTTCCTATCTCTATCGCACGCGCATAATTATATTATTGCTGTCCCGCCGATGACTCTAGCGGTCAACACAGAAAAACACCGGCCAAGTGCGAGTCGGACTAGCGTTCCAATGGTTCCGTACATTAGGTCTGACTCACGCTTGATTGCACATTTCTAATAGGTTTTCCTGTCATCTATAGGTATGAAGGACTCTTATTCAAAATATTAAAAAACCTTCCAATCAATTATTATCAATTTATCACTTCGTACCTTAACGAACGACACTTTTATGTAAGCTATGGCAGTAGCACGACAAACCTACATGGGATAGAAGCCAGTGTGCCGCAAGGAAGTGTCATGGGCCCATTACTCTACCTCATATATACCTCGGATCTCCCAAGTGCCGAAAATGTTCTAACAGGAACTTTCGCCGATGACACTGCTATATTAGCAGTAGCCGACACTCCCGCCGATGCATCAGGAAAACTTCAAAACAGTCTCGACGATATATCGAAATGGCTTAAAGACTGGAAAATTAAAGCGAATGAGACAAAATCGGTGCAAGTAACATTTACGCTAAGACGTGAAACGTGCCCGGAAGTAAAACTTAACAACATACGTATACCCCAATCAGACCACGTTCGATACCTAGGAATCTACTTGGACAGGAGACTAACTTGGACGAGACACATCTTTACAAAACGAAAAGCCCTCGGACAGCAGCTGCGAAAGATGTACTGGCTTTTAGAACGCAAATCTCAACTCAGCCTAAACAACAAACTGCTACTTTACAAGTGCATACTAAAACCAATATGGACTTATGGGATCCAGCTGTGGGGAACAGCCTCAAAATCCAATCTAGGAATACTACAGCGTTTCCAATCAAAAATACTACGTATAATCACTAAAGCCCCGTGGTACATCAAAAACGAGAATTTGCATCGAGATCTCAAAATCAAAACAATAAACCAAGAAGTGTCCGACACCTTAGACAAATATCGCAAACGAATGGAGAAACACCCAAACTTACTCGCAAGAAACCTGATGAAGGAACCACCTAACACTACTTTTACAAGGCTGAAGAGAAGAGCACCCCAAGATCTTATAAAATAAATATAAGATTTAACGAAATTGATGGGCGTATCAAAGGATATCGCACCACGCACGACTATTAAAAATACTTAATCTCCAGCTAAATGTCAAAGATAGACAGCTTGCAAGATTGAAGTGGAATCGAAAAAAAAAAATATCTATAGGTACTTAAAGAACTATTTAGTGTATTTTTTTCAAAATTTTAGAGCCAGTAGTTTCGGAGATATATAGGGTGGGGATGTTCGGACAAACAGACGCACGAGTGATCCTATAAGGCTTCCGTTTTTTCATTTTGAGGTACGGAACCTTAAAGATCGTAAGTCGTAAACTAAATAAAAATCGGCCGCCATGACACTTTCATTGTTGAGATAAAATATCATCATATTTCGTCGATGACTGTATGTGTTGTGTATGTCAACATTTTGTAAGATAGTTAATCTCAAAGGCCAATACTTACATATACGACGTCCGACTTTCAATCCAGAGGTCGCGGGTTCATATCTTGGCTCGTACCAATGAGTTTTTCGGAACTTAATATGTACGAAATGTCATTTGATATTTACGACTAGCTTTTCGGTGAAGGAAAACATCGTGAGGAAACCTGCATACATCTGCGAAGAAATTCAAAGGTGTATGTGAAGTCCCCAATCCGCATTGGGCTAGCGTGGGGACTATATATAGCCGAAGCCCTCTTGCGCATGAGAGGAGGCCTGTGCCCAGCAGTGGGATGTATATAGGCTGAAATTATTAAATTATTACCATCTCACAGTGACAGTGTCCTGTCAGTATTCTTATCGCCCTCTTAGGTCTGCATCCCGACTGCAACTTGTGTGGGAACTGCACGCCGACGTTGCAGTTGGCGTGCAGTTCCCTTACAAGTTGCAGTCGGTTGTAGTCCGTCTATACCGGCCCTTAGCGCCCTCTGAAACATTGACATGCTGGTATCAGAATTATTGGACTTATCTAAACTCGTATAGTTGTTCAATTCAGATGAATTATCAGCGTATAGGCTTGTTAATAGATGTAAGATGATTAGGTATGTAATGACTGTACATTATTGGTTGTTGTTAGATATGTATACTATGCATGTGTGAGTGCGCGCCGCTGTGTTTGTATTAACCTGTTCGGTAATGCATTAGAATAAATCAGTGTTAAACTAGCTCGCTTGTTTGATGGTCGTGCACCCTCCCGTAGCACCCCCCTGCGCAGATCTAACACGTGGCGACGTTCGGACTCGCGTTTAAAAAATAATTATGGCCACGGGAGCAACGTTTGGCGTTCTTTCGACCTTTGACCACACTTCGCAGGACTGGATCAGCTACAAATCTCGGCTAAGTCAATGGTTTATTGCCAACGACATAGATGAGCAAACCGATAAGTCCGCGGTCAAGCGAAGAGCAATCTTATTAAGTGCATTAAGCGAATCGTCGTTTAAGTTAGCTAGTGACCTGGCATTGCCAAGTAAGGTGGAAGAATTGGAGTATGCAACAATAATCAAAATCCTCGACGACCATTTCACTCCAAAACGACTCGGGTTCGCGGAGAAATCTACCTTCTATTCGGCAACGCAACGGCCAGGTGAAAGTCACACTCAGTGGGCAGCCAGGATTAGAGGATTGGCGGCACATTGTGGATTTAAGAATTTGGAAGAAGCCTTGCTGGATAAATTTATCATGGGCATGGCGGCGGGACGCGAGAAGGATAAGCTGTTCGCCCAGAATCAACTGGATCTGACCCTGGCCAAGGCTATCGACTTGGCAGAGAGCGTACGGTGCGCGCGCCGCGCCACCGCCGCGCAGGCTCCGGGGGCGAGCGCAACGGGCGCCGGCGCTGACGTGGCGGCAGCGGGCCCGGACTCCGTGTTCAACATCTCCAAAAAAGAGAAATGCAATGTGTGCGGGTTTACCAATCATAAGACTAATCAATGCGGCTACAAAAACTATAAGTGCAAAAAATGTAATAGGAAAGGGCATTTACGTAAGATGTGCACGTTCAAGGACGCAGTGAAATTCGTGGAGGAAGGATTTGAGGACGAAGGAGACGACGGTAAGCAATTTTATAACATTCGGTGCGTAAAGGGCAAGCCCATGACGGAGCGGGTACAAGTCGGTGATCTGTTTTTGGAGTTCGAAATAGACAGTGGGGCAGCAGTAAGCGTTATAACAGAAAGTTTTTATAATTCTCATTTTAAAGAATTGCCATTGTCGAACACAAGCAAAAAATTATTTAATTACTCTGGTCATGATATTATAACGACAGGTGTCATTACTGTGCCTATTTCGTATAACGGTGAAACCCATTTGATATCCATATATGTGGTTAGGAAAGGGGGCCCTCCGATACTTGGCAGGAATTTTATTCGCGCATTTGACTTGGAGCTGGCGCGGGCGAACCGCGCCGTGCACGCCGTGAGCGCCGTAACCGCGCCGCCCGCGCACCTACGTGACCAAGACATTATTAAAGAACTGTCTTCAAAATTTCCACAGGTCTTCTCGGGAAATTTAGGGAAATTTAATAAGTATACCGTCGATTTGCACCTAAAACCAGGCGCAAAGCCCATCTTCTTCAAAGCTAGACAGGTGCCTTATGCTTTAAAGGAAAAGATAGATAAAGAGTTAGATAGGTTAATTGGGTTAGGTATTTTAGAACCCGTTCAACACTCAGACTATGCATCACCGATAGTACCAGCTTTGAAGAAAGACGGTAGCATAAGGTTATGTGCCGACTACTCCGTCACTATTAATAAACAGTTATTAATAGATCAATATCCTTTGCCTTCGGTTAACGATTTGTTATCTAAATTACACGGAGGCGTCCAATTTAGTAAGATAGACTTATCTATGGCGTACAATCAATTCGTCCTTGGGGAAAAATCGCAACATCTGACATGTATTAACACACACCGGGGGTTATTTAAATATACCAGGTTAGTTTTTGGGTTAGCGTGTGCACCTGCTATATTCCAGCGCGCTATGGAGTGTGTACTTGCAGGAATAGATGGAATCATTTTTTTATTAGATGATATTTTAATTACGGGCACAAATGAAACTCAACATAAAGAAAGGTTAACCGCGGTGTTGCAGCGTTTAGAAGACGCACAGTTAACTGTACAAATGAGTAAGTGCGAATTCTTCAAGGACGAAGTTGCTTATCTAGGTCACGTCATAGATAAACACGGGGTAAGGAAGTCACCGGATAAGGTTAAGGCTATTTTAGAGGCGCCTAAACCCTTAAACGTAGCTCAGCTACAATCTTTCTTAGGTCTAGCCAATTATTACCGCAATTTTGTACCGTCGGCATCTTCAATTTTAAGTCCATTGTACGATTTATTAAAAAAAAATACAAAATGGGACTGGACTTCTATCCACGATAACGCGTTTAATAAGGTAAAAACGATTCTTGCCTCTGATAGTACTTTAGCCCATATTGACCCTAATGCTACTTTAATTTTGACAGTAGATGCGTCACCAGTGGGCTTGGGGTCCATTCTTTCACAATTGGGTCCCGACGGAGTGGAAAGACCCATATCTTACGCTTCCCGAACGCTTACGTCAGCAGAAAAAAAGTATGCGCAAATTCAGAAGGAAGCCACTGCCATTATTTTTGGAATTAGGCGGTTCCACCAGTACTTGTATGGTCGGTCCATTCCATTTGTGTTACGAACGGACCACAAGCCACTACTCTCAATATTCGGTCCGCATAAAGGCATCCCCGAAATATCCGCTAACAGACTCCAACGCTATGCGATATTTTTATCAGCTTATAATTATACTATTGAGTATGTAAGTAGTAAACAAAATAGTGCTGATTTTCTATCGCGAGCGTGCCTCCCGTCGCGGACGGCGGCAGGGGCGGGGGAAGCAGGGGAGGCGGGGCAGGCCGAGGCTGAGGAATGTGAGGTAAGAACCGCTTACGTCAATTTTGTTGTTGAGGGTAGCTTGCCCGTGACGTTGGCCGACCTACAGCGCGAAACCGGTCGCGATAAGGTACTTAGCACGGTCAAGCATTATGTTATGAATGGGTGGCCTAGGAAGACTAATGATACAGAAATAAAACCATATTATTATTGTCGATCACAGTTATCGTATGAAAATGGATGTCTAATGCGAGGGCACAAGGTTGTCATTCCTTCGTCATTAAGGGATGGTATTTGTAAGGAATTACACAGCTCTCACTTCGGTATAGTGAAAATGAAAGCCGAGGCGCGTAAGCGATTATGGTTCCCTGGCGTAGACGCCGCTCTGGAGCGGCTAGCGGGCGCGTGCGCCGTGTGCGCCGAGCTGCGCGGAGCGCCGCCGCACGCACCGCTAGCCAGCTGGCCGGTGCCGCCGCACCCATTTTATCGACTTCACATTGATTTCTTGGGGCCGTTCAATAATCAAGTTACCTAATTGTTGTTGACGCGTATAGCAAATGGGTTGAATGTTACAATATGTGTTCGTCATACGGGTCAAAAGCGGTTATTGAGCGGCTATGTGATTTTATGTCACGATTTGGCGTACCTCACACCTTAGTGAGCGACAATGGCACTTCTTTTACTTCTCACGACTTTAAATTGTTTTGCGATGTTAACGGTATAAAACATGTGTTCTCACCTGTTTACCATCCATCGAGTAACGGCCAAGCGGAATCTTTTGTCAAAATAGTAAAAAAGGGCCTTAAGGGAATTATATTAAGCAGTCAGAATAATAAATTTTTACAGGGAAAAATATGTAAATTTTTATTTGACTACAGGAACTCTAAAAACAGTACCACAGGTAAATCACCCGCCGAGTTAGTATACGGCCGAGAGTTACGATCGCGACTAGATTTGATAAATCCGTACGCACCGTCTCCTTCGTCCACAGACCTCACTGAAAATGTGGAACAACGTCAGTCCTTACAGGCTAAATATTATAGAGGAGTTCAGAGACCGAATTTTAAAATTAATGATAACGTGTGGCTAACTAAATATACAAATAATAATAAGAAAATCACTTGGATCGAAGGTATCGTAAAAAAACAGATTGGAAAAGTTATGTACCAAATTTATGTACCAGAACTGGACTGCGAGGTAACCAGACACATCGATCAATTGAGGGCGCATCCATCCCCCGTACAAAGCGACATCTCGCAGTGGGATCCCGACGTCGTGCCGGACATACCGTCGTCATCGTCGTCGGAAGCCAATGCGCAGACCACTACTGCCGCGCCCGCGACTACGAGCCTTAGCTGCGCTGCGACGCCTGCTGCTGGCGAGCAGCCACCATCACAGCCAGAAGAGGGAGAGGAACTGGATGTAACTGCCAAGCCAGTAGACCCAGACCCGGCTCAGGCCGGAGGTCCATCAACGCCAACTGCCGACTACGTCGCTAGGCGAAGATATGCGATAAGCCCTCAGTTCGCCACCCCCCCGCAAGTGCAGGACACTAATAATTACGATACCGAGTGATTTACTAGTTTTAGGTTAAGGTCATTGTAATAGTACCTAGGTATATTCCTAAGGTGGAGGGATGTTAGATATGTATACTATGCATGTGTGAGTGCGCGCCGCTGTGTTTGTATTAACCTGTTCGGTAATGCATTAGAATAAATCAGTGTTAAACTAGCTCGCTTGTTTGATGGTCGTGCACCCTCCCGTAGCACCCCCCTGCGCAGATCTAACAGTTGTGTATTGTGTATGTGACAATTGATGCACCTGGGGCCCGTTTCTCAAAAGCTTGTAACTTGTAATACAAGTGGAAGTCCCTTTCTGACAAAAGCCGTCAAAAAGTGACATCCGCTTGTAATTGTATTACAAGTTACAAGCTTTTGAGAAACGGGCCCCAGCTGTCATGACGCCGGTAGTAGTGTGGTGCAATAAAAATTGTTTAAATACCTACTGAAAATGAAAAACTAAAAAAAAGTACAATATATTATTTTTGCACTCATAAAAAAAGGGTGTAACCGTGGGAACATACATGAAGTAGAGGTTGCATGCATACAGCGATACTTTTATATAAAACAATATTAATAGGGGTCCCTAAACTAAACTAGGCATAGCCTGTATCTTGAGAAACGTATTTTTAACAAATTACAAACTAGAAAAAAAAAAAAAAACAAAGTTGATTGATGAATGAAAATGTGAACATAACACTACCTATAGCCACTTACGCTTAACTACTACATATAGATTTACTTTAAGTCTGTTATCTGACTTATCTAAGTCATGTCGACATTGTCGACAACCTTGATACTACGATTTTCCGCATCTTTGATGCGATCTCAGGTAAAGTCTGAGGATAACTGTATTTTATTTTAATAGATACAATAACATAATGTAAGCAAAAACATTGTAAATTATTCCTTACATATGCAACTTGTACATTTAAATACTCCCCAACTTAGCTACTATTGTTGCCTGGCTGACAGAACACCTAGTGTAAATTTCATTCGATACCGGCGTTACCATACAGAAATATCTTATACCTTTAAACGAGCAACTCTTGTTTATTTATTTATATATATATTTCGGGGATCTCGGAAACGGCTCTAACGATTTCGATGAAATTTACTAAGTATATGGGGGTTTTAGGCGGCGAAAAATTGATCTAGCTAGGTCTTATCTATGGGAAAACGCGCATTTTTGAGTTTTTATATGTTTTCCGAGCAAAGCTCGGTCTCCCAGATATTAAGTAAAGAAAGAGTGGTAACTCCATACATTAGTTTTCTTACCAAACCGCAAGTTATTTCGTAGTCGACATCTAGCGTCAAGTAGTGGACATTATCAGTACTGCTAGTTGACAATAGATGTCGCGAGAACTATTTTGTGTATTTTTTCAAAATTGTATACCCCGTAGTTTCGGAGATAAAGGGGGGGAATGGTCAGACGGACGGACAGACAGACAGACGCACAAGTGATCCTATAAAAGTATGAAGTATAAGGGTTCCGTTTTTTTTTCTTGAGGTACGAAAGTACGGAAGCCTAAAAACTGGATCCATTGCATAATTAGTTCTTCACAACCGCTATGTTTAAAGGATATTGACATTTGATATCGAAAACGGTTGTCGCGTCTATATAAATAATTCTGTTAACGGCCACCTAGCCTAATCGGCAATGACCAGTGACTCGGCATACGAATCGGGAGGTACCAGGTTCGAATCCTGGTGAGTTCGAATCGAATCCCAAGGGTATTTATTTGTGTGTTTATTTTATTTTATTCTATTTAAACTTGGGAAACAAACAAGCAAAATAGTACAACAAAATAATTAAATTAGACAATACATAGCCAAAACAGTTTCCACTTATAACTAATAACATTTATGTTTGCTCAGAATTATGCGTATTATGGGTAGTTATATCCACGTGATAAAATAACTGTCACTTTTAACTCCGCGGGATAGAATTAGAAAGTGACGGACACCGTTTTATCACGCTGTCACGTAGACAAAAACGACCATCATATCCGTAATGAGTTATGGATGTTTTCTATGTATTTAAGTATTTAAATCACTACACCTAATAGGTAAAACAAAGTCCACCGCCGCGTCTGTCTGTTTATATGTATGTTCGCGATAAACTCGAAAGCTACTGAACGGATTTTTATGCGGTTTTCACCTATCAATGAAGTGTTTATTGAGGTAGGTTTAGGTATATAATTTGTTAAGGTTTTACCTGTACGAAGCCAGGGCGGGTCGCTTGTACATTCAGCTGCAGAGAAAGGGTACCACCCCTGCATACAAAATGCTATGCAGCGGTGGTACCTTTTCTCTGCAAATATATACACCGTGTTTTTATTGAATTCCGTTAACTTCGGGGTATGGTTAAGTACGTTTAAGAACTTTAAGAGAACTAAATGGCATCGTTTATTTAAAAAAAATTGCCTTTTTTTTACAAAAAAAAAATAAGTTTAAAAAGTAATTAAATGTAGCATATAGCGTTGTTGTAACATGGGCATTACATTTAACTCAACCAAACAATTGAAATTCTGTGACCAATCAATGTCATTTCGAACATCGATCGACCGAGATTGTACTTAAGTTTAGTAGCTAATGTATGAACTCATTCTAAACACTAATCAATATGTAAACCGGCCCTAAGGCAAGTGTACACGCTTGTAGAGGCCTTATAGGAAAAAAATGGGTGTGTAATGCTTAATATAATTATAAAAGACCTATCATACATTTGTTATAACGCCATTTGATATATTATTATATGTTATAATGTAATTTTTATTATACATTTCCTTTGTTATATTGTGATTTCATCTAAACTGACATTGATATAATGCCTGTTGTAATATAATTTTTAAATAATATATACACATGTGCTATACTGACATTTGTTATATTATATTTTTGTATAACGTAATACTTTATAAAATTTTATCAAGTATAAATACATATATTTTATAACATTTTTTGTCATATTTCATTTAATAGTAACATATAAATTTACATATTTTTCATATCTGCATTATTTTTTAATAAAATATTGAATTTCTAGTTACGTCTTTTATGCTATCCTACTTCTTTTGCTACATATTTTATTCTAGGGGGTCGCAGTTCTAACCTAACCTAACCTAACCAATTTTTACTTGGTTTTCGATTCTGCGGGGGCCGCAGTTCAAACCTAACCTAAACCACTTTTTTGCTAGGTATTTCATTCTACGGAGGGTCAAAGTTCTAACCTAACCTAACCCTCCTTTTGCTAGGTAGTTATTCGTTTGTGTGGAGTCGCAGTTCCAACCTAACCTAACCCATTTATGTCATGCAACTATTATGCCACACAAATAATTATGCGATATCACTTGTTATAACAAATAATATGCTTTAGAGTATGTTATGTGTAACGTTAATTAGGTATTACGGTAGTATGACATTCATTACGTTATTCGAAATAACGATATATCAAACTATAATATATAAAAAGTAATTATAAAAAATGTAATGCACCCGAAAAAAATAAATTATTGATTATCTCCGAAATGGAGTTAATTAGAATATTGGTGTCTTTGAGAAAGTTACTTGATTTAAGCTCAGGAATGCACCCTTGAAATTAACGGAAGAAAAAAAAACACGGTGTATTGTATAAGTAATTTTGTATTCTCAAGTAAGCGATTTTTGTAAATTCTTATTGAGAATAAATTTCTTAAACCATATGTTCATTCTAGTAAAAGTGACAGGATACAAGTACTAAAATCAGCCAAGTTTAAGGTCGAAAAGTGAGCGTCGCCGTCGGCCGTACACAACCGGTATAATGTAGAAACTATAGAAAGTATTCGCTACATAGATATAAGCGTGTGTAACATTTTAAATGTCAATTTGCATAGCAAGTGTTATTCAGATTCATTTATAAGATAAGATAATAATAAATAATAATAATTCAGCCTATATACGTCCCACTGCTGGGCACAGGCCTCCTCTCATGCGCGAGAGGGCTAAGATAAGATAAGATATTATTAACTGTGTACGAAGATGTTAACAATAATACAATTAGGAACGGCACATTGGCACGCCATCAGATACCTACATACATCAGAGATGCCGAGATGCTCAAAAATATCTGAACTTGCACCCTAGCGCGTGGACAATAGAGGCGTGTTCAGATATTTCCGCCCCGCTCCGACATATCTGATTAGTACCAAGGAGCCTGTCTAAGTAGGTACAGACATGTACAGATGATTATTTATAACTTTTTTATACTCCCGTACTTTTATTTGTCATTTAAATATGTTTAAATTAAAGGGTCGTGCACACACCTTTAACCCCTATCTTATAGTTGTCAAGACAAGTCTTTAGTCTATTCCCCAAAAAAGTATTTGTGCATACATGCAGTATCTTTTTGGCACTTTTACGATACTTCGTGTAATCACCACTTAAAAAATATTGTATGAAATACATTGTTGCCAACCTAGTTTTAATTGTCATCTCTGACAGATGAGTGAACCATAGACACGTTTTTTTATTTCATTCATTCTTTTCCCGCTCGTACCCTCCATTCTTTGCTACTTGTTGAATGAAAAATATTTGTTAAATTTACAATTTTATTTCAAAGTAAGTGCTTGGTCGTAAAAAAAGTATTGTATGCAACGTTGTTTAACTGAGTCAAAAAAAAACTCGTGGCGTCTTTATTAACAATTTTCGGCTTCGTCTCAAATTGTTATCACGCCACTCGTCTTTTTTGACCTCTCTTAAACGACGGTTGCATAAAATACTATTATAAAACACAGTTTAGTAAAAAACACGCTTTAAGTATTTATAAGTTATTATCGGCGAAGGAAATACGCGGATGTAACTTAGGTCACCGGCATACTTACAATACCAGAGAAATAAAGTGTACAATATAAGCATGGTATAAATGGTGCGATAGAGATAGGAACAGTGCGGCTACCACCAGTTTGGCACTGACATACGTCATCGAGAACGTAATTCACTTTCTATGCATCTCGCTCGTACTCGCATATTAGTGCGAGCGAGATGTATAGGAAGTAAATTAATTACGTTCAGCAATCAACCCTGCCAGAGTTCATAACTGTGATGGGCTTCTTATTTGTAGACGTTATTTAGATCAGGGATGTTGCCAATATCCGCATCCGCAACCGTGGAACTTCCGCATTATTTTCAACATCCGCATCCGCATAAAATCGATGCGGATTTAATGCGGATGCGGATGTGGAACAGGTCGGTACAGGAACGTCTTAGCATCGGCGTAAGTGCTAGACTGCTAGGTAATTTAGTCATTAACCAAAAAACCCTATTAGAAATGAGCAGTCCAGCGTGAGTGGGACTTAATGTACGGAACCCTTGGAACGCGAGTCCGACTCGCACTTGGCGGGTTTTTTGAAAAAAAAATTACTAAAATGTAATATTTGACGTTTTTTATGGTACTATCTTGACATCCGCATCCGCATCCGCGGATGTCCGCCTTTAAAAATCCGCATCCGCATCCGCGGATGTCAAAAAATCGGGATCCACAACATCCCTGATTTAGGTAACCTAGTTAGCAAATTTCTCAATAAATGATGTGTATATGTCGTAGTCAGATCGTATAATCCGCCGTATTACATTACGGCTAGCCGTTTTACAAAACAGGGGCGAAAGGGCGAGGGGGTTTTGAAATGCGGCGGTTCGACGATTAGCCGAATTGTCATTGCGATACGTTCTTCAATAAGGCGGCCAACGTTTAGCCGCATCGTATCTGCTATTTAGATTGTAGAGTGACCAGTTCTTTCGGTCGCCTACGTAACCGGAGATTGACAATGTTTGCAATTTAATTTATTTTTACCATGGTCCCACCGCACTACATGTGTTTCTTTTCCAAAACATTTCCTTCACAACTTAAATAGACGGAGCCCCGCAAGCGGGGCTCCTATTTCTGGGCGGTTTGCCCTTCGGGCATCTGAAGCTACCTAACGAACCTAACCTACTTACCTACCTACGCTTTTTTCCCCAAAATGTAATGTTTTCACGGACGTCTCACTAAATCAATAGGTAGGTAGGTTAGGTTCGTTAGGTAGCTTCAGATGCCCGAAGGGCAAACCACTCAGAAATAGGAGCCCCGCGAAGCGGGGCTCCGTCTAGTTAAGTTGCGAAGGAAATGTTTTTTGAAAAGAAACAGTCCGACGAACTCCAGATTTGATGGACACCCCAGCGTTTTTCATAGTTTGTTGTTGTTTAGTCAGGCAGCGCCACGAGTGTTAAAAATGGGAACTAAAAACTGTCAAAGCGGCGGCTAATGACTCGCTGTATTACATTACGGCTAGCCGTGTTGAAGAACGTATGGCGCCGAATACATTCCGGCGGATTTTCATTCAGCCGCATTAAATCCGGCTAATCGTCAAACCGCCGCATTTCAAAACGCCCCTGTTTTGTAAAACGGCTAGCCGTAATGTAATACGGCGGATTATACAATCCGACTGCGACATATACAATAGGTACCTACTGTAATTGAAGGGATGTTTACAAAAACAACATAACTGACTACACTGGTTGAGGTTGACACCTGAAACGATTAGCAATGTTCTTAAAAAAGTGTCAACTGTCAACCGCTCTAAGCAGTTATGTTGTTTTTGTAAACATCCCTTCAATTGTATTGTACCTATTTGTACCAGACAGTGTGTGCAATTTGCCTGAAATATTTTATTTACTCATGCATGCGTCAGTTCCACATTGATAATCTCACCTGTGTTACGATAAACAGCTATACAAACACTTTTTTAGTCTATAATCTAGATATTTATTGGGACCCATACCACACACGTGATTATTTGCCGTTTTCTGCGTAATGGTACTGAACCCTACGTGCGCGAGTCCGACTCTCATCTGGCCGGTTTTTTTCATATGGCAACATTGGCAACTAGGGCTTGGCGGGACCGGGATGACCTCGACGCCTTTGACAGGAACTGGTGGGAAAGGGGTCAAGACCGGGATACGTGGAAAGGGAGGAGGGAGGCCTGTGCCCAGCAGTGGGACACTCTAGGCTCATATAAATATAAATAAAAACTTATTGGCAACCCTATGTAAGAGTGGCTTTACTTGTTTTTACCTGTAACTAAGTTATCACCATGTTAAGTAAATGACAGTGAAAATGTACACATTTTGTTTGTAAAGTCTTAATAATCTCTTTGTTTCGCGGGCAAATAGTAGCAGTGTCTATTTGTTTTATCTTTCTCAAACAGTGTGGATAATGTGCCCTTTATTTTTTATGCAGATTTACGGCCAACCCCACACTTAGCGTCTCGCGAGCGTCGGCGTCTAGTCAACTCAAAAGGATAACTTTAGTTTTCCTGGTTCTTACTGACTGACAAATTGGTTTGACCAACTATGTATCTACTTTTGTTTTCAAGTAACTTTCCTAAGAATACATAACAATAAAGGTTCTATACTAATATACTGCATGTTTGGGACGTACACGAAACAATCATGATATCACCTTCACGCTCCGCGCAACGAATTTGACATATACTTATGTATATGTATAAAGAAATTCCAAGAATAGGTGACACAGTTATAGGCCTTATATAGTACATTTTTTTTAACTGAGCTTGTGTACTTACCTGTACTAACAATGGCATTGTTTTATTACAATGCTATTATCTGCTTTTGTTCTCGTAGGCGCCAACTGGGACTATAACTATATGGTTACTTATATATACTGAGGACCGCTATTAACGAATATCGAAATCCCGTTATCTATGGTAGGGGAACCCGAATAGCCCGATAGATAGATAATAAATGATTTCTTTATTCATAGTATTCATACCCACAACATACATGGCATAGACAACATACGTGACATCAAAAGTACAAGATAAAAACATGCAAAACCAAACTTAATTACTAAAAACTATTAACTATTAGTTTATGAAGCCATGTGTCGTGGCACAGAAAAGGCGCTGGCTCAGCATTGTGATGCGGCAAGCCACATCGCTGGTATTCTGCCATTATATAAAAATATGCAACGCTTATTTTTCAACAGTTGGTTTTGAGATAGGAATTGGCGTGTCAATCTATGAAATTACTTTAGCTATACAACTGCTTGAAGTAGTTGCTATTATTTATCCTGTTATACCTAATGTGTTTGATTTCTCATAACCAGGTGTCACTTACAGGTTTCAAACAAAGTTCTCACTATCGAACAGTTTTCAAAGCATTACTCGTATGTCTGCGTTTTCATAACAAACCTTTATAGGAAATGGACGATAATCAACCACTAATATCAAAGATGTATTTATCTTATAACATACTAGCTTTTGCCCGCGACTTCGTCTGCGTGGAATAAATGACTTGAATGATGCTTTTCTTTTTGTCCTGTGAAAAACACATCATGAAAAACAAAGCTACATATATCATCATCTTTTGTGTTGTACCTGCATGCTCCCACGGCTCATGGGAGCCTGGGGTGCACTTGGCAACTAATCCCAAGAATTGACGAGGGCACTAGTTTTTACGAAAGCGACTGCCATCTGACCTTTCAACACAGAGGGGAAAATATGCTTTGTTGCGATTAGTCCCGTTTCCTCACGATGTTTTCCTTCACCGAAAAGCGACTGGTAAATATCAAATGATACCTAGTTCGTCTATGGTTTACGAAAGGCTAGTGCTGCACTCTGGCGGCAGAACATTGCAGTAATACTCTCTATTGCCCTAACCTAAAGAACTTAAGCGATAGTAGGTCTAAGGCACTTAAGATTTGTAAGTTCGCTGTGAATGCTGTGATAATGATTGAACGAAGTAAGTTATTCTCACAGAGCCACTAGTTAATTATAATTAGTTTAATTTACTTTCCGAAAATAAATCCCAGCCTTCGAGGCTCAATCAACACAAGGTTATACAACTAAAAAAAGGAGCGAATGTCACAATCGTGCACGTAATTATGAACCTTAAACTGTATAAATTAAGACACAAAATAATTTGTAGTTTGTTGATTGTCGTCTCTGTGAATAATTAATTTTTAACGTCTCATTTGACTGGTTAACTCATTTGACTGGTCACGTAACTGTTATTAACTGTAGGTACTTGTATAAGACTTATGGCTAGGCCATTTTTTTTAAGTTGTACAGTACCATCAGATTTGATCAGATATTTCGGAGCGGCCAAGGTGCTCACAAGTATCTGTTCACGCCTCTATTGCGAAGCACTAGAGTGCGTGTTCAGATATTTTTGAGCACCTCGGCCGCCGCAAAATACACTTTGATTTCAATTTCGGGAATTATTATGTTATTTCTACTCGGAACAGAATCACGTAAATAAATAGACGGTCTTTAGACGCGCAAAGATAAAATGTAAACATAACAAACATAAGTAAACAGTTTTCTTACGCACAAAGGTAAAATGTACGAGTAAACATAATAAAAAGATAAGAAATTGTGAGGCACACGACGCTGCATTAACGTCAATATTTATCGATACAGAGGCTACGTCAAAAATATAGGTACGCAAGCACTATCAAATACGTAACCATTCAATCCAGGCTTGAAAAAGCTCAACAGAACCACTATTATACCACGAGAATTATACACCTAAACCTTCCTCAAGAATCACTCTATCGATAGGTGAAAACCGCATGAAAATCCGTTCAGAAGTTTTTGAGTTTATCGCGAACAAACATACACACAAATAAAAGTCGCTTCCCGCTGTCTGTCTGTCCCTATGTATGCTTAGATCTTTAAAACTACGCAACGGATTATGATGCGGTTTTTTTAAAGGATAAAGTGATTCAAGAGGAAGGTTTTTGTATAATTTGATAACCCGTGCGAAGTCGCCGGGTCGCTAAGGTGTAGTGGTACAAAAGCATTTACCCCAAAATTCACCATCTTCTAGTTTCCCGTGCGTCAGAAGTTAATGGTGGTCGGCAAAGGTCACGGTGTCAAGGCTGTTGTGATTTAATGGGTGAGGTCGGGCATTGTGATTTGTAGTCGGAATGGTCGATGCGATTTAGATATGGACATTATGTGTTTACTGAAGATTTACTTTGCAATGGTTCCAAGAGCGCTAGCGATTGTAAATGTTTATAAAGTTTATAAAATCTGTACCACTTTCCTCGGAGGAATCGCTGAATCCTGAGTCACAGGGTTGGTCCTAGTTCAGGAAACAGGCTCAATCCGATATGAAACTGCTACAAACATATTATAAGTTCAAGTCCAAAATATACTTTATTCATGTATCTGTGAAAATTTCAACTGTCTAGCTATCACGGTTCGTGAGATACAGCCCGGTAGCAGACAGACAGACGGACAGTGGAGTCTTAGTAATAGGGTTTTTACCCTTTGGATACGGAACCCTAAAAAGATATGTTAATTGGCAATCAATCACGTTATCGGGAAATAGCAATACAAATACTAATACTTGGTATCTATTGCCGACATTACATGAGTTGAGATAACTTATCATTATCACAAGGTCTGGTTACTCTAGTTACATGCTCCAGTTTTGCATAGTACCAGTCAAGTTGAAAGCTTTTGTTGCTTAGCAAAATTTTTGAAGTGAAAACTTCTTTAGCGGCGCTGTGCACTTTTTGTGACAGGGAAAAAATGTGTCACCGTAAGACGGTCACGTGACCTGATCGAAAAACTGTTACTTGTTAACCTCAATTATACATAGTGCTGCAGACATTTTGCAATAGTGATTGAGTTTTCACTTCTGCCGGCACTCCCTGAGTGCAACCCGTTGTTTTTTTAAATTTTATGATAAATAGTTTATAAGTTAGTAAAGAAAATAAGCTTACATTAGGTACAATTCTTCCACCCTTATCTCCGAAAGTACTGGGCATAAAATTTAGGAAAAAAAAAACAGAAAATACAGAAAAACCTATAAGACAGAGAAGCGTGAGTCGGACGTAAGAAAAACATTAATAAATGTGAAGTACCGGAACCCTGGGGCGCGAGGTCGACCCGCAACTTGGCCGTTTTTTTTTGCGTAAGATTTGTTTTGACAGATTTGAGGTTACGACGGTACCTAACTGCTGCCAGATATCTGTCAGACAGATCTGACAGATGGGCGAATAAATTTTTTGGCCAACGCAAAACTATCAACAACTTTTAAACTTCGTTATAATTTTTCACCATAAAAAATAATGGATTTTCTATGTTTCATTAGCAGTGTATGTTAAAACATTCAAAACCCCAACTATTAAACCTAATAAACAGAAACTATGTATATTCGTTGTCCGATTTCTTGGTAACGCCAGAGACATTTTGAGTAACGCAAGAGACACTCATAACTGTCGGTCAAAAAGTTGATTCGCCCAGAGATCAGCGGGCGCAGCATGGTTCCATTTGTATCGGCTGTCACTATGCCCGTCACTCGCACTTTTACATGCTTGTTAGAACGTGACAAACGATAAAAATGCGACCGTGCTACTGCTACTCTGCGAATATCCCTATCTAAAGATCACGCGGTCATCATCAAATCGCTTCGTGAGCGGTGTTATGCAAAAACAGGCAATTAGCATAGTGACCTCAAAAACACGTGGCGTATATGCAAGCGCGCGGGTCGTTCAACTGGACACTTTATAGCTTATCTTTATGAGGCCTTGGTACCGCTCCTCCTTACAAACTATAAAGAAAGGACGAATGGAAAAATCGATTGCAGTAAAATTCGATTTTTCGGGAAATAATCGCCACATTCAAATTATTTTCCATAGTGTCAATACCCAGGTCTACGTTTGTATCATAGAGATATACGAGGGGCGTTCAAAATATTCTCGGTATTGATATCTTACAACCTCTTCTAAAATTTCTTTCGTTACTGGCCGCTAAGGTTTATTCATTGACATTAAAAAAAAGTATAATTCGAACCGAGATGGTCTTTTGTTTTTCTGCAATTGCTGAACAAACATGAACATCATGTGCGAATTGACAATGTTAACTAAATTAGAACATCGATGCGTGATAAAATTCTTGACAAAACAGGGTAAAAATCAAAAAACCATAAAAGAGGAAATGGATTGTGTTTACCGTGAGTCTGCTCCTTCTTTATCTACCATTCAAAAGTGGTCAAGCGAGTTTAAACGCGGAAGGGAGAGTATTGAAGATGACCCTAGACCTGGCCGGCCTGTAGTAGCTACTTCACAAGAAAATATTGATAAAGTGGAAAAACTTATATTGGAAGATGGTCGAGTGAAGGTAAAATCTATAGCACAAGTAACCAATCTCTCTATTGGTACCGTACATGATATTATACATGACCATCTTAATATGTCAAAAGTAAGTGCAAGATGGGTTCCGCGAATGCTGACTCGGCTTCAAAAAGACATGCGTGTAGCTTGTTGTTCCGATTTTATTGACCTGTGCGGTGAAAATCCTGATGAGGTGCTGCAAAGAATAGTTACTGGAGATGAAACCTGGGTTCATCATTATGACCCAGAGAGTAAACAAGAGTCCATGCAGTGGCACATTAAGGGTTCAGCTCATCCCAAGAAGTTCAAGGTCATCCCTTCAGCTGGCAAGGTCATGGCCACGATATTTTGGGATTGTGAAGGAGTATTACTAATCGATTATAAAGAAAAAGGTGTAAATATCACAGGACAGTACTACGCTAACATTCTACGTCAATTAAAGGATGTAATTAAAGAAAAGAGGCGAGGAAAGTTAACCAAAGGTATTCTGCTTCTGCATGACAACGCCCCCGTCCATACTGCTCATATTGCCAAGGCAGCTATTGTTGAATGTGGGTTTAAAACTGTTACTCACCCACCGTATAGTCCGGACTTAGCCCTCAGCGACTTCTTTTTGCTCCCCAATCTTAAAAAGGATCTGCGTGGAAATAAATTTTCTGACGATGAAGCATTGAAGGCGGCAGTGGAGGAGCATTTTTACACGAAAGATAAAAAATATTTTTACGAGGGATTAAAAAAAATAATTGATCGATCTTTTAAGTGTATGAACATAGGGGGGGAGTATATTGAAAAATAAAAATATCAAACTTTTCGTACTTGTTTGTTTTCATTCTCATACCGAGAATATTTTGAATACCCCTCGTATAAGTAAAGAAAGAGTGGTAACTCCATACATCAGTTTTCTTACCAAAACGCGAGTTATTTCGTCGTCAACATTTAGCGTCAAGTAGCGGAATTTATCACTACTGCTAGTTGACAATAGATGTCGCAACGAACGAAAACTCTAATGCTCAACAATTTTCCTATTATATTTATTTTTCAATAGCTTACATTCCTGATATGATAGGTTTTCTAACTATTCGGATAACTTTTCTTATTTTAATGTAACGTAAATCAATATCGTACAATTAAATATGCCAGTAAAAAACCGTGTTATTTTTGCATTTTTAAGACACGCTATCTCTACAAATTTTTTGTTACTTAGTCAAGTAGTCATCATTATCATCATCATCATTAGTCCCATTGTGTTGAGGTAAGTAATGGCACAATATGATATAACCACATAAATCAACTGTTATAATCATAACCTTGCCGTCGTCAAGCAAAAAATATGATTTATTTCAAATATTTACTTTTCAATTGGCGTCCGTGACTCGTCTTTAAAAATTATCAGTGGCAAAGAAAAATCCATCTAATGTAGATGCTATTAAGTCTAATTTATTAGACTGTAGGTATTGCACAAATAGCAACACTTTTTAACTGTCCATCGGTGGACCTTATGCCTTTGGTAAATAAGGTTTACGAACTATCCGTTTTTAGATTCTCAATGTGTCAGCTATTTTTAGTAAACCTTGTGGGCTTCCCCGATCCCAGACGGTAAATATATAATATATACTTTTTTTTGGCAAATTTGAGCGGGTTAGCAACACTACGTTTGAATTGTTCGAAAATCGCGTGTCTTTTATATTTTATCTGTGGAACTGTTTTGTTTACATTTGATTGTCGGTTTTTGTTCGTTTCCTAGGGATACCATACTTTAGTTTGCTTTACATTGCTACTGACATATCCGAATTTAGAGACTATAAGATTCAATTCACCGATAGTTAGTTAAAAGTACGAGCTCATTTGTTATACTTATACTTACTGCTATTTTGGTCTAATTTATCTATTGCAACGTTTTGAAGCTATATGAAAATATGCGTTATATAGAAAACATCAAATGTCAAAACAAACGTAAAGGACGCACTTATGCGGCAGAAGGAGATGGGGATGTTTGCATAATTTGTTGCCTGTCGAAGCTCAGTGGCGCCCTCAATAAATTTTATGAATGACGATCCGTTAAGTGACGTATCTGCACAGGTATTACGTAATCTTTGGTGATGCTGTTGGAAACAGGAAATCTGTGATTTTCCGCCGAATGCTCGTCGTACATTATGCGAATATATTATTTTTACATTTTAAACCAACAAAAAGGGTTATTCCCACTAGTTTCCAAGTTTTGTTACCAGTGACAGACGGCAGCTAATGCCATAGAGAAATATAGCAAGAATAGAGTGCTCACTCCATAATTGAGCATTACTGATAATTCCGCTACTCGATGCTAGATGTCTACTAAGTACGAAAATAATAGTATTTTTGGTACTGATGATCACTCTATGTATTTTTTTCTCTATGCTAACGCTAATGTCTCTCTGTAACTTTCCATATAAGTGCTACAGAGAGAGATTAGCGTTTGGTTCGCTACGGCGCAAACGATTGGCATCTTGGCTAGGTCCTCAGTGCAGTGCGTATACGTGCACGTGCGCCTACGCTAAAATGTTGGCGCCGTGCACGCACAAGTCACGCCAGCGATGTGCCGTCTCCCATAAGGATCCGTATATTACAAACAGCAGCGGTGTCCCGTGTCTCTTATGGACCTATATTACAACGCAACTAATATAACCTTATCTTTTGTTACAGATACGATGACGTAACCAACAGTGCCAATCTACAAATAAGTGTTACTTACATTCGTACTTAAATAAGTTTTAACATGGACCCAGGGTACTTCGATATAGACAGGAAGCAGAATCCTAGGGAGACGGCCAATCTCATATCGAAATCATGTTTTTGGTAAGTATAGGTACATTATTGTTACTGGTGAATAGGCTATTTGACTGTTTTTAAAAGAAATCATTTTACACCATGCATGAAATAAAGCACCAAAAGATTAATAGAGAAACGTAGACAGCAATTATTTTTAGACACAATTACTATTTTAAAACCTGTATAAAACTATAAAGATTTGATTGTGACGTCACATGCTAGTGTTTCATATGAATTTCATAGTAGCAAAATCGTTTAGACAGTTCGAAAAAAGAAACCGATTTGACTAGTAGGAAAATACCCTATTATTACAGAGTACCTGTGGACACGTCCTGTCTCCATCATCAGATCAGCTCGCTGGTACCATACCTAATATTGCATTGTCACCCGACTTACATATATGTATGTATGCAAATTTTCAGCAGCTTCCTTGGGAGTCGGGAAGTGGGTCAAATTTAACTTGCAAGATTTAACCCGTACAAACATAGTTACATACATAGGTACTTACATGTAATGATTGCAAGTTAAATAAAAACTTGTAAAATTGTGTGATTTACGGAATCCTTGAACGCGAGTCCGACTCGCACTTGGCCGGTTTTTTCTTTATTCTCTGACTGATGACCTTAATTAAATCCTCCAGGTACACAAGGCCACTGTTCGTGAAAGGTCGCAAAGGTCAACTGAGCATATCAGATGTATACAGGTGCGTATTTTTTTTTAGCTTTTTATTAATTAACTAGCGACCCGCCCCGGATTCGCACGGGTAGTTCAACTAATTTACGCAAAACCTTTACAAATTATGCACCTAAACCATCCTCAAGAATCACTCTATTGATAGGTGAAAACCGCATGAAAATCCGTTCAGTAGTTTTTGAGTTTATCGCGAACAAACAGACAGACTCGGCAGGGGACTTTGTTTTATAGTATGTATTGATTTATTAAAAAAAAATGTTTAGTTAGCTCCGTTGAATCGTCTGGTCTTGTATCGGATTCGGCAGTTTGCCCAAAATATAAATTTGTTTGTTTGTAAGTGTAAGGCCTGAGTGGACGCTCTTGTTGGGCGTGCAGCGGGGCGGGGCGTGCGGCGTGCATGTTAAACAAATGCAACCGTATAGGAGCGGCCTTAGTGCACGCTGCTCACATCACTTGTGAGCCCGACGCCACGCTGCACGCCCCGCCGAACGCTCCGCTTTGTGCGTCCACTCAGGCCTTACACTAAGATTGTTCCCTTTTTCCAGATGTACGCCAGGGCACAGGGCGGCACCTCGAGGAGACGCGCTGGCCGAGAAATGGAAACAAGAGCTGGATAGCCGGGGTACCTAACAATAACACACTTTAAATGATTAAGGGTGGATCAACTATTTCTTGTTGTTATTCTGTTCGGTCAGCCAAGAGACAATAGTAGCATAGTTTGTTAGAAGACATTGTACACCACCTTCTGACACGCTTGGTAGACGACCCTCAATGGAAAGGGTTTATAAGTATCACAATAAAGCGTGTTTGGTGAATTTAAATCCCTGAAAATTAGGTTTTAAAGAGTGACCCAGGAGAACGTAACCATGGCAACGAGTGACAGGAAAAAGTTGATTCACCCAAAAATAGTTTCTTAAGTGTAAAGAGTATATATGTACCTACTTACCCTTACCCTTACTTGGAGCCGGTCTACCTAGCTTTATTTGACGTTCATAAGCGCATTGTAATTATGCCTACTTGAATAAACTATCTTTTACCTATATCTTTATCATACCTAGAAGTAGATATATGTGCTTCTAGGTACATATATCTAAATTGTATGTTTGTTATATTTCAGAAAAAGGCAAGAATCCGTCCCTACTGCGTGCTATTATTAAGATATACGGTCTCAAATTTATAATAGGAAATATATTGTTCGCCATTGTAGACGCTAGCATAAGGTGAGTTGCTTTATTCTATATTCAATATTTTTTAAAGTTTTACAAAAGGTACAACATTGTCTGTTGTAGATAAGGTTAATTTCAAATTGAAGTTATATGGTAATAGCGCCTTATTGAAAACCGACAAGAAATACTACTTTGGTTGAAAATTGCACATATAAATAGTACATACAGGCTGGCTAGGGCTGGGTCGATATGTGTACGAGGGGCGTTCAATATATAATGAGAATGAGATGCAAACTCTTTAAATATTAGGAAAGTAAATACTGGCCGGTAAAGCTAATCTACCTAGCTGATTGCCATGAAAAAAAAAACTAACTGTTTTTTGTTTAAAAAAAAATACGGCGATTTCTTTGCGATGCTGTTGAGTACGTTAGCGAAAATGGAGAAAATTGAACTGCGCGCCGTTATTAAATACTTGTGTTTGAAAAATTTTTCTACGGACCAAGTCAATTTAGATTTACGGGACACTTTAAGGTCTAATGCTCCTCCGTATTCGACAGTTGCACGTTGGTGCGCCGAATTTAGACGTGGAAGAACATCGACCATGGATGACCCCCGCTCCGGACGCCCTACTACAGCAGTAACTGAAGAAATTGTGAAAAAAGTCGAAAACTTAGTTTTGGCGGATCGTCGTGTCACGGTTCGTTTTATTGCTGAAAATGTAAAGATTTCAACGGGGAGCGTGCATAATATTTTACATGAACGCTTGGGTATGAAAAAGGTATCAGCGCGTTGGGTACCCAGAATGCTTACTGACACGCAAAAACAAACTAGAGTCGAGATTTGTCAAGAAGCTTTGGACCTGATACAGCAAGACCGGGAACTTTTTTTGGCGCGATTTATAACAATGGACGAAACATGGCTCCATCATTACGACCCTGAAACGAAACTGCAGTCTATGACATGGAAAAGGCCATCATCTCCAACTCCGAAGAAATTCAAGGTGGGCCCATCTGCCGATAAGGTCATGGGCTCTGTTTTTTGGGATGGTAAAGGGGTCGTAGTGATTGAGTATCTCGAGCATGGAGCCACAATTACGGGCTCTTTATATGCCAAACAAATAGCAACATTGCGCAATGAGATCCGTGAAAAACGGCGAGGTAAACTCTAGAAAATTGTGTTGTTCCATCAGGACAATGCACCGGCACACAAGTCCGCCGTTGCAATGGCTGCAATACGTGATGCTGGGTTCGATATCCTTAAGCATCCTCCGTATTCACCAGACCTCGCCCCTAGTGATTTCTACCTATTTCCGAGATTGAAGAAATACCTAAGAGGCAAGAAATTTGAAGACGACGACGCGGTAGTCGCTGCAGTACAAGATTTTTTAAGTACTCAAGATAAAACGTTTTTTAGAAATGGAATATTAAGTTTAGAAAAAAGATATACTAAGTGTATTATGCTAAAAGGTGACTATGTCGAAAAATAAAATAACATTTAATAAAAGTTGTATATAACATACTCATTCTCACTTTTTATTGAACGCCCCTCGTAAGATTGTCCTCTAATATTTATTTGTATATTTACTTTTTTTATTGAAAGTCGAAAGTGATCTAATATATTTTTGACCAGTGACCAAGGAGCCAAAATCAAAGAATATTACTAACTTATTTTTTTTTATTATGGAATAATAAATCTAATGTTATTTTTCTATAATAAAAACATGTAAGTTGGTAATATTCTTTAATATTGTCTCCTGGGTTACTGGTCAAAAAGATAGACAGATAGAATAATGAATTCCGTTTTTATTATTTATAGTTGTGAATAAATGTGTAAATGAGTCTTAAGTTAACTGCACATACTTCTACAGAGTAGAATGTAGAAGTTCTACTATAAATGTCGAATTTTCATAGTTACAATAAATTTTGTTACAATTGTTACTGCAAATTCTGCGGACACTCGAAATAAGATCGTTTTGATTTAGTTTAGCTTGGTCTGACTCTATGTAATTGTAAGTACTTATTGTTTATGAATGTTTATTTTCAGGCTATCCATTCCAATGTGTCTCGAGGGCTTAATAAACTATTTTTCACCGAACCACGCCGGCGTCAGCACCACTCTGGCGTACTTTTATGCGGCGGGCGTAGTAGGGTAAGTCTTGTAGAATTACTATAGTATTTTACCTGATATGCCTAAATAAGTTCAGCAAAATTTTTCATATAAGTAGGCTATTAAGTATGTGAAGAGTGTTGCTGAATTTGGTCTATAGGGTAATCTGTTATAACAATTAAAATTTGATTATTATTTAAATTTTAGTTTTTCCGCGAGTATTGATAAACGTCGTATGAAACACGTGTGCTATGGTCATTCATTACACACACATGCAGCTCGCACGCACATATCGCCTCGAGTGTAATGACCGTGGCTCACTTGTAAGTACCATAATGTACTATTTACTTTTTTTTTTACGTTGCAGTTTTATGGCGATAAATGCAAGTATGATGCATCCTATGTTGCTGTGGCTGTTGGACATGGCTATGAAAATAAGGGTTGCTTGTTGCTCCCTCATCTACAGGAAGGTATGTATGCATTAGAATATATAATATAATACCCGGTACTCCTCCTCATCTTGTCGTTTTCGTTGAAAGAAAAGTACAGTCAAGTTTGTATGACAATGATTTCTAAATCACAATTTTTTAGTTTAGACACACTTTTTTTGTTTCAGCTCCTTCGATTAGAAACCAGCGAGAGCGGTCTCTCCGGCCGAGTACTAACTCTCCTAACCGCCGACGCGCCACGATTCGACATGGCCTGTCTGTTCATGGTGGACCTTGTTCGAACACCCATAGAAAGCCTACTTATTGTGTACTTAATGTACAGGCAGATTGGTGTGGCTACATTAGTTGGAGTGGCGTTTCTGCTTATGTTCATACCTTTACAAGGTAAGTTCCATATCACAGTTGCTAATGAATCAAATTTTGGACCATTTTTTGTCTCCTGGGTTACCAAACGAAAAAGTTACTTCTAATCGCCGACGCTCCTCGTTTCAAGATAGCGTGCCTATATCTAATGTATAGATAAATCGTCGTGGCAACTTTAGCGTGCCTGGGCGTTGCAATTTTGCTTATGTTTATGTTGTTTATTCCTCTACCTACGAGGTTAGTTACATACACTAATCAATGTTTGGATTTTTTTGTCTCCTGAGTTACCAAAAGAAACAAGTGTCTAATTTTTTATTTCACATTAAGCAACTAAGTTGTTCTAACTCAAACAACAAAAGATTTACGGCAGTTGTCCACCGTCAAAATATTTCTTGATCTACACGCTTCATTTCGAATCAAATTTTTCTGTTTTCAGGTTACCTGGGCAAAATATCCAGTAAACTACGTCGGAAAACTGCCATGCGGACCGACAACAGAATCAGACTTATGAACGAGGTCATACAGAGTATAGAAGCTATCAAGATGTATGCTTGGGAGAACGCGTTCGCTAGGATCATAGGAGAGGCTAGGAAGTAAGTATATGCTGCAGTGGTCAGTATCCATAGACTACGGCAACGGCTTAGGGTATGCTTTTTACAAGCTTTTATCTAGCAATGTTAGTGTTTCAAACAACAACATTGCATTTGTTCGGGTCAAATCTTGCAAGCTAAATTAGACCCACTTCCCATTATTTGATTGAACTGAAACTTTACACACGTATGTAAGATACACACACAACAACATTGTATTTCATTGTTACGTGTGTAACAATGAAATATAATGGTACCATCGAGTTGATCTTATGATGGTCACGGGAGGTGGCAACCTTGTGTTTGGGGTTGTTAACATTATCTAGACGAGTATTAGTTGCCTGTAGAAAGGAAAGTATAGTCAGCGATAAAAGCTCCTAAAAAAATTAATGTTTGATAAAAAACATATTTAATCATTATTCATAAAAAAAAATACATATGTTAGAGACCAGAGCACTACTAATAAATACATACCTAGTTATGGTTTTTTTGTCTATTGGCCTCCATTTCACATCGGTAACTCAGTGGACACAACCGTTGATCTGACTAATCCGATACCTTACGCCCCTTACGGAATTATTCACTTTCGTTTTTATTTTCCTTTTCAATATTCTAACATTTTCCTTTTTATTCCAGAAAAGAAATGAACATAATAAAAAAGATGTCCTGGCTGCGCGCAGTCATGATATCCTGCGTCAAACTCAACACCAAAGTCGCCATATTTCTCTCCATAATCTCATTCCTATCATTCGACAACGAGTTAACCGCCGCCAAAGTTTTCGTCATATTCTCCTACTACGAGATACTGAAGTATACTTTAGTGGATTTCCTGCCTCTTGCTATCACTTTCACTCTCGAGGCGTACGTGAGTGTGAAGAGGATGCAGGAGTTTTTGTTGTTGCCGGAGGTGGATAATAAGGATGGGGTGGATTTGATGGTGATTGATGAGAAGGTGAAGGTTAATGGGGTTTTTGAGAAGATTGGTAATGGGTAAGCATTCTTATCTGTGACGTTATCTATGAAAAGGGACCTTATTATCGATGGCGCTTACGTCATTATTAACGATGCTCCGATATAAATACAATGCCGCGCGACGCTGTGTGGCGTAAGCGCCATCGACAATAAGGTCCCTTTTCATAGATAATGCCCCATCTATGTTTTGAAATCCTAAACATAATCCTTGATACAATACGATTGCACTTCACTATCATCTTATTTTATAATCTAAAATTACAGACAGATGAAGCATTTTATACAGGGTGTAATCTAAAACGTGATACCAGATAATCAAACCTGAATCTTTTCATGATTTTGAACAACTTTAACTATGGGGTCAATTTTGTAATATTAAAAAAAATTGAGCTGTTCCATAGAAATGGTCAAGGAGAGGTAGACAAAAATGTATGGCAAAGATTTTTTTTATTGTTAATTTACAAAGTTGACCCCATAGTAAAAGTTGTTTAAATCATGAAAAGATTCAGGTTTGATTATCTTGTATCACGTTTTAGATTACACCCTGTATTACAATGACTAAACAAGCGATTATTTATCTGTCAGCTGGTTTTTGTAGAATGAATTGGCGAATTACCTTTTCGCACGTGTATTGTACAACGTTTTACAGTACATATGGCCCTTTAAATTTTTTACATAGGCACGTACTGCTCTTAATCCCGTCCTAGGGCGGTAAAGCAGCACCATATTATGTACTGTAAAAGTCTATTTCAATCTAAATTTAAGTTCAAACTTCATATTACATTCAGTTCTCTATTTGAAAATTCAAATCTCAACGTTTAAACATGCGGCAGTGTAACCTTACCCTATCCAGCGGGAAATGGATAGGTTAAGGTTAAAGGGTAACCCAGGAGACGTAACATTACTTAAAAAATATCTATTATTTATATGTTCACAGGCAACAAGCCTACATAAAATCGGACACGAACCTCGAGAAGCTAGCGAAGCCACAAGTCCTTGTGGCCCTGAAGAACTACACGGCGTATTGGAAAAACGCCGAGTCGGGTGACAGCGGGGACAATATGGACAGGAAAACGCTCGCGCTCAGCGATATCAATCTAGTTGTGAGTAAAGATTAAATAAATGGGTGATCAACTTTTTTGTGTACTTTCCCTTGGACAACTCTTTAAACCCTAATTTCATGGGATTAAAATTTTACTTAACATGTTAATAGGGATGTTGACAATTTTTTGGAACTGGTTTCATTTTGTAGATGGATACGTAATAATTACAGAAAAAAATATTAAAAAAATATATTCATTAATTTTGAATAAAAAAACATGTATAATAAGTTTCGTGTTTAAATTTCGCGCCTAAACGCTCCAAACTATCACGTGACCTTGATGACGTAACGGCGTTTTAAACAAACTGCTGTCAGTCATTTTTTTAAATTCTTTATATGGCAACTGACAAAATTTTTTTAAAGCCTTAACACACTACCGCATCGGACAGCGACCTTCTTTCTCGCTCTAACTTATAGCTGCGTCCTTAACGCACCACCTTACACACTATCGATTCGTGCGCCGCACCGCACCAAGATCGCGTTTCGGTACGATAATTTGTAGACACTTAGGCTTGTCTTTGGTGGTTCCACTGTGATTACGTCACGCGCTCCGATTGGCGTTTGCAGTCACGTGATACTGGGCATTATTTTTAACCGACTTCAAAAAAAAAAGGAGGTTCTCAGTTTGACCCGTATGTATGTATGTATGTATGTATGTATGTATGTATGTATGTATGTATATTTGTTCGCGATTATCTCGCGTTTGGCTGAACCGATTTTGATGCGGTTTTCAAAAAAGTGTTTCTTACATTCTGGAGAAGGTTTTAGTATACATAGATCTGAGCTGATGCTGAACCCTGGCTGTACCTAGTGGAACTCAAGTTTGGTGCAACATAGGCTCACGCTGTTTTGGTCATCCGTCACACCTTGATGAGCACTTGGGAGAGCAGTACCCAAGATAGAGCTGATGCTGAACCCTGGATGTACCTAGTGGAACTCAGGTTTGGTGCAACATAGGCTCACGCTGTTTTGGTCATCCAACACGCCTTGATGAGCACTTGGGAGAGCAGTACCCAAGATAGAGCTGATGCTGAACCCTGGATGTACCTAGTGGAACTCAGGTTTGGTGCAACATAGGCTCACGCTGTTTTGGTCATCCGTTACATCTTGATCAGCACTTGGGAGAGCAGTACCCAAGATAGAGCTGATGCTGAACCCTGGCTGTACCTAGTGGAACTCAGGTTTGGTGCAACATAGGCCCACGCTATTTTGGTCATCCGTCACATCTTGATGAGCACTTGGGAGAGCAGTACCCAAGATAGAGCTGATGCTGAACCCTGGCTGTACCTTTTTAGTGATAGGTAGGGACTTCATTGCATAGAACGGTACTATTCAGGTTGTGTACTGTAGTGGGACTCAGGTTTTGTTGCTACATAGGCCGACGTTATTTTGGTCATCCGTCACATCTTGATGAGCACTTGGGAGAGCAGTACCCAAGATAGAGCTGATGCTGAACCCTGGCTGTACCTAGTGGAACTAAGGTTTGGTGTAACCAGGGTTGGGCAGTATTTCAATTACATGTATTTGAAATACAAATTAGTATTTTGTATTTGTATTTCAAATACTACCTCAAAAGTATTTTGTATTTGGTATTTCAAATACTGCACTCACATGTATTTAGTATTTTGTATTTCAAATACTTCAAGCTTCAAAATACATTTCTATAAATACATTTTATTAAATTCTATAATCCTAAAATGTCTAATCTCTCGCACAAGCTGTGAGCCGACCGCGAACCTCCGATCCAGCCGAGATACAATTTTCATTGGCTGGATACTGGATCTATATTAGGTCAACTTCTGCGTGGAACTTTTCGTTTAAATCTAGGGGATAGGGTCATTGCAGTAGTTTCCGTCCATGCACTAGTTTTCGACGACTTGACGGATTATCAAATATATATTTCATTTTTAATTTACTACTTTTTGCGAAATCTTCATCTTCCTCGCGTTGTCCCGGCATTTTGCTACGGCTCATGGGAGCCTGGGGTCCGCTTGGAAACTAATCCCAGTAATTGGCGTTGGCACTAGTTTTTACGATAGCGACTGCCATCTGACCTTCCAACCCAGAGGGTAAACTAGGGCCGTAATTGGAATTAGTCCGGTTTCCCCACGATGTTTTCCTTCACCGAAAAGCGACTGGTAAATATCAAATGATATTTTGTACATAGTTCCGAAAAACTCATTGGTTCGAGCCGGGGTTCGAACTCGCGACCTCCGGATTGCAAGTCGCACGCTCTTACCGCTAGGCCACCAGCGCTTCCTTTTTGCGAAATATCATTGTTATATGTAGAAAGATATATTGCTTAGACGCCTTAGACATAAGGATTGAAATCAGTCCAAATTTGTGCAGGAATGTAGGTATATATTCAAATTTCGTCAAGTGGACGTAAACTAGAGCTGGACGAAAACTAGCGCAATGACCCTATAAGTTTATATGAAAGGATATTCGTTAACGTTAAAACTAAATGCTAAACAAAAAAATAAATAAAGGTATATTTTGTAATTGAAATACATTATTTTAAACAATGTAATTTGTATTTTGTATTTCAAGTACCTACCTATCACTAAAAAGTAAAAAATAAAATAAAATAAATAAAAAAGAATTAAAATATTAAAAATAAACAAAAATAAACCCAAAATAAAATAACTTAATATAATATCTTTTTTAAAAAAAGGGAACCGCCTTCAAAAAACCAACCCACTGAAAAGCACAAAATAATTTCTATATGGCACTCCTCTACGTGTCCAGTCCCTATCCCGTCAAAAGCAAATTTCTGCCAAAAAGTAATTAATACCTAATAATAAGAAAATTAATAATCATTCGGGTAATTACTTAGTTTTTGAAGGCGGTGCCAAACCAACAAAAACATTCTTTACTACCAATCAGAAAAAAAATACGAGTACGTTGTAGTACCTACAAGAACTAAATTAATGAGTAAACCAACTATGTCTTTATAATGCAAGTAAGTGAAGCGTTCGTTCTTCGTTGTCTAAAATATCGGTTCTCAAAAATTTTGGTTTGGCACCGACTTCAAAAACTAAGTAATTACCCGGATGATTATTAATTTTCTTATTATTAGGTATTAATTACTTTTTGGCAGAAATTTGCTTTTGACGGGATAGGGACTGGACACGTAGAGGAGTGCCATATAGAAATTATTTTGTGCTTTTCAGTGGGTTGGTTTTTTGAAGGCGGTTCCCTTTTTTTAAAAAAGATATTATATTAAGTTATTTTATTTTGGGTTTATTTTTGTTTATTTTTAATATTTTAATTCTTTTTTATTTATTTTATTTTTAAATACTTTTGATTATTTTTAATTAATTTATTACGCATATTTACACTTGCAAAATATGATTTTCCGCGTTCTAGTATTCCCTGCTATGGTAAAAACATAACATGTTATATATTCGCGATTCATGTCAACATCCCTATTGAACGTGATTCAACATGCCTTCTATCAAACTGTACCACTACACTACTAATTTGAATTTCGCGCTTTTTTTTTCTATTGACAAACTGGGTTTGCCAGAGAATAAATTATATTTTTGACAAAAAACTTTTTTTTTTCAGATAAAACCCGAGACCCTAACCACCATAGTAGGTACAGTCGGCTCCGGCAAGTCCACGATACTGCAAGCCATACTGCGCGAGCTGCAACCGAGTCAAGGGCACTTGGAGGTCACGGGCACGGTGGCGTACGCCGCGCAGGACCCTTGGCTCTTCGAGGCTTCTGTGAGTACCATCATTAAGAGGAAAGGTAACGGTTCAAACGTCGGCAACGCGCATGTAACACCTCTGGAGTTGCAGGCGTCCATAGGCTGACTGCTTACCATCAGGCGGCCCGTATGCTTGTTTGCCACCGATGTGGTATTAAAAACGTAGTCCTCATTTTCCTTAGATTATTAACATTATGGAAAAAAATTAAAGCACATTGTAATTTTGACAGAGATGAATTCACCCATTGACCACGAACGCTGTAAATAGTTTGAAATGTCGGGATGTATTTTAAATTCATTATATGGGTGAATCAACTTGTTCTTGTCACTTGTTGGTATGGTTACGTTCCCCTGGGTCACTCTATAAAAACCTGATTTTTAGTCATTTAAATTCTCTTTGTGAAACTTATAAACCCTTTCCATTGAGGGTCGTCTACCAAGCGTGTCAGAAGAAGGTGGTGTACAATGTCTTTTAATTTTTTTTTTTTAATTTTTTTTCAAAAAGTATATCTATTATTTCTAACTAACTATGGTACTATTTATTGTCTCTTGGCTGACCGGACAGAATAACAACAAGAAATAGTTTAAATTACATCCAGCCGTTTCGTTACCTTTATACACCGTGTTTTTATTGAATTCTGTTAACTTCGGGGTATGGTTAAGTACGTTTAAGAGAACTAAATGGCATAGTTAATTTAAAAAAAAAACCGCAATGTTTAAGATTCCATTTTGCGAACCACGAGCAAAGCTCAGGTATCAATATTAGCACGAGCGGTTAAACAACAACTTTGCCCCCGAGTGAAACAAATAAATATTGTTCCAGGTCCGTCAAAACATCCTGTTCGGCCAAGAGATGGACCTCAGGAGATACAAGCAAGTCATCAAGTGCTGCCAGCTAAAGAGCGACCTGGAGATACTGTCTCACGGAGACAAGACCATCGTCGGCGAACGAGGTAACCTTCAAGAAAATATGACCTCGGGCACTCGGGCACTAGTGGCTCTGTGAGCTGTAGACCTCGCGAGCAGAGCTAAAACTGAATAAATGTATGGCAAAAATATTTATTAAAATATAGGTATAGCACATGTAATTAAATAAACAAAAAATTAAAAACTACATAAAGCTACAAACAAAAATTAAACGAATACGCTTAACCCGCGCTTGATAAATAAAAAATACGAAATTTCTATTTTTTTCAAAATAAAAAAATTAAATAAAAAACAACTATACGAAATTTAAGTATAAAAAAAAATACAAAAAGTTATGTAGCAGTATACAATTACTGGGGATGGAACCAGGGACCTGCCGATGCAAACAAAAAAAGCGAACGTTTGCAAAATACGCCATTATAGTTCTTACTAAAGCTGACGAAATCTAGCTACTCATTCTCAAGTAAAAACTAAATACCGCCAAAACCAGCGATACAAATTTTCTGAATTTTTGGCCTTTTAATCTATAAACATATCTCAAAAGGAAAAAACTTTTATGATACCGATACGACTATTTGTTTAGGCGGGAGCTATCACGACTACGCCATTTTGAAAAATTTCCAAAAACCGGATCGACAAAAAAAAAATATTTAGTCATAGAATTCGGTCACAAAATTTCACGAAAATTGGTTAAGAATTGCGACCTGTAGAGGAGAACATCCGGACATACAAAAGCAAAATACCCGAGTCAAAACGTAGACCTTCGCTACGCTTCGGTCAATAATCCATACTAATACTACGCTTCGGTCAATTATAAATGCGAAAGTGTGTCTGTCTGTCTGTCTGTTTGTTACCTCTTCACGCTTAAACCGCTGAACAGATTTAGTTTAAATTTGGCATAGAGATAGTTTGAGTCCCGGGAAAGGACATAGGGTAGTTTTTATCCCAAAAATCTTCCTTTAAGGGGGTGAAAAGGGGGGTGCAAGTTTGTATGGGGAATCGTTAAAAAGCAGATTGGGTAAAAATAAGCTACGCAAATTACTAACTCCACGCAGACGAAGTCGCGGGCAAAAGCTAGTAATATTATAAATGCGAAAGTGTGTCTGTCTGTCTGTCTGTTTGTTTGTTACCTCTTCACGCTTAAACCGCTGAACGGATTCAGTTTTAATTTGGCATAGAGATAGTTTGAGTCCCGGGGAAGGACATAAGGTAGTTTTGAACATCCTGTTCAGTCAAGAGATGGACCTCAGGAGATACAAGCAGGTTATCAAGTGCTGCCAGCTTAAGAGCGACCTGGAGATACTGTCTCACGGAGACAAGACTATCGTCGGTGAACGAGGTAACCTACATGAACACAAAATAAATAATAAATAACGTTTTGTTAGAGTGAACCTTCTGTACCTACTACAGGTACAGAAGGTTCACTCTAACAAAAAGCGTCTATCTATTACGACAGATATGACCGCTAGGTGGCGCAAGCGCGAGCAGGCGGCCGTTCCGTAGCGGTGCGCGGCAACTACTATGGCTAGACACCAAAATTGGTGTGGGCCGCATGTACTTGTAGCGACGCGACGAAATCGCGCCTGCTTCGGGTGGTAGGTAGCTCAGTTGACAGAGCGATGGGAATTTATCCACTTTGAATTTATTTCTAAGCTTCAATCTCGTACCTTACTTAGGCCACTCAGCAAGCATCGTCGCCTAAACACGGTATTCGACTGAAAAGCTCTATTAAATCACGATTGTGTAATAGTACATTACGATACAAGTGCGAAGTGCGAAAAAATAGGAATTGCGAATTACCTAGTCGCACATGTATCGTACAACGATTTACAGTACATATGGCCCTTTGAATTTGCGACATAGTTACGTAATGTGCTAATTATCGCACTAGTGCGGTAAAGTAGCATCATATGTACTGTAAAATACTATTTGATTGTCACAGGGGCTTCACTATCCGGCGGACAGCGAGCTCGCATATCGCTGGCGAGATGTGTGTACCAACACGCCGACGTGTACCTACTGGACGACCCGCTAGCCGCTGTCGATGCTAAGGTAGTTCATTCATTCACTCATTCAATCATTCATTCATTCACTATCCGGCGGACAGCGAGCTCGCATATCGCTGGCGAGATGTGTGTACCAACACGCCGACGTGTACCTACTGGACGACCCGCTAGCCGCTGTCGATGCTAAGGTAGTTCATTCATTCACTCATTCAATCATTCATTCATTCACTATCCGGCGGGCAGCGAGCTCGCATATCGCTGGCGAGATGTGTGTACCAACACGCCGACGTGTACCTACTGGACGACCCGCTAGCCGCTGTCGATGCTAAGGTAGTTAATTCATTCACTCATTCAATCATTCATTCATTCACTATCCGGCGGGCAGCGAGCTCGCATATCGCTGGCGAGATGTGTGTACCAACACGCCGACGTGTACCTACTGGACGACCCGCTAGCCGCTGTCGATGCTAAGGTAGGTCATTCATTCACTCATTCAATCATTCATTCATTCACTATCCGGCGGGCAGCGAGCTCGCATATCGCTGGCGAGATGTGTGTACCAACACGCCGACGTGTACCTACTGGACGACCCGCTAGCCGCTGTCGATGCTAAGGTAGGTCATTCATTCACTCATTCAATCATTCATTCATTCATTCATTCACTATCCGGCGGGCAGCGAGCTCGCATATCGCTGGCGAGATGTGTGTACCAACACGCCGACGTGTACCTACTGGACGACCCGCTAGCCGCTGTCGATGCTAAGGTAGGTCATTAATTCACTCATTCAATCATTCATTCATTCATTCATTCACTATCCGGCGGGCAGCGAGCTCGCATATCGCTGGCGAGATGTGTGTACCAACACGCCGACGTGTACCTACTGGACGACCCGCTAGCCGCTGTCGATGCTAAGGTAGTTCATTCATTCACTCATTCAATCATTCATTCATTCACTATCCGGCGGACAGCGAGCTCGCATATCGCTGGCGAGATGTGTGTACCAACACGCCGACGTGTACCTACTGGACGACCCGCTAGCCGCTGTCGATGCTAAGGTAGTTCATTCATTCACTCATTCAATCATTCATTCATTCACTATCCGGCGGACAGCGAGCTCGCATATCGCTGGCGAGATGTGTGTACCAACACGCCGACGTGTACCTACTGGACGACCCGCTAGCCGCTGTCGATGCTAAGGTAGGTCATTCATTCACTCATTCAATCATTCATTCATTCACTATCCGGCGGGCAGCGAGCTCGCATATCGCTGGCGAGATGTGTGTACCAACACGCCGACGTGTACCTACTGGACGACCCGCTAGCCGCTGTCGATGCTAAGGTAGGTCATTCATTCACTCATTCAATCATTCATTCATTCATTCATTCACTATCCGGCGGGCAGCGAGCTCGCATATCGCTGGCGAGATGTGTGTACCAACACGCCGACGTGTACCTACTGGACGACCCGCTAGCCGCTGTCGATGCTAAGGTAGGTCATTCATTCACTCATTCAATCATTCATTCATTCATTCATTCACTATCCGGCGGGCAGCGAGCTCGCATATCGCTGGCGAGATGTGTGTACCAACACGCCGACGTGTACCTACTGGACGACCCGCTAGCCGCTGTCGATGCTAAGGTAGTTCATTCATTCACTCATTCAATCATTCATTCATTCACTATCCGGCGGACAGCGAGCTCGCATATCGCTGGCGAGATGTGTGTACCAACACGCCGACGTGTACCTACTGGACGACCCGCTAGCCGCTGTCGATGCTAAGGTAGTTCATTCATTCACTCATTCAATCATTCATTCATTCACTATCCGGCGGACAGCGAGCTCGCATATCGCTGGCGAGATGTGTGTACCAACACGCCGACGTGTACCTACTGGACGACCCGCTAGCCGCTGTCGATGCTAAGGTAGGTCATTCATTCATTCATTCATTATGGATGTGTTCACTATCCAGTGGGTAGCTCGCATAAATCACTTGCGAGATGTGTGTACCAACACGCCGACGTGTACCTACTTGACGACCCGCTAGCCGCGGTCGATGCCAAGGTAGGTCATTCATTCATTCATTCATTCATTATCGATTACATAAGTATAAATAAGTCTAAGGAAAAAACGTGCCTCGGTTAATCTAGAAAAGATGGCGCCATACCTTTGGCCTACAATTTTAACACATATCAGTGAAAGAACAAGGATCAAAGTCGTATGGCGTTCTAAAAGTTTTAATCCTGTGTCGAAAGATGGCAGTAAATTTACTTTGACTACAAAATTTACTATGACAATTAGCCTCTATACCTAGAACCTACATAATTCTCTTTGCCTACGAGTAAGGAAACCAATTTTGCATGTATAACTGGCCTTAAAATTTATAGTTTATGATGGTTCATTATTTTGTAAGTGGGTAGATTTGCACAGTGTAGTTTTTCCTCACCCTTTGACCACGAACGCTGTAAGGGATTCGAAACGTCGGGATGTAGTATAAATTCAATATACGCGATATAATCCGTTTTAATAGTTTTATTTCATGAGTAACTATCGCGGCATAGAGAAAAAAATACATAGTGCTCACTCCATACATCAGTTTTGGTACCAAAAGGACTATTAGCATCTAGCATCGAGTAGCGAAACTATCAGTACTGCTACTTGACAATAGATGTAGCACCGACCGGAAAGTCTTATGCTGTTGAGATAAGACTTTCCGGTCGATGCTACATCTATTGTCAAGTAGCAGTACTGATAGTTCCGCTTCTCGATGCTAGATGTAGACATTGAAATTAATAGTCTGAACTGATGTATTGATTGAGCACTCTTGTCTTACTATATTTCTCTATGATCGCGGTAACCGAAGACAATATTATGAAATGGTTATGTGTTCCACAGGTAGCCCAGGCTATGTACGAGGAATGCATTCGCGGGTTCCTGAAGCACTCGGCAGTAGTGCTGGTCACACACCACGCGCACTACGCGCGGCACGCGGACAACGTATGCGTCATGCGTTCCGGGAAGGTGAGACTAAAGCTAGGGACACACTTAGACCACGTATGGAATGCATTATGACCTTCGATCAACACGGGCTTCCGACACGTCTGAAGGGATAGGCCCACAGACAATCCAACCTCTAGACATAGCATAGTCGCGCTACCCCCTCTGCCACACATACGGTAGCGTCACTCCATCTTCGAGTCAATCCCGTGCCGTGATTGGTCCGTGTCTTTGAACGGACCAATCACTGCACGGGATTCGCTCACCTCGTCCCCCCGCACCCCCGTATTTTTGGCAGCATCGGTTTCATGAAAGAATTGGCCTAAGCTCAGTCTAGAGGTTGGATTGTCAGTGGATAGGCCCAAGCGATATCTTGACATACAAATCATTCTGCCATTTTTCGCGGGGGGGAACGTGCACACAGTCGCACTTCTCACACACTTACATACAAAATCCAATCTGTAATGACGACACACAAATACATAGAAAATGACACAAATACAATGCGAATGCCGCATCCCTTCCGTGTTGATCGAAGATTATGACAATCTGAATCCTGAAATTTGTATGCTTAGAACCATAGAGAAATATACTTAAGTAAAGAAAGAGTGGTAACTCCGTACATCAGTTTTCTTACCAAAACGCGAGTTATTTTGTAGTCGACATCTAACGTCAAGTAGCGGACATTATCAGTTCTGCTAGTTGACAATAGATGTAGCGGCAAACAAAAACTCTAATGCTCGACAATGTTTAACTAATATTATAACCGGATTAACTGGAACTCTATTTTTAACTTCTGCTCATAATATTAGTTGTAAATTGTTTTAGTAGTACATTTTTCGTCAGTAGCGATACTTATGACATCTGGTGTCAAGTAGTGGTACTGATAGTTCCACTACTTGACGTTAGATGTCGACTAGGAAATAAGTCAACAACAGGAGGCAGACAACGCGACGGGGGATAATACGCAATGAAATCGCGATTCGGACATTCCTTGATTGTTCCGGAAATATGATTTTATTGCCGAAACCGAAACCGAATTTTCGGTTGGTCACTAATAATCCATACTAATATTATAAATGCGAAAGTGTGTCTGTCTGTCTGTCTGTTACCTCCTCACGTTTAAACCTCTGGTATGAAGATAGTTTGAGTCCCGGGAAAGGGCATAGGATACTTTTTATCTCAGAACTCACCCCTTAAGGGGGTGGAAATTTGTATGGGCAATCAATAACCGCTGAACCGATTTAGTTGAAATTTGGCATGGAGATAGGTTGAGTCCCGGGGAAGGACATAGGGCAGTTTTTATCCCAAAAATCTCCCTTTCAGATGGTGAAAAGGGGGGTGGAAGTTTGTATGGGGAATCGTTAAAAAGCAGATTGGGTAAAAATAAGCTACCCAAATTACTAACTCCACGCAGACGAAGTCGCGGGCAAAAGCTAGTATTGTTATATTTAATTGTAATCAACTGTTTATCATTTAGATTGTAGCACAAGGCACCTACCACGAACTGCAGAACGGCGTGCAAGAGTTCAACGCCCTCATCGAGATGGGGGAAAAGATAGAAGAGAAGAAACAGAAAGAGAAGATAGTATACGAGAACCAGGACAGCGTGGTATGTTGCTGTCTCATGTATGTATTTATTATAGTTGAGCCAGACACTTGCTGCTCGCAAATACATAGGTCACTAGATAACCTTTAAAAACTATATTTCCATAGACAATTTTTGGAGGGAAAGCATTTACTTTCTTTTTAAATATATGTACCTACTTATAAAAAAAAAGCGGCCAAGTGCGAGTCGGACTCGCCCATGAAGGGTTCCGTATTTAGGCGATTTATGACGTATAAAAAAAAACTACTTACTATATCTCGTTCAAACCAATTTTCGGTGGAAGCTTACATGGTAATGTACATCATATATTTTTTTTAGTTTTATCATTCTCTTATTTTAGAAGTTACAGGGGGGGGGGACACACGTTTTACCACTTTGGAAGTGTCTCTCGCGCAAACTATTCAGTTTAGAAAAAAATGATATTAGGAACCTCAATATCATTTTTGAAGACCTATCCATAGATACCCCACACGTATGGGTTTGATGAAAAAAAAAATTTTGAGTTTCAGTTCGAAGTATGGGGAACCCCAAAAATTAATTGTTTTTTTTTCTATTTTTGTGTGAAAATCTTAATGCGGTTCACAGAATACATCTACTTACCAAGTTTCAACAGTATAGTTCTTATAGTTTCGGAGAAAAGTGGCTGTGACATACGGACGGACAGACAGACGGACAGACAGACGGACAGACAGAGATGACGAATCTATAAGGGTTCCGTTTTTTGCCATTTGGCTACGGAACCCTAAAAATGGACGGACGGAATGGCTACAAGTGCTACTATATGCGGCCCACACCAATTTTGGTGTCTAGCCATAGTAGTTACCGCGCATCGCTACGGAACGGCCGCCTGCTCGCGCTTGCGCCACCTAGCGGTCATATCTGTCGTAATATATGTGTTTTGTTAGAGAGTGAACCTTCTGTACACAATTTGATTTTCATCATTGTTTTGTAATTTCATGTAACTCAAAATTTTATAATAAAATTCATATAATTTCAAAGGTATACAGCTGTGTTTTCGGCGCTGAAAACTTGAGAGCGGAGTGCAAAAGGAGTGTACGTTTTTGACCTGATTTTGGTAGTTTAACTTATTTGTGAAAAAATCATTGATTCACGTATAATTAGATTTAGGTATGTGCGTATAGCCTCAATTAGTTTAGAATATTACTATCGGATCAATGTCATCAAAAATTTCAATGAAAATATGACGTTTATAATGACACTCCCTCACTTTGCTGGAGCAACGTTAGCTTAGATGGACTCTTAGCGTAGCTTTAACAGTGAGTGAAAAATGTTAGAAAAACACTATATTAGCTTAGCATTTGGATCAGTAGTTGTTTTTTTTTACACTTCTTATAGCTTTTTTAATATATTACATGTATTCAGTATTATATTTATGTACATGTCGATCCACGAAAGCTGACACGAATGGAATGAATGAGTGAATGGAAATATTTATGTGTATAACAGATAAACAAAAAAACCGGCCAAGTGCGAGTCGGACTCGCGCACGGAGGGTTCCGCACCATCAACAAAAAATAGAGCAAAACAAGCAAAAAAACGGTCACCCATCCAAGTACTGACCCCGCCCGACGTTGCTTAACTTCGGTCAAAAATCACGTTTGTTGTATGGGAGCCCCACTTAAATCTTTATTTTATTATGTTTTTAGTATTTGTTGTTATAGCGGCAACAGAAATACATCATCTGTGAAAATTTCAACTGTCTAGCTATCACGGTTCGTGAGATACAGCCTGGTGACAGACGGACGGACGGACGGACGGACGGACGGACGGACGGACGGCGGAGTCTTAGTAATAGGGTCCCGTTTTTACCCTTTGGGTACGGAACCCTAAAGAGTGACATCCGCTTGTATTACAAGATTTTGAGAAACGGGCCCCTGTACGGCCTGTATGCTCGTATATATTTTTATGACATAATATTTAAGTGACACTTTTTCTTACAGGAACACAGTCACAAACTGCGATCTCAGCGTTCCATGTCGGAGGCGTCACAGCTGTCCTTCAACCTCGATTTGGACAGCAATTTGGACCCGACATACGAAGGTAAATAACTATTTAAACAAAATACTATTCGACATATTTATACAAACCCATATTCCGCAAATAAACAATCATTCATTCATTCATTCATCATTCTATCATCATTCATTTATCATTCATCCTTTCATTCATTCATTCAAATCGACCTAGTCCCACAGTAAGCTTATAGGTAGCGCGGCATTGTATTTATATCGGAGCATCGTTAATAATGGCGTAAGCGCCATCGACAATAAGGTCCCTTTTCATAGATAACGTCACATATTATATTTAGGAAAAACTCGTCTGCTTAGTTATCCTGCTGACTGTGTTCCCTCCAAAATAAAATAGAATTGCAAGCCGCATGCTCTTACCGCTAGGCCACCTGTGCTGTATTTGATTATTTATGAATCAACGCCCGTTCTGAGTCATGGCTTGTCCAACAGGCCTCCATCGCCATACAGTGGGGTAACGCTGCAAGTGTGATGGGGACCTTTGGACCCGGCATGGCTCAGAAAGGGTTTTAGTTGTTATGTTTTGTACATATTTATATTACTGAAATAAATAGTAGGTAAATATTATAATAATTTATGAATAAATTAAATATTATATATTGTTACTTTTTTCAGGAGAAACCCAGCATAAAGGGTCCGTGGATAACGGCGTCTACGTAGCGTATATAAAGAGTGGGGGCACCAAGTGGTCAATGACCCTGATGTTCACATGTTTTCTACTCGCACAAGTGTTCTACTCCTCTACTGACATATGGCTTAAGGAATGGTTAGTTTCATTCATTCAATCATTCACTCATTGACTTATTCGGTGTATATAAAGAGCGGTAAATGGTCCATGACCTTAATGTTCACGTGTTTTCTACTCGCATAAGTGTTCTACTCGTCTACTGACATATGGCTTAAGGAATGATTAGTTTCATTCATTCAATCATTCACTCATTGATTTTAATATTTTTAATAATTCATATTGTACTCGTAGTAAAAAAAGTGTAATCTTGAATAAAATTAGAAATGGTTAGTTATTAATATCAGTAATCATTTCGTGTGTATACCTACTCGTACGTGCGTATAACGAGTTTTCTACTCGCTCTAGTGTTCTACTCGTCTACTGTCATATGGCTTAAGGAATGGTTAGTTTCATTCATTCAATCATTCATTAATTGACATAAAACGTGGCGGCGAATAGTCCATGACCTTGATGTTCACATGTTTTTTACTGACCCAATTGTTCTACTCGTCTACTGACATATGGCTTAAGGAATGGTTGGTTTCATTCATTCAATCATTCACTCATTGACTTATTTAAAGTGGCGGCAAATGATCAATGACCTAAATGTTGACATGTTTCCTACTGGCGCAAGTAAAATGTTCTATTTGCATACTTGGTCAAGCAAATCTTGTCAGTAGAAAAGGCGGCAAATTTGAAAAATCGCGGGTTAGCAACACTACGTTTGAATTGTTCTACAACGTGTCATTTATATCTTATCTGTGGAACTGTTTTGTTTACATTTCATCGTTGTTCGATGTACATTGCTGCTTTTTGTTCGTTTCCTAGGGATACCATACTTAGTATTACATACTTAGCTTTACATTACTTAGTGTAAGGCCTGAGTGGACGCTCGCTCGGCGACGCGTGCAGCGTGGCTGTGGGCTCGCGCGTGATGTGAGCAGCGTGCACTAAGGCCGCTCCTATACGTGCGCATTTGTTTAACATGCACGCCGCACGCCCCGCCCCGCTGCACGCACAACATGAGCGTCCACTCAGGCCTTACACTTACTGATATATCCAGTTTGACATACTATATATAACTTATTTATGTTCACTAACGGTTTTATTTTCAGGGTGAATATGGAAGAGGCTAACAGCGCAGCGGTGCGGGCCGCCAAGAACCAAACACCAACTTTACCTGCCCCGGGTAAATAAATAAACTCATACTTAATCAATTTATTTATTTAAACTTTAATTTACAATGATTTTTTTTCAATTGAACATAAGAAAAACTTAATGTACAAAAGGCGTACTTAATGTCAGGAGGCATTCTCTGCCAGTCAGCCACACACATCAATATTAATTATCCTGTCATATATTGATTTAAAACTGACACGATTTTCACTCATACTTTTATAACTAACACGGGGCTTACCATATTTCCATTGTAAAGTAATAATCGCCTAAGGCCCAAGGTCCTTCCTATAGTACCTATTCAGTTCGATGTAATTTAAACCATGTTCAATTAAAACAGAGTCACTTTTGCTTTGTCTCGTTCAAACAACGCAAAATCAACTCTATTTCCTACAACTTAGGTTCAAATTTCAGTGGCCAAGGCTGGCTATGGCTTAGGAGGATAAAAAACTTTTTTATTTCAGAATTCACCGAAGTGTCTGGCAACATGTTCCACCTGACCCGCAACCAGTGTGTGTACGTGTACGCGAGCCTCATCGGAATCTGCATATTCTTTACTTGGAATAAGCTGGTGCTATTCTATAACACGTGTATACGGGCGTCCATCACACTGCACGACACTATGTTCAGGTATGTTTCTCTTTCTATCCTCATTGTCTGGAAAGAGACTCCCTCTCAAACTTAACGTTACGCAACACAGTACGTCCGCTTTTCGTGGCAGCAACAATATGCTGCAACGAAGTGTTGGAATAATTTACCGCCACCAATCAGAAACTGCAAATCCGTTACCTCTTTTAAGTACAACCTAAAAAAGTATTTACTCACAACATATTCAAAAAGAAATACATACCTATTTGTGAACAATAAGAAATATTTGTCGACTCTCTCTCTCTTTCTTGCTTTCTTACACGTAAGAAAACTGATGTATGGAGTTACTACTCTTTCTTAACTTATAAATATTTCTCTATGTCCTTACTCACGCAAAAGTTAACCCTTTTCGTTTTATGTAATGTTTTCATGTTTTCAGGGGAGTGACCAACGCGCCGATGTGGTTCTTCCACCATAACCCATCCGGGCGCATCCTGAATCGATTCTCGAAAGACATGGGGCAAGTTGACACACTGCTGCCGGTCGCTTTGGTCGACTGCCTTGGGGTGAGTTGTAACATGCAGTTTTTACCAGAGACGATTTAAAATGCAAATACAATGCAGATATATTTATTATTAATTGTATAATTGTAGACTTTGTATTTCTATAACTAACTTTTAACGTTTCCGCACATAAATGGTTTAATCAACTTTTTCTAGTCCCATGTTTCTATAGTTACGGTCTCCTGAGTCACTCTTAAAACTCTAAGTTTTTCGTATTTAAATGAACCAAACTTGCATTTTATAAGACCTTTCCATAATGGGACATCTACTGAGCATGTTAGTAGAACATGGTACTGATTCTTCTAACAATCTATGCTACTATTGTCTCCTCGCTGATGGGACAGAATAACAACAAGAAATAGTTGATTGACCCGTACATCAGTTTACAATATTGTTGTTGTTTCAGTTCTTCCTTGAAGTGGTATCGATCCTCGTGGTGGTGTGCCTGGTGAACTGGTGGCTGTTGCTGCCGACGGGTGTGGTGGCTGCGCTGCTGTTCCTGCTGCGGAGCCTGTTCCTCAGCACCAGCCGGGAGCTCAAGAGGATAGAGGCTATAGGTCAGTCATTCATTCATTCATCCATCCATCAATCAGTCAATCAATCATCCATTCCTTCATTTATGAATTAATCCTTCAAACTCATTCATTCAGCAATCGATTAATCTTTCATTTATCAACCCATAAATCACTCCATCAATCTATCAATCAATCGTCTAGCCATCAATTAATCAATCCTTCTGTCAAACTATCCATCAATCCATCCAACCAACCATCCGTCGATCCATCCAGCCTGTTCCTCAGCACCAGCCGGGAGCTCAAGAGGATAGAGGCTATAGGTCAGTCATTCATTCATTCATCCATCCATCAATCAATCATCCATTCCTTCATTTATGAATTAATCCTTCAAACTCATTCATTCATTCAGCAATCGATTAATCTTTCATTTCTCAACCCATAAATCACTCCATCAATCTATCAATCAATCGTCAAGCCATCAATTAATCAATCCTTCTGTCAAACTATCCATCAATCCATCCAACCAACCGTCCGTCCATCCATCCAGCCCGTTCCTCAGCACCAGCAGGGAGCTCAAGAGGATAGGGGCTATAGGTCAGTCATTCATTCATTCATCCATCCATCAATCAATCATCCATTCCTTCATTTATGAATTAATCCTTCAAAGTCATTCATTCATTCAGCAATCGATTAATCTTTCATTTATACATCAACCCATAAATCAATCTATCAATCCATCGTCAAGCCATCAATTAATCAATCCTTCTGTCAAACTATCCATCAATCCATCCCACCAACCATCCGTCCATCCATCCAGCCTGTTCCTTAGCACCAGCAGGGAGCTCAAGAGGATAGAGGCTATATGTCAGTCATTCATTCATTCATTCATCCATCCATACAACTCACCATCCATCAATCAATCAATCATCCATTCCTTCATTTGGGAATTAATCTTTCTAACATTTATCCATTCATTCATTCATCCATCCATCCATATATAGATGGTCAAGCAAATCTTGTCAGTAGAAAAAGGCGCGAAATTCAAATTTTCTATGGGCCGATATCGCTTCGCGCCTACATTTTTCAAATTTGCCGCCTTTTTCTACTGACAAGATCTGCTTGACCAGCTATAACTCACCTCACCATCCATCAATCAATTAATCATCCATTCCTTCATACATTCATACATTCAGCAATCAATTAATCTTTCATTTATTCATCAACCCATAAATCATTCCTTCTTCAATCCATAAATTATTCCATCCTTCTGTCAAACTATCAATCAATCCATCAGTTCGTTCATCCAACCAACTGATGTATGTGGGTCAATCAACTATTTCTTGTTGTTATTCTGTCCCATCAGCGAGGAGACAATAGTAGCATAGATTATTAGAAGAACTGTTGTACCGTGTTCTACTAACATGCTCAGTAGATGTCCCATTATGGGAAGGTCTTATAACCACCATAAAATGCAAGTTTGGTTCATTTAAATACGAAAAACCTAGAATTTTAAGAGTGACAGGAGACCGTAACCATAGCAACGTGTGACAAGAAAAAGTTGATTAACCCATGGAGTTACCACTCTTTCTTTACTTATATTTCTCTATGGTTTAATTATAGTTGATCAAACAAATCTTGTCAGTAAAAAAAGGCGCGATATTCAAATTTTCTATGGGACGATATCCCTTCGCGCCTACATTTTTCAAATTTGCCGCCTTTTTCTACTGACAAGATCTGCTTGACCAGCTATAACTCACCTCACCATCCATTAATTAATCCATCATCCATTCCTTCATTTATTAATTAATCCTTCAAACTTATTCATCCATTCAGCAATCAATTAATCTTTCATTCATTCATCAATCCATAAATCATTCCTTCTTCAATCCATAAATTATTCCATCAATCTATCAATCCATCAATTAATCCATCCTTCTGTCAAACTATCAATCAATCCATCAGTTCGTCCATCCAACCAACTGATGTATGTGGGTCAATCAACTATTTCTTGTTGTTATTCTGTCCCATCAGCGAGGAGACAATAGTAGCATAGATTGTTAGAAGAACTGCTGTACCATGTTCTACTAACATGCTCAGTAGATGTCCCATTATGGAAAGGTCTTATAACCACCATAAAATGCAAGTTTGGTTCATTTAAATACGAAAAACCTAGAGTTTTAAGAGTGACTCAGGAGACCGTAACCATAGCAACGTGTGACAAGAAAAAGTTGATTAACCCATGGAGTTACCACTCTTTCTTTACTTATATTTCTCTATGGTTTAATTAGTTTTATTTCACGTCACTGGTTTGTTTCAGCTCGGAGCCAATCTTTGAACCACACAACGGCCACGGTCGGTGGTCTGGCCACCATTAGGTCTACGAAGGAGACCCAGGTCACCCTAGCGAGAGAATTCGACAAGTTACAGGTTATTATTTATTGAAATTTTTATATTATAAGGAAAATGGAAAAATTTACTACCTCTGGAAAGACTTAACCACCTTGCCCCTAATGCATCGCATCGTATTTAGTTATGTTTCTAGAGTTAGCTACTTCTTTTAAGTCTCGCCGTCATGTACAGTTTATCTTAGTTTGACTACCATTTCATAATGTATCTCTCAGTTACTTAAAGGTTAGCTGGAAGAGATCCCTTAACGGGATAAGTTCGCCTTTGTACACATTTACTTGAATGATCTCTGTGTTATGTACTTGTTTTGTGCAATAAAGTGTTTACTACTACTACTTAAACTTGCGGTCTTTTGGAACACCCCTACTTCCAACTGAGCTACGGAGGCTTGCCATGATTTTTTGCCGTTTTTTTGCATAATGGTACGGAACCCTTCGTGCGCGAGTCCGACTCGTACTGGGCACTGCACGTCTCCAGTTTTATGGTCGGATGGGTTCTCGAAATCGATCACGGTGAAGTTTTAAATATGTAATTTAACATATCGCCGGCAGAGAATACGTTTGTGCCATATCCTTTTTTGAGCAAAATCGTCTTTTAATGATTTCTAAAATAACAAAAAATATGCTATAATTGACACTTATCGATTTTTGATATATCCATATCCGCATTTTACTATGGGATAATTACACTCTGTTAACAGAAAATTATCACAAAAGTGTGACATATCCAAAACTTTTGTGTCATATCATACATTGTACGTTTAACACTTCCTCATCATAAACGGATATGGCAATTATAAAAATGCTTTTATTTCACGATTACCACTATATTCACAATATTTGTATGGTACTATAAATAGTAAACATATGTGCCTAAATGATAAATAAGTTCAATATTTCCTAAATGTAAAACTTTTCGAGAATTTTTTTTTTGTTTCTTTTCGCTCTCCTGTAAACCAATGTAAGTGGCGTATTCGCTAGGTGCTGCCCTCATTTTGTCGGACTTTCATCGTTAAATCTTATGGAGTAAAATTAGTTCAAGCGGCTGCCGCTAGTACTAATGTGAGACATTCCATAAGATTATTAAATTGTACAACGGGACTTAATCGCGTATCTAAGTTTTAAGATTTACCTCCGACGTTTCGAGGACGGCGTTGTCCCCGTGGTCTCGGAGAAGACTGGCTTAAGTTGACATCAGCATCTTCTAACCGCGCGAGTTTTCATTCCATAAGATTATCTGTGTTTGTGACGATCAGCGCCACTTCCCCCTCCACCGACTTTGCACATAGATTTTAGATTTTTTAGATTTAGATATTTATTCTCATTATACGAAATTACATTATAAATTATGCTAAACTAATCTACATGAATTTATATTATGATCGTCATTAACATTAACATGATATTCTTTATTAGATACAAATTAAAAATGTTTTAAAAATAATCAATCTTCTGTCAACAATTTTATCAATTCATGTCAAAACAAAATACGGGAATAACTAAGTACGAGTATCTCTTAATGATCGTCATGTTCTAAATATAATAAATACTAGGTATACATTACGTTGAATATCAATAAATGAGAACATGTCAAATTTACACGATTCAATTTACAATTTCAAATGTCAAAGTCATATACTCATTTACTGAATAAAGTGGATTATCCATTAAAAGGACCCTCAGTTGACGTTCAAATATTTCGTCAGATGTTTCCATTCGTAATTCAGCGGGTAGACGCTCGTAGAGTCGTAGTATGTCGGGTCGATTACTCGCGGGTTTTTGCATGAAAGTGCCATGCGTCGCGGCACTGTTCTGAGTCTCCCCGTGGATCTGATTAATTTGCCCGTGACCTCAACACGTTTAAACTGTGGCAAGTTTTTTCTTACGAACATCAATACTTCGAATATGTATAGTGAGTAGTGCGTCATTATTCGATTTTTCTTAAATACTTCCTTACAAGGGTGCCTGGGTTTAACTCCTGCCAGTAAAGCTTTGGATTCCTCCGAAAACGGTGCCGTCATATGACGGCCGTCATATAGCGGCCGCAAAAGACGGCCGTCTTTACGGTGGCGACGCGTGGAAAGTACCACGGCGTCATAACACACCTTCATCCACCAAGGTCAAAGCGGCAAATTTGAAAAATGTAGGCGCGATGGGATAACGTCCCATAGAAAATTTTAATTTCGCGCCTTTTCCTACTGACAAGATTTGCTTGATCATCTATAATTTACTTGGAGGATGAAATATCATCAGAAGAGGAAAATAATCGTAGTACGGAATCATTTATTCAAATCTCGTGTCATTTATTCAAAATGGCGTCACCGCTATCTAATAAAACGTTCACGAAACTATCGACACCGTCATGACGGCCGTCATCTTACGTTGCGTTGACAATCAACGTAACGTAACGCCGTCTAGGAAACCGCGCCATCTTGTTTACATAGACAACGTTCTAGTGACGTCAGTCAACGCTATATAGCGGCCGTAATATGACGGCACCGTTTTCGGAGGAATCCAAAGCTTAACCGTATCGCACACATATTCAAACGTATTCCCACCCGAGGCTATTCCTCCACAGGACCTCCACAGTTCCTCGTGGACCCTGGTCCTGAACACGAACAGAGCCTTCGGTTTCTGGATGGACATGGTTTGCTGCCTCTACCTCGCGTTCGTCACGTTCAGCTTCTTTCTGTTTAGCGAAGGTGAGAGCGCCTTGTAGAAATATTATAGCAATCAGTCTCGGGGTGTTGGTAGGATATTGCTATTATATTTTGTCCAGGCGTTATGTTTTCAGTATTCGTTTATTACTTGCAATCACGGACAAGACATCCTCCAGATTGAGCATAGTAGCGCTACCCCCTCTGCCACAAATATACGGTAGTTTTACTCCATTTCCGAGTCGAAAGTGTCTTTGTGTGACGTCCGTGTCTTGGAACGGACCAATCACGGCACGGGATTCGCTCACCTCGTCCCCCGCACCCCAGTATTTTTGGCAGCATCGGTTTCATGAAATAATTGCTCTAAACTCCGTCTAGAGGATTCCTAGGCTATGCTTGCAAGTCATAGTACATAGTAGTTCTTAATGTTCTTATACATATCATATGGTATCACATGGGACCCTAAATATTTTTGTCACTCTGTTTAGCGAATGTAAAAGCGCCTTGTAGAAATATCGCAGCAATCAGTTTTGGTGTGTGTTATGATATTGCTATGATATTTTGTCCAGGCGTTATGATTTCAGTGTCTACTATATAATGATAAAGTAATATTTAGGTTGCGTTTGAAAATAGCTTTATACTATTAAAGTAGCTCTGTTTGTACAGTCAGCAGCAGAAGTTGCTAAGCGGGCAAGTTGCTGAGGTGTTCAAATTGATCTTGACGCGACTTTATTGTTAAGAGAATAAGAGCGTGTCAAGGCAATTTTAAACACCTCGCCCGCTTAGCAACTTCTGCTGCTGACTATACAGGCACCACACGGGATTGTTACGCCATTTAGGGTCCTAGCTAAATTGGTTGTTCCATACAAACGCTATAGAATGCCCAATTTAGCTAGAACGTTAAATGGTGTAACAATCGTGGAGCGTGATGGTACATGTACACGCTGCTGCAAAAGTGCATACCATGCGAAATTGCATGGAGAAATTTTGAATCAATTCATTGATAAAGTCGCCATGCTTTTTTGCGGCTGATGGACGCAGACAGACCCCGAACGGCTTATCCTTTGTCTATTGTTAAGTTAAACCGCACGTGCTACTTACCTGCAAAAAAGGGTCTTATTTATTCTAATTGACACCTGAGCGCGGGCTAGTCCAACGCTCAAAAAACCAGTGTAGGTGCGCTCTCCGATAACGCGCCTTTGTTACGCATCTCGATGACACATTTTAGACTGGTTCTGTAACGTTCGACTACACACAGCCTAGAAAATCAAATGGACCACACACAGCCTAGAAAAATATTTTTTTATTGTAATCTCCACAGAGTGGTAATTCAATAACCGGTAAAAACGGCCCAACCATTTTTTTAGGCAGGTAGTAGCACGTGCGGTTTAACTTTACAATAGACAAAGGATAAGCCGTTCGGGCTCTGTTAAAAATCAACAAACTATACATCTATATATTTAAATTTGTTTCGTAGACACGATCGGAGGCAATGTCGGTCTGGCCATAACGCAGGTCATAGGTCTAGTGGGCATGTGCCAGTACGGCATGCGGCAGACTGCTGAAGTGGAGAACCAGATGACATCCGTGAGTTAACAGTTAACCTCATTATGCCCACTTGCACTGTTCCATTAACCCGGGGTTAACCACTTAAACATGTTTTGTATTTTAACATTATTGCGCAAAATATATACAACAATGTACAAACGGACAAGTAAATATATAAAAAATAGGACCAAACAGTGATACATAAAATATCCATGTAACGGGACACATAGTTTTTATTGAAAATTCTTGAAACAAAAAATCATTATTAATAAAGTGGAGTTACCATGGTTACCAGTATAATTTGTCACTAGGTTAACGGTTTAACCTCCTAAGGCCCAAGGTCCTACCTATAGTACTTATTCAGTTCGATGTAATTTAAACCATGTTCAATTGGAACAGAGTCGCTTTTGCTTTGTTTCGTTCAATTTTCAAACAACGCAAAATTAACTCTATTTCCTACAATTTAGGTTCAAATTTGTATGGCAAATTTTGAATGTTTCATTTGTATGGCGGGAGGTTAACCGCTTAACCCCGGGTTGGTAGGATAGTGCAAGTGGGCCTTATTCTTCTTAAAATTAAGCTATCTTGACTTAGGTATATGGACCGGGATATGAACAATGATTATATACCTTATTGTTTTCGAGCTCCCCGATATTCATATCCCGGTCGATATAAGTCTAGTGAAGTGAAACTAACCGTGAATCATTCAAAACTGTTACCTACCTTTAGTATTGTTTTCGAGCTCCCGATCTTTCGACGCAGTTACATGCATCTTGTTCACGGGTAACTGACGCACGCACGCACGCACGCACGCACGCACGCACGCACGCACGCACGCACGCACGCACGCACGCACGCACGCACGCACGCACGCACGCACGCACGCACGCACGCACGCACGCACGCACGCACGCACGCACGCACGCACGCACGCACGCACGCACGCACGCACGCACGCACACACACACACACACACACACACACACACACACACACACACGTGTGGGCCGCATGTACTAAGCCCTAAGCAAATGTCTTTAAACACTGGAGTGGCATGCGGATTAGCGTTTACAGTTTGATAACCTAGTAATATCATGAAATTCATGAATAGGGTGTTTGACTGTATTTAAAATAAATTATTTTACACGATGCATGAAATAGAGCACCAGAAGATTAATAGAGAAACGTAGACAGCAGTTATTTTTAGACACAATTTATATTATAAAACCCGTATAAAATAAAGAGTAGGTAATTTGATTGTGACGTCACATGCTAGTGTTTCATATAAATTCTATAGTAGCAAAATCGTTTTGACAGTTCGAAGAAAGAAACTGATTTGACAAGTAGTCAAAATACCCTATTATTCGCTTGCAGGTGGAAAGAATGTTAGAATATACGAACCTACAACCAGAGAAACCAGTGGATGTGGACACGAAAGCTCTGAAGACCAACCATCCGACCTTAAACTTCGAGCAATGGCCTGAAAAAGGTAGACTTTTTAATATGTACATTTTTGTCCAGAAAGTTCTGTTCCATGTAAAGCTCTTTTTTATATTCTAGATATAAAAATGATATTTCTTTTTTTCGTCAGTAGCGACACTTGTGATATCTGGTGTCAAGTAGCGGTACTGATAGTTCCACAACTTGACGTTAGATGTCGACTACGAAATAACTCGCATTTTGTAAGAAAACTAATGTATGGAGTTACCACTCTTTCTTTACTTAATATTTCTCTATGCATTGACTTACAATGAAATTGCAGGTGAAATCGTCTTCGAGGACGTATCCCTAGAATACGAGAAACCCCCCAAAAAGGAGGAACTCCAAAAATCCCAAAAGCTTCATAAAAAGGACAAAGATGTCGAGGCCCCCAAAGTGGTCGAGGCCAAAGAACTCCCCGCGTATGCTATAAAGGGAGTCAGTTTCGTTGTAAGGCCCGCTGAGAAGGTGGCTGTCGTTGGGAGGACTGGGGCTGGCAAAAGCTCACTCATACAGGCCTTATTCAGGTAATACTATGGAAAACACTGATTTAAACTTTCACGTCTTTTACACATAATACTATGGAAAGTACAAGCGCCTTAACAAAATGTTAGAGCAATGTTTCTTTACTGTAGTTGTTGCTATGATACTATAATCAGGCGCTGAATATTAAGGTATAAATGTAGACAAGATATTATAAGAGAAAGAACTGCCCGCGTATTCTATAAAGGCGATCAGTTTCGTTGTAAGGCCCGCTGAGAAGGTGGCTGTTGTTGGGAGGACTGGGGCTGGGAAGAGCTCACTCATACAGGCTTTATTCAGGTAATACTAAAGATACAAGCGCCTGAACATAATGTTAGAGCAATGTTTCTATACTGTAGTTGTTGCTATGATATTGCTATCAGGCGCTGAATATTAAGGTATAAAAAGTACACAACATATAATAAGAGAAATAACTCCCCGCGTATGCTATAAAGGGCGTCAGTTTCGTTGTAAGGCCCGCTGAGAAGGTGGCTGTTGTTGGGAGGACTGGGGCTGGGAAGAGCTCACTCATACAAGCTTTATTCAGGTAATACCACAGAATAAATAATAGTACTAAGTACAGAAGACTCACTCTCTAACAACACGCGTCTGTTACGATCAGCACAGATATGGCCGCTAGGTGGCGACAGCGCCACGCGCGGCTTATGGCTTTCCCCAAAATTGGGGCCGAACGGATGTACTTTTAGCTACTTGTAGCAAAGCGACGAAATCGCGGAGTGAGACACGCCTGGTAATACTATAGAAAATACTTAGCGCCTTAACAAAATATTAGAGTAATGTTTCTATACTGTAGCTGTTGCTATGATACTATAATCAGGCGCTGAATGTTAAGGTATAAAAAGTACACAGGATATAAGCGATGTGGCCGTCTTTGGAAGGACTGGGGGTGGCAAGAGCTCACTCATACAGGCTTTATTCAGGTAATACTAAAGATACAAGCGCCTGAACATAATGTTAGAGCAATGTTTCTATACTGTAGTTGTTGCTATGATATTGCTATCAGGCGCTGAATATTAAGGTATAAAAAGTACACAACATATAATAAGCGAAAGAACTTCCCGCGTATGCTATAAAGGGAGTCAGTTTCGTTGTAAGGCCCGCTGAGAAGGTGGCTGTTGTTGGGAGGACTGGGGCTGGGAAGAGCTCACTGATACAGGCTTTATTCAGGTAATACTATTGAAAACACTGATTTAAACTTTCACGACTTTTACACATAATACTATGGAAAGTACAAGCGCCTTAACAAAATGTTAGAGCAATGTTTCTTTACTGTATTTGTTGCTAGGATATTATAATCAGGCGCTGAATGTTAAGGTATAAATGTAGACAAGATATTATATGCGAAAGAACTCCCCGCGTATGCTATTAAGGGGGTCAGTTTCGTTGTAAGGCCCGCTGAGAAGGTGGCTGTTGTTGGGAGGACTGGGGCTGGGAAGAGCTCACTCATACAGGCCTTATTCAGGTAATACTATGGAAAACACTGATTTAAACTTTTACGTCTTTTACACATAATGCTATGGAAAGTACAAGCGCCTTAACAAAATGTTAGAGCAATGTTTCTTTACTGTAGTTGTTGCTATGATACTATAATCAGGCGCTGAATGTTAAGGTATAAATGTAGACAAGATATTATATGCGAAAGAACTCCCCACGTATGTTAGAAAGGGGGTCAGTTTCGTTGTAAGACCCGCTGAGAAGGTGGCTGTTGTTGGGAGGACTGGGGCTGGGAAGAGCTCACTCATACAGGCTTTATTCAGGTAATACTATGGAAAACACTGATTTAAACTTTCACGACTTTTACACATAATACTATGGAAAGTACAAGCGCCTTAACAAAATGTTAGAGCAATGTTTCTTTACTGTAGTTGTTGCTAGGATATTATAGTCAGGCGCTGAATATTAAGGTATAAATGTAGACAATATATTATAAGCGAAAGAACTCCCCGCGTATGCTATAAAGTATAAAGGGTCACTTACAAAATAATGTTAGAGCAATGTTTTTTTACTGTAGTTGATGCTATGATACTACTATCAGGCGCTGAATGTTAAGGTATAAAAAGTACACAACATATACAAGTACTAAGCGCCTGAATGTAATATTTTAGCAATGTTTCTTTACTGTAGTTGTTGCTATGATATCTTTGTCAGGCGCATTAATATTTCGGTATAATAAGTTGATAAGCGAAATTAGCATGGCTATTTTTCATTCAATATTCCACCAAACTTGTATGCTTTAAACGTCAATTTTCCATATTGTTCAGATATATTTGACACGTTGACCGCTTAGATAGTAGTGGTTTTTTGACAGCTAAAGGTATCAATGACTTGTTGTAAGTGTAGAAATTAATGAATAGCGACTGTTAAGATATTTGTGACACGTTGAGCGCTCACAAGTAAATACTACCATGACAGTCAACAACTTTTTGACAGTTTAAACGTTTACCTCTCTTTGAGCACCTGAACTACCTGGAGTGTATAGCGACTTCTGCTGCTGACTGTACGACTTTGTCGGATTTATTGAGGTACATATTCAAGCCAAATTGCAGCTTTCTAGCACTAACGATCACGGAGCAAATCCTCGGACAGACAGACGGACATGGCGAAACTATAAGGGTCCCTAGTTGACTACGGAACCCTAAAAATGGTTATCGACCAAATATCAAATATCAACATTTATTCAGCAAATAGGCCACAAGGGCACTTTTACACGTCAATATGGAATTTACATACAGCAAAAAAAACACATCAATAATTATAAAATACAACTAAGCCGTAAATATCAAATCAAACTAACATAGAGATGTATAAAGCCTCTAAATGTCGTTACAAAAAACGCAATAACAATAGTATTGAAAAAAAAAACAAAGATACAAAAACTATAATATAAAATTATTTAGAGATGTAAATGTCTCTAAGTGTCATCATAACTAAAAGATTACAATATATAGTAGTAGTAGACCCATGGAAAAAACCAGGACAGCAAGGATTTTAATTATACATGTTTATAACAGGTTAGGTAAAACGTCAGGCCGGATCTCGGTAGATGGCGTGACGCCCGAGGAGGCGGGGCTCCGCGCGTGGCGGCGGCGCCTCGTGGCGCTCCCGCAGCGGCCCGCGCTGTTCGCCGGCCCGCTGCGGGACAACCTCGACCCGCAGCACATATACACTGACGCTGAGATATACAACGCGTTACATGAGGTGAGATACATTTACAACAGGTTAGGTAAAACGTCAGGCCGGAGGCCTCAACCCGCAGCACATATACACTGACGCTGAGATATACAACGCGTTACATGAGGTGAGATACATTTACAACAGGTTAGGTAAAACGTCAGGCCGGAGGCCTCAACCCGCAGCACATATACACTGACGCTGAGATATACAACGCGTTACATGAGGTGAGATACATTTATAACAGGTTAGGTAAAACGTCAGGCCGGAGGCCTCGACCCGCAGCACATATACACTGACGCTGAGATATACAACGCGTTACATGAGGTGAGATACATTTACAACAGGTTAGGTAAAACGTCAGGCCGGAGGCCTCGACCCGCAGCACATATACACTGACGCTGAGATATACAACGCGTTACATGAGGTGAGATACATTTACAACAGGTTAGGTAAAACGTCAGGCCGGAGGCCTCGACCCGCAGCACATATACACTGACGCTGAGATATACAACGCGTTACATGAGGTGAGATACATTTACAACAGGTTAGGTAAAACCTCAGGCCGGAGGCCTCGACCCGCAGCACATATACACTGACGCTGAGATATACAACGCGTTACATGAGGTGAGATACATTTATAACAGGTTAGGTAAAACGTCAGGCCGGAGGCCTCGACCCGCAGCACATATACACTGACGCTGAGATATACAACGCGTTACATGAGGTGAGATACATTTACAACAGGTTAGGTAAAACGTCAGGCCGGAGGCCTCGACCCGCAGCACATATACACTGACGCTGAGATATACAACGCGTTACATGAGGTGAGATACATTTATAACAGGTTAGGTAAAACCTCAGGCCGGAGGCCTCGACCCGCAGCACATATACACTGACGCTGAGATATACAACGCGTTACATGAGGTGAGATACATTTACAACAGGTTAGGTAAAACCTCAGGCCGGAGGCCTCGACCCGCAGCACATATACACTGACGCTGAGATATACAACGCGTTACATGAGGTGAGATACATTTATAACAGGTTAGGTAAAACGTCAGGCCGGAGGCCTCGACCCGCAGCACATATACACTGACGCTGAGATATACAACGCGTTACATGAGGTGAGATACATTTATAACAGGTTAGGTAAAACGTCAGGCCGGAGGCCTCGACCCGCAGCACATATACACTGACGCTGAGATATACAGTGTACAAATCGAAAAGAAAATCGATACCCCACACGAGAGACAATGAAACTCAATTTAATAGTGTTTAAGCATAAATATGCAGGGTTTAAGGGTAGCTTTAGGTACGCTGCCTCAAAAGTATGGAACAATATACCACCACCTATTAGATATAAACGTTGTTTGATTACATTTAAAAAACACTGCAAACGCTTAATATTTAATAAACAAAAGGAAATGGCAAATGTACGTACCTAAATAGGAAAAATAAATAAATAAATAGAATAATCGATGAGTAGTCGACAAGATTTTAGCACTTGTTATTTATTCAATTATATGCACTGAAGTTTATTTTGCCTTTTTTTTCGTTAGTGGCTAAGTCTAAATATTGTATTTGTGTTGTGTAGATGTTAAGTACGGAGCTAATTTAATTTATTTTAATTGGTAACCTGGTCTTGGCTGAAAAACAGCGCTGCAGTGTCTCACTCATGCTGAGTTGATGCTGGCAGCATTATGCTGACGCCCAAACCATTTGTCACAGCAAATGTTTAGTTATTAAGTTACGTGTCTGGTTAAGTTTTTAGATAATAGGTATACCTAATGTTTATAGGTTAAGTAACTTCTTTTTTTTTATTGTGTCCTGTATTCGCTGTTGTGTTGTGACAATAAATACATCTTCTTCTTAAATCACGCGAGGTGTTTTCAGCTATTTTTGATGCCACCCCTTGGTAATATTTGGTGATGTTTTCGGTTAAGTGTCCACAAAAATACAGCTAACATCCAATAACAAGTGGCAGCAATATAAAAAACTTTTAAGAAAAATGAAGGGAGGAAAAAGAAAATTTATACAAAGTAGGTATGGGCTTGCGTCACGTGTGTGTGTGTTTACTTTGTGTGCTTCTGTTTGTGTGTGTCAAGAACTTTGCCCCCTTGTAAAACAAATAACTATTTGACTGGTCTATTCGTAGGTGGAACTGACAGAGATGATAAGCAACATGCCGGCGGGGCTGTCGACCATGGTGGGCGACGGCGGAGGCAACTTCTCGGCGGGGCAGCGGCAGCTGGTGTGCCTCGCGCGCGCCGCGCTGGCGCGCTGCCGCGTGCTCGTGCTCGACGAGGCAACTGCCAACGTGGATACCGAGTAAGTACACGTTTCAATAACTATTTTACTCGTCTGGTAGGTGGAACTGATAGAGATGATAAGCAACATGCCGGCGGGGCTGTCGACCATGGTGGCAACTTCTCGGCGGGGCAGCGGCAGCTGGTGTGCCTCGCGCGCGCCGCGCTGGCGCGCTGCCGCGTGCTCGTGCTCGACGAGGCAACTGCCAACGTGGATACCGAGTAAGTACACGTTTCAATAACTATTTTACTCGTCTGGTAGGTGGAACTGATAGAGATGATAAGCAACATGCCGGCGGGGCTGTCGACCATGGTGGCAACTTCTCGGCGGGGCAGCGGCAGCTGGTGTGCCTCGCGCGCGCCGCGCTGGCGCGCTGCCGCGTGCTCGTCGACGAGGCAACTGCCAACGTGGACACTGAGTGAGTACACGTTTCATTATATTTCACACACTAGAGACCCGCCCCGGCTTCGCACGGGTTAACAAATTAAACATAAACCTTCCTCTTGAATCACTCTATCTATTTAAAAAAAATGCCATCAATATCCGGTGCGTAGTTTTAAACGTCTAAGCATACATAGGGGCAGACAGCGGGAAGCGACTTTGTTTTATACTATGTGTGATGGTAAGCGGCTAACGTAGCCTATGGACGCCTGAAAGTCCATTGTTGTGACTTGCGCGTTGCAGAGTCGTTTAACATCCATATATTAATTTTTTGAAGGCTCTATCCTCCTAAGTCCCCGCGTACAAATTTTTGTACATATTCCAAAAAATATTTTGAACTTTCATTGAGTAACTAAGGGTTACGAATTTAAAAACAAAACAAATACTTCTGGGTCTCAGAAGGTTATACTGTAGTATAGTTAGAAAACCTTGGCAGATAGTACCTACATTCCATAATCGGAGCGTTCGCGAAAAGAAATCCCTCTGATATCGCACAGAAACACATAAGTACATTACGATACAAGTGCGAAAAGTAGGAGATTCGCAACGAGTGGCGATAAATTGAAACACGACCGAAGGGAGTGTTTTAAATAGACACGAGTAGGTGGACAGACAGAAAACAGCGGAGTCTTAGTAATAGGGTCCCGTTTTTACCCTTATGGTACGGAACCCTAATGATTTATTTGATAAGCTAAGCAATTTTTATTTATTAAACGTGGTTGTTCTAGAACCGACAAGCATATCCAGACCACGATTCGGAGCAAGTTCGCGCACTCCACCGTGCTGACCATCGCGCACAGACTCAACACCGTCATGGACTACGACAGAGTCATCGTCATGGACCGGTAACGTCATTTTATAGTCGCAGAGTTGGCGTAGTCCGACTATAACAGTCACTCCACCGTGCTGACCATCGCGCACAGACTCAACACCGTCATGGACTACGACAGAGTTATCGTCATGGACCGGTAACGTCATTTTATAGTCGTACAGTTAGCGTGGTCCGACTATAACAGTCACTCCACCGTGCTGACCATCGCGCACAGACTGAACACCGTCATGGACCGGTAACGTCATTTTATAGTCGCAGAGTTGGTGTGGACTATAACAGTCACTCCACCGTGCTGACCATCGCGCACAGACTCAACACAGTCATGGCCTACGACAGAGTCATCGTCATGGACCGGTAACGTCATTTTATAGTCGCACAGTTAGCGTGGTCCGACTATAACAGTCACTCCACCGTGCTGACCGTCGCGCACAGACTGAACACCGTCATGGACTACGACAGAGTCATCGTCATGGACCGGTAACGTCATTTTATAGTCGCAGAGTTAGCGGTCCGACTATAACAGTCACTCCACCGTGCTGACCATCGCGCACAGACTGAACACCGTCATGGACTACGACAGAGTCATCGTCATGGACCGGTAACGTCATTTTATAGTCGCAGAGTTAGCGTGGTGCGACTATAACAGTCACTCCACCGTGCTGACCATCGCGCACAGACTGAACACCGTCATGGACTACGACAGAGTCATCGTCATGGACCGGTAACGTCATTTTATAGTCGCAGAGTTAGCGTGGTGCGACTATAACAGTCACTCCACCGTGCTGACCATCGCGCACAGACTGAACACCGTCATGGACTACGACAGAGTCATCGTCATGGACCGGTAACGTCATTTTATAGTCGCAGAGTTAGCGTGGTGCGACTATAACAGTCACTCCACCGTGCTGACCATTGTTCGCTCAATATTTATTTATCTATTTACTATGGTTCTATGGCTGAACTGCATCTATACTTGGTTAAGCAAATCTTGTCAGTAGAAAACGGCGGCAAATTTGATAAATCGCGGGCTAGCAACACTACGTTCGAATTCGAAAATCGCATGTCATTTTATATCTTATCTGTGGAACTGTTTTGTTTACATTCCATCGTTGTTCGATGTACATTGCTGCTTTTTGTTCGTTTCCTAGGGATATCAAAATTTAACATCCAAAAATTGCCACTGAAATTTGAACCTAAACTAGATGAAATAGAGTTGATTTTGTGTTGTTTGAAAATTGAACGACCAAAGCAAAAGCGACTCTGTTCCAGAGCGTTTCGTTTTTTTTTGCCATTTTTATATATTGTGACCTTTTTGCCACCTTTGTATTATTTCTAGTCAGGATCGCAAACCCTTTTCATCCTTATAGGAGAAAAAAAGTGTGCTAAAATTTCCACACATTTTTCAAACTTTCCAGCTTGGTTTAAATTACATCGAACTGTTAGGTACTATAGGTAGGACCTTGGGCCTTAGGAGGTTAGTTTGCTTTACATTGCTACTGACATATCCGGCTTGACAGACTATAAAATAATCTAATTACAGAGGGCGCGTAGTGGAATCCGGTCATCCGTTCGAGCTGCTGACCCAGCAGGGCCGAGACGCGCCGCGCCGGTCAGCGCTGCTGTCCAAGAGCCAGGTAACTAAACCAATAAATAAATAAAATAAATATTAGAATAGAATAGAATAGAAATAATTTTATTCGTGAGCACAAACACAAAATAGAAACAGATGTAACAGATATAACAGAGATATAACAAGAGATGACAAGAGATATAACAGAGAATAAAAGGATAAAGTGCCACGAAATGGTCTCACCTCAGCATGTTGCTGGCGACTTCCAGCGCTGATCTTCCGATGAGACCATCCGGTGAAACAATCACGACAGGTAACATGAATACAAAACAAAATTAATATATAACATACAAAAGACAAAGACAGCAAAAAGATAAAAATACATTACAATAAATTACTATGTACAATGTTGGGTCGAACCCGTCTTGGCCATACATTGCACCTGACAGCTATTATAGGACATTCTTACACAGATTGACTAAGCCCCACAGTAAGCTCAAGAAGGCTTGTGTTGTGGATACTCAGACAACGATATATATGTCGGCGACGGATGGTCCCGATGGCGGTGGGCGCGTGGGGGTAGTACCTAGATGTATTACTTCACAGTCAAAATAGTAGGTATGCTACCTACGCATGAAATAAACATTCGGACTCATTAACCATACTAGTGCCTACTATTATTTCAGTACTAAATAAACGATCTTACGATGGAATCGTATTCAATAAAAATAAAAAGATCACATGAAATCGTTCAAATCTTTATTTAAGTCAAACTACACCGGCTCCAACCCTACACCTCTGACCCGAGAAGATTTAACCCGGCAACAAACTCGGCGGGACACATCTTTTCAAAACAACACATAGTTTCTTTATTTTACAAAAGTAAGCTTCTAATGGCACATAAGAAATCAAAATAACACTTGGAATAAAACACTTAGCTAAACGGTTAAACAACGTGAGAATCTATAAGCTTTCAGAATAATCCTTCAGGTGTAAGCCTTCAGGAACGTAGCGAATTAGGCACGAGCTTGGCTAACGTCCGATCTCTAGCGCGGTCCGATCAAGAAGAAAGAAGCCAGTTCCCGCGGCGGAGCCAACCGCTCCCGCCTCCAAATCAAGTTGGTAAACCTGCCTGACCAGTCTACCAACATAACGACAAAAATGCCTGCTCGTGCCTACGTTCACTCAAGATACGCCTCTTGACGTTCCAAAGCCTTCTACCTGTCATTTTCGTTCAACAATACACCAATAGATGGCGGCGTTACTCACTACGCAGCTTCATTATTTCGTTACAAGCAAATAATACATAGCCAAACATTGCTAATCGACTTTTACAGGCGTCTAACTATGAACTGTAATGCTGCAATACGTCTTTCTGGTGTCTCGCTCCGACACGGCCGTCCTGCGCTACACACGTCCTCGTGTGTGGGTGTATGCATTTGATTCTGTAACAAAATATACAGCACAGTATCTCATCGCTCGGTCATTCCTGACCAACAATTTGGGTCACACTCAAATTACTATTAAAATCAAACTTTGTTATCAATCAAACCAGAAAAAATAATTGTTCAAAATTACTTTAACAATCCTCAATTCTCTAGTCAAAAATAGTCCATCGAGCAACGACTAAATAAAAATAATCATCAGTAATCATCGCCGCTATCTAACGGATACACTCCAATGATCATCGCCTCCATCTGGCGGATACTCTCAAATTTATGTGAAAACAGAACAATCCCAAACATCAAAAACACAAATCACAACAGCTCTAATTCATTGCTCGACAGTATCACTAGTATCACTACTATTGTCGTCAAACTCGTCAATATCAATTTACGGGGAAATTATCTGGCTTTAAAAAAAAAAATTGGTCATTCTAAATTTTTGTAAGACATCTTAAAATAAATAATATTCTGAATTGATAGTTCCAATTTTACTCATATGAACACAGTACATAAACGGGAATTCATTTTTAACAAAACAACACCAGTCCTTCGGTGCATTGCCAGTCCTTCGGCAGATACCAGACCCTCGTCAGAAGTAACCATCTCAGCCGCGTAAGTGCTACTCCTCGCAAAGAGCATTCTGCACATAAAAAGCAGACCACGTGCACCTCTTACATGCTCCGGCACTTCTGATGCGGTCACTAAACAATACCCACTCCATCGAGCATACTTTCAGTCCATCGAAAGCAAAACAGTATTGCCCAGTCCATCGAAAGCATGACAGTATTGTCCAGTCCATCGGGCGTGCCTTCAGTCTATCGAAAGCAAAAGAGTAGTGCCCAGTCCATCGGGCGTAATTTCAGTCCTACGAAAGTACAAGCTTTCAATCCATCGAAAGCACAAAAAAATGTTAAGAGTGAATCCCGGAAAGAAAATAAACACAGGTGTTACAATCATGTAACTCAGAATTACTGACACTATCAGCGTCAACTGATCGACTGAAACTGAACTTTACTGATCAAAATAACTGAAAATCGCTTTTTACTTTAGCTTTTACAACAGAAACTCGCTCAAGAGTTCTAAACAGATGTAAGACATCTCAAAATAATCCCAACGAAATGGGAACTGCTCACCAGCTTAATACAGTATGATGCACGCGACCAAGTCAAAGGTGGTGGTGGTGAGGTCCAACCCAAGCACGGAGGCTGATCCTTTCCGCTTGCCGTTGCCGTTGCTGCGGCAGATTGCGAGAGACACGATGTGGTTCAACATAGCTGGCTGATACTGAAATCATCATTTGCACGGTATCAGGTTTATCATGAATGCAGGCTAAACTCAAAAGGTTTATGAAATGCAAGGTAGCAGACACAAAAAAACATGTTTCCAATGTATACGGGACTTCAAAAATCTCAGAATAAAATTTAAACTTCAATGAGTGCGTTTTATTTCCTTCTATGAACAAACAAACACATGTTCCAAAAATAAGTAACACGGTAAAATGGGCCAATACGAAAAGTGACAGCTTATTAGTTACGTTCGACTGTTATGCTTCGCCATTACACTCAAAATAAAATTCACTAATAAACAATTAGAACGAAACCTGTCCTTTTATTTCCAAATCTCCAGCACAGAAGATACTGCACAGCTGCTTCTCTGTCACGGGCGTAATGGTGTCTGCAAGTTCGCTCGGCTCTGGCTGCAGGACACTGTAACATTAATTTTCATATGCGTAGCTCATGTTTCCATAGTATGCACGATTTGTGATCTATCACGGCATTACGAGCAATAATTTGTCGCAATTTTATTAATTACTAAACATTACAGGGTAAAGATTACATAATGCTTGCATTGGCAAATCAGCAGGATCAATTTCTAACGGTGCATTGTATTTTTATGAAAAAAAATATTTTTTGAGGGTAGATGCACAAGTGAGCGATGAAATAATATCACGTCGCGACAGCCAATATTTGATTTTAATTAACAATATGGATTTCACATCAAAATAACTTAAGATCACTTAGATTTCAACGGATTTTAAAAATTAATTGTATTTTCATGAAAAATCAATTATTGAGGGTAGATTCACAAGTGAGCGATAAAATAATATCACGTCGTGATAGCTAATACTTGGTTTTAATTAACAGTATGGATTTCAAATCAAAATAACTCAAGATCGCTTCGATTTAAATGGATTACAAAAATTAATTATAAAGAAACGTTGCGATACCAGAGATGACGTCACGTCACGACCACTCTGTTCGATAGCCCCAATCATAATTCACAATTTCACAATAATTCTCACCAAATAACAATGAATAACACTCACCATTCAATCAAGGTTAGACACGTGAGCTTACCTTACCACGTGTTCAGATTATGGAATGTAGGTCACCAGAAATACACCACGCTCCCAGGTGGCGGTGTAAGCAATACATGAAACTCCGCATCTATCCCACTTGCTGATGTCGGCGACGGATGGTCCCGATGGCGGTGGGCGCGTGGGGGTTAGATATGAGCGCCGCGCCGGCGCGCCGCCGCCGCCGACAAAATTTTCGCGCCGCCGCCGCCGACGCTGCGCTATCGGCGTGGCATCGGCGTGACCTTGGTAGTTACTACTACTTTCAGAATCAGATAATATATGTATATTCAATCGAGTTTAGATCTTTAACGGCGCCACTTCCAATAGTTTATAGGCAAATAGGCATTCAAAAGGTATTTTAGGCCCATATAATTCAAAAATATCGAAGGTAAAAGCAAACTTCGGGAAACAAAATTATTTAATATAAATTTTAACATCAATATGCTTTTAATAAACATACTGATTTCCATCCATTATTATTGTGGAACGTTCCACATTACAATTTATAGATTGTATATACACTAGACATGTCAATCACAATGAAAAAATTAACTGTGATCAACTTTGGCTAACGTGAGACTCGAACCTACATCTTTAGATTACCGATCCAATGCATAACTAAGCTAGCTAATCATCCGTCATTTACCCCGAATTTAACCACTGCAAGCATGGTGAAACATCTTTAAAAGGTATAAAAAGGGGTAAATTTTGAGATATTAAGCGTTTCCACGTCCAAATGTCCGGCCGTTGGCTTCGCACGGAAGGGCGTCGGAATCGGGTATCGTCGGAACTTGGCCACTGTTCAAATTTCAAGCTTTGCTCTCTCGCAGCTCATTCTTTGGCCTTGCATCGCTCGCATGGAATGGAAGTAAGCCGCTATCTGAACTTGCAAGTTTTTGGCCCTGTTTTTGGCCTCGCATAGAAGCGCGCCGCAAACGGCGCTCCAGGCGTTCGGCCGTCAGCCAGGCTCACACTTGGCGTTCGATTCTTAGCTGTATGCTTACCTGCAGCTCATCCTCTGGCCTCGCATTGGGAGGCGTCGAAATCAAGTCTTCGGTGTTACATGGAGTTCGGCCTTGGGCCTCACTTTTTGACATGAATCGGCTTTGTTGGGTCGATATTAGTTAATGACGGAGCTCGATTTTCTTCGGACTGTCGACAAGACGTCTCCCTGATACAGTCAATCCGCAATTTTTAACTTAGCACAAAAGATAAGGGCCTCGCTAAGATCTTCCGGCCAGAGTCTCGCCAAGATTAAGACCGCCTCTGATGCCGCGCGATACCCCTTATCCACAGTTCATTTTATACGAAATACAACTTTTCTCGTACCATTATTCAATAAATTATCCTTGAAAATAAAAAATATATTTATTTTATAACTTTCTTATAGCAAAAACATGTTTTCTCGGTAAAATGTTGGTTTGAATTCTTTTTTCATTAATCGAAGGTGTTTCAAGGCCACGCCGCCGATTCGCCGCCGCCGCCGACCAATTTTGACCGGCGCGCCGCCGCCGGTTAAATGCCTATCGGCGCTCATATCTAGTGGGGGTAGTACCTAGATGTATTACTTCACAGTCAAAATAGTAGGTATGCTACCTACGCATGAAATAAACATTCGGACTCATTAACCATACTAGTGCCTACTATTATTTCAGTACTAAATAAACGATCTTACGATGGAATCGTATTCAATAAAAATAAAAAGATCACATGAAATCGTTCAAATCTTTATTTAAGTCAAACTACACCGGCTCCAACCCTACACCTCTGACCCGAGAAGATTTAACCCGGCAACAAACTCGGCGGGACACATCTTTTCAAAACAACACATAGTTTCTTTATTTTACAAAAGTAAGCTTCTAATGGCACATAAGAAATCAAAATAACACTTGGAATAAAACACTTAGCTAAACGGTTAAACAACGTGAGAATCTATAAGCTTTCAGAATAATCCTTCAGGTGTAAGCCTTCAGGAACGTAGCGAATTAGGCACGAGCTTGGCTAACGTCCGATCTCTAGCGCGGTCCGATCAAGAAGAAAGAAGCCAGTTCCCGCGGCGGAGCCAACCGCTCCCGCCTCCAAATCAAGTTGGTAAACCTGCCTGACCAGTCTACCAACATAACGACAAAAATGCCTGCTCGTGCCTACGTTCACTCAAGATACGCCTCTTGACGTTCCAAAGCCTTCTACCTGTCATTTTCGTTCAACAATACACCAATAGATGGCGGCGTTACTCACTACGCAGCTTCATTATTTCGTTACAAGCAAATAATACATAGCCAAACATTGCTAATCGACTTTTACAGGCGTCTAACTATGAACTGTAATGCTGCAATACGTCTTTCTGGTGTCTCGCTCCGACATATATAATATACAAATACATAGAAAACACCCAAGACTCAGGAACGAATATCTGTGTTAATCACACAAATAAATGCCCTTACCAGGATTCGAACCCAGGACCGCGGCTTAACACGCAGGGACACTACCCACTAGGCCAGACCAGTCGTCAATAGGGTTGTTGACACATGTTGAATTTTATAACTAAATATGGCAGCCTCCTCGCTCAACGAATAAGCGTTGCAATTCAGCGAGGAAATGCTGCCAGTGTCTTTGGCACTATGCCCCAGGGCACAGAATAAATAATAGTACTAAGTACAGAAGACTCACTCTCTAACAAAACGCGTCTGTCACGATCAGCACAGATATGGCCGCTAGGTGGCGACAGCGCCACGCGCGCCTTATGGCTTTCCCCAAAATTGGGGCCGAACGGATGTACTTTTAGCTACCTGTAGCAAAGCGACGAAATCGCGGAGTGAGCCACGCCTGGTATGACTGCAATGTTTTGCCGCTAGAATGCAGCACTAGCGACTTTAGTAAACCATAGAGTAACTTACACATACTATGCCTTAACCCCTCGTATGCTTAGACACGGATCCGTGCGTGGGAATTTTAATCTATTGTTGTAAATGTCAAGGTCACTTTTTCAGTGATCAAATTTGACAGGCAGCATACGAGGGGTTAAACTGTTTTTTGACAAGTTTTCACAGACAATCAAATATAACATTGATACATCAAGGCGGTTTGTTTACAAAGGGCCTGCCGGGAAACGCGAAATCGAAACTCGGCTATCTGCCTCTTTATCGCTCGAATATGCAAGAGTAATAGAGAGGTTAGATAATTGTCTGTGAAAACCGGTCAAAAAACAGTTTAAGGCACAGTATGTATAAGCATAGAGAAAAAAATACATAGAGTGCTCACTCCATACATCAGTTTTAGTACCAAAAAGACTATTAGCATCTAGCATCGAGTAGCGGAACTATCAGTACTGCTACTTGACAATAGATGTAGCACCGACCGGAAAGTCTCATGCTGTTGAAATAAGACTTTCCGGTCGGTGCTACATCTATTGTCAAGTAGCAGTACTGATAGTTCCGCAACTCGATGCTAGATGTAGACACTGAAATTAATAGTCTGAACTGATGTATGGAGTGAGCACTCTTGTCTTACTTATTTCTCTATGGTCTAGGGGACCCTTAGCGATAACTACCGTGAGTTCAAGTCTCACCCAAGAGAGTAATTTTTCCACTTTTAAATTTAAATATTTTTTTTGTTAAAATATACCTATTTATTAATGTTTTTCACCCAGGCTCCTTTAGCGATCCCGGAAAACTTCACATTCGACCCGTCCGCCGAAAGAGACCTCGACCAGAACGAGACGCTCATCGTGTCGCGCGACAGGACAAGGACATACTCTAACAGGTATGTCCCCCAATGCATCCCACTAATACCGACACTGGCTTAACCGGTTAAACCGTTAACCCAGTGTCAAAATGTACTGGTAACCATGGTAACTCCAGGTTCCAGGTCCATTTACAACGACAAAGGCTAAAGGGCCCCACTGATTACCAGTCCGCCGGACGATACCGGCCTGTCAGTTGTTCGGAACTGTCAACTTTTTGTTCTAACCACAGACATATAAGCCATCACGTATATGAACATCCCATGTGTGCGAAAAAGTCAGACTACCAATGAGAAAACGTAACCACTTCTGAGTTTAACGACGGCCGCGGACGGCCAAGAGCGTATCACGGTAATTTTCAAATTGAAAAATATACACGGATTAGGACGAAAAGTATTAAATAAAGTAATTCAGTGAAGATGGTGTCTTGTAGTGTGCCGGATTTCAGTGTTACAGTGCCAAATAATCCAAGCAAATACTCATTTCAGAGGATTTATGATATTCCGAGCGAAATTTTCATAACGATATTTTGTCAAATTAACAGCGTAAAAAGTGTAAGAAGCCGGTTTATAAAGTTCATTGTAAGTTTTTCTTCCTTTGTGTGCTAATATTTTATCATATTAGTCTATAATTTAAAATATTTTGTGTAAAAACATAACCTGTTACTTTACGCTAGGGCTTGACAAAATGTTCATATGCCAGTAACTTGTCGGTATATTAATAGCTATGTAATTATTTCTTCACAAGACATCATTAAGATATTAGCTTTTGTAACCGACTTCAAATAATAACGATTGTTATACCTTTTTGAAGGTGCTCAAGTTTAGCAGTAAATTTAAACTTCACTTTCCAACACAGTAAGAGTTACATTAAGATAAGTCCGCAACGATTTTGAAATCACACGCAGTGCAAGTGTTATTTATACGTCATAATGTCGTAGAATTTTAACGTTTAAAATAACACATTTGAAAAAGTAGTCGATAAAGCAATCGAACATCGACAGATTATTAATATGTTGTAACATGACATCACTATTTTTGATCTCACATAGACAATTTAGGCACACACTTGCATTTCATTTTTGGTCGCACTTTTGAAGATTGACAGTTGTTCTAGTCATATTAATTCTATGGTTCTAACTGACAGGCCGATATCGTCCGGCGGACTGTTAATCAGTGGGCCCCTTTAAAACGCATTCAGTTTTCGCGTTTTCAGAACCGCAAAAGTGTAACGTACGGCATGCTTCATAAGCTCTTTCATTATTATTATGTATTTTAGAACAATGTTTGCGGACATATTCTGGAAGTTTAACACATTTCATTTATTTAGAATATGTAACATTTAAGTAATAATCATAACCCTCCTTTTGCTTTGCTGTAGTCGGGTAAAAATAAGTACCTACCTACTTAGTTTTAAATTTTACTAAAGTACTGTGTCACAGTAGACACAAAAATCGTAGAATACTTTGTAGTAGACTGTAATGTAATGTAGCATGCATCTTGTTAATTTAGCTGATAGCAGTGAATTCTTTAGCGCCTAATGTCATCAATAAAAAACTGGCAAACTAGGAAAAGTGCCATCCTGCGAGACAGGCATAGCCTAGTGCAGGTGTCACGGGCAATTTATATATCTGGCAACAACTTTAGCAGTGTTTAATCATAGAATAAGTTTACGTAAATCTTGTTAATCATAAGTTTCACTGTCTCAATAAACTATTTTGATTTTTTTTGATTTTTTTGACTTACGTAGTAGATTATTTTTATTGATTTTTAAATTTATCCTAACCAAAAGAGAGTGACATAGGCAACATCATTCGACGAAAGAGGTATAGTAGTGGTATTATTTTATTTACAGTACATATGGTCCTACTTTACCGCACTAGTCATTCATAATTCATAATTCATTTATTGCATTTATAATCATGTGTTACATAAGGTCTTACAAAGGGCATTTTACAGCTAGCGTTCACATGAACCCCGTTAGGGTACACGTTTAGAATTTCTATTTTTCGCACTTGTATCGTAATGTACTATTCTTAAATCAATGAATGTAAAGGTGAACCAGGATCTATTGAGGGTGCGCCATGTTGCGGAATTTCACTGGAACTAATTTTTTCATACTACACTGAATTGTCACCCTATACATGAGAATAACAGCGCCCTCTTGACAATTATCATATATTACTGGTCAGGCTATATATCAACAGGTCTGAAGTGAGCGACGTGGACGTAGGTATTTTCAAGACGCTGGTGGAACAGACGGGCCGGGACACAGCCGCCATGTTGCATCAGATGGCAGAAGAGGTGAGATCACCGGCAGAACATATGTGGCTTTCCATTATAGTCAAAGTCAAAATATACTTTATTCATGTAGGCCTAGCAACAAGCACTTATGAATCGTAACATAGGTACTTATAAATTATCTTAAGCTAATTATCACAGCAATTTATTGATGTTATTATTCCATAATAATATTGGATTATTATACAAATCAAATTTAACACAAATTTAAGAATTTCACAAAAGGATCGTCAAACATGAAAAAAAAATTGTATAAAAAATACTAGTCTAGAATGTTTCTAGAATAAAATCTAAATGTCAAATAAATAAATAAAAAACACAAAAGAAGTATGTACATCGGAATATCAATTTCCTCATCATTAATCAAATATACCTAAATAAAATTATCATTATAAATGGGCCTTTCGAACAGAGAAGGACCTTTCGACCATAAAAGGACCTTTCGAACAGAGAAGGGTCTTTATTATCCATGTGCGTAAGGACCCTTCTCAGATGGAAAGCCGCATATATCTTTAATTATTTTTTTAAATTGGGCCCAACCTAAATATGGCTTTCCATCATAAAAGGACCTTTCGAACAGAGAAGGGTCTTTATTATCCATGTGCGTAAGGACCCTTCTCAGATGGAAAGCCGTATATTTCTTTAATTATTTTAAATTGAGCCCAACCTAAATATGGCTTTCCAACATAAAAGGACCTTTCGAACAGAGAAGGGTCTTTATTATCCATGTGCGTAAGGACCCTTCTCAGATGGAAAGCCACATATTTCTTTAATTATTTTAAATTGAGCCCAACCTAAATATGGCTTTCCATCATAAAAGGAGCTTTCGAACAGAAAGGGTCTTTATGATCCATGTGCGTAAGGACCCTTCTCAGATGAAAAGCCACATATTTCTTCAATTATTTTTAGGGTTCTGTACCGCAAAAGGAAAAAACGGAATCCTCATATGATCGTGCGTCTGTCTGTCCGACCATCCCCCCCCCCCCCCTTTATCTCCGAAACAACTGAGTCTACAATTTTGAAAAAAATACACAAAATAGTTTTTTGCTTATAGATGACAGGAAAACCTATTAGAAATGTGCAGTCAAGCGTGAGTCGGACTTAATGTACGCCCTTGGAACGCGAGTCAGACTCGCACTTGACCGGTGTTTTTTTATATATATATGACGTCCCACGGGTAAAGGTACCTTAAGGCGGATGGCGCTTACACTTTTAATAACGCCGCTCCAATACTATTGCGGTGCTATGCGACGTAAGCGCCAGCCGCAATAAGGTACCTTTTCCCGTGTAACGTCACATATTTTTCCTTGTTTGATATTTCTATTATTTATTTCCAGAGCTACAACAAAATGCTGGCAAGGAAGAGCAAAGTTGAATAAATGGTACTAATCGCTATACTTATTAAAACAAATATGATGCATTAATCAATTATAGACCTTAAGTGCCTTGCCAATAGGACTATAATCTGTGTAATGAAATCTTCCAATACCTACTTAAAAGAGGAAAGGGGGCGGCCTCTCCATACAAACTTAGTCCCCATTTTCCTCTCGGGTCACCCCTTTTCGTCTTAATGATAACGTCTCGTTTTTTATCGATCATGTCTCGAATTTAAACTATTGTTTTTAGAATAAATGAAAATTATTTTTACTATATATCCACCATATACAGCAGGGTTTCTTAAAGTGGGGTCCACGGACCCCTTAGGGGTCCGTAGCATGTTTATCAGGGGTCCGCAGTAGATCAGTTACCTAGTCAGGCGTGTCTCACTCCGCGATTTCGTCGCTTTGCTACAGGTAGCTAAAAGTACATCCGTTCCACACCAATTTTGGGGAAAGCCATAAGCCGCGCGTGCCGCTGTCGCCACCTAGCGGCCATATCTGCGCTGATCGTAACAGACGCGTTTTGTTAGAGAGTGAGTCGTCTGTACTTAGTACTATTATTTATTATGTGACCTAGTGTAAACATACAGTTTATTACTATTAGGAAATATTGTAGTAAACTTGACTTTTGACCAGGGTCCGTGGAATTGTTGAAATTGTTGAAATTGTGAAAATGGTCTGTGACTGAAAAAGTTTAAGAAACCCTGATATACAGTGATTTTGTTATCACTGACCAAACTGAGGGGTAAATATGTAGGTCATACTGAACAACTTTTACTATGGGCACAGAATAAATAATAGTACTAGGTACAGAAGACTCACTCTCTAACAAAACGCGTCTGTTACGATCAGCACAGATATGGCCGCTAGGTGGCGACAGCGCCACGCGCGGCTTATGGCTTTCCCCGAAATTGGGGCCGAACGGATGTACTTTTAGCTACCTGTAGCAAAGCGACGAAATCGCGGAGTGAGACACGCCTGCTATGGGGCCAACTCCGAAATCGCGAAAAAAAAAAAGTTTTCCCATACATCAATATTTTATCACTTTTCCAATAACATACAAATTCCATTTTACTAATAATACAATCGACAACCATGCTAACCATTATTTCACATTCCTTACCTTTCTTAAACTTACCACAAACATTCATTTACTAACATTTATACGAAACTTGCGCTCTTTAATAACAATAATAACCAACGTTAAATCTTTTCTTAAACAAGCCCATATCTATCTACAATACCACAGATCTTCTTTGAAATACCACTATTTACTTTAAAAGTCATAATATCCATAATTATAATACTTCGTCATTATATGTCAGATCCGTGAATTAAAAAAAAAAGTCTTGTCCGATACAATTGTAACTCGCTATCATAAAAAAAAACACAATTCGAATTCTAATTAAAAATAAAGTACTTATGGTTAAAAGTCGGTACATTTTAAGATCTGAGATTTGAAATATTTTAATTATTACTTACTACTTATTCTTTCAATTTAATATCATTACAATAATGTTTAAGTAATCTAAATCAGTGCACGAACTATGAAATTAGAGATGAAATAACAGACGCCGCCTACCGATCCCTTTAAGGAGTGCACGCGCCGCCGTTATGTTATGTGCCATATTTGTAAGTTATAAGGAATAAAAGCGTGTCATTTTACTAAGTATAAGATATATTAAATTTAATAAAACGAAACTATCACATGTATGTACCCATATATTATGGTTTTGTCATCAAGCGGCATAGTTATACTTACTAAAATAGGATTTTATTCAATAGTCACATTAAAAAACTAACTAACGGACCTTTAATATAAAGTCCAACAAAAACGTTAAAATGTAGGTATCTATTATTTAAAAAAAATTGAACTATGGAGCTAACATAAAAAATAAACAATTAAATGTCCCTTTTTGCACGGCACAGCACTAAACCACACTTATCACTTTATCGTTTTTCCACACACCAACCTACTCTTTCCTTGTAGTCCCTGGACCTCCAGACGCCACACTCGACCAAGGACACCAACAACTCCCTGCTGCAAACCATCATTACTAGCTTTGCCCCTGTTGTCTGTAGTCTTTCTGTTGAAGTATCAAAACTGTCCACTTTTACAGTTTTTATGATACTAATCCGCAATAAAGTCATCCACCAATGTTTTACAACAACCTCCCGCGTGTAAAGTTCGTTTTAAATAATATGTATCTAGTCCTGGCAATTACTGTCCAATTATGCACGATTTTAATTTATTCACTTATCCCATTTTCACTTTGCTCTGGTTTAATCACAAATGTCCGACACAATTTTGTTTAACATAGTCCTTCAGCTTAAAATTTTGATTTTTGTCCACGTCCTTGACTGGCAAGCGCAGCGCGCTGCCAGTGCAGCGCGAGGCCGCACTGGCAGGATCGCCATGTAAGGTGTGGCGTCAATGATACAACTGTTGGTGTCTAAATACGAATATATTCTGTTAACCCTTAATTTGGCAGAGACTTTGATAACAGAAATTTATATATTTTGCTAATAAAATTGAATAATTGTACCTTCAGAAGCTTCCAAAAAATAAAAATAAAAATCTAGATTTTCCAGATCCCGAGAAAAACTATGTCCGCTACACCGGACTCTGCCAAATTCCTGGAATATAATAGACAAATGGAGATGTCCGCCGAGACGGACATTGCCAAAGAAATAAAAAAATAATTAGAAATTAAAAATGTACTTCAAAATTCAAATATATACATTATTTTGTGTGAAAATGTAGTTGACAATTTCAGGGGTTTTTTTCCTGTAACGAAGCATAATCTGACATTGCACTTTATACAGTATACAACTGTTTTTTTGTTGCAATACATACAGCGACCCTCAGATTTGGTGCTCATGAAATGCCCAATATTATCATAACGCACTGAGTCAGCTGGACGAGCTGCAACTGGCCTTTTGACAGTACATTCCACATTTTTTTCACGATGATCTGACCTGTTAGACTTAGTCAAAGCTGTATATAAGTCTAGTCTGAAGGCTTTTAGTGGTTTTGATTTTAGATTTTTCGAGCAACAGTTTTTTTTATACACAAGCCACCCATTGTTTATACATAGGTATGTCAAGAAGATATTCAAGTACCACCTTCGACTTTTAAATGGAATTCTGTATATTATAGAGATACTATTTGGGAGACCGAGCTTTGCTCGGAAAACATCATATAAAAACTCGAAAATGCGCGTTTTCCCAGAGATAAAACCTAGCTAGATCGATTTTTCGCCCCCAAATACTCCCATATAGCAAATTTCATCGAAATCGTTAGAACCGCTCCCGAGATCTCCGAAATATATATACATATAAATAAATAAATATGCAAGAATTGCTCGTTTAAAGGTATTAGATAGATAAGCATGACTTATGAACTTATGAAGGTGACACATTTGTTTCTTTTTCAGCACCTCGATAGTAAGTTTTTCATCAGCCCCTCGCAATCGATTACGACGAATAGTTCCCACAGAAAATATGCCGTATCTTTCGCGCAAAATGTAGACCAACTCCGGCGATGCCTTTCAGTAATAATTTTCTTGATCAATTACTTCCCGCATAATAGGTGTTAATGGGACATTTACATCCTGCAATGTATGTACCTCATAACTATTTACAACATTGTTGTACATAAGTTCATGGTCATTTTCAGAACTATTTGAAATATTCAGTCGTTCTAGTGAGGATGACAACGATGCTGATGAGGAAAAATATGAGTCAGCGTCAAAATTATCAAGCACTTCATTTTCGCGAGTAGAAACTTCACTTGCTTCAGATTCGGCATGTTCTTTAGGTATGAGCGCCAAAATCTTAGCTGAGCGGCCTAACACCTTGTGCTGTTGGAAGGTAAACAAAAAGTCTTAGCAAAGAAGTGAGTTTGTTCACGAAAAAAACTATACATTCATAAAAGTTAAATTTATTATACTAGTAAAGTTAAACTCCGTGTCATTGGCAGAGTCCGCCACTGCGGACAAATATTACTAAACATCGTTTACAGCATATTTGGTGAAGTCCGGTGCAACGGACAACTGATTCGCGGCAGTTTAGAGAATGACAAAGTAATAAAATGAAATTTTATAATATTAGTTCCTTTCAATTATATAACAAAGATTATTATTTTGATTCATATTGACTCGTTTTTTTGGAAAATAACAGAGATAAACGCATATATACCTTGGTAAAAACAACTGACGTGCGAGGCGGTGCCATTTTACAGATTAACTAATATAATGACATTGAGGGTACTTCAACTATATTTTTCTACCCATCCGCAGAAATTCAAAAATCGATTGCCATGTGAAAATATAGTAAATAATTTCACGAAAAGCTGTCATATTTTTTCAAATGAGTTGACCGCCACACCGGACACAGTCAAATTAAGGGTTAAACTAACGCGTACATGCTATTATATACTACCACTACGTACGTGTGTGGGTGAGGCATAGTACACATACTACACTGCCATCTCATACATTTCGGTCAATGTTTTCTATCCTCGTAAGGCCCAAGGTCCTACCTATAGTACTTATTCAGTTTGATGAAATTTAAATCATATCCAATTGGAACAGAGTTGAATTTGTTTTTTTCGTTAAATTTTTATACAAAACAAAATCAACTGTATCTCTTACACTATAGGTTTAAATTGCAGTGGCAATGGATTTTTCATCTGTATGACTGGGTAAGGAGGCTATAGAACAGCTGTTTTTTTTTTTGGGATTTCGGGGTTGGCCCCATTGTAAAAGTTGTTCAGTATGACCTACATATCCACCCCTCAGAATTTGGCCAGAGACAAGACAATCACTCTGTATACATAGATTTAATATTTTCTTTTTAGGGTAATTCGCCAGTAACTGGCCACTGTTAGTAATTGGCCACCAAATGAATTCTATTCACCTATAAACGGAATTCAGTTTAGTATAAGGTTTCAATAACTGGCCAGCCTTCAATAACTAGCCGCCTTATACCACAGAATAAATAATAGTGGGTACTAAGTACAGAAGACTCACTCTCTAACAAAACGCGTCTGTTACGATCAGCACAGATGGATGCTGATACGCAATAATGTGTCAACCCACATTCATTTTGCAATAAGATGCCAACTCGAAAAAATGACGCTTAAAGTTGACATTTTATTGCAAAATTAATGTGGGTTGACACATTTTTGCTCAACAGCATCCAGATATGGCCGCTAGGTGGCGACAGCGCCACGCGCGGCTTATGGCTTTCCCCAAAATTGGTGTGGAACGGATGTACTTTTAGCTACCTGTAGCAAAGCGACGAAATCGCGGAGTGAGCCACGCCTGCTTATACTAAAATGCATTCTGTTTATAGGTGAATAGAATTCATTTTTAGTTTAGGGCGGCCAGTTACTGGCGAATTACCCTATCACTTCTGTTACCTGAAAGTTGAGAATATTTGTGATAAATACCCACAATGCTACAGAAAACTAGGTCGCGATTTAAGTCACATTTAAATCATGCATGTCTACTTAAATTATTATATAGTGGTGCGTTTGCATTTAACCACGAACGGGCACAGACAAGACATCCTCCAGACTGAGCATAGTGGCGCTACCCCCTCTGCCACAAATATACGGTAGTTTTACTCCATGTTCGAGTCAAAGTGTCTTTGTGTGACGTCTGTGTCTTTGATCGGACCAATCACGGCACGGGACTCGCTCACCTCGTCCCCCGCACCCCAGTATTTTTGGCAGCATCGGTTTCATGAAATAATTGCTCTAAACTCCGTCTAAAGGATTCCTAGTCTATGTGAACGGGTATTGGCCAGGTTTAATATGGCCAAATTTTTAAAATCATTATCATACCTACTTTATAACTATGACCAAAAATATTATATTTTTTTTACAATAATTGGATAAGTAATTTTTCATTGGCAAATAACTTAATGCTGTGAGCTTACGAAAAAGTGCTGTGAAGATTATTTTGCTTAGGTACTTTAACCATCACTTACGAAGTGCAAAAACAAATCTCAATTCGTAACATTGTTTCGTACAAAGAACTCACATTGGAAATGATTCGTAACTGGTTACGAACAGAAAAAATGTTCGTAACTAATTCGAACCTTTGTTACGTAAAAATACACCATAACCCTCAGAGATTCGCCTACCGGCTTTATCGTAAGGTGTGATTAGGTAGGTAGGTAGGTATACTTATTCGCAAACTTGCCTATATAATATATGCAATGCAATGCATTTATTGTCAATTGTGTATTGTGATTATTTTTAGTTTATGCGCTAATTAAGGCATTATAGGAACACCTATTATAATTATAAGACACGGTGTGTAAAATTATCAAATATAGAGATGTTTTAGTAAAAGAGGGTCTATTTTCAACTTTTTTCTGTTGTGTCTTGTGAGACAGGGGACAACAGTAACACTTGTAACATGATCATAATTATTATAGATAGTCCATAAATATTTTTTTTAATTGATGTACCGCAAATATCCCTTTCTGGTGCAATTAAATCCCAGTTTCAATATGTCACCCAGGAGACAAAAAAGTAGATTCACCATATAAAAATGTGATGTTAGGAAACTTAAATATTACTTAGGTACTTAAAGTACCTCCAAGAAAAATAACGAAAAGGATACAGGAAAGACACCCGTCGTATTATAACGTCAGTGTCTTCTGCTAAAATAAATGTCAATTCAAATTGAGGCTTGCCTTATTAAACATGGTGCTACATTACTTTGATTAATTTAAAATAATTAGCAAATTATAGATATACCTATTATTACGTAAATAACGTGCTATTTCCAGTTATGTAATTTGTTATAACATTATTTTACCTAATAAGTGTTTCACATAGGTAATCTATTTTTTATTTGTTGTCAATTATTTAAATAGTTGTTTTTACTAAATGATTCGATTAAGTAACGCAAGTATTAGATTTAATAGTTTTATTCTTATCAATATTGAAAGTGAAACTTTATTAGGTGAAATAATATTAAACATGTAATTATCAGTATTCGGGCTCCACTATTTATTTGCCCTAATTTTAATTGTATATTATTTATGCATTTTTTTTATCCCAAACTTATGTTCTGTACTTATTAGTGTATATAGTGTTATGTACTTAAGTGATCAAATACAAAATGTTATATTGGTTGCTGCATGGTACATTGTGATATTTAAAGCGAATAAATATTTTAAATATGAATCTTTGTTTTATTTGGTGAGATAACTTTATAAAAGTATAAGTATGTGTTCGTAACTTTATTTCGTAACTAGTTACGATCGAAACATCCATAAGATATGGTTGTACAAAGATTAACTAATTATTTCGATTTCGTCACTATATTTTTATGCCGTTTTTTGCGTAATGGTACGGAACCCTTCGAGCGCGAGTCCGACTCGCACTTGGCCGGGCCGGTTTTTAGGGTTCCGTACCCAAAGGGTAAAAAAAGGAACCCTATTACTAAGACTTCGCTGTCCGTCCGTCCGTCTGTCACCAGGCTGTATCTCACGAACCGTGATAGCTAGACGGTCGAAATTTTCACAGATGATGTATTTCTGTTGCCGCTATAACAACAAATACTAAAAACAGAATAAAATAAAGATTTAAGTGGGGCTCCCATACAACAAACGTGATTTTTGACCGAAGTTAAGCAACGTCGGGCGGGGTCAGTACTTGGATGGGGGACCGTTTTTTTGCTTGTTTGGCTCTATTTTTTGTTGATGGTGCGGAACCCTCCGTGCGCGAGTCCGACTCGCACTTGGCCGGTTTTTACTTTTTGCTTCTTTATAGTCGTATCCTTCATCAGATCGGACACGGTGGAAGGTTAGCTTCTGGCCACTAACGGACCGTTAAGGTCGCGCAAGTGCGTCGGCTGACATTGCGTATTATTTACTGATCTAACAAGGTCTAAACACTGCTGTAATCTTATAACTTTAAACGAGCAATTCTTGTATATTTATTTATTTATATGTATATATATTTCGGGGATCTCGTGAACGGCTCAAACGATTTCGATGAAATTTGCTATTATGGGGGTTACGGGGGCGAAAAATCGATCTAGCTAGGTTTTATCTCTGGGAAAACGCGCATTTTTGAGGAATGGAATTCCTTGCCCGGTCTATATTTCCGAGCTCATATAACCCGGCAACCTTCAAATCAAGGGTGAACGGGCACCTTCTGGGCAGGCTCGCTCCATCATAGGCCACGTCTTCGCCTCGGCTAGTCCGGCCAAATGTTTTTGTATGTTTGCAATTTTTATATGTTTTCCGAGCAAAGCTGGGTCTCCCAGATATTGCTCCTTAATCGTGAAACCATTCGTTCGTCAATTTTCTTCAAGTTTTATCTAATGTAAGAGCGATAAAGGCAAATACAGTAAATAGGGAATAGTGAAATTTCTTACACCCTACTACTACCACAGAATAAATAATAGTACTAGGTACGAAGATACACTCTCTAACAAAACACGTCTATTACGACAGATATGACCGCTAGGTGGCGCAAGCGCGAGCAGGCGTCCGTTCCGTAGCGGTGCGCGGCAACTACTATGGCTAGACACCAAAATTGGTGTGGGCCGCATGTACCTACTTGTAGCGACGCGACGATATAGCGAAATGAGTGAGCCACGCCTGCTATAGGTATATATACTGGTATTATACGTACCTACTCCAACATTATATGTGACGTTATCAATGAAAAGGGACCTTATTGTTGATGGCGCTTACGCCATTATTAACGATGCTCCGATATAAATACAATGCCGCGCGACGCTGTCCGGCGTAAGCGCCATCGACAATAAGGTCCCTTTTCATAGATAATGCCCCATATCTTTAATACTACCTACTTGGGTAGCCCCCATAAACGTCAGTTCAAATTTTGGGGGTCTGGACATCGGATAATGGTAGCATGACGTAGGAGGAAACGGGGTTATTCGAAGCATGATTTTTGGATGATTCTAGGGGGGGGGGGGGGGGGGAAAGAAATCGTCAAAAATAGATGACGGACGTAATTTAATATGACCAGCCCCTTGTCGGAGTCAACGTTCTTTACTACTTACGAAACTAAGTATTAAGGTAGGTATCTAGTTTTTATTTTGTTGTTTTGTTTAGTAAACACATAAATGACATAAATTACAGAAACGTGGAAAGCGAAGCGAAAATGTTGCTGAAGTCAATGACATTTCTTATAATTGACGGTCAGATTGTATCTTGCTAATAATGAGATTCAAATTCATGCCAACTGCATTATACATGCTATGCTATTCGAACCAGCATACAAACGGTCTATAATTACGCAAAATTAGTACAGAATTCGAGATCAACTCATTCTGGTTGGTAAGAATCTAAGAATCCAAAGACGAGTTGAACAACTCGTTAAACATGCTCAGTGTTCGTTGATAAGCCGCTCCGCGAACATCGATCACATCATGATTGCGAAATTAATTTTTATCGTCACATTTATCGGAGCTAGTTTCTGTTTGGAGTTAAAACAAGTGGTGATGTTATCCAGGCACAACATACGGACGCCGTTAACCACGAATTTGAAGTTATTGACTCCAAAAAGATGGCCGAAATGGAACGGGGACACGGGGTATCTCACTCCAAAAGGACGGATGCTCGAACAAGCTATGGGGAGATATTTCGCAGACTGGATTATCGAAGAGAAGTTATTAATCGATAAGTGCTCGAGAAATCAAGTGCTTGTGTATTCTAATACGAAGGAAAGGACAATACAAACCGCGAAATCGTTCGCTGAAGGCGCTTTTGGCGACTGTGCGGAAGTTTTTTATAAAAACATGACTGGCATGGATCCAGTTTTTAATCCAATTATAAGGAATGATTCCGAAGAGTTTATGGAGACCGTTTTAAGTGATATGCAAGCGCAGTTGAATAAAATCGACTTAAAAGATCCGCTTTTAAGGCTGAATAGAATAGTCGATATTAAAAATTCTGAATATTGTAAAACTGAAAACATTTGCGATTTGAGCGAGGTGAAAAATAAAATATTTTTCGAGGTGAACAAGGAACCGGATGTTGCTGGGGCGCTACAACTTGGAAATAATCTAGTTGATGCTTTCTTAATGGCGTATTACGACGGAATGAAAGAAGACGACGTAGCCTGGGGACGAATTCGAACGGCAGAAGAATGGGAGTCATTAATAAAGATATTAAAAGCTTACCACAAGATCCGTTTTCAAACTAAGCTCTCGGATAAAGATGCAGCTTCGACGTTGCTTAAATATTTGGTGGATGCGTTTCACAATGGTAGTAAAAAGTTATATGTGCTTGTTGGACACGATGCTAACATACTGTCGTTGATGTCAGCTATGAGTTTTAAAGATTATACGTTGGATGGTCAGTTTGAGAGGACGCCTATTGGCGGGAAAGTGGTGTTTGAGAAGTGGCACGACGATGTGAATGGTGGAGATCTGGTGCGCGTGCGCTACGTGTATCAGTCCTCGAAGCACATCAGAGATGGCGTTGAAGCCAGTTTACTACACCCGCCGCTGGAGGCGCTGCTGCAAATGGAAGATTGTGCAGTTGACGAAAACGGGTACTGTCCGTGGAACGATTTTATAAGAAAATTTAACATAGTCATGGACTAACCTACATGACATAGTTTAGTTAATAATTATTGTGAAGGAGCGTTTTTTAGTATTAGTAGTACAAAAGTATTTAACAGTCTTTTGTCATACTGCTCACCACACACCATTCAGCGTATTGTAGCCAACAAGTCCGACGTTGTGCTGATATAAGGTCATTGCGCTAGTTTTCGTCATTTAGTCATTTATTCAATATTGCATTGTCATGTACATAATAAGGTGTTACAATTTAAGAGGCCAGTTCATGACACCCTGTAAGGGCACACAATAGTAGGTACTTATATTTACACGTGACGTCCACATGACAGTTTAGCAAATACTTAATATATTTGATTTTTAATTTGCTACTTGCGTAATATAATTTTCATGTAGATAGATATATTGTTTAGACATTAAGAATTGCAATAAGTCCAAATTTGTGCAGCAATGTAGGTTTATATTCAAAGTTCGTCAAGTGGACGAAAACTAGAGCTGGACGAAAACTGACGCACCTACCCTATGGCAGCGCCGGGCCGTGTTCGTCGACGTCACCATCCCCCGTGATGATCTCGTGAAAGCCGAGGACAAGTCCAGCAAGTACAGGCGCCATCAGATATATCGGAGCCGCCAAGGTGCTCACAAATATCTGAACACGCTTCTATTGTCAAGGCGCTAGAGTGCGTGTTCGGGTTTTTTGAGTATCTCGGCCGCTCTGATAAATCTGATGACTGTAGCTAAATTAGGCTCACGAGATAACCGCCATGATTAGTCGTGTCAGCGCACGGTCTCATAGCCGACTCTTCTCAACCAAGTCTCGCTGAGCGTTAGATCAAGGGTCAAAATACAGATGGCGGTAGGTAGGTAATCTTGGACACGGCGCGTATAGTACAGTCGCCATCATATATCGGAGCGTCCAAGGCGCTCACAAATATCTGAACACGCCTCTATTGTCAAGGCGTTAGAGTCGTGTTCAGATATTTTTGAGCACGTCGGGCGCTCCGATATATCTGATGACGACTATACGTCGGTTCCTCTCTTTGCGGCCCTATGTCGATGTCGCTACCGGCAGCACCTTAGGTTAGGTTTTTCATAATGTGTTTATGTAGGTATTTGTATTGCTTTTGTATTAATATTCATATTATAAATCACCTAACTTAAGACCTATGTATCGTAAACGTAGTTATAATGGACAGTAAATGTTATGAACCAATTCTGAATCACTAAATAGTAAAAACAAAGTCGCTTTCCGCTGTCTGTCCCTAATATGTACTCGTATGCTTAGATCTTTAAAACTACGCAACGGATTTTGATGCGGTCTTTGATTCAAGAGGAAGGTTTATGTATAATTTGTTAACCCGTGCGAAGCCGGGGCGGGTCGCTAGTACGTAATAAAGTTAAGTACCTACTTAGTCGTTTCAGTTGCATCAGGTTGCATCAGACATTAGTTGATATTGAATCGTTAGTATAATTATAGGGAAATTACTATTATCTTGTAACACGTCATGAGACGGAGAATGATAACAAACTGCAATAGAACTTATAAAGATAACATAACATTTGAATTATTTTGCAGATGTTTTAGACATTAGGTACTTATCCTACTTTAAACATAAACGTTAATTGTTTAAATGTCTTTTACAAGCTTTTATTTAACTCACAATGTATGTAACTAATGAACTATGTTTGTACGGGTCAATTCTTAGCGCTTTGCTTCCTCTTATCTTATGCGCACTGCCAAGGAATGGAATTCCTTGCCGGCGTCTATATTTCCGAGCTCATATAACCCGGCAACCTTCAAATCAAGGGTGAGCAGGCACCTTCTGGGCAGGCTCGCTCCATCGTAGGCCACGTCTTCGCCTCGGCTAGTCTGTGGCTATGAGTAAGCCCATTTATAATATAAAAAAAGTTAAGTTTGTCCCACTTCTCGGTTTCCGATAAAGCTGAAAATTTTCAAAGATGTAAATTGGATGACAATGCAATATTATGTATGGTACCATCGAGCTGATCTGATGATGGAGACAGGAGGTGGCCATAGGAACTCTGCCTACAACGCAACCTAATTGTGTTTGGGTTTGTTAGAATTGTCTCGACACTCTCGACGAGTACTAGTTGCCTGTTGAAAAAGAAACCTACAGTCGACGATAAAAGCTTGTGTCAAAAATGATATAAATTGGGCAAATAACTTATTAGGTAGTTTCCAAATGTTTACGATAAAAATAAACAAAATTTCTATCACAAATTATGCTGTAATTTCCTTAAATTTTGCAAGCAAAACAAACTAGTTTAGTTTTTCTGTATTATGTTACGATTCTATAATTAATTTATTCTCAAAGTGACTTTGACACTTTTTCCTTTATATTTTTGACGATAGGTTATCTTGTAGGTATTTAATGTATAAAAAGACAATGTTTTTAATATTCAGGTATATTAGAAAGATTAAATGCCATGAAATTAATATACACAATTATAAAGTACCTACCTACCATATAGTAAAGATCGTAAGGTGTCATTCAATAGAACTTGCTAACTTATGTAAACAAATGTTACTAGTAAATTGACATTCAGTGTCAATTTTAGTATGGCGGTTTGTTTACATAGTTAGCAAGTTCTATTGAATGACACTTTAGATTAAATGTATAACTGTTCTGTCACTGTCATATGCTGACTTATTTTATTTTTCTGTCAGAGACCTTTACAGGGGCCGTCCATTAATTACGTCAGCCATTTTTGAGGATTTGAAATCATCTCTAGGGACAATTAACTTTGATACAGAATTTATAGCAAGACTATGTATAAATATGCTGGATTTATTGAGAACAAAAATAACTTTATATCTATTCATGGATTTTGATATAGAATAATTGTGTCAGAATTCAGCATATTTTAGCCTGGAACCATGTTCTGTTTTCTCACATTTTTGCACTATTGGCCGAAAAAAATTACGTGATATTTGCCGAGTTTTCTCCACATGAGAGATTTAGTGAGTCTTGCTTGACCCTCCCCCCTGAACGCCTCACGTAATTAATGGAAGCCCCCTTAACGATGTCATCTAGCTGCGGTACTCTGTATGAAGATTAGCAGTCGGAATTTCTAACTTGTCTCTCACAAAATACGCTTACTTATATTAAATACCGATAAATGTGCCTACTTTGTTATGAAAACTATATCACAACTTCACTTAAGTGTTACAACATGATAGTAGTGTAGTGATGATCTACATTAAATCAGCATATCTATCAACATATCACAATATATTTTAAAATTTGAATTAAATTTCAAATTTTGGAGCAAAGTAGGCGCATTTAATTTAACGATATGAGGTCGTTTGAGCCTTGTGTTTGCAAATACATCGTGTTCTAGGTTCACTTAATGCCTCATCTTATCCGCCTGTCAAATCTGATCATTGAAAAAGTGGCCTTGACATTTAAAACAATCGATTTAAATTCCCACGCACGGATCCGAGTCTAACTAAGCATACGAGGGGTACTATACGGACTGGATACATATCTTTTCCCTTCCATACAGGCGTACCTGTTTGTAATTTATATAACAATACGCAATATTTCATCTCATACACAAATGCATTGTATTGGCCATTGTATGGAAACCCAAGGCTAAAGCGATTTGCCCATTATTACCTATTCTACAATTCGCACTTAGAAACTAATTATCAATTAGAGTTTTTTATATAGGTAATCATATTATATTGTAATACCTAGATCATTATATTTTCTACAAGCTAAAATTTCGTTCCTGTGTCAGATTGGACAGTTTCCAAAAAGTTGCATAAGTTCTCAAAATAAACAAGAACAAATGTTTTCTCAATATTACTCATACATAAATGTCATACACAAATGAGCTGCGAGCGGTCAGATTGGTTATTCCCACTAGTTACCACCAAGTTGTTACCAGTGGTAACTACTGGGAATTCTTTTCCCACCTTTTACCACTGATAACTACTGGGAATTTATTCCCAGTAGTTACCACCAAAATTTTGTTAGAGTTAAATACTAATAAAAACAGTATAAATAGTATAGTATTGAGTTGCCCCAGATAATGACCCCGTGGCGTAACACAGACGATACGTATCCGTAATACGCAGTCTGTCTTTTGAGACAGTCGCTCTTTGCGTATATCACGGATAAAGCTATTATTGAGTTGTCCCAGATTATAAGCCCTTAACGTAGTACACACGATACCTATCCGTGATCCGTCCTTGAAAACTATTTGTTGCGGCTCCTACCAACGAAGGGGAAGCGGGGACCGTACACCACTAAACCAGTTGGCCCATCGGCCGCGCCCCCCGCCGTCTCTATAGACGCCTAGCGAGCCATTAGGCTCTGAGATACACGCTCATGTGCGCGTCACACTCGCAAATATATTTTTCATACAATGTAATCTTAAGTACCTCTGTGGAACCAGAATTAGAAGCTTTTTAAGTATCTGCGATTTTTATTTAATACTCAAGACATCCAAGCTTGAACATGGTGACCCCGACGTGATTAATACGCAACGATTGCTTCTGCCCGAGTCGAACGGAATTTCTACGTGTGAAGAGAGCAAAGGTCACGACAGCTACAACGTGGCAGAAATTGGACATCCCGGCGTCAACGCAGCATTCTGAACTTACGACGCCTATCGGAGTGTACCTATCCACGACGCCAGTTGCACTGTACAGAGATATATTCGGAGATTTACGACGCCATTTTGGAAGCTGCAGACACCCTTACTTCAAGCCCGCCGCCGGTCAGAACTACGCCGCCGCAGCCAAGGTTTAGCAAGGGAAGTGCACCATTCCTTCATATTTCCTATTTTTCTGCTCGTACTATCCTCCACCTACTTGACTATTTAGCTTTGCCGTCTTCACCCTTCGCCGTGCTTAAGTTTAATTGTATGCCATTTTATTGCACTAGTGACGTAAACATTTTTTAGCACGTATCCTCATTTAATAGCTAGTGTCAGTGAAATAATCTGATCGCTGCTTTATAGCCAAACTTAAAGCCTATAGTCTTTCACGACAATTTAAGAACTTAAAACTATTAAAGAACAGAACGCTTATTTGAGTGACATTCTTATTAGTTAATTTCTTCAACTTAATTTAAACATTCCGTTATTTCATAAAGCATACTCCCACTTTGTGCTATATAGAATACTGTCTAGCGATTTTACTAATTACGCACAGTTAAATCTCAACGCAAAAAATTCCATTGCATTCCATAGTAACACAAGTGTTCACCGTGTTACAGATAAGAACCGGTCGCATCGCTCCCGGCAACAGCCACTACTCAGCTGCAGCTGCGGTGCGTTTTCCGCTGACTCCTGCATTCCGCATAGCACTGTTGCCGACCGAGCCAACCACTGTGACTGTGAACATAGGCCGGAAAAATTTACGTATTTATTCCAATATTTTATTTTTGATTTCTCATTTCCTCATTCGCTGTTTTTAATTGAAATCGGATCTTTTTCATATAATGGCTACGTTGATTCCTACTAGAACGTCCATTAAGGGGCGTATTACTAAATTTAAAAATTACATTGTGGAATTGAATGCTCAGGAAAATATTTCCTCGAAAGATGTAGACGAACTTTCGTTGAAGTTGGATCGTTTTCGTAATATGTTCACACAATTCGACCAGATCCAAACTCAAATAGAAATTGCGACTACATCTGATATGCAGTCCGAAATTGACATAAGAGAAGAGATGGAAAATGATTTTATTTCTCTTATTGCAACGGCGCAGAAAATTATCGATAAGATAGCCGAAAGATCTGATTTCGCCAGCGTAAAGTCTGAAGTTCAAAGTAACTGTGGTCATGACAATGTTTGCAACGGTTTAAATTTTCGTTTGCCTGTGATTAAAATCGCTAGTTTCGATGGTTCGTATTTTAAGTGGCTCGAATTTAGAGACACATTTGATTCACTCATTCACAGTTCCGACCACATCAAGCCGATTCACAAATTTCACTATCTAAATTCTTATTTGGACGGTGAAGCGGCTCAGGTGATAAGTAATTTAGAAGTGTCGGACAATAATTACGCTGAGGCATGGCGTCTACTCTGCGAGAGATATGACAACAAAAAACAGCTGATTAGCAACCATTTAAACTCATTGTTTAACTTACAACAGATTGGTCGCGAATCGGCAAAGTCCTTGCGCTATTTAGTGGATCATGTGTCCAAAAACCTACGGGCTTTAAATACGTTGGGCCAGCCCACTGATAAGTGGGACACGCTTCTTATACATATGGTCGCGAATAAACTTGATAGTAATACGAGTTTAAAATGGGAGGAATTTAAAGGTAATTCATTTTCAAATGACGTTATGCCGTCATTGGCCGATTTTAATCGCTTTTTAAAGGGACGTGCGGATGTTTTGGAATCGGTTCAGCGTAATAAATCTGATAAGCCTATCACTAATAATAATAATAAACGCGAACCTATTGCCTCGCCTCATAATAAACGCGAGAAGTCTAGCACCAAATGTTTTGCGGTTTCAGCCACTCCTGCTGCTTCGGCCTCGGCCTCTCCTCCTGCCTGTGTGTTCTGCAGCGGCGAGCACCGGATTTACGATTGCTCGTCATTCCTGTCCCTGCCAGTTGAAGACCGGATCTCCGGAGCGTCAAGGTTACGCCTTTGTCTCAACTGTTTGCGGAAGGGGCACACTTCTCATCGCTGCAGAGTAGCTCCGTGTCACACTTGTAAGAAGCGCCATAATACTTTGTTGCATAGGGAGACTCCTCAGGTTGCCGCTGCGCCCGTAGATGCGCCTCCGCCGCGTTCGGAGCCCGAGCTCGGGCTGTCGTCGAATGTGACCGTGTCGCGCTCAAATCAAATACTCTTGCCTACCGCGTACATAGACATATATAGCCCGGCTATTAATGATTATGTAACAGCGCGCGCGTTTTTAGATTGCGGAAGCATGCCTTCTATTGTTACAAGCAGTTTTAAACAGAAATTGCAACTCGCACCGCTGCCCAGTAATTCCAAGCTTTTCGGATTGTCCGACGTTCCTATATCTAGTAATCCGGAGCGCTGCTTTGTGCAAATTCGGTCTAAACATGATAAAAAATCTAAATTCGATATCGCATGTTTAGCGCTGCCTGTAATTAATAGCACTTTGCCACTAGAGTATGTCGATGTGTCGAGCGTCCAGTGGCCACGTAATAAAACGCTCGCTGATCCTAATTTTAATCAGCCCGGACCTGTAGATATTTTACTTGGCGGTGACGTTTTTTGGAGTCTGGTTGAAGGCCAGCAAATTGATATAGGGCACGATTCGCTTGTTTTGCGCAAATCGAAACTAGGTTGGTTAGTGGTCAGTAAGTACAATGCATTTTCAATGTTGAACGATAAGTCGTTCAATTCCTCTTTACAATGCAATCACTTGTACACCAGTGATAATCTCGACGACTCGCTTACCAAATTCTGGCAGCTGGAGCAGGTGCCCCAACCTAGTCAACCGTTTACCGATTTAGAGGCGGAATGTGAGCAACACTTTGTCACTCACACTTATCGTGACGATAACGGTAGGTTTCACGTGCGTTTGCCATTAGTTACGGAACCCGATTGTTTAGGGGATTCGTATCGATATGCTAAAAAACGGTTCTTTGCATTAGAGAAACGATTCAAACGCAACCCTGATTTGAAAACAGCTTACCAGCAATTTATAAATGAATATGCCGAATTAGGCCATCTCTCTGTGTCCGATTCTGACATTCCGGATCCTTCTTTTTTTGTGTCACATCATTCTGTGCAAAAGCCCTCCAGCGAATCTACAAAATTAAGGGTCGTTTTCAATGGCAGTGCCCCCACTACGTCTGGCTATTCTATAAACGACCTACAGATGGTTGGGCCGACGATCCAAGATTCGTTGTTTAACATTCTTCTGAGGTTTCGTACTTACAAATATGTTTTAACTGGGGATGTCGCTAAGATGTATCGGCAGGTCCTGGTTCAGGAATGCGACCGCGATTTACAATTAATCCTCTGGCGCTCCAATGAGAACGAGCCTTTAAAAACTTTAAGGCTTAACACGGTCACTTACGGATTTTCAAGTGCTAGTTTTTTGAGTACACGCTGTTTGTGGCAGTTGGGCGAGGAATGTGCAGATGAAAAAATTAAGACCATCATTCAAAATGATTTTTTAGTTGACGATTTATTAACGGGATCAGACACAGAGGAGAAATTGCGTTATATTAAAGAGTCGGTTGAGCGTGCGCTGGCAGCTGGTTGTTTTCCCTTGCGCAAATATCGCACAAATTTACCGTCAATTTTGCATGACTCACAAAACGATAGTGTAGGTGAAAATAAAGGCAGCTTGATCATTAGCTCGTCGTCGCACACGCTAGGAGTGGGCTGGGACTCTGAGGCAGATGTCATTCATTTTCCTACTCAATACTCTGCCAAGGACGGCCACCCTACGAAACGTTCAATTTTATCGGACTCGTGTAAAATATTTGATCCCCTAGGCCTCTTGTGTTTGCTGACGATTATACCTAAGGTTTTAATTCAAAAATTATGGATTGAAAAAATCGACTGGGATGTTCCCGTGCCGAGTTACATAAACGAGTCTTGGCAGGACTTTGTTAACGGGTTAGCGTCTTTAACTTCGCTCCAAATACCTCGTAATGTACTTTGCGACTCGCCGACGCATATCGAGATGCACGTCTTTTGTGATGCAAGCTCAGTTGCATACGCGGCCTGTATTTATTTAAAGTCCACTAATGAGAAGGGCGATGTTGTAGTCAGGTTGCTGTGCGCCAAGGCCAAGGTCGCGCCGGTCCAGGCTACGACTATTCCGCGATTGGAATTATGCGCTTGCCTTCTAGGCGCGCAGCTCGCGTCAGCTGTTTCTAAGACGTTGCGCTGCCAGATTGCGCAGAAATTTTATTGGACTGACTCGTCAATTGTAATCGCATGGCTTAAAACTAATCAAACCAAATTAAAAACGTTTGTTGCCAATCGCGTGCCTCATATTTTAGAACTCACCGATGGCAGTGAGTTTCGTCACGTTCCAACCGCGTTAAATCCGGCTGACTACCCATCTAGAGGGGTCGAAGCGCGTCGCTTACCTGATTTGCACATGTGGTGGACCGGGCCATCTTTCTTATACGAGCCACAAAATAACTGGCCTCAGTTTTCCTCAAACTCGGAACTCGATTTACCCGAGCTAAAGGTTAACGTCGCGATTACTGACGATTCGCAAAAAAACAATGTTATTGATTTCGATCGATATTCGAAACTTACACATTTACAACGTGCGGTAGCTTATATGCTTAGGTTTGCGCATAACTGCCGCCCTTCATCCAATAAAACTACGGGTGTGCTACAACCTGAGGAGCTCGAGGTTTCGTTTAAAAAACTGGTCGCTTTGTCACAACAGGCTAGTTTCCCCCTTGAATTGAATTTGTTGCGTGACAAGCAACCTCTAGGCCCTAAAAGCCCTATTTTATCATTGAACCCATTTTACGATGAAGACGACAAGCTTCTCAGAGTTGGTGGACGTCTGTCCTCGTCGTTTTATCCATTTGACAAACGCCACCCAATGCTGTTACACTCTAAACATAGATTGACTAGATTGCTGTTTCAACAGGAACACATCCGTCTCCTGCACGCTCCTCCTCAGCTGCTTCTAGCCGCCGTTCGCGAGACGGTATGGCCCGTATCGGGGCGCACGCTTGCGCGTACCGTATCGCAGCAATGCGTGACCTGTCGCCGTGCAGCTGGCAACACTTCTGCTCCTTTGATGGGCGCTCTGCCTTCTCAGCGCGTAACGCCTGATTTCCCTTTCATTAGTGTCGGCGTAGACTTCGCTGGGCCCTTTATGATTACGGACAGGCATGGCAGAGGTTGCAAAATAACAAAGTGCTATTTAGCTATATTTGTTTGTTTCCGGTACAAATGTTTGCATTTAGAGGCAGTAAGCACGCTGTCGACGGATTCGTTCATACTTTCACTGCGACGTTTTATCTCTCGTAGAGGGCGACCTCGCGAAATATTCTGCGATAATGGACGTAATTTTGTAGGAGCGGCCAAGGAAATTAGCGATTACCTTACTTCAAACTCAGACACGGTTTGCAATTTTGCAGCAAATGAGGGAATACAATTTAAATTCCAACCGGCATATGCTCCTCACTTTGGTGGTTTGTGGGAAGCAGGAGTCAAATCGGCAAAATTTCACCTCAATCGTATATTAGGTAACGCTCATTTAACCTATGAAGAATTGGCAACTCTCTTTAGTCAGGTAGAATCTATCCTTAATAGTCGTCCTTTATGTCCTTTGTCGTCCTCACCAAACGATTTCCAACCCTTAACCCCAGGTCACTTCATCATCGGCCGCGCGCTCACTTCGTTGCCGTCGCCCCACCTCGCGGATATAAACCCAAACCGTTTAGATAGGTTTCAGAGGCTCGAGGCATTAAGACAGCACTTCTGGCGGCGCTGGCAATTGGAATACGTCGGCGAGCTCCAACAACGGACGAAGTGGCGTGTTCCAGGACGAGCTCTTCAACTGGGTGACCTGGTCCTCATCAAGGAAGAGAATACTCCTCCCCTACACTGGCGGCTTGGACGAATCGCTAAATTGTTTCCTGGCGCCGACGGGATTTCGCGAGTGGCCGAAGTTGCCACAGTAACGGGCACTTATAAACGAGGTGTGAAGTACCTCTGCCCACTGCTGGACGACACTCATGAAGCCTTGAAGGCTGACGCCTCCAAGGGCCCCCAGGATGTTGCGGCTCCTACCAACGAAGGGGAAGCGGGGACCGTACACCACTAAACCAGTTGGCCCATCGGCCGCGCCCCCCGCCGTCTCTATAGACGCCTAGCGAGCCATTAGGCTCTGAGATACACGCTCATGTGCGCGTCACACTCGCAAATATATTTTTCATACAATGTAATCTTAAGTACCTCTGTGGAACCAGAATTAGAAGCTTTTTAAGTATCTGCGATTTTTATTTAATACTCAAGACATCCAAGCTTGAACACTATTAATATTATTTATGCGTTTCACGGATACTTACCGTCCTTCTTATACAGGGTGCCTCCCATCATGGGGTTTTAAATGCAGGGCTCGATTCAACTCGCTACACTTGTGTTACTTTTTTATGGAACCAACCCCGAAATCGCGAAAAAAATATCGGCTTTTTCATACATTTTGGCTGATCAGATATCGATGTTTTCTATGGAAAAGCCAAGCATTTTTTCGCGATTTGGGGCTCAGTCCCATGGTAAAAGTAGCTCGCTTTTTTTTTTATTTTTATTTAAAGCCCCATGGTGGGAGACATACTGTAGAATTTCTAAGTTTATGGAAACATAGTGGCACTACAGAAAAACCGGACAAGTGCCAGTAGGACTCGCCCACCGAGGGTTCCGTACTTTTTATGTTGCTATAGCGGCAACAGAAATACATCATCTGTGAAAGTTTCGTCTAGCTATCACGGTTCATGAGATACAGCCTGGTGCCAAACAGACGGAGAGTGGAGGCTTAGTAATGGGTCCCGTTTTTACCCTTTGGCTACGGAACCCTAATAACTGTCATATCATAGTCGATGATGATGATATTCTGGCGGTAGAGTGGGCGCGGCGAGCGGCCTCTCGCGCAGTATGGCGACCAGGTCTCTGAGCAGCTCCACTCCTTGGGCTACGGCCTCCGCTTGCTTCTCGGCCGCTAGCGCGCTGCGCATGGCCGCCTGTTGGACGAAGCAGTATTTGAAAAACCGAAAACCGTATTAATGGGGTTGGCCGGTCGAAGTATTTAGCAGATGGCGCCATCATAGCTTGCCCTGTCAATCCCTAGAATTGTGTCAAATTTTTTTTTTTTTTTTATGTCCTGGATGCCAGCCCTTTAAGCCAAATCTCATAGAAAAAGGGGCAAGCTATGATGGCGGGGTCCCGTTGTTTCCCATGAAGTTTTAAGTCATAATGTATTGTTTGTCATATTATCATTAGTCATAAAACTGAAACCGTTAACATTTCAGGGTTTTCGTTAGGTTATCCTATAGATAGGTTAGGTTAGGTTTGTTTTATGGCAATCCTGAAAAGTGACGCGTTTCTGAACCAAATGAATTATGACTAACGAAAATGCGGGCAAACAATACATTATGGCTTAAAACTATTTGGGAAACACTAGAGACCCTATGATGGCGCCATGTATGCAAACCTTTGACAGTTGCCAAACCCATTTAACCCTAATCCGGGTTGGCGGTTCAACCATGTCAATGGAATGTCAGGGTGGCATAAGACAGGTAGCCAGGAATCGTTCGCAGATAAACGAAACGCTATTTGTCCTTATCGCACAAATATGGAAGAGTGATAGAGAGATAGGTAGCGTTTCTTTGTAGCGCAATCGATTGCCATGTTGGCTAGGCATCCAATGGTGACTCACCACAGCGAGCAATTCCTCAGTGGACGGTTTTCCCTCCGTGGCCGGGACGGAACCCTCGGAACACATGTCCTCTACGCCTGGCTTGCGGTCGGAACTCTGTCGCCATAATGAGGCTTCTGGTATATAATGATGACTCACCTCAGCGAGGAGTTCCTCGGTGGACAGTTTTCCCTCGGTAGCCGGGGCGGAACCCTCGGAACACATGTCGTCGTCTACGCCCGGCTTGCGGTCGGAACTCTGTCGCCATAATGTCGCTGCTGGTACCTATATAATGGTGACTCACCTCAGCGAGTAGTTCCTCGGTGGACAGTTTTCCCTCGGTAGCCGGGGCGGAACCCTCGGAACACATGTCGTCGTCTACGCCCGGCTTGCGGTCGGAACTCTGTCGCCATAATGTCGCTACTGGTATATAACGATGACTCACCTCAGCGAGTAGTTCCTCGGTGGACAGTTTTCCCTCGGTAGCCGGGGCGGAACCCTCGGAACACATGTCGTCGTCTACGCCCGGCTTGCGGTCGGAACTCTGTCGCCATAATGTCGCTGCTGGTACCTATATAATGGTGACACACCTCAGCGAGTAGTTCCTCGGTGGACAGTTTTCCCTCGGTAGCCGGGGCGGAACCCTCGGAACACATGTCGTCGTCTACGCCCGGCTTGCGGTCGGAACTCTGTCGCCATAATGTCGCTACTGGTATATAACGATGACTCACCTCAGCGAGTAGTTCCTCGGTGGACAGTTTTCCCTCGGTAGCCGGGGCGGAACCCTCGGAACACATGTCGTCGTCTACGCCCGGCTTGCGGTCGGAACTCTGTCGCCATAATGTCGCTACTGGTATATAACGATGACTCACCTCAGCGAGTAGTTCCTCGGTGGACAGTTTTCCCTCGGTAGCCGGGGCGGAACCCTCGGAACACATGTCGTCGTCTACGCCCGGCTTGCGGTCGGAACTCTGTCGCCATAATGTCGCTGCTGGTACCTATATAATGGTGACTCACCTCAGCGAGTAGTTCCTCGGTGGACAGTTTTCCCTCGGTAGCCGGGGCGGAACCCTCGGAACACATGTCGTCGTCTACGCCCGGCTTGCGGTCGGAACTCTGTCGCCATAATGTCGCTACTGGTATATAACGATGACTCACCTCAGCGAGTAGTTCCTCGGTGGACAGTTTTCCCTCGGTAGCCGGGGCGGAACCCTCGGAACACATGTCGTCGTCTACGCCCGGCTTGCGGTCGGAACTCTGTCGCCATAATGTCGCTACTGGTATATAACGATGACTCACCTCAGCGAGTAGTTCCTCGGTGGACAGTTTTCCCTCGGTAGCCGGGGCGGAACCCTCGGAACACATGTCGTCGTCTACGCCCGGCTTGCGGTCGGAACTCTGTCGCCATAATGTCGCTGCTGGTACCTATATAATGGTGACTCACCTCAGCGAGTAGTTCCTCGGTGGACAGTTTTCCCTCGGTAGCCGGGGCGGAACCCTCGGAACACATGTCGTCGTCTACGCCCGGCTTGCGGTCGGAACTCTGTCGCCATAATGTCGCTACTGGTATATAACGATGACTCACCTCAGCGAGTAGTTCCTCGGTGGATAGTTTTCCCTCGGTAGCCGGGGCGGAACCCTCGGAACACATGTCGTCGTCTACGCTCGGCTTGCGGTCGGAACTCTGTCGCCATAATGTCGCTACTGGTATATAACGATGACTCACCTCAGCGAGTAGTTCCTCGGTGGACAGTTTTCCCTCGGTAGCCGGGGCGGAACCCTCGGAACACATGTCGTCGTCTACGCCCGGCTTGCGGTCGGAACTCTGTCGCCATAATGTCGCTGCTGGTACCTATATAATGGTGACTCACCTCAGCGAGTAGTTCCTCGGTGGACAGTTTTCCCTCGGTAGCCGGGGCGGAACCCTCGGAACACATGTCGTCGTCTACGCCCGGCTTGCGGTCGGAACTCTGTCGCCATAATGTCGCTACTGGTATATAACGATGACTCACCTCAGCGAGTAGTTCCTCGGTGGACAGTTTTCCCTCGGTAGCCGGGGCGGAACCCTCGGAACACATGTCGTCGTCTATGCCCGGCTTGCGATCGTCGTCTGAACTCTGTCGCCGTCCGCTTGAGGCTGACAACCAAATATATCTTTATTTACCCTACTGTCAAAGGAGAGATATATATCACTACATAGTATAAAACAAAGTCGCTTCTCGGCTGTCTGTCCCTATGTATGCTTAGATCTTTAAAACTACGCAACGAATTTTTTATAGATGGAGTGATTCAAGAGGAAGGTTTATGCATAACTTGTTAACCCGTGCGAAGCCGGGGCGGGTCACTAGTGCTATTATAAATAATTAATTATTGCCAAATAGCGTAAAAATGGAAACAAGTCGAAGCTACTCGAAAAGTTTTGTTTTGATCCTATTTCTAGTTCGGTCATGAATACCGGTGCCTTTTTGCGATATAAATATAACCATACCGGAACTGAAGAGGACCGAATAAATTATTATATCCGGTATAGGCACTTATTAATTTCGTTTAAAAAACTAAGATGAAATACGACAAAAACTGCGATTGTTGTAAATATTTTATTTCATATAGGTTACAGAATATACAGAAAATACCTATACCTACCTATATATACTTATTGTTACAGAAAATGTATAAGTAGATTATGTTAATACATTTTACACTTTTTTGTACAATGGATTATATCGCTTATATGGTGGTAACTAGGAATTATTTTTACCAGCTGCTCCCACTGGTAATTTGGTGGTAATATATCTAAATAACCCGTCTTACATTATATGGCCAATATAGCCGTACATGAGGATAAGGAAGATACTAAATATGTGTAAATAATCAAACACTACAGTTTTTTGCATATGAAATGAAATAAAAAAATTATTTCGAGTAACTATGGATTCATACAGATTTATTAGTAGACTTACGTTCCTAATGTTAGTACCTAAACCTAATTAACTATTCTATACCTATTTATAAGACGATATATTTCAAGTATAATAATTAAACATTCTTCAATATAGTTATGAACTTGTCCCACAGGCAAAAACCATTAGCATCAACAGCACAACCTTCCATTTGCAGCAGCGCCTCTAGCGGCGGGTGCAGTAAACTGGCTTCAACGCCATCTCTGAGCTGTTTCGAGGACTGATACACGTAGCGCACACGCAGCAGCTCCCTCTTACTCCATTCGTCGTGCCACTTCTCAAACACGACTTTCCCGCCAATAGGCTCCTTCTCATACTGACCAATCAGAGTGTAGTTTTTAAAATCCAAAGAAGACAACAGCGGACCTATATTGGTGTCATGCCCGACTAGAAGATAGAATTTTCTAGTACCATTTTCGAATACATCGGTCATATATTCAAGTAAGTCTGAAGATATATCTTTGTCAGAAGGTTTAGTTCTGAAGTTCACATCTTTATAATCTTCTAATACTGCAGTTAATTTTTTCCATTGCCGTGTTGTTCGTATTTCGCCCCAAGCTACCTCGTCCAGAGATTTCCCGTCATAATATTCCATTAAAAAGTAATCCACAAAAAGGTACCCTAAGACTAAAGCACCTATGGTATTCGGTGGCTCATTAATAATTAGAATAATTTCATCTTTCAATGTACTCAAATCACAAATACTGTAATATGTGCAAATTGTCGAATTCCCAATATCTACAATTTCATTTAATTCTAAATAAGCGTCTGTCAAGTTGTAGCTATTCAATTTGATCTCCATGGCTTTTTTAACTGCTTCCATAAACTCTTCCGTATCATTTTTTAATACACATTCAAATACTGGATCCTCCCCTGTTATATTCTTATAATAAACGTCTACACCAAAACCTGCGCCTTCGACAAAAGCTCTCGCAGTTTCTATAGTCCTTTCCAAATTGTTAGAGTACACAAAAACATCATCTTCAAAGGAATTGATCTTTAATAACTTCTCTCCGATCAACCAATCATAAAAATACTTCCCCATAGCTTTTTCCAGTACGCTTCCTTTTTCAGTCAAATAACCCACATCTTCGTTAAACGTAGGCCAAGTTTTTGGCGAAAATGCCGCCATGCTACAGTTACTCAATGTCGGTGTTCGAATATTATGTCTGGATAACACGACCACTTGTTGCAGTTTAAGACCATGGCTGCTAACAGTGTTAAGCAACGGTATAATATATAACAATTTAAGATACATTTCGGTATCCAGCAGATTGATTTACGAATGTACAGAGTCCAATGGTGCAGTTTCGCGGACTGACTGCGTAGAATTTAAGTTTCAGTTTTTATAATCTTTTTCGTACAAATATGATAATAAAAGATAAAAGATAGTTTATTCAAGTAGGCATATTACAATGCGCTTATGAACGTCAAATAAAGCTACACCGGCTCCAACCCTACACCTCAGCCCCGAGAAGATTTAATTATTTTACTTCACTACATAGTATAAAACAAAGTCGCTTCCCGCGGTCTGTCTGTCTGTATGTATGCTTAGATCTTTAAAACTACGCAACGGATTTTGATACGGTTTTTTTAATAGATAGAAAGATTCAAGAGGAAGGTATATGTACAATTTGTTAACCCGTGCGAAGTCGGGCGGGTTGCTAGTTTAAAATATATCTCATAGATATTGATAGTAGAGGTGTAAAGTCTTAGTAAAAAACTTGCTCATCATGACAGTCAATCTAGATAGAGAACATTCGTATTTGTCATGCTGCTTCAGTCAACCTGACTAAAGGGGCCCACTGATTAACAGTCCGCCGGACGGTATCGGCCTGTCAGTCAATGATATTATATAACCATAGATAGGTTATACTCATAGTTGAGGAGCACAAAAAATACTTCCATATTTATTTCTGTGCCTACGAAGAAATCTGTTATTTTTGATTAATTTTTTCATTCCATCTATCTTTGTCACACTCGTTGTTAAACATAAGCTCGCCTATTTCTGTTTCGGTGTGCGGGAGCTCGTTAGCACGTGCACATATATCGCTTGTCCAGCCGCGACTAAAGGCAACTTGTCCGATTTGTCACAAGTTAAGCGCTTCAATTTTGGAACGCCTATAACCTATCTTGAGTTTTAAATCATTGCTGTCAGTTAGAACAAAAAGTTGACAGTTCCGAACAACTGACAGACCGAGTGAAGGAGGGGTAAATACGAGTAGACGAACGTGGTGGAGGGTACAGCGCCATCTATTTTGTGTATTTTTTTCAAAATTTTAGACCCAGTAGTTTCGGAGACAAAGCGGGAGCGGGGGGGGGGGGGAACGGTCATGTTTTGACTATTTTCTCAAATAGCTTCTTACCTAGTTATTTTAAAATAATAAAAAATATATATTTGAAACATATATAGTTATATAACACATAATATGATAACACTATATAGTTTGATAAACTTTATTTTTTAACTTTCTCATTTACCCCCCAAAAGTAGCCCCCATGTTTAAAATTTATGTTTTACGTTACATGTCCGCCTTTGGGTCACTAATTTACATATGTGTACCTAATTTCAACTTGATTGGTCCAGTAGTTTCCGAGAAAATAGGCTGTGACAGATGGACAGACAGATGCACGAGTGATCCTATAAGGGTTCCGTTTTTTCCTTTTGAGGTACGGAACCCTAAAAAGGGGCAAGCTATGATACCTTTGACAGTTGCCAACCCTATTATTACAAGTAGTGTACAATAAATTCATCTTTAATTCTTAAATTAGATAAGTTAAATCAAACAGTTTCCGTCTATAAACTATTTACTCAGGTGATAAAAAAACAAAGACTTTTTTATTCGAGATTAAACTTTCGCGAGACATATTTACGACTTTTTTATTGTTTGATTAGGTGCAATTTGAGGCGGTGACTCAGGCAATGCATGTTGGCAGAAGACTTAAGCTGCATGTGATGCATTTTTAACAACAAGCTGCATCATCATCATCATCGGCTCCTAACCATTTTCGGCCACAGCGACTGCTTTCTACCGCTGAGAGCGTCGCCGGTGCGCTCTCAGGAGACCGACATAGCCAATATTTGCAGCAAATGTGCGGCCACACTCGCTGCAGGTCAGCACCCTTCCGACGTAATAGGCTACATTCCTACTAGTCAAATGAGCTTCTTTTTTAGAACTGTCAAAACGATTTACTAATATGGAATTTATATGAAAACGAATGTAGTGACGTCACGGTAAACTCACCTACTTTTTATACTTCCATCCGATTTATTAAATACAAATTTAAGCTAGTTTTTAATTTCTTTTAGTAATACACTATCTTGTTTGTAAATAAATGATTTTGTAATAAGTAAAAAAAAAAATACAAATTGTGTTTAAAAATAGCTGCTGTCTATGTTTTTCTAATAATTATCTGGTGCTTTATTTCGTGCACGGTTTGAAATAATTTATTTTAAGTACAGGAAACACCCCTATTACATGTGATGGCTACAGGTGGTCTGGCTTTTAGCTCGCTACAAGCTTATAAGAAGGGGCTTTTAGTTTTCATATTAAATTATGGGATTTGACCAGACAAAACCCACAACACAAGCTTTCTTGAGCTTACTGTGGGACTTAGTCAATCTGTGTAAGAATGTCCTAAAATATATTTTTTTTTAACCCTTTAGCTAAGGAGATACTTCTGCGGAAATGGCGTTGGATACGAAGGCCAAACAACCACCTATCCAAGCAAGGGCAGACTTGGGAAGTTCCTGGAAAAGAGGGAAAGGACGCTCACGTACCACTTGGAGGCGCACAGTGGAAAAGGAGGCTGTACCTACTGGCCTCGGTTGGCCGCGAAAAATGGAAATCCCTTCTGAGAGCCCTATCTCCCTGATGAGGGATAACAGGATACCATCATCATTAACCTCGTGCCGCCCACCATACAAAATTATAGCCAAGCAAGTTTGAATCTTGTTGTATTTTCAATTGGGTTGAATTTCCTTTGTCCGAAAATGTTACGAGAGAAATGAAATTCTACCTACTTTGTTTTTAATTAAGGTTGACATTCCATCGAAACTGAGTGTACATCCTAATGTACATTGGGCGGCACAAGGTTAATGATCGGACACCGGTAGCATTTTATGTCATTTTGACGTCCAACGTAATACTCTTATGCCTTTAAACGAGCAATTAGTCATTACGTTGGACGTCAAAATGACATAAAATGCTATCGGTGTCCGATCATTAATCACCATCATATTGAATTTTTACAAATAAAAAAATTATTTGTCTATGTTGGAAGCGCTGGTGGCCTAGCGGTAAGAGCGTACGACTTTCAATCCGGAGGTCGCGGGTTCAAACCCCGGCTCGTACCAATGAGTTTTTCGGAACTTATGTACGAAATATTTGATATTTACCAGTTGCTTTTCGGTGAAGGAAAACATCGTGAGGAAACCGGACTAATCCCAATAAGGCCTAGTTTCCCCTCTGGGTTGCAAGGTCAGATGGCAGTCGCATTCGTAAAAACTTGTGCCTACGTCAAATCATGGGATTAGTTGTCAAGCGGACCCCAGGCACCCATTTGCCGTGGCAAAATGCCGGGATAACACGAGGAAGAAGAAGAATTAGTCTATGTTGATAGTTGATACTTACACGCTGCGCTGCTCCCGAGCAGCCTTTCCAAGCGCTCCTCAACACTGGATAGGTCTCCTAGGGCTCCGCCGGCCGCTGTCTTCTTGCGGGCCTTGTACTTGATGTCTGCCCAGTACTGAAAATGGGAAATAAATGGACTCCATCGTAAGCTTGAAATTTAGCATTTACAAGTATTTAGTGTTGTATACTCTTAACGTGTGTGTCTTAACGGTGTGTTGTGTTTCCATGCTGCATTTATAATGTTATTATGCCTTGATTAAGCCTCGTTTTTTTTAGCATTAGAAAAATGGTAAACGTTTTTTAGCATTAGTAAAAACCGAGCTATAACACCACGCAATTTCCTCTACAAAGCGGGAAAACACTGGGATCAGCTATGAGTGAAGAGCTATGAAAATGTTGACAGCTAAACATGTAAAAATTAAATATTACAACTTTGTGTTAGCTCCTTTTTAATCAACATATATTTTAATAGAATCATCAAGGTTTCAGGTCGTAAGATAGAAATTGATAGGTAATTAGTGGAAGCATAATGTATAACTTTGTAGTTTATTTTTAGTATTACCACAGAATAAATAATAGTACTAAGTACAGAAGACTCACTCTCTAACAAAACGCGTCTGTTACGATCAGCACATATATGATCGCTAGGTGGCGACAGCGCCACGCGCGGCTTATGGCTAGCCACTGAAATTGGTGTGGAACGGATGTACTTTTAGCTACCTGTAGCAAAGCGACGAAATATCGGAGTGAGCCACGCCTGGTATTACACAAAAACTGACTATAACATTTAGGTACTCTATGGCCCGGGGCGGCAGGCTGCACGGGGCGGTTTTTTTTCCTTATATGAGACACCACTTAATAGGGCGGCGAATCTAACTGGCCCGGGGTGCCAAATCTTTAAATTACGCCTCTGAAAGAACATAAGAGCTGCCCGGCTTTCACACCCGCTAAAAATCATAGAAATACTTCAAATCCAAAACAAAACCCGCACGTAAAAACTTACTCGACACCACTTATCGGGTGATTTTCTCGCGCCTCCACAATCCTGGGCAACGGCGTTCAGCCGTTCAGCCAACAGACGCCAAAGCTTGCACGAACTGAGCCTGGAATAAACCGACTGCTTGCTCGCTGCAAAGTCGGGGTGTTCTTCCATAAACGACAGTAGGAGTTCAAGCTGTTCGCCGCTCACCCGACTGCGGGTCAGGGCCGCGCCTTGGCTCATTTCCCATGTAGTTTAGACGGTTAAATTGTCATTGTTTTATTTCGATAGCCGACAAACGCTTCCCGAAAAGATGCCGAAAAGCTTCGCTTTTTGTTTGACATTGACAGTTATGACATTTGACTTTGACGTTTAGCATGGTATTGCTAGTACCTAAGTGTTGCTAAACGGTTGCTAGTATAGTTGGTCAAACCAAATTTGTCAGTAAATAAGAACAAAAAAAAAACCTTTTCTTTTGGGTGCCAGTACTAGAGACAAAGACTGTAAGACAAAGATGTTTAGTATTATTATCTCTGTCTATGTTTGAAATGAGACAGTCCTTTGACAAACTATATTTAACGCACGCAACCCGTTTAAATCTTAAAATACCGGACAAGTGCGAGTCCGCCTTGCCCACCGTGGGTTCTGTACAAATTAAATTTTTAGTTATTGTTACTAGCTATCACGATTCAATCATGTGATACAGCCTGGTCACAGACAGACGACAGACGAACAGTGGAGTCTTAGTAGATACTGTAGATAGTAGATATATAGTAGGGTCCCGTTTTTACCCTTTGGGTGGGAACCCTAAAAAAGAGTCGCCAGGAGGTTATAGTGCACTCATATTCCATACGAAACGATTTGGGTTATGAAGAGTGGGTTGCATGGGGTTGCACCAAACTGTTTTACATTATATCGTTAAAGAGTTCGCAAAATTTTATTGTATGGAAAGTTTCATAGTAAACAGCCGCGGCGCGCCGGCTGACGTTGATCAGTTTGTCAAGTGCGGATGGTGCAACTGCTACTGAATATACAATCAGGCGAACAAAATCCACTGTTGTGTGAGGAGCTAGAGTTAGGTTTCAATCGGGCGCAATTTCTTTTTTAACGCCTGATAATTTTGAATAGCAAAATAATCCAAAGGCGTTATTCAAAAAATCTTGCCGGCTCTGGGAGTTCTGGGACATTGTTTTAATAGCACATCGGCGGCAAACAAGCATACGGCCCACCTGATGGTAAGCAGTCACCTACCACCACCATTGTCATTGTATATTATTGCGTACCTACATATACTTTGTCAAAGGACTGTCTCATTTCAAACATAGACAGAAAGAATCATACTATCTTTGTCTTACACTAGTACTAGCACCCAAAAGAAAAGGATGAGTAGGTATAGATTTCCTGGTTCTTACTGACTGGTAAATTGGTTTGACCAACTATATGTTTAGACCTTAACCCGTCGAGCGCCCAGCAGAACTAAGAATAGTATGGAGTTACCATCACACGTGTCTTGGTAGGGCGCTCCACGGGTTAAGGATTACACACTGACAATCCAGCCTCTAGACCATAGTTTCCCAAAGTGGTCAATACCGCCCCCCAGTGGGCGCTGAAGAGTTTCAGGGGGGCGGTGCGGGCCGCGGAAGCGATTGGGGGGCGTTCATGCTGCCCAGGGGGGCGCCCCCGAACGGAAAAAAACTAAAATATTAGATAATACAAATAGATTTATACCTGAGTCTGAGTATACGGTTTATTTATGTTTCCTAACTAAAACAGTATTTTGAGGAATGAATTCTCAGCAAGCTGGAAATCGTTTTAATACCTTCATTTGGTCCTAAAATAAATGCGTGTAATCAGAGTTTGCTCAATTCCAGGAGGTGTGCATAAATTTTGTGAGCCTTGGATGTTCAATTTTTCCTTGGATTTCCAAACCACTCGATGTAGAAGGAATCATCAATTACAATGTCACTAGAGTCGTCGAGAGAAGAGTCGTGGAATGTATGGGACCCAATACATTCCACGACTCTTCTCTTTCCAAACAGACTCACCAGCAAGATTTTGTGGATCAGATACTGGCGAAAAAGAATTTCGGATTTTAACAGAATTATACCAAAAAAAGGAAATTCAAAGTGGCAGACAATTTTACAAACTAATACAACGAATTCATATTTAAGGTACTTTTCGGATCCTCAAATATCAATTTTTATCATGTTTAGTCGAAATTTTCCGTCAGACCATAGAGAAAAAAATACATAGAGTGCTCACTCCATACATCTGTTTTAGTACCAAAAAGACTATTAGCATCTAGCATCGAGTAGCGGAACTATCAGTACTGCTACTTGACAATAGATGTAGCCACCGACCGGAAAGTCTTATGCTGTTGAGATAAGACTTTCCGGTCGGTGCTACATCTATTGTCAAGTAGCAGTACTGATAGTTCCGCTACTCGGTGCTAGATGTAGACACTGAAATTAATAGTCTGAACTGATGTATGGAGTGAGCACTCTATGTATTTTTTTCTCTATGGTCAGACGTACCGTTTTCGAGCTTCAAGCAAAAATGTGATAATGAGCTAGAATTCTATGCACACCAGCCTCCACCTCCTGGGATTAAGCAAACTCGGATTATACGCATTTAAGACCAAATGAATGTTTTAAAATGGGTTCCAGCTTGCTGGGAATTAATTCCTCGGAATGCTTTTTTGGTAGGAAACACAAATAAACTGTATGCTTAGGAATACATCTATTCGTATTATCTAAAATTCTAATTTAATTGGCCCAAATATCAGTCTTAACAAGTTGAAAAAGTTATTAAATTAGGTCTTCGTTGTAAGTCTTTCAGACCAATTCGAACGTGCCCCTGGCACCTGGCATCGAACCGTAATAAGTATCGGTAGACATTCATGGTTACTCCGTGAATTAAAAATACGTTAATACCGCTTTTATTCCGTGATGGTGGGCGCTGAAATTTTTTTTTACACCTAAGTTGGGCCACCCAAAAAAGTTTGGGAACCTATGCTCTAGACTGAGCTTAGGCCAATTCTTTCATGAAACCGATGCTGCCAAAAATACGGGGGTGCGGGGGATGGGGGGAGCGAATCCCGTGCCGTGATTGGTCCGTTCAAAGACACGGACCAATCACGGCACGGGATTGACTCGAAGATGGAGTAACACTACCGTAGGTATGTGTGGCAGAGGGGGTAGCGCGATGGATTGTCTGTCGGAATACAATATGTCCAAATTTGTGCAACAATATAGGTTTATATTCAAATTTCGTCAAGTGGACGAAAACTAGAGCTGGACGAAAACTAGCACAATGACTACGGCCTATGACCTATACCTACCTATAGTTTTCAGGGACCCAGAGAAGTGCTAAAGCGTCTATTGGCCGGAGTTGCAAGCGTCCATAGGCTGCGATATCCGCTTACCAATAACTCGGAATTTGCCGATAATTATTTACAAATTACAGATACTGGGAGAATGCACACGTGAAAACTTGAGTCTATGTCATTCACCGCTATCGGTAGTCGCATAGTCACGCAAATCATTATGATTGCGTCAACAATAAATTAATATGCGTACATTCTTACCACCACGGATGACCCCCTCCCCCTCACTTTCGCCGCCAGAAGTGGGGGGTGGACATCAAGAGATCACAATAGTTAATCTGCAACTGTAATACTATAACCGCCGCAACGCACCCGCCTCTCTTAAAAATATACGCGCGAAATAAGCGAAGTTGTAACCTAGAAACCGTGAGATTCGGCTGACTTTGCATAATAGAGCCCAGCGGCCATTTTTATGTAATACGATGTAATAAATAGTTACGCAACGATCATTTTGACCTCATAATTTGGCGGGTTGCGAACAGTCCGCCGCCATGATAGCACACGCTCGCGCGCTTTCTCATTGACAGTTCAGTGTTCGAAATTTGAATTTGTGCCAGTGACATTTAGTGCAGTGACTTGGGATTTTAAAAAAGTAAGTTTTCCGCTGTTGTGGCTAGCCTGGTTGTGTTTTTTTTTCGAATGTGAAAGTCATCGGTACGGAAATGTGCCGCGTTTTTTTATGAAGCGTATGTAGGTATGTATGCTGTGATATCGTAACGTAAAATTACATAGTATTGCCCAATTTTTCTCTGCTCGCTTCCGCGGTCTTGATTGCTTGACATTTAACAATTTTGAAATGTCGACAGCGTTCTTGTTTAGATGAAAAAATTGATTGAAAATACCCACTAAAATACCTAATGGATTATATGAGCGTTTTTCGAAAAACGTGTAGCTATAATTATTTCGGTAGTTTCTAATATTTTCGTTTATTTCTATGTAGAATAAAGTGTCAACTTTTGATTGAATAAAGGAAATCACATAAAAAAGAGAAGAAACACAAGAAGAGAGTGTACCTACTCCCATATTAAATGCCGGCAACGCACTTACAAGCCCTCTGGTGTTGCGGGTGTCCATGGGCGGCGGTAATCGCTTACCATCAGGCGATACGTCTGCTTGTTTGCTTCCAATATCATTAAAAAATAAGTAGGTACACCTAATTTTTTGCCAATGCTGCATAGATTACAACACACAAGATACCGCTTATGAAGACTGATCATACCGGTCGCTAAAATGAGCTCTTTAAAATGTAGAATACTAGGTACGCCGCAAGGCGCAACACTGTTGAATCCTACGCCATTTTACACTATGTACAGTCAGCATCAATAGAGTTAGACTAGACCATGCTAAAGGATGACTCACGTTAGACCGGGCCGTGTCCGGGCCGGAGCATCCATAGCTTCGTTTTCTATGGAAAGCATCACATGATCACCGGTCATCTGTCCTAGAAAAGTAAGCGCCGGAAGCTCCGGCCCGGACACGGTCCGGTCGGCCCGGTCTAAAGTGAGTCATCCTTAACTTGGCAGTGATTTTGATAGCAGAGACTGTGCTAGTGTTATTAAAAAAAAACATCATAATTTCATAGAAGTTTGACGTTTTAAATAACACTGGCACAGTATGGTGCTATCAAAATGGCTGCCAAACTTAGCTTGGTCTATTTCTAGTAGCAGATGAATATTTCTAGTAGCAGCTCCAAAACTATCTGCCATCCTGGAATCGATCAATCAATACATATCATAAACAAAGTCCCCTGCCGCGTCTGTCTGTCTGTCTGTATGTTCGCGATAAACTCAAAAACTACTGATCATATTTTCATGCGGTTTTCACCTATCAATAGAGTGATGCTTGAGGATGCTTTAAGGATCATCAATCAGCCGTCATACCTAAAAATAACATGTCGGACGCCTCGGCCCGGGCCCGGACCGGTCTAGCGTGAGTAATCCTTAACTCCCTGTCCGTCAGCCGGTGAAAAACGTGACTATCTATATGAAAACGTGTTATTTACCGATTCTCTGCTCTCCTCGGCGTTGCAACACTGATTTGATCACGTAGGTTCGCGAAACGACAATCGTTACACGAATAGTGGGGTAATCATAATCATATGATAAACATTAATTACAGATAAAATAATAATATCTGGCAATCCGAGCTTTGCTCGGAAAACATATACTGAAAAACTCACAATACGCGTTTTGCCAGAGATAAATAGACCTAGCCAGATCGATTTTTCGCCCCCGAAAACACCCATATAGCAAATTTCATCGAAATCGTTAGAGTCGTTTCCGAGATCCCCGAAATATAATTATGTATAAGTATAAACAAATAAATAATATACAAGAATTACTCGTTTTAAGGTATTAGATTAGATTCAGCCTATATACGTCCCAGTGCTGGGCACAGGCCTCCTCTCATGCGCGAGAGGGCTTGGGCTATAGTCCCCACGCTAGCCCATTATGGATTGGGGACATACACATCTGAATTTCTTCGAAGATGTATACATGCAGGTTTTCTCACGATGTGAGATTTGCTCACGAAACAAATGAATTTTAAATATGGAGGCCACACTTTTGGGGGGTAAATGAGCAAATTAAAAAATAAAGTTTTTCAAACTATATAGTGTTACATATCAAATGAAAGAACTCATTGTAAGAATCACAAATATATATATTATAATTTTAAGATAAATAGTTTAGCAGTTATTCAAGAAAATAGGCAAAAAATTGCCCTTTATCTCCGAAACTACTGGGTATAAACTTTAAAAAAAAAATACACAAAATAGTTCTTTACCTATAGATGACAGAAAAACCTATTAGAAATGTGCAGTCAAGCGTAAGTCGAACTCAATTATTTCTAGTTTTTGATCCGACCCCTACGGGTTTTTAATAAACATTTCACTCACATTTCACATAAGAAATAAGTACATTGTTAAAAATTGTGTAATGTACGGAACCCTTGGAACGCGAGTCCGACTCGCACTTGGCCGGTTTTTTTAATTACAGATGTAGTGCATCATCATCTATCTATTATATTATAGAGTATAGATATACTAATATTACTAATATAGGATATACTATAGGATAACCTTACGAAAATCCTGAAAAGTTTACGGTTTCAGTTTTAGGACTAATTACAGTAATTACAATATGACAAACAATACATTATGACTTAAGACTTATGTTAATGGATAATATGGGAAACAAAGGGACCTCAAGTAGGTACCTACATACAAACATGATACAAAGTTACAAACAGACAGACGCGTCGGGTGACTTTGTTTTGTTGTATAAAGTGTAAGTAGTGATAGTATCATCTCGATTATAGTAACAAAACAATGTGGTCAGATTCAACCGCCGAGACCTTGGCCCGCTGCCGGATTACATATGACTTATGACATAATAACACAACTTGTTGCGTGACCTGCGTAAATGTGTAGGCATCAGCGCCGTGTTCCGACTTTCAAGCTATAGGTATAGTAATAGTACATACATACTTACATATAATCACGCCTATTTCCCGGAGGAGTCGGCAGAGACCACGGATTTCCACTTGCTACGATCCTGAGATAGGTACCTGTTCCGCCTCCGTTATAGCATAAATGTAGTCTGTGGTTATAGACTCGGGCTTAGGACTTTCCGTAGCAAACCGTTGTTCTAAAATCCTTGGAGCCGCCATATGTGAAATTTTCGAAGTCAAAGTCAAAAAGTATGATGTCATATTAAATACCTATAATGATTTTTACATACTGTCACATCGTTACTGAGTTAATTTTAATCGAACGTAATTAATTTTATCATAAACCTATATAATAATACTAATTACTTACTGAGCACATGTGATGCTACAATATTATTTATCTAGTTATAAAATGCATTGTAAATTAATATATTACATTATACTATTTATATTAGGTAAATGTCTTTTTTTACTTTATTATAATAGGTATATTATTTTACAACCAAAAATTCCATAGAATATAGAACCACGCAAAAAGTCCTAAGCCTAAGTTATAGTATTAGTAGTAAAACACTTTATTGTACAAAAATAAACATAAAACATGAAAAAACACATCATTTGTACAAAGGCGAGCTTAAACCCCTTTCAGGGATCTCTTCCAGTTCTATATAACAAGTGAATTGAAAATATTTTTGAAAATAGGTACCTACTTATTGTAAAAAGACACGTCAAGATGTTTACCTTTTTTCTAATGCTAAAATAACTAACTATAGATTCCATCAAAGCTCAATATTTCCTATATAAATTAAGATCACTTTTATGTAGGTATCGAGAATTGTAATAAAGTTATTTTTAATTCCTTGTCAATATATGCATACATTTATATCCTAATATGTTAACGAACTTAATTAATATTTAATAAGATACCTATTCTAAGCGATGAGTAAAGTTAAGGTCACTTAAAACTAGGTCACAATAACGTGTGCTAAATTTCACTTATAGCTGGTCAACCAAATCTTGTCAGTAAAAAAGCGGCCAAGTGCGAGTCGGACTCGCCCATGAAGGGTTCCGTATTTAGGCGATTTATGACGTATAAAAAAAAACTACTTACTAGATCTCGTTCAAACCAATTTTCGGTGGAAGTTTACATGGTAATGTACATCATATATTTTTTTTAGTTTTATCATTCTGTTATTTTAGAAGTTACGGGGGGGGGGGGACACACATTTTACCACTTTGGAAGTGTCTCTCGCGGAAACTATTCAGTTTAGAAAAAAATGATATTAGAAACCTCAATATCATTTTTGAAGACCTATCCATAGATACCCCACACGTATGGGTTTGATGAAAAAAAAATTTTGAGTTTCAGTTCGAAGTATGGGGAACCCCAAAAATTTATTGTTTTTTTTCTATTTTTGTGTGAAAATCTTAATGCGGTTCACAGAATACATCTACTTACCAAGTTTCAACAGTATAGTTCTTATAGTTTCGGAGAAAAGTGGCTGTGACATACGGACGGACAGACAGACGGACAGACGGACAGACGGACAGACGGACAGACGGACAGACGGACAGACAGACAGACATGACGAATCTATAAGGGTTCCGTTTTTTGCCATTTGGCTACGGAACCCTAAAAAGGCGTGTAATTCAAATTTTCTATGGGACGATATCCCTTCGCGCCTACATTTTTCAAATTTGCCGCCTTTTTCTACTGTCAAGATCTGGTTGACCAAGTATAGCTCTACATACCGAACGTATAACAATACAGTTCCTTGTACTATTTTTTTAAATATGAAATTATTTATTTTCTGTCCATGGTCAGCTTCCGGACGCCCTAAGTCACAAAATTAAAAAAAAAACTACTTGTCAGTTAGCCAGGAAAAAAAAGCGCTGATGGCCTAGCGGTAAGAGCGTGCGACTTGCAATCCGAAGATCGCGGGTTCAAACCCCGGCTCGTATCAATGAGTTTTTCGGAACTTATACTGTACGAATATCATTTGATATTTACCATTCGCTTTTCGGTGAAGAAAAACATCGTGAGGAAACCGGACTAATCCCAATAAAGCCTAGTTTACCCTCTGGGTTGGAAGGTCAGACGGCAGTCGCTTTCGTAAAAACTAGTGCCTACGCTAATTAGTTGCCAAGCGGACCCCAGGCTCCCATGAGTGGCAAAATGCCGGGACAACGCGAGGAAGATGATGACTTGTCAGCTAGCTACAGTACCGTCTTTACCATAAGGGCACATGGGGCCCGTGCCCGGGGCCCCCATCCTCAGGGGGCCCCCAAGGACAGACAGTAACAGTATATTTGATTACCCATAATAAATAGAAGATCATAGTAGTAAAATGTTAGTTTAATTAGCTTTCTTTACTTTGCAAAAGGGCCCCCAATTCTTATGTGCCCAGGGGCCCCAGCATAGTTTAAGACGGCCGGCGAGCTAGTAGCGTAAATGATGAAAACTTGAATCTGCAAAGTGAAGAAATAGAAAAGTAGTGCATCTAAATAGCGGTATAATTAAAGCATCTTTTCGGTCGAGCGGCCAAGCGCAACGTTACACCATAGGTGTAAGCAGCAAAGTATAATGCCATATTATCTAGTATCTACACATCATACATTTTCAAATGGGGTCAGAAAATGAATAGAAATAAAAAATAAAAGTACTTATAACTTTTATTTTAGTACTTAGGTTTCAGGTATTTTTTTTTATATAATTGTAAATATTGTAGGTACCTATTGCTAATAAAACATGATCATAATTCGCCAAAAAAACTCAAGTAATCTAAAATACGACCGATATTTCTAAGCATTTATACACAAACACATTAAAGGAAAAAAACTAGAAAGTGCATCCTTTGAAAGCGCTGATCTTCCGAATCCGAAGAGACTATCTGGTGAAAAATTGAACAAAAATGGTACCAAAAAATCAAAAATTCAACAGTAATCAAGAAACAAAAAAAAAATCACAAACAGTGGAAACTACATTGCTTATTACAGAAAACGCTTGGAATATATGGGGCATTATCTATGAAAAGGGACCTTATTGTCGATGCCCCTTACGCGGCACTCCGTCGCGCGGCATTGTATTTATATCGGAGGATCGTTAATAATGGCGTAAGCGCCATCGACATTAAGGTCCCTTTTCACAGATATCGTCACATATAACTTACTCAACACTTTGTCTGTAATGTCTGTGACGTCTGTTAAAACCGCAATCACGCTAATTATTTTACAAATACGAAAATGACACCTTCAACTTGGTTTTCATCTGAATCAGGGATGTTGCGAATATCCGCATCCGCATCCGCAACCGCGGAACTTCCGCATTATTTTCAACATCCGCATCTGCATCCGCATCCGCATAAACTCGATGCGGATTTAATGTGGATGCGGATGTGGAACAGGTTGGTACAGGAACGTCTTAGCATCGGCGCAAGTGCTAGTCTGCTAGGTAATTTAGTCATTAGCCAAAAAAACCTATTAGAAATTAGCAGTCAAGCGTGAGTGGGACTTAATGTACGGAACCCTGGAACGCGAGTCCGACTCGCACTTGTCCGGTTTTTTGAAATAAAAATTACTAAAATGTAATATTTGGCGTTTTTTATGTACCTATCTTGACATCCGCATCCGCATCCGCGGATGTGAGCCATTCAAAATCCGCATCCGCATACGCATCCGCATCCGCGGATGTCAAAAAATCGGCATCCGCAACATCCCTGATCTGAATGTTTTGTATTGTTGTGCACTTGACCTGAATAAACAAACCTGCACGTTTTTCTGTTTACGTGCAAGACGTACGGCATAAACATTGTCGGCCTGTTTGACTCTATGTAATGCTATGACACCCATGATGCATGTGTATTATGGCGTGCCAAAATATATTATGAGGGTTACGATGTTTTTCTTCTAAATTATAATTCTGATTTAATGTTTTTTTTTTATGAAGACTTTTAAGTTCATTTTAATTTGTCCTGTCACCTTTGATTGTTTGTTCCTTTCGAATTTTCTCAAAGGCTAGCTGGAAGAGATCCCCTTTCGGGATAACTTCGCCTTTGTACCTACATATATATTTTTTACCTTTTTTTGTCTGTTTTGTGTAAACTTGTTACTTATACATACATACATATGTATAGTAAAATACGAGTAGGTATATTGCTCATATATATATATGTAGGTTTTTGCACATATAAAAACAACTCGCACTACCGTGATTTCTCCTAGTTCTAATTTTACTTCAGATAGTGTTACAACGTGCGCACGTAACGGTTTTTCAAAAATACTTAGGTATTTAGGTACCTAATAGGTATTTTTTTGTCGAAACTTGCCCTCATAAGTTCGCATCATTTCATAACCCTTTTGTTTTGAATCTTATCATTAAATCTACATATTTTTTGTTCACAGAATGTGCTGAACTCCCACAATGGCGACTCTCGACACCAATAGTAACATTATCGAAACGCTGGACATGAAAATGGAGAACAGGAACGCACAGGAAAGCGCGGACAGGAGCAGGAACTTAAAACAGGAGAAACAAACGGTGAAAACAGGAAGCATGAAGGAGAACGTTCTAATTCGACAGGAAATCGACAGGAATCAAGAGATAAACGGAAATATGGAACAGGAAAACAGGAATTTGGAGATTATAAATGATTTGAGCAGTAAAAAGTTGGAGGAGTGTTTGGAGTGTAGGAAAGATGAGAGGAAATTGACAGAAATACAAAAGTTTTATGATGGGAAGAATGTGATGATTACCGGCGCGACAGGTGAGTTTAATCCGTTTTTTCTGATAAGAGTCCGTACCACGAGTCACTGACAGTGTCAAATCTGACATAAACGCCATCGAGAACGTAAATTAACTTTCTATACATCTCGTTCGCACTAATATACGAGTACGAGAGTATAGAAAGTAAATTACGTTCTCGATGGCGTTTATGTCAGTGCCAAACTGATGGTAGCCGTACTGGATATTTTTCTGGATAACAGTGTAAATAGTGTGTCACCTGTCTTTAATTTTCTAATCTTACATTTATCTTTGTTTTAATAAGAATCATATTAGCGCCTAAATTAGTGCTTTCAATCCAGATTTTTTGACAGAAAATTTTTTTTACGGATCGTCACGTTCTAGTGCAGCGGTCGGCAACCTTTTAGCAGCCAAGGGCCACATAGTAGTTAACAAAGTAGACGCGGGCCGCACGTTGTTAAGATTTATGATTTTATCAGACATTGTCGTTTGTCAATATTACATACAAAATAGCCAGGGAGGCTCGCGGGCCGCAAGTGACAGGTTCACGGGCTGCATGCGGCCCGCGGGCCGCGGGTTGCCGACCGCTGTTCTAGTGGGTACTTTTATACTCGTATGTAAGTAACTACGTAATGCAGCGGAAACTCAATATCCCACACAAAATTAAAAGCCTTTTTTAACAAGATCAATAGAGCGGATTCGCTACTATTAAAAAAATACAAAAAAAATAATTACGAGACAAAAAGTTTAACTTAATAATTTTACACCAATTGGTTGACCTTGACCTCATAAGTTCAAGGTTGTCGTAACGTTTGTTCATTTTAATTTTAACCTAAATGATGCTTTAGAACAAGGGTCTCCAAACATTTTTACCCGAGGGCCATATTGCGCCTCAGAATTTTCGCGCGGGCCACCCTCGGCGCCGAGGGGGGTGTATCTGGTTGCTGCTGTTAGGGCTGAACATCTGGAGCCTGGCTCCCGCGGGCCGGATTGGAACGCTGTCGGCGGGCCGGATTGGAACGCTACGCGGGCCGGACTAGGCCCGCGAGCCGGGGTTCGGAGAGCCCTGCTTTAGAAAGCAAAATGGGGCATTATCTATGAAAAGGGACCTTATTGTCGATGGCGCTTACGCAGCACAGCGTCGCGCGGCATTGTTAATAATGGCGTAACCGCTATCGACAATAAGGTCCCTTTTTATGTATAACTCCACAAATTACTTTGATTTTTTTAGGGTTCCGTAAAAAGGAAAAAAAAATAACGCTATAGGATCACTTGTCTGTCAGTTTGTTTTTTTCTGAAACATTGTGTTTTAAATATTTTTATTTTGACGGATTTTGTTTTATAACATTGTGCTTGACGATGTGTACGATAGTTGGCTCTATTTTGTCAACAATAAACTGACTTTATTAAGTTTTTTTTAATATATTTTATTTCGTCATTAGATCTTTTTTCTGACCGATGTTGCAATTAGGGATGTTGCGGATGCCGATTTTTTGACATCCGCGGATGCGGATGCGGATGCGGATGTCAAGATAGGTAGGTACCTACATAAAAAACGTCAAATATTACATTTCAGTAATTTTTATTTCAAAAAACCGGCCAAGTGCGAGTCGGACTCGCGTTCCAAGGGTTCCGTACATTAAGTCCCACTCACGCTTGACTGCTCATTCTCATTTCTAATAGGTTTTTTTGGTTAATGACTAAATTACCTAGCAGTCTAGCACTTACGCCGATGATGCTAAGACGTTCCTGTACCGACCTGTTCCACATCCGCATCCGCATTAAACTCCGCATCAATTTTATGCGAATGCGGATGCAGATGCGGATGTTGAAAATAATGCGGAAGTTCCGCGGTTGCGCATGCGGATATTCGCAACATTTTTTATTACCATTGGGAGGAGGGGTAAAATCAGGTTCCCTAGTTAGTCATAGGGGTGACCGGACTGAAAAGGTTAGGAACCACTGCTCTACAGTCTACACCATGAAAATATGTTCTATTATAATTTCAATATATATGGTACACGTGCATACAGATGCTTATAATAAATACTTACTGTTATTTTTGTAATGTTTAATTTCTCGGTGTTTCTCAAATTAAAGTACCGTTTCTGTAGCCGATAAAAAATACTAATGACTTTTTAATATTCAAAGAATATGTTTATTCGTTTTAGTTGAAACACTATGTACAATTTGTACACATGTACAGTCAGCAATAAAATCATTACTTACATGCCCACAAGCTGTTAACTATTGCCCACAGGAGAGAAAAATGTACAGTTAGCGCTAACACACTAGTTTTCTCTCCTGCGGGCAATAGTTAACAGCTTGTGGGCATGTAAGTAATGATTTTATCATAGTTCTCTAAATAAAAGGAGGACCTTTTCACGTGGATAAGGGTTAAATAACAAAATTAACCTTTATAGCCCTTAACTCTTGTGTATGTCTACAGGAAAAACGATAACACAGTAATCTGTTTGACCGGCATACGTTTCTATTAGTCCATCACTGACTCCAATGTTAAAGAAATGTACTGGACACAAGGTCGATAAAAAGTGTCAGTCAGCATTGATAGAATTTTAAAAAGCAGAAACGTGGTCTACATCTAAAATAGTCTGTGACCTCGACCCCATTATTTTTAATTTTCAGAATGCATCGCAGTATGTATCAAGTATATGTAGGTACATGTAGTATGAATGTAGGTACATAGTTAGGTCACCGGTGACAGCGGGCAATCTAGACTGCGAGTTAGGATAAGGTAATATACTTGGTCAACCAAATCTTGACAGTAAAAAAAGGCGAGAAATTCAAATTTTCTATGGGACGATATCCCTTCGCGCCTACACTTTTCAAATTTGCCGCCTTTTTCTACTGTCAAGATCTAGTTGACCAAGTATAAATTATTTTTTTCGTAACTGGTGCAAAGGTTGGCCATCGCTATCCAAAGTGGCAACGCGGCCAGTGTGATGGGCACCTTTGAATCCGGTACAGCTCGCTGAGGTCTTTTTGATTAGTTTATTATTGTTTTGTTTTGTTATTTTGCTACTAACCAATGATATGGATAATGTGTCTGAAATAATTTTGTTCAATTTCAATTATTAAAAATAATGGAAACTCGACCTTCTTACAAAATTTTCTCTATCCTCGACCCAATTTCTAAATACATAAACATTGTACCTATAATCTATTTTAATCGATCATCTGATCGCAGGATGTGATCGTCATAATACATAATTGCAACGCAACCGGACATATCCCAATAAGGCCTAGTTTCCCCTCTGAGTTGGAAGGTCAGATGGCAGTCGCTTTCGTACAAATTAGTGCCTACGCCAATAGGGTATTTGGCTGTATTTAAAATAAATTATTTTACACCATGCGTGAAATAAAGCACCAGAAGATTAATCATATAACATGCATATAACACAGGGAATCCTAGTGCAGGCATTTGTAAATTATGTCTATAAATTCTTAGTCTTTAAGAGCAACAGTGGGTTCTATACTTCTCTCAATAAATTATTTGTATTTGTATTTGTATTCTGTATTTGTATATATCTATAGCACTGACTACAGTTCTCCATTCTTCTCCAGGCTTCCTCGGCAAGGTTCTGATGGAGAAGCTTCTCCGTTCGTGTCCCGGCGTGGAGAACATCTACCTGCTGGTGCGGCAAAAGCGGGGGAAGGACATCTACACGAGGATAGAAGAGATTCTAGACGATCCTGTAAGTTCTTCATTCTCCAGGCTTCCTCGTGAAGAAAGCTTCTCCGCTCGTGCCCCGGCGTGGAGAACTACCTGCTGGTGCGGCAAAAGCGGGGGAAGGACATCTACACGAGGATAGAAGAGATTCTAGACGATCCTGTAAGTTCTTCATTCTCCAGGCTTCCTCGTGAAGAAAGCTTCTCCGCTCGTGCCCCGGCGTGGAGAACTACCTGCTGGTGCGGCAAAAGCGGGGGAAGGACATCTACACGAGGATAGAAGAGATTCTAGACGATCCTGTAAGTTCTTCATTCTCCAGGCTTCCTCGTGAAGAAAGCTTCTCCGCTCGTGCCCCGGCGTGGAGAACTACCTGCTGGTGCGGCAGAAGCGAGGGAAGGACATCTACACGAGGATAGAAGAGATTCTAGACGATCCTGTAAGTTCTTCATTCTCCAGGCTTCCTCGTGAAGAAAGCTTCTCCGCTCGTGCCCCGGCGTGGAGAACTACCTGCTGGTGCGGCAGAAGCGAGGGAAGGACATTTACACGAGGATAGAAGAGATTCTAGACGATCCTGTAAGTTCTTCATTCTCCAGGCTTCCTCGTGAAGAAAGCTTCTCCGCTCGTGTCCCGGCGTGGAGAACACGTGCTGGTGCGGCAGAAGCGAGGGAAGGACATCTACACGAGGATAGAAGAGATTCTCGACGATCCTGTAAGTTCTCCATTCTTCTCCAAGCTTCCTGTTGGAGAAGCCGCTCGTGCCAAATGCGGCGTGATCACAATTATTCATTGGCGCTAGTGAGCACGTTGATGGACTCTTAAAACGACCTGGGCTATAACCGCGAAAATCGACATTCGTAAATTGCGGGATTTTTTCTCTTTCACATCTTACTTTTGCATAATATAAATTTTATTGCCTTATTCAACTGACATATTTCTGTTATTATTAAATATTTTTATGGTAATTACTCTTTATAATGAAAAATTGACATATATTTCATATTTATATTTATTGTGAATTACTGACTTTACTATTACTACCCTGACGATCCTTTTTGGGAGTTTTTGGGAGATAAAATATTAAATTATATAATGGTTTATGGAATTCTTGCATGTTAGTTTTTAGTTTTTGACGATTGTGATGTAAATTCTTATAATTTTGGCTTAGGCAAAGTTGTACTGTAATTTATTTCATGAAATAAATAATCTAATCTAATCTAATTTGCCGGTTTTACGGTAGCCCCCTGTGAAAAAGCTATAAATTTCGCAAATGCAAACGCACATTTGTCCGATTGCTCATGATTCATTTGTTTTGAATGGGCCTGCCATACATTTCATATTTAGTCTTGCGGCATGGATGTCTCAATGAGACGTGGCGACCATACAAATATGCAGTGTAGGTGCATTGCATTTATCAATCGATAGGTTGTGGAAAATTCGCGAATGAACCGTGTGTCTGTCAGATACAATACAGTCAGCAGCAGAAGTTACTAAGCGGGCGAGGAGTTCACAATTACCTTGTCACGCTCTTGTTCCCTTAACAATAAAGTCGCGTCAAGATAATTTTGAACACCTCGCCCGCTAGCAGCTTCCGCTGCTGACTGTACAAGGTTCCTACGAGTTGACACTTGACGTTTGCTACGTTAGCGACTGCATGAAGTCGATCGCAGTCCATCACACTCGTACTGTGTATTGGTGCGATCGAGAGGAAATGCGATCGAGTTTACGCAGTCGCTAAGAGTATTTGCCAACTCATGGTGCGGCTACTGGTCTAGAATGTACATACAAGATTTGCCTGTCAAATTACAAATATCATAAGCGTGACGAAAATCGAAATATGTCAAGTGTAATTGGAAGTTTTGAATGCACTAGTAGTAAATTGGGGCATTATCTATGAAAAGGGACCTTATTGTCGATGGCGTTTACGCCGCACAGCGTCGCGCGGCATTGTATTTATATCGGAGCATCGTTAATAATGGCGTAAGCGCCATCGACAATAAGTCCCTTTTTATAGATAACGTCACAATTGATCAGAACTGTGATCGTAACCACAAGAAAACCTAGATTTGGATGGTAGCCTGTCTATTTCATAACCTTGAGGCCCTTTAATCTGAGCTGTGGTTTACCATAACTATCATCATCGTGGTAAATCGTGTTTCAGAGTACCTTCAAAATGGTTACAGTCGAGTTAAACTTTTAATCATTTTCGGTCATTAATTGCGCCTTGAACCAACGGATATGATGGTCGTTCTTGTCGACGCGACAGCGTGATAAAATGATATCCGTTACCTAGTTTCTATCCCGCGGTGTTAAAAAGTGACAGTTATTTTATCACGTGGATAAATCCATAACTAGCAGTACGGATATGATGGTCGTTCTTGTCTACGTGACAGCGTGATAAAACGGTGTCCGTCACTTTCTTTCCCACGGTGTTAAACAGTGACAGTTATTTTATCACGTGGATAAAGATGGATAAAGCTATCCATAATAGGCTGGCAGAACTAATAATGTCCGCAACTTGACGCTAGAATCACTAGATGTCGACTACGAAATAACTCGCGTTTGGAGTTACCACTCTTTCTTTACTTATATTTCTCTGTGGCTGTATGTACCCACGTATACGTATCCACGGTGTATCAAAGTGGGTTGAGTACTTTGCTTTATTTAAATTTTAAACATCAATATTAAATATTATACTTTAATATGCATCTGTTTTCATCACTGGCATTGAACCATATTTGTTTATTGCACTCGAACAGAATCAATATGTGTCCATTTTATTTGACCGTAGGGCCCTTGGCGATGTTGACACAAGACACGAGTGTTTTCTTTGACATGCTCATGTCATGTTTAAGGTTGTGTCAGTAAATATGTCAAGGCAATGTGGGTTTTCCTTCTAGGTAAAAGGTACAGTCAACCAAATTGAATACTGTAAAATGTGCATTGACCTCCGATTGGGGGATTGTGCTCCGACAGTTTTTATACAGCGTGCCTAGTAATTGGTGGTTAGAAGGTTATCCATTAATTCCTGGGCATCCTGTATATGATAACTATATCACAACCACATTTAGGTGTTATAACATGATAGTTGTGATGGTCTACTTTAAATCGGCACATATATCAACATACCTGTATCAAGTATGATCAAGTTTATCACATAAATACAATTATTTAAAAGTTTATATTAAGAGAAGGGTTGCCAACTATTTTTTGGTGGAATATAGTATTTTCCAGAATAAGGCATCAAAAATATAGTAATTTCAAAAAAATATAGTACTTTTAGATAAAATACTAAACATAAGTGTAAAATACGTTTAATCGGAAATATAGTATTTTAGCGTGCTATATATTTTTCCAAAATTATACAGTACAGATAGCCAAAATATAGTACAATACTATATAATATAGTACGGTTGGCAACCCTAATTAAGAGTCGCCGGCAAGCTTGGCCGCGTTTTTATTTTAGGGTTCCGTACCCAAAGGGTTAAAACGGGACCCTATTATTTTAGGGTTCCGTACCCAAAGGGTTAAAACGGGACCCTATTACTAAGGCTCCGCTGTCCGTCCGTCCGTCCGTCCGTCCGTCCGTCCGTCCGTCTGTCCGTCCGTCTGTCACCAGGCTGTATCTCACGAACCGGGATAGCTAGACAGTTGAAATTTTCACAGACACAGCGGCAACAGAAATACATCAGTATTTCTGTTGCCGCTATAACAACAAATACTAAAAACAGAATAAAATAAAGATTTAAGTGGGACTCCCATACAACAAACGTGATTTTTGACCGAAGTTAAGCAACGTTGGGCGGGGTCAGTACTTGGATGGGTGACCGTTTTTTTTGCTTGTTTAGCTCTATTTTTTTTAGGAGAACCGAGCTTGCCTTTAAAAGAATTTTGGAGCAAAGTAGGCACATTTTATGGTAGTGGGCCACATACCTAGATAACACCGGTAGCTCAGGAGCAAATATTAAAGTGTTTTCATTGTTCCCAGGTATTCGACAGGCTGAAGCAAGACGTGCCGAAGTTCCGGCACAAAGTAGTGGTGATGCCGGGAGACTGCGAGGCGGTGGGGCTCGGCCTTTCACTGTCTGACAGGCAAATACTTACAGAGAAGGTAGGAATTTTGAGTAGTTTTGCTTAAGAGCCAACAGGAGTGGTCATTTCTCCATACAAACGTACTCGACTGTTTCCTCCGTGGGTTTTGAAGCTAGAGCAATGATTTTTTCAACACAGATTAATATTGTCAATATCTGTGTCGGACCGGTTTGCTTTTTTTGATATTTTTGTTTTTTAAGGCGCTAGAGCCCTTCAAAAATGGCCAAAATGGCCTAATTGACTATGCCGCAATGAGAGGCGTGCTATTCAAAACTGATATCAATTAGTCAAAAAAGCAAAACGGTCCGACACAGATAATGTCATAATCATTTAGATTTCCAAATTTGGTTACGATTGGTTAAGTTTTGGAGGAGGAAACAGTCGAGTACGAAACCTCGATTTTTGAGATTTTTACGCAGGGTTTTTCGCCTTGTCCTTATCGCACTAGTTTTAGGAGCCGCTTCCGTTAGCGAGACGGGTATATTTACCTAAAATATTTAAATCTTAGCTCCTGTTGGCTCTTGTCCCCGGCTAGCTCGGTTCTTCATATAAACGCTCTAATTTATAACGAGTAGCTAGTTTGCACTGAAACTTTTTACTACAGTAGGATAAGGTATATCTATGTCTGTAATTAGTTTATGTAGCTTCAGATACCATAGTTAAGAAAACACAGCGAATTTAAGTTTAACACTGATTTAAACTTTCACGATTTTTACACATTATTAAATTATACAACGGGACTTAATCGCGTATCTAAGTTTTAAGATTTACCTCCGACGTTTCGAGGACGGCGTTGTCCCCGTGGTCTCGGAGAAGACAAAAGAAATCGTCGGAGGTAAATCTTAAAACTTAGATACGCGATTAAGTCCCGTTGTATAATTTAATAATGAATTTTAGTTTTTCATACAAAACTTGTTTTTGCTCTATTTTGTTTGTTTTATAAACTAGCGGGCTCAGCACGGTTCCATTTTTATCGACTATCACTATGCCCGTCATTTTCGCACTTACATACTTGAATAGAACGTGACAGGCATGGTGACAAATGATAAAAATGCGACCGTGCTACTAGGGTAGAGCTATATAAACTAATTACAGGACTAGATATACCTCATGTCATTGTATGTGCAAAGTTTAATTACAATACAACGCGTAGTTTTAAAATGAGAACGAAACTCCGTTTGTATGGGAAGGTGAAATTCGGCCGAGCTTGCCGGCGACTGTCTTAACCCTCTACTTTAGACCAGGGATGTTGCGGATGCCGATTTTTTGACTTCCGCGGATGCGGATGCGGATGCAGATTTTTAAAGGCTCACATCTACGGATGCGGATGCGGATATCAAGATAGGTACATAAAAAACGTCAAATATTACATTTTAGTAATTTTTATTTCAAAAAACCGGCCAAGTGCGAGTCGGACTCGCGTTCCAAGGGTTCCGTATATTAAGTCCGACTCACGCTTGACTGCTAATTTCTAATAGGTTTATTGGCTAATGACTAAATTACCTAGCAGTCTAGCACTTACGCCGATGCTAAGACGTTCCTGTACCGACCTGTTCCACATCCGCATTCGCATTAAATCCGCATCGATTTTATGCGGATGCGGATGCGGCTGTTGAAAATAATGCGGAAGTTCCGCGGTTGCGGATGCGGATATTCGCAACATCCCTATTGCTTTAGACACACACTACGGAGACATTTATTCTTACAAAAGCGACTGCCATCTGACCTTTCAACCTGTAGAGATAACTATATACAATGTGCAAGTAGTAGAACATTCGCTGCATTCGCAAAACCTTCACAAACTTCTGGAAACTTTAATGAGGAAACTCTCATCCAAGTTTCCACATGGAAAGTTCCCGTTCAGATTAGGGATTAACTATTGCTAATTAAATGTTGTTAACTGTTCATTTAATCATTTAATCATTGCAATCATGTACAACATTATAAGTATACAAGGTACACATATGTGAACATGAACCCGGACAGGGTATAGCAATTAGTTTTAATCTTATACTAAAAGTCTTATTACAATAAATGCTCGTAGTTTATAATACAAAAAAAAAATAACAATGTATAGAATTTGCATTACATAAACCAACAATTACTCTAATTAGGTCTTAGATATATTTGCAAGATTATGAAAAATAGACCATGTAAATTGTGAAAGTATGGACATAAGATTGTTATTCCTCCAAAAATTCGGCTATTGAATAGTAGGCTTTATTTATAAGTAGTTGTTTCAATTTATTAACAAATGTATTATAATTTTCTTCTGGTTTAATTTGTCTGGGAATGCTATTATACAGGGTGTAATCTAAAACGTGATACAAGATAATCAAACCTGAATCTTTTCATGATTTTGAACAACTTTTACTATGGGGTCAATTTTGTAATATTAAAAAAAAATTGAGCTGTTCCATAGAAATGGTCAAGGAGAGGTAGACAAAAATGTATGGCAAAGATTTTTTTTATTGTTAATTATGTGGATAGACCTGTAGTATGGACTTTTTTTAAACATCTCTATTTTGGGTTCCGGTAAGGCTAAATCATGATTTCGGCGAGGATTTGTATTGGATTCATAGAGGTTAATATTTTTACGTACAAATTTGGCTGTTTCTAATATATATAATGAAGGGAAGGTTGACGACTGTTTCATTTAACATTGCACCAAACTGTTTGTCTTCGTTAAAGAGTTCGCTAAATTTTATTGTAGGATTGGAGAGTTTCATAGTCATACATAGCTTAGTAAACCGCGCGGCGCGCAGGGCGACATTGATCAGTCTGTCAAGTACGAATAGTGCAACTGGCACTTAGTTTAGTACATTTACGTCACATTGCTAGCAACAGTAACTAAGTAGTAATTTTTCGTAGGTCCAAATTTTTAAATGATTACCCTATTTCAGGTGAACGTGGTGTTCCATTCGGCGGCCACGGTCAAGTTCGACGAGCACCTCCGAGCGGCGCTCGCCACGAATGTTCGCGCGCCGCTACATCTGCTCAGGCTCGCGAGAGATATGAAGGACTTGAGCGTGAGTTTAAGTGTAAGGCCTGAGTGGACGCTCTTGTTGTGCGTGCAGCGGGGCGGGGCGTGCGGCGTGCATGTTAAACAAATGCGCACGTATAGGAGCGGCCTTAGTGCACGCTGCTCACATCACGCGCGAGCCCGCAGCCACGCTGCACGCGTCGCCGAGCGAGCGTCCACTCAGGCCTTACACTTAGACTCAATTTTTTTATACCAACTATTTATATTTTTTGGGTAAAAACGGGAGAGAAAGAAACTCCACTGTCCGTCTCTGTCTGTCACCAGGCTGTATCTCATGAACCGTGATAGCTAAGACAGTTGAAATTTTCACAGATGATGTATTTCTGTTGCCGCTATAACAACAAATATTAAAAGTACGGAACCCTCGGTGGGCGAGTCCGACTCGCACTTGTCCGGTTTTCATTAATCGGCGGCAAAAGTCATAAGGTCCACAGAATACAATACAATATACATATTACTTTTATTATTGCACACCTCAATCTATGCCTCAATACAGAAAACACAATTTAAAAGCAACTGTAGAAAAGGTGAACAACAGTTTTTTTGGTAAAAAGCGATCTCTTCCAGACAACCTATACTATATTGATATTTGGGGCATTATCTATGAAAAGGGACCTTGTTGTAGATGGCGCTTACGCCGCACAGCGTCTCGCGCCATTGTATTTACATCGGAGCATCGTTAATAATGGCGTAAGCGCCATCGATAATAAGGTCCCTTTTCATAGATAACGTCACATTTGATGTTTGTTTGATGTTAGCAACTTTTGCTGCTGACTGTACCTATGTAGGTACAATATATGAATAACCACACTAGCGCTCATATCACTGTAATTCCTCATAATTTCCAGGTGTTCATGCATGTCTCAACAGCGTACTCCAACTCACACCTGGAAGCGGTTCAGGAGCGGTTCTACCCCTGCGCAGCCAGCTGCGACCACCTGGAGACGGTGATAGACAAACTGACAGATGAACAGATCAACCAGATGTTACCCACGTAAGTACCTTCCCTTTATCAACTTCCACCTGGAAGCGGTTCAGGAGCGGTTCTACCCCTGCGCAGCCAGCTGCGACCACCTGGAGACGGTGATAGACAAACTGACAGATGAACAGATCAACCAGATGTTACCCACGTAAGTACCTTCCCTTTATCAACTTCCACCTGGAAGCGGTTCAGGAGAGGTTCTACCCCTGCGCAGCCAGCTGCGACCACCTGGAGACGGTGATAGACAAACTGACAGATGAACAGATCAACCAGATGTTACCCACGTAAGTACCTTCCCTTTATCAACTTCCACCTGGAAGCGGTTCAGGAGCGGTTCTACCCCTGCGCAGCCAGCTGCGACCACCTGGAGACGGTGATAGACAAACTGACAGATGAACAGATCAACCAGATGCTACCCACGTAAGTACCTTTATCAACTTCCACCTGGAAGCGGTTCAGGAGCGGTTCTACCCCTGCGCAACCAGCTGCGACCACCTGGAGACGGTGATAGACAAACTGACAGATGAACAGATCAACCAGATGCTACCCACGTAAGTACCTTTATCAACTCCCACCTGGAAGCGGTTCAGGAGCGGTTCTACCCCTACGCAGCCAGCTGCGACCACCTGGAGACGGTGATAGACAAACTGACAGATGAACAGATCAACCAGATGTTACTCACGTAAGTACCTTCCCTTTATCAACTTCCACCTGGAAGCGGTTCAGGAGCGGTTCTACCTCTGCGCAACCAGCTGCGAGCACCTGGAGACGGTGATAGACAAACTGACAGATGAACAGATCAACCAGATGTTACCCACGTAAGTGATCTTTTTAACGATTTCCCGGTTGCATCCCAAACTCCGCTACCTACTCATTTTTGACTAAAACAACTGCCTACTGACCCGTAAACCAAAATGGTTACGTAATGGTTAACCAGGTCTTAATTTGCAATAAATAATTCCTTTTCATTTCTCATGCTCTGAAAGTGGGTCATTGCTGTTCTATAAGGTACAGAAAATGATACGTTTCTGCACTTTTTTAAATTGTTTTACGATAAGCATTATAAGCAATTGAAAGTTTGGGTTTAACTGGATTTGTTATACAATTTCCATTCTGATATTTGACTCCCGATTCTACGAGCGCCTTCTGCGACTTTCCAGATTAGAAGTAGCACGCTCTTCTCTTACCACTACGCTACCAATGTTTTTCTGTAATGTAATGTAAATTCTCTTATTCTCATAATTATTTCAGCATCCTAGGTCCCTGGCCGAATACCTACACGTTCACCAAAGCACTGGCGGAGAAAGAGTTGAGGAAAAACGCTGGAGACCTTCCGCTGGGCATCTTCAGGCCTGCGATAGGTGAGTAACAAGAAAAATACAGAATGAGTAATTTTATACAGATGTGCAAAATCATTTTCCATCGTATTTTCACGGACGAATGTGTCTATTTCAGTCAGTCTCCGTACAAAAAGTACTGAGGTTGACTGAAGTAGCATGACAAATACTCGAACGTTTCCGTAGTTTCCACCGAGGCACACCAAACGAGAATGTTCGGTAATTGGCAGCACATTATAATAATATTAAAGTTTAAATTAAATTTCTAATTTAAATACCAACTAAAAATATAAAAAATAACTACTTACTAAAACCCGTCCCAGGCTGTCCCTGACGCAAAGGTGCCCATCACGCGCGCTGCGTTGCCACGTTGTATTGCCTTTGCATCAGGAAAAACCCGGAGCGGGGTCAAGGCCCCTCTCACTCATTTCTAATTTTGGAGCAAAGTAGGAATATAATATTTCACCGTACTATTTACTGTGTATTTTGTTTGATGTCCAGGCTTTTTGCACGGCTCATGGCACGGAGACCGCTTGGCTACTATCCCAAGAATTGGCGTGGCACTAGTTTTTACGAAAGCGACTGCCATCTGACCTTACTGTATGTTTATATTTACAGTAACATCAACTGCGAGAGAGCCGCTAGTATGCTGGCTGGACAACATGTATGGACCCACAGGAGTTGCCATCGGCACTGGTGGGTATCACTACTTTTTAGGGTTCCGTACCTCAAAAGGAAAAAACGGAACCCTTATAGGATCACTCATGCGTCTGTCTGTCCGTCTGTCACAGCCTATGTTCTCGGAAACTACTGGACCAATTAAGTTGGAATTTGGTACGCATATGCGCGAACGCGAGTCCGACTCGCACTTGGCCGGTTTTTTAATCACTAGCTCTGCCCGCGACTTCGCCCACTATGTATATATGTACGGGTCAAATCTTGCCAGTTAAATTTGACCCACTTCCCGGTTTCCGATGAAGCTGAAAGTTTGCATACCTTAATTGACAATGTAATATTATGGTACCATCGAGCTGATCTGATGATGGAGACAGGAGGTGGCCATAGGCACTCTGTGATAAAACAACGCATCTAGAATTGTATAACGAGTATTAGTTGCCTGTGGTGAGAAAAGTACAGCTTAAAAGCTTGTACGCGTCGCCATCAGATATATCGAAGCAGCCAAGGCGCTCACAAATATCTGAACTCGCCTCTATTCTCAAGGCGTTAAGAGTGCGTGTCAGATATTTGTGATCACCTTGGCCGCTCCGATATATCTGATGGCGACTGTACCAAAAATGAAATTTTTGCCAAAAACTTATTCTTTTAACCTTTTCAACGCTTTTCGTCCCATGCTAAAATGTGGCTTATACGCCAAATGGTTGCAATATGAAGAGCGAAAATAAACCTTATCTGTCAGCAGGAAAATTGCTTTGACAGCGTCCGTCATAGCCTTTTTAGTGGCTGTTGGCGTCATGGGCACGACAGCACTCGACCACTTTAGTGGCTCTTGGCGTTGAAAAGGTTAATACAGAAATCCGCAACTCTTGTTTCAGTAACGGGTATCCTCAGAACCCTGCAATGCGACGAGCAAGTCACAGCGGACATCGTGCCGGTCGACATGACGGTCAACTGCCTCATGGTGGCCGCTGCCAACGTTCACAAAATTTACAAGAGGTACTCGTATCTATGAGAGCATTTATCAGCCTAGTTTTGTGTCGCACTGCTATCGATTCTCGTAAAATTTTATGAGGGTTCAGTAGTTCGTTTATTTTTCGTTTTTAGGGTTCCGTACCTCAAAAGGAAAAAACGGAACCCTTAATTATAGAATCACTTGTGCGTCTGTCTGTCTGTCTATCCGACTATTCGCCCCCTTTATCTCCGAAACTACTGGGTCTAAAATTTAAAAAAAAAATACACAATATAGTTCTTCACCAATAGATGACAAGAAAGCCTATTAGAAATGTGCAGTCAAACGTGAGTCGGACTTAATCTACGGAACTCTTGGAACGCGAGTCCGACTCGCACTTGGCCGGTTTTTGAATACCTGTTTCAAATGGCAGAAATTCGCATAAAGGACTTAAGTGACAGTAGAGTACCTATATGGCACTTAAGGGACCCATTAACAGTCCGTCGGACGGTATCGGCCTGTCAGTTAGAACAAAAAGTTGACAGTTCCGAACAACTGACAGGCCGATACCGTCCGGCGGACTGTTAATCAGTGGGCCCCTTTAAGACCGTTGCGAGTTCACTGTGAGCCACTCTTAAGTGGACCCGGGGGGACGGTATCGGCCAGTCAGTTGTTCGGAACTGTAGACTTTTTGCTCTAACTGACAGGCCGATATCATCCGGCGGACTGTTAATCAGTGGACCCCTTTAAGCTTATAAAGCTTATCGCTAGGTCTACAGCTCACAGAGCCACTAATTTGACCAGTAAATAATTCATTCATTCTTGTCCAGGTCACCGCCCCCCGAACCCCCTATCTTCAACTACGTCAGCTCCGTGGAGAACCGCATCACGTGGGGCGAATTCATGACGCACAACCTCAAGCATATAGACAAGAACCCCTTCTCCAATGCTGTGTGGTAAGATTTTATTATTATGTGGTGAGCGTTCCGACTCATTCCGACTAGACTATTTAGCGAACTTCACGCGCACGCAGATGAGTTTTGGCCGAAGGGTATCAATTAAGTTCTGGCGGTTCCGTGGCTACCTCTCTCCGCAAACTCCGCGGAGAACACACATGGGACGAATTCATGACGCACAACCTCAAGCATATAGACAAGAACCCCTTCTCAAACGCTGTGTGGTAAGATAATTAATTATTTTGTGGTGAGCGTTCCGACTGAACTTCTAGCGAACTTCAACGCGGTTCCCTGACACTTTATCACATAAAAATGAAAACTCCGTGGCGAACACACGTGGGGCAGTTCATGACGCACAACCTCAAGCACAATAACAATAAGCATATAGACAAGAAGCCCTTCTCAAACGCTGTTTGGTGAGTCAATAACATTTACAACTTACTTATTCCTCTGGCGCAGCGACACAAAGTGTCTTGGGCTCTATTACAACTGTTCGCCACAGATCCCGGTCCTGTGCTGTTTCTCGCCACCTGCACCCGTCTTTTTCTAAATATGTTAATAAAAGAGGGACGGGTAGTCTATCTCGCCGCGAGATACTGTCGCGCCAATCATGTGCTGGCTGGAGCTCGCACAGATTCGCGTCCACCGCATACACCCACCTAGGCCGACCGGCCCTTAATTGCTCTAGGTATTTCACCGCCCGATCGCCTCCCGTTCGCTCTAGTCTAGAATCTCTAGATGGCGGAGCCACAGAAAGATAAGTGGGCCGAGTTCATGACGCACAACCTCAAGCATATAGACAAGAACCCCTTTTCAAATGCGGTGTGGTAAGATAATATTAATTATTATTTTGTGGTGAGCGTTGCGAATTTCAACGCGGAGGAGTTTTGGCCGAAGGGTGTCATTCCGGCGGTTCCGCGGCCGGTTCCCTGACACTTCGTCACTACATAGTATAAAACAAAGTCGCTTCCCGCTGTCTGTCCCTATGTATGCTTAGCAACGGATTTTGATGCGGTTTTTTTTAATAGATACCTAGAGTGATTCAAGGGGAAGGTTTGTGTATAATTTGTTAACCCGTGCGAATCTGGGGCGGGTCGCTAGTCTGTAATAAAGTGTTGATTATCCATAGGTAAATTACAAGCTTTTATTTAGTTTCACCTGTCCTGTTGTCTGTCCGTCTGTCGGTCTGTAATCAAATCTTGCAAGTTAAATTTGATCCACTTCCCGGTTTCCGATTGAACTGAAATTTTGCATACACATGTAAGTCGGGTGAAAATGCAATATTACGGTACCATCGAGCTGATCTGATGATGGAGACAGGAGGTGGCCATAGGAACTCTGTGATGAAACAACGCAACCTAATTGTGTTAGGGGTTTTTAGAATTGTCTCGTTGAGTATTAGTTGTCTGTTGTAAGAAAAGTACAGTCAGCGATAAAGCTTGTACCAAAAATGAAATTTTTGCCAAAAACGCATTGTTCTTAATATCCAGGTACGTGTCGCTGACGCTACACAGGTCCGCTTTCATGAACCAGCTCTACATAATCTTCTTGCATCTCCTGCCTGGAGTGCTGGTCGACGCGTTGGCTGTCTGCCTAGGAAGAAAACCAAAGTGAGTCACTAACTATGTAGCAGGGATGTTGCGAATATCCGCATCCGCATCCGCAACCGCGGAACTTCCGCATTGATTTCAACATCCGCATCTGCATCCGCATCCGCATAAAATCGATGCGGAGCTTATGCGGATGCGGATGTCGAACAAGTTGGTACAGGAACGTCTTAGCGGCGGCGTAAGTGCTAGGTAATTTCGTAATTACCTATAACGAAATCGTCTAGATCCAGAAAAGTCGGCCAAGTTACTGTTTATTAAATATTTTACGTATCGTTTTTTTTAAATAAAAAAATACTAATAAAAATGTAATATTTGACGTTTTCTAAGTACCTAATCTTGACATCCGCATCCGCATCCGCATCCACGGATGTGAGCCTTTAAAAATCCGCATCCGCATCCGCATCCGCGGATGTCAAAAAATCGGCATCCGCAACATCCCTGCTATGTAGGTACAACTATACCAGTGTCCAGTGCTATTTCATCATCATAAACGCGAAAATCTAAACTCGCAAATTGCGGGGATCTTTCTCTGTCACTCTAATTACGCCTTCATTGGAGTAAAAGAGAATGATCCCCGCAATTTGCGAATTTCGGTTATCGCGATAGGCCCTCATGGGTCGGCAAACCGCGGCTCGCGAGCTGCATAAGGCTCTTTGGAGGTAGCGCCCATAAAATTAACCCTTGAGAGTTAAAACACCATTTGCGACTCTTTGGAGCTTCCTAATTCAGATGTCTATCACAACATAGAGAAAAAAATACATAGAGTGCTCACTCCATACATCAGTTTTAGTACCAAAAAGACTATTAGCATCTAGCATCGAGTAGCGGAACTATCAGTACTGCTACTTGACAATAGATGTAGCACCGACCGGAAAGTCTTATGCTGTTGAGATAAGACTTTCCGGTCGGTGCTACATCTATTGTCAAGTAGCAGTACTGATAGTTCCGCTACTCGATGCTAGATGTAGACACTGAAATTAATAGTCTGAACTGATGTATGGAGTGAGCACTCTTGTCTTACTATATTTCTCTATGATCACAATGAAAAACTGAGGGCCTACCGCGAACCACGTTGGACGTGTTGCCTCCCTGTCACACTTACTTACGAATTTACAAGTGCGATAGAGAGGCAACACTTCGAACGTGGTTCGCGGTAGGCCCTCTGAACTGTGATCAATTCTGGATTTGAACCCTATGGTGTGGGCCTCCAAAGAGACCATTATTCGGGGCATCTCTATGGACCAAATCTGTAAAAAAAAACTGTTGTTTTAAAATATCAATAACATTTTCTTATTAATGCAGGATGTTGAAGGTGTATCGCAAGATCCACAAGTTCTCTTCTGTTCTCTCCTACTTCTGTACGCGGGAGATACATTTCTGCAACCGAAATATAAGAAACATGTGGGACAGCACGCCAGATGACGACAAACAGGTAAACAGATAGGGGTCATCCAATTATTACGTCTCACGGTTAGGGCATAGAGAAATATAGTAAGACAAGATTGCTCACTCCATACATCAGTTAGACTATTAATTTCAGTGTCTACATCTAGCATCGAGTAGCGGAACTATCAGTACTGCTACTTGACAATAGATGTAGCACCGACCGGAAAGTCTTATCTCAACAGCATAAGACTTTCTGGTCGGTGCTACATCTATTGTCAAGTAGCAGTACTGATAGTTCCGCTACTCGATGCTAGATGTAGACACTGAAATTAATAGTCTGAACAGATGTATGGAGTGAGCACTCTTGTCTTATTATATTTCTCTATGGTTGCGTGTTCCATTTTCGAAAACTTTTGGCTGTGGCGGCGAAAAATGATTTCATGACACGACAGGCGTGCCTTACGTCATAGAATATGATGGCACACCTATCGTGTCATACGTTAAAAACAGTGATGACACGCCTGTCGTGCCATCCGCACCGAAACGGTGAATTCCGTCGCAATCCAGTGCGGCAAACGCTATATTATAAAAAAGGGTCTTCATTATTCTATTTGGCACCTGAGCGCGGGCTAGTCCAACGCTCAAAAAAACCAGTGTAGGTGCGCTCTCCGATAACGCGCCTTTGTTACGCATCTCGATGACACATTTTAGACTGGTTCTGTAGCGTTCGACTCGCCGGCACTCAGTAACCGAAGTACTGACCACACACATCGTAACAAAATATTTATCCATTAGTTCATTTTGAATCTTATTGCAATTTCCATAGGAGTTGTAATTCAATTACCTGGGTAAAGTGAACGAGCGATTTTTTATGCAGGTGGTTGTGGCACGTGGCACGAGCGGTTTTACTGAACAATAGACAATAGGATAAGCCTTCGGGCTCTACTAGAAAGCTACAAACTATACATAGCGCTGACTAGACGTCAGTCAACCCGACGCTCGGGCAACGCTATTGTATTGTAGGCTCTCTAACAAAAAAAATATTTTCGTCGCGTTGGTGGCAAAGTTTGTTTTACCATCGCGCCTTGAAACCCTCGCAACGCTCAATATTCCACTTTTCGAACCACTCATGCTCGTGGTTCAATTTCGGAATTTTTCGCTGGCTCGGGTATCAATATTAGCACGAGCGGTTAAACAACAACTTTGCTCTCTTGTAAAACAAATACTATTTGATTTTTCAGTTATTCCCGTTCAGTATATCCGAAGTGAGTTGGGAGGAGTATTTCCAGCAGTACCTCATCGGAATCAGGCGATACATGTTCAAGGAGAGCGACGACACGCTGCCGCAAGCGAGGATCAAGTGGAGAAGGTATTTAAAACAAATATTTCCTCGGACAGACTCGGATTCGCGACGTTGCTAAGAAATATTCGCTGTCAACGGGTAAATCTCGGTAGCTCAGTTGGTAGCGGCGGGCTGGTGTCTCGGTGTCGCAAGTTCGAATTTCGGACAAGTTTTCCTTCAGTTTTTAAAGCATCTACGAAGCAGCCTACGAAGAAGGTACTTACTGGGTTCGAATCCTGGTAAAGGCATTAATTTGTATATATGTTTATCACAGATATTTCTTGAGTTAATGTTTTCTAAGTATTTATCTTTATCTGTAAATTATACGCAACAAACAAACACACGAATATTGCATGCCGTTATTCGGCTGTTTTGTCGTGTCCGTAAAAACTATGTAACATCTGTTAACTACCATAATTTACGCAAATAAACGATATCTTATCTTAATAAATGCCATTACCGGGATTCGAACCCGCGACCCCCTGCTTCGTAGGCTGGGTAATTACTGTCAAGGCTAAGGTTTTGTGTGTTTATTGTAATACTGATTTTTGTTTAGCTTCGAAATAAATTAAAAGTGGAAAAATTCACTGTCTTAGGGCTCATATACGGTGGAAATATTCGGTGAATTCGGTACGGTCTTGGTAGCTCAGATGGCAGAGCACTGTACTAGTGATCCAGTGGTCGTGGGTTCAAGTCCCACCCAAGACAGTGAATTTTTCCACTTTTAATTTATTTCGAAGCTTAATAGCATCGTTCGCAGAAGTATCTGCTTAATACAAAATTGATTTTTGTTTGTTTCAGATTATACTACCTGCACCAGTTAGTAAGGCTCATTTTCTCTGCTCTAGCCCTCTACGCTCTATGGTCCATATTAGCAGCACTGTTTTAGAACCAAAGAGTTATTGTTTTACAGTAAAGACGCTAAACACCACACTAGCGTCTTTTGAGCGTCGGTGTCTAGTCAGCGCTATGGAAAATGGCGTCGCTGCGCAGTTGCGCCCACGTTGCGTCGAGCAGCAGCCATAGAGTTGACTAGACGCCGACGCTAGTGTGGGGTGGCTCTAAGTATGTACCATAGAGAAATATAATAAGACAAGAGTGCTCACTCCGTACATCAGTTCAGACTATTAATTTCAGTGTCTACTACGGAACTATCAGTACTGCTACTTGACAATAGATGTAGCACCAACCGGAAAGTCTTATGCTGTTGAGATAAGACTTTCCGGTCGGTGCTACATCTATTGTCAAGTAGCAGTACTGATAGTTCCGCTACTCGATGCTAAATGCTAATAGTCTTTTTGGTACTAAAACTGATGTATGGAGTGAGCAATCTATGTATTTTTTTCTCTATGCCCATACTGACCGATTTAAATGAGACACCATGTATATATATTTTTTTAATATTGCTGTCCCGACGTGCCGGCGGTTAATACCACAGTGCGAGCGGTACAGAAATATAACAGGCGGATCACTGTACGATATTCTTCGTGCCTAGCGTTCTTACTGTAGTGGAGATGTAAAGTGCAAGAAAGAATTGTGGCTCCGAGTTTGACAGTCGAAAGTAAAGAAAAACATACATATACTTGGTCAACCAGATCTTGACAGTAGAAAAAGGTGGCAAATTTGAAAAATGTAGGAACGAAGGGATATCGTCCCATAGAAAATTTGGATTTCGCGCCTTTTTTTACTGACAAGATCTATACATATATATAATCACGCCTATTTCCCGGAGGGGTAGGCAGAGACCACGGATTTCCACTTGCTACGATCCTGACAACCTCTTTCGCTTCCGTTACTAAAGAGAAAAAATTAAAAACTAAAGTTTTCACCATACAAAATTATATTATAGATTTTTTTTTACGCCATACAGCACCATTTAAATCAGCTGTCAAGTACGGGTACATTTTTCTCAAACTTTACACTTTCGCTATTAACCTTTTGGACGCCAATGACCGATATATCCGCACCGTAGGTTCAACGCCAAAGACCGATTAATCGGTCTCATATCACAGAGCAACATAGACCTACGTGCATATGCATAAAGTTCAATTTCAGTTTTGACACTTCGGTGACGTGGCGTCAGCGTGACAGCTTTTGTGTTTGACACGGCGTCGAAAAGGTTAATAGGTAACTCTATAGAAATAAAAAATATGGTAATGTGTACAGATACAATATTATGCATAGGTAGGTATTTTAAAAACTTAAACCGTGTTTTTATGAAAATTGTATAGATTACTTTAAAAACTTATATAATTGAATTGTATTTTTTTGTACCTTATGTTGTTAAACAATATACTAAGCTATTTTGATAAATGTGATTATGTCAAGGTATTTTAAATTTTATAGCAGTTGTTAAAAGGTATGATTTTGTAAATATAGTTAAGAGTACATATATTTTTATATTTTATAAAATACAGCATTTGATTAAGTTACAATTACAATCTACATATAAAGGGTTAAAAATATAAATACACATGTTAATACCAAAATGTTTTTTATTTAACCACTCGACCGTTTAGATAGGTATTTATATATCCATAGCGACCATTTTGACGCCAATAACACGACGGATATATCCGCACCGCAAGTCCAACGCCGAAGACGGATTAATCCGTCACAGACCACAGAGCAACATCGACCTACGTGCATATGCATAAAGTTCAATTTCAGTTTTAACACTTCGGTGACGTGGCGTGTGAGTGACAGCTTTTGTGTTTGACACGGCGTCGAAAAGGTTAGGGCCCGAGGAAACTAGTTAGATAGTTTTTAACAATCATCATCATCATTATCCCAAGTGAAAATAAAACACGAAATTGTCATACATTTTTTTATTAAAAATCAAAAATTTGCACTAAACATACAAGGCTGAAAATACATTTAGAATGGACACAAAATACACAGATAAATAATAAATTAGTTACAAAATTGTGAGAAACGGCTACAAACATATATTTACTTAATACATTAATAATAAAAAAACAGCTATATAAAGCATAATCACTAATCACTCGAAAGAAGCGTAGAATAATCTATGTGCATATGAGATTCCACAAAAGTTGTTAAAACTATGCAAGATTAGGTATAGTAATAATACCAGACTACAGAGATTCATTAATGTTACCATAGATAAATAAGTAAGCATACATCAGTTTTCTTACCAAAACTCGGGTTATTTCGCAGTCGACATCTAGCGTCAAGTAGCAGATTTATCAGTACTGCTACTTGACACTAGATGTCGCGACGAACGAAAAGTCTAAGTGTAAGGCCTGAGTGGACGCTCGCTCGGCGACGCGTGCAGCGTGGCTGTGTGCTCACGCGTGACGTGAGCAGCGTGCACTAAGGCCGCTCCTATACGTGCGCATTTGTTTAACATGCACGCCGCACGCCCCGCCCCGCTGCACGCGCAACAAGAGCGTCCACTCAGGCCTTACACTAATGCTCAACAATTTTCAGCTAATATTATAACCGGAACTCTATTTTCAATCCCTTCTGCTTGGACTACCAAATAAGCCGCGTTTTGGTAAGAAAACTGATGTATGGAGTTAGCACTCTATGCTTACTTATTTCTCTACGATGCTACTGAAATACCATAGAGAAAAAAATACATAGATTGCTCACTCCATACATCAGTTTTAGTACCAAAAAGACTATTAGCATCTAGCATCGAGTAGCGAAACTATCAGTACTGCTACATCTATTGTCAAGTAGCAGTACTGATAGTTCCGCTACTCGATGCTAGATGTAGACACTGAAATTAATAGTCTAACTGATGTATGGAGTGAGCACTCTTGTCTTACTATATTTCTCTATGGAAATACGTACAAAATAACTCATGTCGATAGTAAAAACCTTAAAGTAACATTTGGCAAATAGAGAAAAATCATCTTAATTTAGTTAATTGACCGAGCGTGAGCGAAGGTCTCCGTTTCAGCTTAGTTAAAAATGCTTTCGTATGTCTGGATGGCTTCTACACGTCGCAATTTTCAAACGAAGCTTGTGAAATTTTGTGACCAGCGGCGGTAACGGGGTCGCATTTTTATCGCTTATCACCATGCCTGTCACGTTCTAACAAGTATGTAAGTGCGAAAGTGAAGGGTATACTGACACTTTTGTCTATTCAGTGTTTGGTAATTTTACAAAATGGCGGAGCCATACATTTATTCAGTTTTAAGTTATGCTCGCGAGGTCCAAAGCTCACAGAGCAATTAGTTTAGTTATTTTTAAAAATAAAAAAAATAATTAATGGACAGTTGCACCAATCTGTCTAAACGTACTTTAAAAAAAGTTCTTTAAAAAAATGGCGCCCATTGACCTTTTCGACGACGTGTCAAACACAAAAGCTGTCACGCTGACGCCACGTCACCGAAGTGTCAAAACTGAAATTGAACTTTATGCATATGCACGTAGGTCTATGTTGCTCTGTGGTCTGTGACCGATTAATCGGTCTTTGGCGTTGAACCTACGGTGCGGATATATCGGTCATTGGCGTAAAAACGGTTAAATGTATAATCGCTAAGACAATGTATAAAGACGTATTTTTCTCTATTTGCCATAAAAAGTCTTTAAATTGGATGGAATCAATCAAATTCAAAATCAGTCAAATTTATGTAAATCTAAAGCTTCTAGTTACATCTTTTATAAAAATAATACAAAATGAGAATTTCCCTCTACTTAAAAAAACTAGATTACGAAATATACAATATATAAAGAACAATGTTTGAATTCATTATATAAATTAAAACAGGAATGGTATTTTGGAAGAATCTGTACCTATTTCATATCTACGATAAGATAATTATCTATACGCAAAATATAAGTGGCAAAAAATACTAAATGTACTAGTTAAAAAATAATTTTGGTAGTACAAAAATCACATACTTTCTTACTGAACAATAATTGAATATTTCACTCCGTTGTACAAAAACTACTATTCACTTATTACTTATAATAAACATAGTATAATTAATAATTTTAGAAAATATGATTTGTGAAATCTTATTTTTGTTTTACGCCACATGACCCTATCATATTATAGTATAAAAACAATAATATGTAACACCTTATTATAACCATGGTTTATGCATAAAATAAATGAAATGAAATGAAATACTTGGGTGAATCAACTTTTTCTTGTCACTCGCTGCCATGGTTACGTTCTCCTGGGTCACTCTTTAAAACCTGATTTTTAGGCATTTATATTCACCAAACACGCTTTTTTGTGATACTTATAAACCCTTTCCATTGAGGGTCGTCTACCAAGCGTGTCAGAAGGTGGTGTACAATGTCTTCTAACAAACTATGCTACTATTGTCTCTTGGCTGACCGGACAGAATAACAATAAGAAATAGTTGATATACCCACTTAAGGCCGTTATTATATCATATTATTTTACTTTCATTTTGAAATCCTAAAAGTTCTTTAGAGACCGACTAAGCTAAATCATCCTGTGTGTGCAAGTCTGGTGTTGTCATTATAACGTAATTTTTCAAAGAAATTCGTATTTATGGTATCACTGCCACACTCAGCCCGTGCACAGTTAGCTTGGTCGGACGTTACTAAACATTATTTAGAGGTACGTGTATTTACTATAGGGACCGTGAACGTTGAAGGGCCTGCCATCTTGTGGCCTGAATCGGAAACATAAACAAGTGCCAAAGCAAGTCCTGCCATCTACCGTTCTCGTACGTTTTCTTGTGTATAGTAAGTTCTGCCATCTTGTGGGCTACATCGGAAGCGTAAACTTCACATTTACGCCTCGCGCCAAAAATCTGACGGCTCCTGTGCTGCCCCCTACAGTTCATGCACGCTCCCTATAAGCTTTTATATAAATGCGTGTATACCTATAGTACGAGGGGTATTCAAAATATTCTCGGTATGAGAATGAAAACAAACAAGTACGAAAAGTTTGATATTTTTATTTTTCAATATACTCCCCCCCTATGTTCATACACTTAAAAGATCGATCAATTATTTTTTTTAATCCCTCGTAAAAATATTTTTTATCTTTCGTGTAAAAATGCTCCTCCACTGCCGCCTTCAATGCTTCATCGTCAGAAAATTTATTTCCACGCAGATCCTTTTTAAGATTGGGGAGCAAAAAGAAGTCGCTGGGGGCTAAGTCCGGACTATACGGTGGGTGAGTAACAGTTTTAAACCCACGTTCAACAATAGCTGCCTTGGCAATATGAGCAGTATGGACGGGGGCGTTGTCATGCAGAAGCAGAATACCTTTGGTTAACTTTCCTCGCCTCTTTTCTTTAATTACATCCTTTAATTGACGTAGAATGTTAGCGTAGTACTGTCCTGTGATATTTACACCTTTTTCTTTATAATCGATTAGTAATACTCCTTCACAATCCCAAAATATCGTGGCCATGACCTTGCCAGCTGAAGGGATGACCTTGAACTTCTTGGGATGAGCTGAACCCTTAATGTGCCACTGCATGGACTCTTGTTTACTCTCTGGGTCATAATGATGAACCCAGGTTTCATCTCCAGTAACTATTCTTTGCAGCACCTCATCAGGATTTTCACCGCACAGGTCAATAAAATCGGAACAACAAGCTACACGCATGTCTTTTTGAAGCCGAGTCAGCATTCGCGGAACCCATCTTGCACTTACTTTTGACATATTAAGATGGTCATGTATAATATCATGTACGGTACCAATAGAGAGATTGGTTACTTGTGCTATAGATTTTACCTTCACTCGACCATCTTCCAATATAAGTTTTTCCACTTTATCAATATTTTCTTGTGAAGTAGCTACTACAGGCCGGCCAGGTCTAGGGTCATCTTCAATACTCTCCCTTCCGCGTTTAAACTCGCTTGACCACTTTTGAATGGTAGATAAAGAAGGAGCAGACTCACGGTAAACACAATCCATTTCCTCTTTTATGGTTTTTTGATTTTTACCCTGTTTTGTCAAGAATTTTATCACGCATCGATGTTCTAATTTAGTTAACATTGTCAATTCGCACAGGATGTTCATGTTTGTTCAGCAATTGCAGAAAAACAAAAGACTATCTCGGTTCGAATTATACTTTTTTTTAATGTCAATGAATAAACCTTAGCGGCCAGTAACGAAAGAAATTTTAGAAGAGGTCGTAAGATATCAATACCGAGAATATTTTGAACGCCCCTCGTACATGTCAGTAAAGTGCTATAGGCAAGTCAACTAGACTTAATAGTACAAAAATGGTGTCAAGTGACAATTGTCAACTGACATTGAGTTGTACAGATGTAGTGAATAATTGTTTTCCATCGTATTTTCTCGGGAAAGTTCGTTTTGTCATGCTACTTCAGTCAACGTCAGTACTTTTAGTCAGTAATTTTATTGACTTTCCTCTAGTCTATTGTACTCAGTGCTATATTTGTCTACGTTCTTCATCAATTCTCATCTACTCAAAGGTTAACTGGAAGAAATCCCTTAAAGGGATAAGTTCGCCTTTGTACTGCCTATCCTGTGCCATAAATTTGTGTTTTGTGTTTGTACAATAAAGAGTTTATACATACATACATACATACTTTTTGTACCGAGACTGACTGAAATAGCAAGACATGTTCGTGCGTTTCCGTGAAAATACGATGGAAAATAATTATGCACTACATCTGGCATTGATGTGTAGATGTTACTTTGTAAACAAGGTCTTGACAAAGCCTAATTTCTAAATAAGGTCAATGTGGCTAATTCCGTCATAGGGTCTATTCCGTCCACGAGCGTATATATTTTTTTTTTTTATAGGAAAAACACCATCCGCTTTTGATTGCCTGAAACTAAAAGCAATCGCTGCTTTGTCGATGAAATTATAAATTTTGGTTCGTTGCTCGAGAAAAACGTTAGTAGACGGAATAGTCCCTATGACCATAGATAAAAAAATACATAGAGTGCTCACTCCATACATCAGTTTTAGTACCAAAAAGACTATTAGCATCTAGCATCGAGTAGCGGAACTATCAGTACTGCTACTTGACAATAGATCTAGCATCGACCGGAAAGTCTTATGCTGTTGAGATAAGACTTTCCGGTCGGTGCTACATCTATTGTCAAGTAGCAGTACTGATAGTTCCGCTACTCGATGCTAGATGTAGACACTGAAATTAATAGTCTGAACTAATGTATGGAGTGAGCACTCTTATCTTACTTATTTCTCTATGCTATGACGGAATTATCCACGTTGATGTTACTTTGTAAACAACAAGGTCTTGACAAGGCCTAATTTCTAAATACTTATGTATATAGTGTTTCCAACTTTTACTAAGATTTATAACTGAAATTTATTATTTTTATTAATTTGTGATCACTGTTCAATACAAATACATAAGCACAACCATTATTACATCTAAAATGGTATATAAATAAAATAAATAAATAAATAAATATTGGGGGACACTTACACAGATCAACCTAGCCCCAAACTAAGCAAAGCTTGTACTATGGGTACTAGGCGACGATATACATACTTATATAGATAAATACATACTTATATACATAGAAAACATCCATGACTCCGGAACAAATATTAGTGTTTATCACACAAATAAATGCCCTTAATATTTACTGCTGACAGTACTTGGTCCATAGATAAAATATCTTTGCATTTGGTATATTATTTAGTTTATTTTACGATCATGAGTTTATAATTAAATTTAAATTAGCTACCAATTGTGATGTATCGTCATTCTTAATAATACAGTGTGGTTTTGTTATCACTGATCAAACTGAGGGGGGGGGGGAACCCGGACTAATCCCAATACGGGCCTAGTTTGCCCTCTGGGTTGGAAGGTCAGATGGCAGTCGCTCTCGTAAAAACTAGTGCCCACGCCAATTACTGGGATTAGTTGCCAAGCGGACCCCAGGCTCCCGTGAGCCGTGGCAAAATGCCGGGACAACGTGAGGATGATGATGAAACTCTGAGGGGTTATGTAGGTCATACCATAGAGAAAAAAATACATAGATTGCTCACTCCATACATCAGTTTTAGTACCAAAAAGACTATTAGCATCTAGCATCGAGTAGCGGAACTATCAGTACTGCTACTTGACAATAGACGTAGCAGTACTGATAGTTCCGCTACTCGATGCTAGATGTAGACACTGAAATGAATAGTATGAACGGATGTATGGAGTGAGCACTCTTGTCTTACTATATTTCTTTATGGTCATACTGAACAACTTTTACTATGTGGCCAACCCCGAAATCGCGAAAAAAAATCAGCTATTCTATACTTACAAAAAAACAACAACATTGACTCTGATTCACCGAAATGTATGAGACGGCAGAATAGGGTATTTGACTAGTCAAATCAGTTTCTTTTTTCGAACTGTCAAAACGATTTTGCTACTGTGGAATTTATATGAAACACTAGCATGTGACGTCACAATCAAATTACCTACTGTTTATAGTTTTATACGGGATTTAAAATAGAAATTGTGTCCAAAAATAACTGTGTCTACATTTCTTTATTAATCTGGTGCTTTATTTCATGCATGGTGTAAAATAATTTATTTTAAATACAGTCAAATACCCTATTTAACCTTTTTCTGAAATGCGTTTGACCCTTCACTACATAGTATAAAACAAAGTCGCTTCCCGCTGTCTGTCTGTCCCTATGTATGCTTAGATCTTTAAAACTACGCAACGGATTTTGATGCGGTTTTTTTTATAGATAGAGTGATTCAAGAGGAAGGTTTATGTATAATTTGTTAACCCGTGCGAAGCCGGGGCGGGTCGCTAGTAACTTATAAAGAATTATTGTTTCTTGGTAAGACCACCGGTTGAGAACCACTGAATTAAACTATAAACTTAGCCGCCATTTTGAACACATGGAACAGTACTAACGATATGTGTATGTTTGTGTGTATGTCAGTCGCTCCGCTGTAGCTGCCGAAGTAGAGCGGGTCCGGGCGCAGGCCCGGGTAGTTAATATCTGGGATTGGCGACTCTGAAAAAAAAATTGTTTAAATTGATAGAAGTATTTATCGCTGACTGTACATATATTCAGTCATTTACAACTCGACGATTTGACGAGTCAGAATTTTAATTTACTGTAAGAAAGGTACTTGCTAAATGATATACCAATGTACAGTCACCTGCAATAATATGTTACTAATCAAAGGCCGCAAAAATATCTGGCACGCTCTTATGGCTCTACAAATAAGATCGTGTCAGATATTTTTGCGGCCTTCGTTGTGTAACGTTATTATTGAAGGTGACTGTACATTGTGTAACATATTATTGAAGATTACTGTACATTCAGCTGCAGAAAAAGGTGACCCCTTTTGCATAGAAGTTTGTATTCAAAGGTGCTAAGTCCCCCGCACCCCAGTATTTTTGGCAGCATCGGTTTCATGAAATAATTGCTCTAAACTCCGTCTAGAGGATTCCTAGTCTATGCCTGTACATTACGTACTTATAAAGTGTTTACAGGTAAAATGTGACATCCCACGGATAAAGGTACCTTATGGCGGTTGGCGCTTAACGACACGTAGCAGCGTATTCGTATAGGAACCTCGTGAAACTCGTAAATAACAGCGTAAACGCTAGCCGCCATTAGGTGCCTTTTCCCGTGGAACATCACAAATAAGTCATTCGTTAACAAACCAATACAAATGCATGCTAATATAAAACTACATTTAACTAATGAATCTACATGATGCACATCTCATAATAAAGCAAAAAAAAACGTAAAGGTATTTTCTCCCTTTAAGTCCCGGTGTCCTTTTAAAAGGACAAATTATACACATGTACTATATACAGACCATCTTAGATCGTGTATAGCATCTATCGGATAACAATCGCGATAATTATCAAATACTATAATTATCTGGATAATTTCGAACCCTGTCGTGGTATGAAAATCGTAGTGTCAATAAGACAGTGTACAATTGTACATACCTGGAGTCCCGTTGTTTCCCATAAAGTTTTAAGTCATAATGTATTGTTTGTCATATTATCATTAGTCATAAAACTGAAACCGTTAACATTTCAGGATTTTCGTTAGGTTATCCTATAGATAGGTTAGGTTAGGTTTGTTTTATGGCAATAATGAAGACGCGTTTACTGAATCAAATGAATTATGACTAACGAAAATGCGGGCAAACAATACATTATGGCTTAAAACTATTTGTGAAACAATAGAGACCTGTACCATAGAGAAAAAAATACATAGAGTGCTCACTCCATACATCAGTTCAGACTATTAATTTCAGTGTCTACATCTAGCAGCGGAACTATCAATGCTGCTACTTGACGATAGATGTAGCACCGACCGGAAAGTCTTATCTCAACAGCATAAGACTTTCCGGTCGGTGGCGACATCTATTGTCAAGTAGCAGTACTGATAGTTCCGCTACTCGATGCTAGATGCTAATAGTCTTTTTGGTACTAAAACTGATGTATGGAGTGAGCACTCTATGTATTTTTTCCTCTATGCCTGTACATACCTCCTTAGAACGTGTGTAGCGTATAACCCACACATGAGCAGAGCAGAAGGAGCGAGCGAAGCGGCGCTGCCGCCGTATCGCGTCTGGCCGCAGGCGGGCGGGCACACCGGGATTATGGTCTCTACGAACATGCCACGATCACTACTGTCAAAATGGCTACTGACGACAAAAATTACAACCGACTTCCAAAACTTCCATAGTTGTAGAAAAAAACCGGTAAAGTGCGAGTCGGACTCGCGTTCCAGGGGTTCCGTACATTAAGTCCGACTCTATATGAATAATTATTCTCTACGACAAAGAATAAATGTTTCTCATTCTTGGAGATTAATTTGAGAGTTATACAAGACTATCCCCTTCAATATTAGCACTATGATGAAATAAAATAAAATAAATAAATATTATAGGACATTTTTACACAAATTGACTAAGTCCCACGGAAAGCTCAAGCATAGAGAAAAAAATACATAGAGTGCTCACTCCATACATCAGTTTTAGTACCAAAAAGACTATTAGCATCTAGTATCGAGTAGCGGAACTATCAGTACTGCTACTTGACAATAGATGTAGCACCGACCGGAAAGTCTTATGCTGTCGAGATAAGACTTTCCGGTCGGTGCGACATCTATTGTCAAGTAGCAGTACTGATAGTTCCGCTACTCGATGCTAGATGTAGCCACTGAAATTAATAGTCTGAACTGATGTATGGAGTGAGCACTCTTGTCTTACTTATTTCTCTATGGCTCAAGAAAGCTTGTGTTGTGGGTACTCAGACAACGATATACAGGGTGGCCCATTTAGATCGGTCAGTATGGGAAAATCTGAAACTATAAGACATACGACGATCTCTTCTTAGGAACCATGTCATAGATTTTAGTAACAAGAAAAACTGCATTTATACATAAAAAAAAAATATGTAAAATGTATGAAAAAAAATGGTGGTCATTTCGAAAACTTACTAAAAAATAAATTAAAGGATATGAAAACAATGCATTTAATTCATTTCAGACATCATGTTTCATAGTAACATTTACTGCTTATAAGACCTACACAATCGATATCTAAATAGAAATAATTTTAGTTTTGTTATTCAAAACGTCCGGGTTCGATTCCCGAGCTGAGTACACATTTTTTTTTCAAATGTATGAATGCAGTTTTTCTTGCTACTAAAATCGATGACATGGTTCCTAAGAAGAGATCGTCGTATGTCTTATAGTTTCAGATTTTCCCATACTGACCGATCTAAATGGGCCACCCTGTATATAATATACAAATACATAAATACATAGAAAACAACCATGACTCAGGAACAAATATCTGTGCTCATCACACAAATACCTTTACCGGGATTCGAACCCGGGACGATCGGCTTCACAGGCAGGGTCACTGCCCACTAGGCCAGACCGGTCATCAAAATAAATTAAATAATAATACATATTCTAAAATCCTAGTCAAATGATAACTTTTGGAAGTCGGTTGACGAAAACATGCTAAAATAACACTGTAAATTACTAAAACTTTAGCAAGCAGAGACATCTGCAAAATATTTTAATATACTTCAGGGGCGTTCCACAAGAATATCGTTTACGTAACACCACTCTTCTAATACTTCTGAAAATGCTGAGAAAGCGACATTAGGTCAGGAAATATTTCATGACTTGGCTAACTTTGTAGCATATTCTCGATTCTCTATTGTCTCCCAAATAGTTTTAAGTCATAATGTTATTGTTTGCCCGCATTTTCGTTTGTCATAACTCATAATTCATAAATCACTTGTTTCAGAAACGTGTCACTTTTCAGGATTGCCATAAAACACAACAAATATAGGATAACCTTACGAAAATCCTGGAAAGTTAACGGTTTCAGTTTTACGACTAATGATAATATGACAAACAATACATTATGGCTTAAAACTTTATGGGAAACAAAGGGACCTTATTCTCGAGCTATACTCGTACGGATTACACTGACGTAGATGCCATACAAGGCAAAAGTGTTACGTAAGCGACATTCTCGTGAAATGTCCCTTCAAAGCCAAGGGAAATTCCTAATAAAACCACGGGTTTACATCGCTAGCAATTGACACATCGCATAAAAAAAAACTCAAAATTAAAAATGATGTAATGGATAGAGAATATTCGACCGAATATTAGCAGTAGCAGTACTGATAGTTCCACTACTTGACGCTAGATGTCGACTACGATAATAGTCGTTTTGGTAACAAAACTGATGTATGGAGTGAGCACTCTATGTCTTCTTAATGGGGTTGGCAACTGTCAAAGGTTTGCATAGATGGCGCCACCATAGCTTGCCCCTTAAAAAGTAAAGTCTATTTTTTTATTCGGTAGACTAAAATGACATTTCACAGTATGAAATTACATTTTATGTTCATACTATGAAATGTCATTTTAGTCTACCGAATAAAAAAATTGACTTTAGGTGATTTGACCGTGACGTCACTACACACGTTTTCATATAAATTCCATATTAGAAAATCGTTTTGACAGTTCTAAAAAAGAAGCTGATTTGACTACTAGGAAAGTAGCCAATTGATGTATGGAGTTACCACTCTTTCTTTACTTATATTTCTGTATGAATTTTATAGAACAAAACTAGAGAAAGGTGCATATGATGGCGCCATCCCCCATCCATCTGCCAACCCCATTGGCCATGATGGCGCCATCCCCCATCCATCTGCCAACCCCATTGGCCATGATGGCGCCATCCCCCATCCATCTGCCAACCCCATTGGCCATGATGGCGCCATCCCCCATCCATCTGCCAACCCCATTGGCCATGATGGCGCCATCCCCCATCCATCTGCCAACCCATTGGCCTGTCTCGAATAAGATACATACCGAATAGTTCGACATGTCCCTCGTCAGTCCCCAGCTTGTTGGTGGCCTTGCATGTGAACATGCCATACTGTCTCTTCTCTATGGTGATGACGCGGAGTGTGGCGCCATCCCCCATCCATCTGCCAACCCCATTGGCCTGTGATGGCGCCATCCCCCATCCATCTGCCAACCCATTGGCCTGTCTCGAATAAGATACATACCGAATAGTTCGACATGTCCCTCGTCAGTCCCCAGCTTGTTGGTGGCCTTGCATGTGAACATGCCATACTGTCTCTTCTCTATGGTGATGACGCGGAGTGTGGCGCCATCCCCCATCCATCTGCCAACCCCATTGGCCTGTGATGGCGCCATCCCCCATCCATCTGCCAACCCATTGGCCTGTCTCGAATAAGATACATACCGAATAGTTCGACATGTCCCTCGTCAGTCCCCAGCTTGTTGGTGGCCTTGCATGTGAACATGCCATACTGTCTCTTCTCTATGGTGATGACGCGGAGTGTGGCGCCATCCCCCATCCATCTGCCAACCCCATTGGCCTGTGATGGCGCCATCCCCCATCCATCTGCCAACCCATTGGCCTGTCTCGAATAAGATACATACCGAATAGTTCGACATGTCCCTCGTCAGTCCCCAGCTTGTTGGTGGCCTTGCATGTGAACATGCCATACTGTCTCTTCTCTATGGTGATGACGCGGAGTGTGGCGCCATCCCCCATCCATCTGCCAACCCCATTGGCCTGTGATGGCGCCATCCCCCATCCATCTGCCAACCCATTGGCCTGTCTCGAATAAGATACATACCGAATAGTTCGACATGTCCCTCGTCAGTCCCCAGCTTGTTGGTGGCCTTGCATGTGAACATGCCATACTGTCTCTTCTCTATGGTGATGACGCGGAGTGTGGCGCCATCCCCCATCCATCTGCCAACCCCATTGGCCTGTGATGGCGCCATCCCCCATCCATCTGCCAACCCATTGGCCTGTCTCGAATAAGATACATACCGAATAGTTCGACATGTCCCTCGTCAGTCCCCAGCTTGTTGGTGGCCTTGCATGTGAACATGCCATACTGTCTCTTCTCTATGGTGATGACGCGGAGTGTGGCGCCATCCCCCATCCATCTGCCAACCCCATTGGCCTGTGATGGCGCCATCCCCCATCCATCTGCCAACCCATTGGCCTGTCTCGAATAAGATACATACCGAATAGTTCGACATGTCCCTCGTCAGTCCCCAGCTTGTTGGTGGCCTTGCATGTGAACATGCCATACTGTCTCTTCTCTATGGTGATGACGCGGAGTGTGGCGCCATCCCCCATCCATCTGCCAACCCCATTGGCCTGTGATGGCGCCATCCCCCATCCATCTGCCAACCCCATTGGCCTGTGATGGCGCCATCCCCCATCCATCTGCCAACCCATTGGCCTGTCTCGAATAAGATACATACCGAATAGTTCGACATGTCCCTCGTCAGTCCCCAGCTTGTTGGTGGCCTTGCATGTGAACATGCCATACTGTCTCTTCTCTATGGTGATGACGCGGAGTGTGGCGCCATCCCCCATCCATCTGCCAACCCCATTGGCCTGTGATGGCGCCATCCCCCATCCATCTGCCAACCCATTGGCCTGTCTCGAATAAGATACATACCGAATAGTTCGACATGTCCCTCGTCAGTCCCCAGCTTGTTGGTGGCCTTGCATGTGAACATGCCATACTGTCTCTTCTCTATGGTGATGACGCGGAGTGTGGCGCCATCCCCCATCCATCTGCCAACCCCATTGGCCTGTGATGGCGCCATCCCCCATCCATCTGCCAACCCATTGGCCTGTCTCGAATAAGATACATACCGAATAGTTCGACATGTCCCTCGTCAGTCCCCAGCTTGTTGGTGGCCTTGCATGTGAACATGCCATACTGTCTCTTCTCTATGGTGATGACGCGGAGTGTGGCGCCATCCCCCATCCATCTGCCAACCCCATTGGCCTGTGATGGCGCCATCCCCCATCCATCTGCCAACCCATTGGCCTGTCTCGAATAAGATACATACCGAATAGTTCGACATGTCCCTCGTCAGTCCCCAGCTTGTTGGTGGCCTTGCATGTGAACATGCCATACTGTCTCTTCTCTATGGTGATGACGCGGAGTGTGGCGCCATCCCCCATCCATCTGCCAACCCCATTGGCCTGTGATGGCGCCATCCCCCATCCATCTGCCAACCCATTGGCCTGTCTCGAATAAGATACATACCGAATAGTTCGACATGTCCCTCGTCAGTCCCCAGCTTGTTGGTGGCCTTGCATGTGAACATGCCATACTGTCTCTTCTCTATGGTGATGACGCGGAGTGTGGCGCCATCCCCCATCCATCTGCCAACCCCATTGGCCTGTGATGGCGCCATCCCCCATCCATCTGCCAACCCATTGGCCTGTCTCGAATAAGATACATACCGAATAGTTCGACATGTCCCTCGTCAGTCCCCAGCTTGTTGGTGGCCTTGCATGTGAACATGCCATACTGTCTCTTCTCTATGGTGATGACGCGGAGTGTGGCGCCATCCCCCATCCATCTGCCAACCCCATTGGCCTGTGATGGCGCCATCCCCCATCCATCTGCCAACCCATTGGCCTGTCTCGAATAAGATACATACCGAATAGTTCGACATGTCCCTCGTCAGTCCCCAGCTTGTTGGTGGCCTTGCATGTGAACATGCCATACTGTCTCTTCTCTATGGTGATGACGCGGAGTGTGGCGCCATCCCCCATCCATCTGCCAACCCCATTGGCCTGTGATGGCGCCATCCCCCATCCATCTGCCAACCCCATTGGCCTGTGATGGCGCCATCCCCCATCCATCTGCCAACCCATTGGCCTGTCTCGAATAAGATACATACCGAATAGTTCGACATGTCCCTCGTCAGTCCCCAGCTTGTTGGTGGCCTTGCATGTGAACATGCCATACTGTCTCTTCTCTATGGTGATGACGCGGAGTGTGGCGCCATCCCCCATCCATCTGCCAACCCCATTGGCCTGTGATGGCGCCATCCCCCATCCATCTGCCAACCCCATTGGCCTGTGATGGCGCCATCCCCCATCCATCTGCCAACCCATTGGCCTGTCTCGAATAAGATACATACCGAATAGTTCGACATGTCCCTCGTCAGTCCCCAGCTTGTTGGTGGCCTTGCATGTGAACATGCCATACTGTCTCTTCTCTATGGTGATGACGCGGAGTGTGGCGCCATCCCCCATCCATCTGCCAACCCCATTGGCCTGTGATGGCGCCATCCCCCATCCATCTGCCAACCCCATTGGCCTGTGATGGCGCCATCCCCCATCCATCTGCCAACCCATTGGCCTGTCTCGAATAAGATACATACCGAATAGTTCGACATGTCCCTCGTCAGTCCCCAGCTTGTTGGTGGCCTTGCATGTGAACATGCCATACTGTCTCTTCTCTATGGTGATGACGCGGAGTGTGGCGCCATCCCCCATCCATCTGCCAACCCCATTGGCCTGTGATGGCGCCATCCCCCATCCATCTGCCAACCCCATTGGCCTGTGATGGCGCCATCCCCCATCCATCTGCCAACCCATTGGCCTGTCTCGAATAAGATACATACCGAATAGTTCGACATGTCCCTCGTCAGTCCCCAGCTTGTTGGTGGCCTTGCATGTGAACATGCCATACTGTCTCTTCTCTATGGTGATGACGCGGAGTGTGGCGCCATCCCCCATCCATCTGCCAACCCCATTGGCCTGTGATGGCGCCATCCCCCATCCATCTGCCAACCCATTGGCCTGTCTCGAATAAGATACATACCGAATAGTTCGACATGTCCCTCGTCAGTCCCCAGCTTGTTGGTGGCCTTGCATGTGAACATGCCATACTGTCTCTTCTCTATGGTGATGACGCGGAGTGTGGCGCCATCCCCCATCCATCTGCCAACCCCATTGGCCTGTGATGGCGCCATCCCCCATCCATCTGCCAACCCCATTGGCCTGTGATGGCGCCATCCCCCATCCATCTGCCAACCCATTGGCCTGTCTCGAATAAGATACATACCGAATAGTTCGACATGTCCCTCGTCAGTCCCCAGCTTGTTGGTGGCCTTGCATGTGAACATGCCATACTGTCTCTTCTCTATGGTGATGACGCGGAGTGTGGCGCCATCCCCCATCCATCTGCCAACCCCATTGGCCTGTGATGGCGCCATCCCCCATCCATCTGCCAACCCATTGGCCTGTCTCGAATAAGATACATACCGAATAGTTCGACATGTCCCTCGTCAGTCCCCAGCTTGTTGGTGGCCTTGCATGTGAACATGCCATACTGTCTCTTTTCTATTGTGATGACGCGGAGTGTCGTGTCGGTGAACTCGTCAGCGGTCGCGAAGTGGGAGATGCTGTGAGGATAATCCAAATAAGAATATTTTTATTGATAACAAAAGTTTAACAGGAAATAGTAAACTTATCGATTTTAACCGTATGGCTACTTGCACCATTCCATTAACCCTGTGTTAACTGGTTAAACCTGGAGTTACCATGGTTACCAGTTCAATTTGACACTACGTTAACGGTTTAACCAGTTAAGTTCCGGATTAGGGGCTGTCCATAAATTACGTCATCTATTTTTGACGATATTTGACCACCCCCCCCTAAAATCATCCAAAATCATGCTTCGATTGACCCAGTTTCCTCCTACGTCTTGCTACCATCATCCGATGTCCAGACCCCCCCCCCCCCTAATTTGAAATGACGTAATTTATGAATAGCCCCTTAGTGGGATGGTGCAAGTCTATTAAGCTTAGAAACAAATTAAAAGTGAAAAATTCACTGTGTTGGGTGGGACTTGAACCCACGACCACCGGATCGCTAGCCCGGTGCCCTTCCATTGTAGCTACCAAGACCTTACTGTTACTGTATACAAAATAAATTTAGTATGGGATAGCGATTCATTACTGGTAAATTTCCAATATGACTTGGAACTCTGGTAGCCGTTTATGAAGTATAACACTCTTACAGTAGATGTCGCTAGGGCCTCCCTAAGACTCATATATGGTGGAAATATTCGCTGTATTGGTTAAGATCTTGGTAGGTCAGATGGAAGGGCACCGGGCTAGCGATCCGGTGGTCATGGATTCAAGTCCCACCCAAGACAGTGAATTTTTCCACTTTAGGGCTCATTTTCATGCGAGTTTCATTACATTGCATTATTTGATAGGTCGACTGAATTGTTGTAACCTCAATGGTCCGCAATGTAACTAAAATCGTATTGGCAAGGTGCGAAGTCGGTGGAGGGGGAAGTGGCGCTGATCGTCACAAACACAGGTAATCTTATGGAATGTCCGCCATTAGTACTAGCGGCAGCCGCTTGGACTAATTTTACTCCATAAGATTTAACGTAGAAAGTCTGCCAAAATGAGGGCAGCACCAGTCGTGCACCTAGCGAATACGAGTTCACCCGCCACCACTATTTTTTTTTTGTAAAAATTTGTTTACTATTAAATTTTCGTACTTTTAGTTTTACTGCACATATTACTGCTTGTTCTCTGTTTGGCCCGAGGGTTAACTGGTAGAGAATGCCTTCCGGCACTAAGTTCGCCTTTTGTAAATAAATATTTACCTATTTTTAATTTTTAACAAGCAGAAACGTCTGCGAACGATGCTATTAAGCTTAGAATAGTGGAAAAATTACTGTCTTGGGTGAGACTTGAACTCACGGCTTCTGGATCGATACTCCAGCGCTCTGCCATCTGAGCCACCAAGACCCAAATAAAAATAATAATAGGTAAAAGAAATATAGACCTGTAGTGCTGGTTGTTGGCGAGCTGGAACTCGCCCTTGAGCCACACGATGGCGGGCGGCGGGTAGGCCTCCACGTGGCACTCTAGGTCCATGTCGTATTGCAGAGCCTGCAATAAGAGACCTCTGTTAATAAATAACTCAAATAAGTTTTTGGCAAAAATTTCATTTTCGGAACAAGCTTTTATTTATTTTATTTATATATATTTAATTCAGATAACAAGATCCATACATTACAAATTAAATTAAACTAAAACTATTTCTTAAATAACTAAATTAGCCTAACAGCACCTCTATTATGGTCCATGTGCATATCGTTCCATTTGAGCACTATTGGACACTGTAAATTGTCAATAACAGTGTTCAGAAGGCTGCTGGGGCAGTCCCTAGCACGGCGCATCAGGGAGGCCACTCTCTTGCGCATTATGGCTTGGAATCCCCGACGCGCTGCAAAATCGAGGCAACCCCAACAACACCCTGAACCCGTTATTATACTGAATGCGTAAGGCATTGAGAGATCTCTTAATAAATAACTCAAATAAGTTTTTGGCAAAAATTTCATTTTTGGAACAAGCTTTTATCGCTGACTGTACTTTTCTTACGACAGACAACTAATACTCATCGAGACAATTCTAAAAACCCCTAACACAATTAGGTTGCGTTGTTTCATCACAGAGTTCCTATGGCCACCTCCTGTCTCCATCACGAGATCAGCTCTATGTCATAATAATATTGCATTGTCATCCGATTTAAACATGAAATGCAAAATTTCAGCTCAATCGGAAACCGCGAAGTGGATCAAATTTAACTTGCAAGATTTGATTACAGACAGACAACGGGACAGGTGAAACTAAATGAAAGCTTGTAAAATTTAAAAAAACCGGCCAAATGCGAGTCGGACTGGCGTTCCAAGGGTTCCGTACATTAAGTCCGACTCACGCTTAACTGCGCATAGGTTATCTGTCATCTATAGGTAAAGAACTATTTTGTGTGTGTGAGGGGCGGGGGGGGGGGGAACGTCGGCGTGCAGTTCCCATACAAGTTATAGTCGGGTTGAAGTGTGATTGGTGCAACTGGCCCTTAAGCTGTGGTTTCCTCCGAAAGCGGTGTCGTCATATAGCGGACGTCAAAAAGACGGGCGTCTGTCAATGATATTATATAACGATAGGTTATACTCATACTTGAGGAGCACAAAAAATACTTCCATATTTATTTCTGTGCCTACGAAGAAACCTGCTATTTTTGATTAATTTTCTCACACTCGTTGTTAAACATAAGGTCGTTTCTTTCTCTTTCGGTGTCTTTCGGGAGCTCGTTAGCACGTGCACATTTCTCGCTTGTCCAGCCACGACTAAAGACAACTTGTCCAATTTGTCACAAGTTAAGCGCTTCAATTTTGGAACGCCTATAACCTATCTTGAGTTATAAATCACTGGCGTCTGTACGGTGACATGTGGGAACTAACGTCATAACACACCGTCAGCCACCAAGGTCAAACGAAACGTATTCAGGAGAGAAAATGGACGACCTTGATTTAGCTTTAATAATTTACTTGGAGGATGAAATATCATCAGAAGAGGAAAATAATCGTAGTGCGGAAGATCATTTATTCAAATCTCGTGGTACAGAAGGTGCATTTGAGATTTTAGTACAAAATGGCTTCACCGCTATCTAATAAAACGTTCACGAAACTATCGACACCGTCATGGAAATGGCGGCACCGCTTTTTGACGTTACGGTGTCAATCACCGCCCTCTAGGAAACCGCGCCATTTGGTTTACATAGACACCGTTCTAGTGACGTCATTCACCGCTATATGACGGCACCGCTTTCCGAGGAAACCAGAACTTTAGATGCCTGATTTTTAGGGTTCCGTACCCAAAGGGTAAAAACGGGACCCTATTACTAAGACTCCGCTGTCCGTCCGTCCGTCCGTCCGTCCGTCTGTCACCAGGCTGTATCTCACGAACCGTGATAGCTAGACAGTTGAAATTTTCACAAATGATGTATTTCTGTTGCCGCTATAACAACAAATACTAAAAACAGAATAAAATAAAGATTTAAGTGGGGCTCCCATACAACAAACGTGATATTTGACCGAAGTTAAGCAACGTCGGGCGGGGTCAGTACTTGGATGGGTGACCGTTTTTTTGCTTGTTTTGCTCTATTTTTTGTTGATGGTGCGGAACCCTCCGTGCGCGAGTCCGACTCGCACTTGGCCGGTTTTTTGATTATTATTTTGGACCAGAGGTCTAATCGCTGAATAAAACGGATGGACAGCGGGAAGCGACTTTGTTTTATACTATGTAGTATTTTCTTTTTACTAACCTGTCCAAGCCTGGGCCTCGGCACGGTGATGACGGGTGCGAACTCGACCTCCAGGTTGATATTACGTCGCGCGCCCTTGCCCACGCCGTTTTCCGCCACACAGTAGTAAGTGCCGCGGTCTTCCTTGTGTACGGCCGCGATTTTGAACGTGTTACCCCTGAAAATAGCATATTTACCCCCTTTAGCCTCGTGCAGTCCAAAACGCAGACATATTCGCAGACAAGTGGCCGTCCTTACTGCATAGTATCAGGATGTTTTAAAACTCAACCTATGTAAATTAGTATAGTATCAGGATTTACAAAGTAGTTTTTTTTTAACTCTACGAGTACCTATGTAAATTAGTATAGTTTCAGGCCTTTTCTTAATCTCTACATATGTAATAGTTATAATGACTATGTATTAACAGTATAAGTGTTTTGGCATATCTAGAGCTGTAAACTTATACCTGTATTTATTTAAAGAATAAAGAATACAAAATTATAGCCAAGGAAGTTAGAATCCTGTTGTATTTTCAACTAGGTTGAATTTCATTTGGTCGAAAATTTTACGAGATTAATGAAATGCTACCTACTTTGTTTGTTAATTACGGTTGACATTCCATCGAAACTCAGTGTACATCCTAATGTATAGTGGGCGGCACGAGGTTAAATTAAATAAATTGTCCATCGCAATCCAACGCGGCAACGCAGCGAGCGTAATGGGCACCTTTGCGTCGGGGGCAGCCCGGGACGGGTTTTAGTAGGTAGTTATTTTTTAAATATTTAGTTTGTATTTACATTTAAGTTTATAAATTTAATTGTTTATTTTAATACATTACACTAGTTTGCACTGTGATTTTACCTACTGTGATTTTAATCTTTGTTTTATGTCCTACTGTGATTTTAATCTTTGTTTTATGTTTAAAAAAAAATTAATTAGTGTTTATGTGCTTAATTTATTAATTTTAACTGTTTTTAATTTAATTTATTTTAATTTTTAATTGTATTTTAACATTTATTTGTATTATTGTGATGTGTGATTATTATTGTGTTTGTAATTTTATTTAAATTTATCATGTACTTATGGATCATAGTTATCTGAAATTAATGTATTTTGATTTGATTTTTTTGATTTGCAATAGTTTTGCACGACTAAAAAAAACATATTATGAATTAAATAAATTAATATATTACAGGACGTCCTTACACAAATTGACTCTTTTATTTCGCAGTGGCCATCTAGCGTCAAGTGGCGGAATTATCAGTACTGCTAGTTGACAATAGATGTCGCGGCGAACGGAAAGTCTAATGCTCAACGATTTACAGCTAATATTATAACCGGATTAACCGGACTCTATTTTTAACTCCTTCTGCTTATAAATTGTTGAGCAATACACTTTTCGTCAGCCGCGACACTCATGACATCTAATATCAAGTAGCAGTAGCATAGAGAAATATAGTAAGACAAGAGTGCTCTCTCCATACATCAGTTCAGTGTCTACATCTAGCATCGAGTAGCGGAACTATCAGTACTGCTACTTGACAATAGATGTAGCACCGACCGGAAAGTCTTATCTCAACAGCATAAGACTTTCCGGTCGGTGCTACATCTATTGTCAAGTAGCAGTACTGATAGTTCCGCTACTCGATGCTAGACGTAGACACTGAAATTAATAGTCTAACTGATGTATGGAGTGAGCACTCTCGTCTTACTATATTCCTCTATGGTTTCGGTAAGAAAACGTATGGAGTTATACTTGGTCAAGTAAATATTGGCGCCAAATTTGAGCGGCTTAGCAACACTACGTTTGAATTGTTCGAAAATCGCGTGCCATTTAAATCTTATCTGTGCAACTGTTTTGTTTACATTTCATCGTTGTTCGATGTACATTGCTGCTTTTGTTTCGTTTCCCAGGGATACCATACTATAGTTTGCTTTACATTGCTACTGACATATCTGGCTTGACAGACTCATAGAGAAAAAAATACATAGATTGTTCACTCCATACATCAGTTTTAGTACCAAAAAGACTATTAGCATCTAGCATCGAGTAGCGGAACTATCAGTACTGCTACTTGACAATAGATGTAGCACCAACCGGAGTCTTATGCTGTTGAGATAAGACTTTCCGGTCGGTGCTACATCTATTGTCAAGTAGCGGTACTGATAGTTCCGCTACTCGATGCTAGATGTAGACACTGAAATTAATAGTCTGAACTGATGTATGGAGTGAGCACTCTTGTCTTACTATATTTCTCTATGACAGACTATAGCACTTTATGCTAACTATACAATACCTGTAAATGGATCCTCCGGTCGGTAAGATGGCGTTGTTCTCGCGACGCCACGATATCTTCGCCGGGGGAAAGCCACCCGCGTAACATTCCATCAGGGCACCTTGAATAATTAAATAAATAAATAAATATACTTGGTCAACCAGATCTTGACAGTAGAAAAAGGCGGCAAATTTGAAAAATGTAGGCGCGAAGGGTTATCGTCCCATAGAAAATTTGAATTTCGCGCCTTTTTTTGCTGACAAGATTTGGTTGACCAGCTATAAATATCAGGGGACATCTTACACAGATCAACCTAGCCCCAAACTAAGCAAAGCTTGTACTATGGGTACTAGGCGACGATATACATACTTATATAGAGAAATACATACTTATATACATAGAAAACACCCATGACTCGGGTACAAATATCTGTGCTCATCACACAAATAGATGCTCTTACTGGGATTCGAACCCAGGACCATCGGCTTCACAGGCAGGGTCACTCCCCACTAGGCCAGACCGGTCGTCATTGGATTTTAAGCTTAGAATAAATTTAAAAGTGGAAAAATTACTGTCTTGGGTGAGGCTTGAACTCACGGCCTCTGGATCGATACTCCAGCGCTCTGCCATCTGAGCCACCAAGACCTCATCCATAGCCAGCAAAATTAATTGAATTTTGTTAATTTACCACAATATTATTTTGGGAGACCGAGCTATTTACATATAAAAACCGGCCAAGTGCGAGTCGGACTCGCGCACGGAGGGTTCCGCACCATCAACAAAAAATAGAGCAAAACAAGCAAAAAAACGGTCACCCATCCAAGTACTGACCCCGCCCGACGTTGCTTAACTTCGGTCAAAAATCACGTTTGTTGTATGGGAGCCCCACTTAAATCTTTATTTTATTCTGTTTTTAATATTTGTTGTTATAGCGGCAACAGAAATACATCATCTGTGAAAATTTCAACTGTCTAGCTATCACGGTTCGTGAGATACAGCCTGGTGACAGACGGACGGACGGATGGACGGACGGACGGACAGCGGAGTCTTAGTAATAGGGTCCCGTTTTTACCCTTTTGGGTACGGAACCCTAAAAACTCAAAAATGCGCGTTTTCCCAGAGATAAGACCTAGTGAGATCGATTTTTCGCCCCCGAAAACCCCCATATTAAAGCAAATTTCGGCGGTGCGCGGCAACTACTATGGCTAGACACCAATATTGGTGTGGGCCGCATGTACTTGTAGCGATGCGACGAAATCGCGGAGTGAGCCACGCCTGCCATTACCCTTTAAGGACTTCAGGATAGACCGGACCGTGTCCGGGCCGGAGCTTAGTTTTTTATGGAAAGCATCACTTGATCACCTGTCATCTGTAATAGAAAAGTAAGCGCCGGAAGCTCCGGCCCGGACACGACCCGGTCTAACGTGACTTTACTCCCCGTGCGAAGCCGGGGCGGGTCGCTAGTGTATATAATACAGGGATCGGAACCGGTTTTTTGCAAAAACATCGAAATAACCATATTTTGCGAATTACTTGAGCGGCCAAGGCGTTCACAATATCTGAACACGCACTCTAACGCCCTGACAATAGAGGCGTGTTCAGATATTTGTGAGCGCCTTAGCCGCTCCGATATATCTGATGGCGACTGTAGGACTCAGTCGTGTTTTTAGGTAACGACTTCGTACTATTAGATTGCCCAATTAGAAATGAAATAATTAGCACAGAACGAAAAAATACAGTTTTCGTTCCCATACAAAAAATACCGGTATCCGATCCCTGCTATAATAGGTATGCCGTTTTGTTGAACTTAGTGTAAGGCCTGAGTGGACGCTCGCTCGGCGACGCGTGCAGCGTGGCTGTGGGCTCACGCGTGATGTGAGCAGCGTGCACTAAGGCCGCTCCTATACGTGCGCATTTAAATAAATAAATAAATAAATAAAATAAAAAGTCATTTATTGTAGCAAAACACAGTAACAAAATAAAACAAACAAGGAAAAAGAAAAAAGACAATAACCACATAAGTCCAATAGGGTTGCTGACTGTATAAATACATTTGTTTAACATGCATGCCGCACGCCCCGCCCCGCTGCACGCGCAACAAGAGCGTCCACTCAGGCCTTATACTTACTCTCCCCTTCGCTAGCGACATAGAGAAAAAAATACATAGAGTGCTCACTCCATACATCAGTTTTAGTACCAAAAAGACTATTAGCATCTAGCATCGAGTAGCGGAACTATCAGTACTGCTACTTGACAATAGATGTAGCACCGACCGGAAAGTCTTATGCTGTTGAGATAAGACTTTCCGTTCGGTGCTACATCTATTGTCAAGTAGCAGTACTGATAGTTCCGCTACTCGTTGCTAGATGTAGACACTGAAATTAATAGTCTGAACTGATGTATGGAGTGAGCACTCTATGTATATTTTCTCTATGCTAGCGACTAGATTCCTCGTGGAGTTGCCAGAGATGATGGGCGGTGTGCGGACCTGGATCAATGTATCCTGCCTATTCTCACTTATGGAGCCGAAACCTGGGTTTTCACCAAAGGCATATTACGTAAACTAAGCGTTGTCCAGCGGGCGCTAGAGAGAAAACTGGTGGGGATCACATTGAGAGACCGTAAAACGAATGAGTGGCTGAGACAGCAGAGCAAGGTCACGGATGTAAAACGCGTAGCCAGTTTGAAGTGGGAATGGGCTGGTCATATGGCACGAAAGACCGACTCGTGGAGTAAAAGAATACTCGAGTGGCGACCATGGGGTGAAAGAACGTCCTCCAAGTAGACCCAATATGCGTTGGGAAGACGACATCAAAAGGGCTGCGGGGATGAGGTGGCTCCAGGCATAGAGAAAAAAATACATAGAGTGCTCACTCCATACATCAGTTTTAGTACCAAAAACACTATTAGCATCTAGCATCGAGTAGCGGAACTATCAGTACTGCTACTTGACAATAGATGTAGCACCGACCGGAAAGTCTTATGCTGTTGAGATAAGACTTTCCGGTCGGTGCTACATCTATTGTCAAGTAGCAGTACTGATAGTTCCGCTACTCGATGCTAGATGTAGACACTGAAATTAATAGTCTGAACTGATGTATGGAGTGAGCACTCTTGTCTTACTATATTTCTCTATGCTCCAGGTTGCACAGAACCGTGACGAATGGCGAAGAATGAAGGAGGCCTACACCCGAAGGGTAGAAAAGGGCTAAAGAGAGAGAGAGAGTGCGGACCTGGAGTTCGACTTCGGCTGTGATCTTGTTCGAGGCTGAGATGATGCCAGGTCATCACTGATACCGGACTATACGACACAATTTCGATGTACTGTTATACTTACTCTCCCATTCGCTAGCGACTAGATTCCTCGTGGAGTTGTCAGAGATGATAGGCGGTGTTCGGATCTGGAGTTACACCTCCGCTGTGATCTTGTTAGAGGATGCCAGGTCATCACTGATACCGGACTATACGACACAATTTCGATGTACTGTTATACTTACTCTCCCCTTCGCTAGCGACTAGATTCCTCGTGGAGTTGCCAGAGAAGATGGGCGGTGTGCGGATCTGGAGTTACACCTCCGCTGTGATCTTGTTAGATGATGCCAGGTCATCACTGATACCGGACTATACGACACAATTTCGATGTACTGTTATACTTACTCTCCCATTCGCTAGCGACTAGATTCCTCGTGGAGTTGTCAGAGATGATAGGCGGTGTGCGGATCTGGAGTTACACCTCCGCTGTGATCTTGTTAGAGGATGCCAGGTCATCACTGATACCGGACTATACGACACAATTTCGATGTACTGTTATACTTACTCTCCCATTCGCTAGCGACTAGATTCCTCGTGGACCTTACCTTTTACTCCCTGTGCGAAGACGGGGCGGGTCGCTATAGTTCGTTTTTTTTGGATTAAAAAGAAGGCAAACAATCTTGACGTGTCTTTTTAATAAAAGATATTGAAAAACGCTCTAATAAATTAGTTCATATAACTTATGAAAGCAAAAGAATGTAAAAGATCGTACATATGTGATTTATAATTCTAACATATTTGCTGTGACTTATTTTTCAATGGTAATTTTTTATAAAAAGACATGTCAAGATTGCTTACTTTCATTCTAATGCTAAAACAACGAACTATAGTGTACTATTGGCAAGGTGCAAAGTCGGTGGAGGGGGAAGTGGCGCTGATCGTCACAAACACAGGTAATCTTATGGAATGTCCGACATTAGTACTAGCGGCAGCCGCTTGAACTAATTTTACTCCATAAGATTTAACGTAGAAAGTCCGACAAAATGAGGGCAGCACCAGTCGTGCACCTAGCGAATATGACGTTTCGTTGTACCATAGAGAAAAAAATACATAGAGTGCTCACTCCATACATCAGTTTTAGTACCAAAAAGACTATTAGCATCTAGCATCGAGTAGCGGAACTATCAGTACTGCTACATCTATTGTCAAGTAGCAGTACTGATAGTTCCGCTACTCGATGCTAGATGTAGACACTGAAATTAATAGTCTGAACTGATGTATGGAGTGAGCACTCTTGTCTTACTATATTTCTCTATGGTTGTACTTACTTTCCCCTTCGCTAGCGACTAGATTCCTCGTGGAGTTGTCAGATATGATGGGCGGTGTGCGGACCTGGAGTTCCACTTCGGCCGTGATCTTATTAGAGGCTGAGATGATGACCTGGCACTGGTACCAGCCAGCATCAGTCTCTTGGATATCTTTGACCTGTAGGAAAAAGTAAAGTAGACATTTAAAATAAGTTTTTGGCAAAAATTTCACAAGCTTTTATCGCTGACTGTACTTTTTTTCCACAGACAACTAATACTCATCGAGACAATTCTAAAAACCCCAAACACAATTAGGTTCCGTTGTTTTATCACAGAGTTCCTATGGCCACCTCCTGTTTCCATCATCAGATCAGCTCGATGGTACCATAATATTGCATTGTCACCCGACTTACACACGTATGCAAATTTTCAGCTTCATCGGAAACCGGGAAGTGGGTCAAATTTAACTTGCAAGATTTGATTACAGACAACGGGACAGGTGAAACTAAATAAAAGCTTGTAAAAACCGTACAAGTGCGAGTTGGACCCGAGCGTTCCGCACTTTTTAGGGTTCCGTAGCCAAATGGCAAAAAACGGAACCCTTATAGATTCGTCATGTCTGTCTGTCTGTCCGTCTGTCCGTGTATGTCACAGTCACTTTTCTCCGAAACTATAAGAACTATACTGTTGAAACTTGGTAAGTAGATGTATTCTGTGAACCGCATTAAGATTTTCACACAAAAATAGAAAAAAAAACAATAAATTTTTGGGGTTCCCTATACTTAGAACTGAAACTCAAAATTTTTTTTTCATCAAACCTATACGTGTGGGGTATCTATGGATAGGTCTTCAAAAATGATATTGAGGTTTCTAATATCATTTTTTTCTAAACTGAATAGTTTGCGCGAGAGACACTTCCAAAGTGGTAAAATGTGTGTCCCCCCCCCCTGTAACTTCTAAAATAACAAAATGATAAAACTAAAAAAAATATATGATGTACATTACCGTGTAAACTTCCACCGAAAATTGGTTTGAACGAGATCTAGTAAGTAGTTTTTTTTAAAACGTCATAAATCGCTTAAATACGGAACCCTTCATGGGCGAGTCCGACTCGCACTTGGCCCCTTTTTTAGTATTTGTTGTTATAGAGGGAACAGAAATACGTCATCTGTGAAAATTTCAATTGCCTAGCTGTCACGTTTCACGAGATACATTCATGAGACAGACGGACGCATAAGACAGACGGACAGAGGAGTCTTAGTAATAGGGTCCCGTTTTTACCCTTTTGATACGGAACCCTAAAAACGATAGAAGGATACATGTTTTTTTCTTTTGAAACGATTATTTTCGAAAGGTTTGGTGGCCAGGGGGCGCCATAAGCCTTCAGTAAGAAGTGCATATACTTGGAAAAATTCGATCTGCGCCGCTGTGGCCCGGGGGCCGAGTGGCACAGACACCTGCCGCGATAGCAGAGGACGCTGGTTCGATTCCAGCCTGAGGCACTGGAGGCCTTGGTCACTTTTTAGTATATGACATTTATTTCAGTTTACTCAATTACTCACCGATAAGGTATAAGTGGCGGAGGCTGCGTCATATCTTAGCGAGAACCTAGAATCTCGTATGATGAGACCAGAGTTGTATGAGAGAGGCAGGGCCTCGGTGGTCTTTATCCGGTCGAATCTTAACTGAAAACAAAAGGTTTATGGTAAAAAAAAAAACAAACAACGGGTTGCACTCAGGGAGTGCCGGCAAATCAATCACTATTGCAAAATGTCTGCAGCACTATGTATAATTGAGGTTAACGCCATCTAGCGTTATTTCGTCGCATTACTTGAATCCCCTAAGCACATAACTGTTAGTACTGGAGTTATATTAATACCAGTTAGATTGAAACTCACTAGATGGCATTTAAATCAATAAAGAAAAACTCAATGACATTACATGTAACAGTTTTTCGATCAGGTCACGTGATCGTCTTACGCTGTCTCGAGTTTAACATTTTTTCCCCAACTCAAAAAGTGCACAGCGCCGCTAAAGAAGTTTTCACTTCAAAAAAAGTTTAAGGTTCATATATGGTAGGATCCTATAAATGTGCTATACGCGTGCGTCCGTGAGGGTCAATACATATAGGTACGCAATGCGACACTATGATTGGTCGAATTTATTTGTTGCCCACCATAATCCATACTAAATTTACGGATGGGAATTTAAAAAAAAGTTAGACTGACAAGGACAAACAATAATAGAAGAAGAAAGCATTTATTACCATTTACCAGTATATTGGTACCATTTCACGAAACGATCGTTCAACAGACTCCGAGTACAGTACAACAACGCGTTTCGTGCAATGTTACGGCTACCGTGGCGGTGTAGTGCGTCTGGTATGAGTGGTATGTTCGCCGAGAACAGAGTAGATGACTTTTACGCTATAATGCGTAAAAGGCACTGGTCGTTTGTCGGGAGAGTGAGTGAATCGACGACCAGCATTGTTAATGTAGTGTACACAACCTGCTACTGTCTGCTCATACAGTAGCAGGTTGTGTGCAGCCCTAGTAGCACGGTAGCATTTTTATCGTTTATCACCATGTCTGTCACGTTCTAACAAGTATGTAAGTGCGAAAGTGACGGGCATAGTGATAGTCGATAAAAATGGAACCGTGCTGAGCCCGCAGATGTCAGCCGCACCTAATAATTAGTAGGTACCTACTTGTTTAGTTTTAGATTTAGTATACCTAGCTTTAATTTTATTGTATTATTGTAAAATGTAATGGGTTTATAGCTAAATAAATAACATTTTATTATTATTATTATCTGGTTTTTCATATTTTTTCGGCTTTCACCGGATTAATGCTATGCACGGGCCTAGGCCAAGTGCATCTCAGGTAAGTGTAATATCTATTATCTCTTCATAAGGTACAGCAGATTGAGCGTTCCTGACCGTTGTGTGAGTCTCCAAGTTTGCGGTAAGTGGTTCAGTAGTTGGCGCTATGGAAAGGTATAAGGTTGCATGGGTATATTATTATTATTAGCACAATAAAATAACCTTAAAAACTAACAAAGAGTACCGTAAAATGGGGTGAGTAGGGGCAAAACTGACATTCAAACCTCGATAACATTTTATTGTTACATATGCAAACTGAATGGCGTATATAATAAGTGTTCCGGACGTTTGTATTTTAGTTTTTATTTTATTTTGGGTAGTTCCATTTCATAACTTTGACGATAAACAGGAAATCCCACCTCACCCCGTAGTCCCTCGTAATTGGGGTGAGATGGGATTTCATACAAAGGTGATTTTTGGAAGATTGTTGTTCCGATTTTTTTTATAGCTCCATTTTAAATTGGAATACATTATTTTTGTAGCAGTAGCCTTAAAATCCCATCTCACCCCCCTTTCATCCCTTCTCTCCCCATTCATAACCCAACTCTCCCCGCGAACCCTACTCACCCCATTTTACGGTACACAAAATGAGAAGTTGCGCTAAATGGCCCTCAGCTAGTTGTCACGGTATGATAGCACTTTCGCTGCTACTCCTACTGAAAGATATTGCTAACAATGCCGATGTATGCAACTCGGGTGCGCGCTGCATACATCGCCTCCTAGATAATGGAACCTTTCACACGACTGCACACCAGTACTCTCCAATAGTCCGTTCCCGGACACTCCTTAATAATCTTTTATCTTTTGCACCTGACTGCGACTTGTTTGCCGACCAAAGTCGTAAACTTTTTAAAGATTTTTTACGGTTCTGCGAATCAAAAATGCAATAGGTAGTTTATTAATCGCTTTATTATTACTTACTTAATTTTACAGTGCATTGGTGTTAGCTGTAATGCTGTAAAATTTGATTTCAATAAATATCAAATATCAAATATATCACCATTGGAAGAATCGTTAATCTTATTAGTTAAACCATTGTCCTTCATAAAAGACAGTCTATTTAAATCCCAGCCAAATGTCATTTTAATATCACAATTCAAGCATAACGTAATAAAAAAAACATCTACAACTTCCTTTCTCAGAAAAGGTCCTAAATGCGTACTGATTCTTCACACATAAGACCTTGTCGTATTGAGGGGGGTGTGATCAAAATTCAATGGTGCCAGTGGCCCCCTATACAAAGCAGTGATGCGTTGTGACCCTAGCCATTGAGTCATTAAGAATGTTTGAGATACAATAAAATGTTGATTGTGTGTTTGTCTTGGAATTGGACATGGGGGTACGCCAAGGAGTGACTTAAGCGTGTTTTAATAGACCTCTGTCAGGCGTGGCTCACTCCGCGATTTCGTCGCTTTGCTACAGGTAGCTAAAAGTACATCCGTTCCACACCAATTTTGGTGGCCAGCCATAAGCCGCGCGTGGCGCTGTCGCCACCTAGCGGCCATATCTGTCCTGATCGTGACAGACGCGTTTTGTTAGAGAGTGAGTCTTCTGTACCTAGTACTATTATTTATTCTGTGGTAATAGTGAGTTTCACATGGACCCTGGTAGGGCACAGCAATAGTCTTAAATCTAAATTATGTCTTTAATCTAATATTAAATCTGATATTAAATTAAATCTAAAATCTAATCTAGGTATTCGATAGCATTTATATAATAATTGGCATGACAAAGCAGCGTAGGGATGGATGTATGACCACACCTAGGGCACAATACAGGCTAGCATACACAGGCGTGGCTCACTCCGCGATTTCGTCGCGTCACCAGAAGTACCTACAAGTACATGCGGCCCACACCAATATTGGTGTCTAGCCGTAGTTGCCGCGCACCGCTACGGAACGGACGCCTGTCGTAATAAAAGCGGTCATATCTGTCGTAATAGACGCGTTTTAAAGAGTGAATCTTCTGTACCCATAGACTAGGAATCCTCTAGACTGAGTTTAGAGCAATTATTTCATGAAACCGATGCTGCCAAAAATACGGGGGTGCGGGGGGACGAGGTGAGCGAATCCCGTGCCGTGATTGGTCCGTTCAAAGACACGGACCAATCACGGCACGGAATTGACTCGAAGATGGAGTAAAACTACCGTATGAGTGGCAGAGGGGGTAGCGTTACTATGCTCAGTCTAGAGGATGTCTTGTCTGTGTCTGTACCTAGTACAATTATTTATAGATTCTTTGCACAACTTTGGGAACAAATCAAATTATTTTATTAAATATTTAGATTTGTGTGTGTGTAAAGAATTAGTATAGGAGGTGCAACCGCCTACCGCTTGCCCTTAGAGTTGGTCAAAGACGCCTAGTCTTAGTAAGATGGAATATAGTCGAGAAATTCGGACGGGTTCCACCGTGGCGGGGTGGCCGAGGGGTTCAAGGCGTTAGCCCGGATTGCTAAAGACCCCGGTTCGAATCCGGCCTTCACCACTGGAGGGCTTCGTCACTTTTTCTTTAATATATGACATCTATTTCAGCCTGTTTCTATAGTTTGAAACTTACCCATAGCACCGGATATTCTTGTGCGTAGTGAACGGAGCATTCTAACTCCACTTGGCTGCCAATGTCTCTGATTTGCTCCTGAGTTATGTGTGAGATTGTCGGAGTCCGTTGACCCCATGCTGAAAATAAAGTACAACTTTAAATCAAAACTTTTTGATTGTAGGGTATTCAAGTGAAATGACATATATTAGTAGCACCATAGAGAAAAAAATACATAGATTGCTCACTCCATACATCAGTTTTAGTACCAAAAAGACACTGAAATTAATAGTCTAACTGATGTATGGAGTGAGCACTCTTGTCTTACTATATTTCTCTATGGTAGCACCAAATAAAAAAACTGGCCAAGGGAGAGTCGGACTCGCGATCCAAGGGTTTCGTACATTAAGTCCGACTCACGCTTGACTGCACATTTCTAATAGGTTTTCCTGTTATCTATAGGTAAAGAACTATTTTGTGTATTTTTTTCAAAATTTTAGACTGTTTTGGAGATAAAAGGGGCGGGAGGGGGGGGGGGGATAGTTGCACAGACAGACATACGCACGAGTGATCCTATAAGGGTTTTTTTCCTTTTGAGGTACGGAATCCTAAAAAGTTGATGTGGAATCCTTGCACCATGCCACTAACCCGGGTGTGTGTGTCAAAATTGGGCTGGTAACCATGGTAACTCCAGGTTTAACCGGTTAACCCCAGGTTAGTAGAATGGTGCAAGTGACACTTGCATTTTAAAAATATTCAAAATAAATCTCACTCAATTTTAGTTATTCCTTTGTTTTGAATTGGAACTCTAAGACAATTTTTTTCAACACTATCTTCTCTAAAAATAAGTTCAATTTGCCTACTACTGATAAAAAAAGTAAAGGCAAGTGAAAAAGAACATCACCATCACATTTAAAAATCAACAAAAGCATAATTGAATAAAAACTCGTGATACCATCAAAAAATCACTAAAGCATTGACACCCTAATTGTCACTATTATTTAACAAATGGGTGATTTAAAAAGCTTGCGAGTCGTAATTTACGACATTACATCCCTTTATCGCGCCTCGGATCACCCCTGGTATCCTGTTTTAACTCATTGAAGCGGCAAAATGAATCGATAGCCGAAGGGTGGCCGGCCGCGATCCGAAAACGCATTTTACGACATCAATTTTGAGTGGTAAACCTATTATTAGGCACTAAATTTAATTCGTAACTAGAAGAGTTTTAACGTTCGAAAAGTCCGTTAGATATTGTATTAACTGTACGTAGATGATTCATAAGTAAATAAAATGTGAATTCTAACTAATTTTATATATTTCGTAACTTTTAAAGCATAAATTAGGTTTTTTACAAGGTGTTTTCTTAAAAAACGTGATAAAAGGGTGTGTCTGTTAATATAATACGTGCATGGAACCAAAACAATCGAGTACGCGAACACCTTTGTATGCGACTCAACAATTACGTACCGGTTTTAAGTGTTTTTTAACATTAAATGCATACTTTAAGATATGTTTCAATATGTGCCATAGTAGTTTTAACTTACCTTTCGTTGTTAAACACAGTAATAACGTAATAAATTCATAAGATGCCATTTCACAGATCGTTACACCACACAACACAACCAAAACTTTCTTAGCCGCTATAGGCCGTTAAATTAAAACGAACGAATTCAAATGAATGGATTACGCGTGACGCGAACGAATGGAAGTGCCACTGGCAGGTGGACATTGGGGTTGCTAGTTTAAATAATGAAATTCCCCTCGTTATACTACGGGAAATTCAAAAACAAATACGAATTCCTTATTTCTGAAACTTACTGTTAAAACGTAAATAGGCCTACTGTGGCCTCATGTATTAATTAAGAAATTAAGTGGAAAATAACCAGCGGACGATTGAACACACCATACACCATAAACACGTTACAAAATTGACACAATATTTCCATATTCCCGACCTCTTTCCTTTAACGTCTGGACTGATGTCACTGATGTGATATTATACTTATTTAAGTTTTCTTAATTACTGACGGAAATTGCTTGACAGAGTACCTATACTTGGTCAACCAGATCTTGACAGTAGAATAAATCGGCAAATTTGAAAAATGTAGGCGCGAAGGGATATCGTCCCATAGAAAATTTGAATTTCGCGCCTTTTTTTACTGACAAGAATTGGTTGACCAGCTATATACTTATATTATTTCCACAATTTTGGGTTCATGTTGGACTCTAGCAACATTCAGCAATCAATCCTGAGAACCATTCACAAATGCTCCGTGGGTAAAGCAGATGCGTTCTTTCATTCGTTTATTTTTAGTTCCCTATTCAACGGTAGATGGCGCTAAGTTTAAAATCTTTTAGTTCCTCTATTCACCACTAGATAGCGTTCAACACAGAAATGGGGCGTTGCCAGTGCCAGTAGGTAAAAAGAAACTTATAAGATGTTAAAATAAATAAAAAATACTTCGTTGAGTCATTATCACAGAGAACTCACAATGGTCTTAAAGGCTATCACACGATTACCTAGATATGTTAATTGAGCGTTTTCCAAAAAAAAATTACATTTCATTTATGTCTTCAAAATATTGACTTTTTGGGCTCATTTTACTCAGAATCATTTGTACATTCACGCCTCATATACATGGAAAAATGTGTCCCAAGATTTCCTTTCCAGATCGTCACATTTTTAATGGATAATTTTTTTATTTGTACCTATGATCGTGACGCACTGGAAAATATTTTTTCATACAAAATTTTGGGACTAGGGAATGCAAATCGGTTATTTTCGGTTATTTTTTGTATGGAAATAATCGGTTATTAACCGAAACCGCGGTTATTTCCATAGAAAAAATAACCGATTTGCATTCCCTATTTGGGACACATTTTTCCATGTATGAGGCTTGAATGTACAAATGATTCTGAGTAAAATGAGGCCAAGAAGTCAATATTTTGAAGACATGAATGAAATGTAATTTTTTTGGAAAACGCTCATCTATCGCGTTTGGGCACTAAACCCACATAAGATAATAATAATTATGTAGAAACAATATGAAATGCGGCATGTAGAGGAGAACATACGGACATACGAAAGCATTTTTAGCTCAAGCTATTATATAATCTGTGGTTCAAGCTTCAACGGAGACCTTTGCTAACGCTTGGTCAATTATTTACGGATTGATTTGATAACGCCAATGTTAAGCTATATAATGCCCCCTTGCTGCTGGTTATATCATTGCAAATATTAATATATGATAGGGCTATTAAAGGATTATATGTTATATCGCGTTTGGGCGCTAAACCCACATAAGATAATAGTATTATATTATGTAGAAACAATATGATAAGCGGGCCATTTTATTTAAGCTGTCCCCTACACTTATTTTTCAAAATTGGGATTTTTTATGTTATTTCTACTCAGAATCATGAGCTCTTTTGATCCTAATAGGAGGTAAAAAGTGTCCCAAAATTTCCTTCCTTTTTCGATCTTTCCATTCCGTGACCGCCATACAAAGTCTATGAAAAATGGTAACGGAACGGGGAAAAAACCCTGGGACTCATTTTATTCTCCTTTTAGGATAGAAAGATCTCGTGATTCTGAGTAGAAATAACATAGAAATTCACAAATTTTAAAAAAGTGTAGGGGACAACTTTAAATAAAATGACCCAATGCATGTAAAGATTGTAAAGCCTGACCACAGAATAAATAATAGTACAAGTACAGAAGACTCACTCTCTAACCATCTGTAACAAAACGCGTCTGTTACGATCAGCACAGATATGGCCGCTAGGTGGCGACAGCGCCACGCGCGGCTTATGGCTTTCCCCAAAATTGGGTCCGAACGAATGTACTTTTAGCTACCTGTAGCAAAGCGACGAAATCGCCGAGTGAGACACGCCTGGCCTGACTAAGAATATATGATCACGCGCCATGTTGCGGAATTTCACTGGAACTAAAATTTTCATACTATACTGAACTGTCACTCTATACACGAGAATAACAGCGCCCTCTTGACAATGCCATATATTATTGGTCACTGGCTTTAAGGTCACTGGGGGCAATCCCGTCATATCGTCGGGGCACGTCGGGGATAGTGCAATACCGCGTAAACTAACAAAGTCGAAAGAGTGACGTTATCTATGAAAAGGGACCTTATTGTCGATGGCGCTTACGCCATTATTAACGATGCTCCGATATAAATACAATGCCGCGCGACGCTGTGCTGCGTAAGCGCCATCGACAATAAGATAGATCCCTTAATCAGTGGTCATAGTTAATGCCCCATATTTTGTTTAAGTTCACCGGACGGACAGTCAACAATTAAGTCTTAATTTAATACAGTCGCTGTGTTGTATCTTCTTGCTGTGTAACTTTTTCTTATTTAACTATTTGTTCACTGTTTGTTATTATTTTGATGTCTTTTTCTTTTTGTCTGTTACCCTCCGTGATTCTTCTCACTTGATGGCACAGACAAGACATCCTCTAGACCAGTGGTTCCTAACCTTTTCAGTCCGGTCACCCCTATGACTAACTAGGGAACCTGATTTTACTCCTCCTCCCAATGGTAAAAATAAAACGTGTACCTACGTTTGTTGTATTGTTATATTAGGTTAGCTTATTACCCCCGTAAAATACCAGTTTTACCCCCACGGGGGTAATTACCCCCAGGTTAGGAACCACTGCTCTAGACTGAGCATAGTAACGCTACCCCCTTTGCCACTTATACGGTAGTTTTACTCCATCTTCGAGTCAATCCCGTGCCGTGATTGGTCCGTGTCTTTGAACGGACCAATCACGGCACGGGACTCGCTCACCTCGTCCCCCCGCAACCCCGTATTTTTGGCAGCATCGGTTTCATGAAATAATTGCTCTAAACTCCGTCTAGAGGATTCCTAGTCTATGCTTGATGGTCTCATCGGAGACCAGCGCTGGAAGCCACCAGCAACATGCTGAGATGAGGCCATTTCGTGGCACTTCAATCTTATTTTATGTTTTCTTTTATATTATGTATTGTCTCGTTTGTGTGCTTAGCTGCTTACGAATAAATGTGTTCTATTCTATTCTATTTTATTCTATTCTATTCTATTCTATTTAGGGCCAATGAGGGCAAATAGCCATTTGTGATAGTTCATACAAATTGTACCTAAGTAGGTATAGTAAATACCACTGTATATATCTTGTTTGTAAATATAATATTAAAGAAGAAGTAAGTATTAGGTGGTATTAGTGAGCGATATGTTATCTTAAGATAAATAGTTATTTGTTTCACTCGGGGGCAAAGTTGTTGTTTAACCGATCGTGCTAATATTGATACCCGAGCAAGCGAAATATTCCATAATTGAACCCCGACCGTAGCGAATATATCTTAGCAAACGTTGTGCTTTGTTGGCGAACGGTTTTCATAATAATTGTGACTCAAAATGTTGAGAAGGGCCGAATATTCGGTATTCGGTATCCGGCCAAAACTACTATTCGGGGCATCTCTAATCAAAATAGGTACCTAACGTAGGAAGCGGATCTTGAGGTCCACGCTACTACTATAAATGGGGCATTACCTATGAAAAGGGACCTTATTGTCGATGGCGCTTACGACGCACAGCGTTGCGCGGCATTGTATTTATATCGGAGCATCGTTAATAATGGCGTAACCGCCATCGACAATAAGGTCCCTTTTCATAGATAACGTCACAAATATAGTCTTCAAGTACCTAACTATGATTATGTAAACGTATGGGTTATCATTGGAGCTTATGACATGACAATAACAATTCGTTATCTGTATACAGAGTGGTGAAAAATCCCTATATTCGGTATATTGTAAGACATTAAGAGATTCGTCAATCTATGCGGCCGTTTTTGTTTTGAGTTTATAGATTGACGAATCCAGCAACATAGAACCTAGTTTGATGTATTCAAAAGGTACTTTAATACAAGATACAGTACGTGGTGGCTACTAGGGCAAGTTTGGTATAATTTTCGTACCTAGCTTTACCCTTCTCACTTGTTTATGTTAATTTACATAACACTCTGTATGTCGACTACTATTTAAGATCACATCGTGTATCGTTATCTAACAGTTGTTATTTCGATCGGCAGCGCGAACAGACGACTAACGGTAAGAACTTATAAGCAAACTGTATGTATATAAACTATATGTATATATGAGCGTTTTTTTATTTTTTGCCATTTTTATATATTGTGACCTTTTTTGCCACTTTTGTGTTTTTTCTAGTCGGGATCGCGAGCCCTTTTAGGAGAAAAAAACTGTCCTAAAATTTCCATAGGTACATTTTTCAAACTTTCCTTTTTGTTACCGCCATACAAAGTATATGGGGAAATGGTAACACAATAGGTAAAATGATCCCATTAGGATCGAAAGAGCTCGTGGTTCTGAGTATAGTAGAAATAACACAAAAGTGGCAAAAAAGTTCACAATTGACAATATATAAAAATGATAAAAAAAAGAAACACTCATTTGTTGTAGGTAAGCTACTAATATTATAATATTTCAAGTAAAGTAGAAACTTTCGTATTTCATTATTTATTTATTTTTCTTCTTTCCTTTTTTGCGCCGTTGGTACAGTACGGATGTCTACCGTCTCCAATTCTCCCTCAATTGCTCAAAGGTTAACTGGAAGAGATCCCTTAAAGGGATAAGTTTGCCTTTGTACTAATGACGAATGTAATTTTTCCTGTTTTGTTCTGATTTTTGTACAATAAAGTGTTTTACTACTACTACAACAAACACAAATCATTTAGTAATATTCAATTTGAAGAGGATATTAACAAGGTTTATTAGGTCGACCAGTATGTATTATAACTATGTAATGGAATCATGCAAGTTAAATTTGATCCACTTCCCGGTTTCCGATTGAGCTGAAACTTTGCATACACATGTAAGTCGGGTGACAATGCAATATTACGGTACCATCGAGCTGATCTGATGATGGAGACAGGAGGTGGCCATAGGAACTCTGCGATGAAACAACGCAACCTAATTGTGTTAGGGGTTTTTAGAATTGCCTCGATGAGTATTAGTTGTCTGTCGTAAGAAAAGTACAGTCAGCGATAAAAGCTTGTACCAAAAATGAAATTTTTGCCATAAACTTATTTTACAGATGGGCTCAATTAGACTAGAACTCACATGCGAGTTTCATTACATTGCGGGTTTTGATCGGTCGGTTGAATTGGACGTAACCAACAGTCCGCAATGTAACTAAAATCGCATACGAGTTCGCGCGCCGTCTAAATCAGCCCTTAGAATAAGATGAAATTATGACAGTACCTACATGTATTTAATGAAACAACTACCTACTACACCACTACCTATTCGTTTATTAATGAAAATATCTGGGAGACCGAGCAAAGCTCGGAAAACATATAAAAACTCAAAAATGCGCGTTTTCCCAGGGATAAGACCTAGCTAGATCGATCAAATTTCATCGAAATCGTTAGAGCCGTTTCCGAGATCCCCGAAATATATATATATGTACATATAAATAAATAAATACCTATACAAGAATTGCTCGTTTAAAATTAGATAGATAGATAAACTGACTAAGGGTTTCGTTTAAGGGTCGGTTGCACCAAACCAACCAAACTGTTTGTCATCGTTAAAGAGTTCGCTAAATTTTATTGTATGATAAGTTTCATAGTAAACCGCCGCGGCGCGCCGGCTGACGTTGATCAGTCTGTCAAGTGCGTATGGTGCAGGTTACGTTTTGCAAATTAAAGAAAAAATTAAATATAGATTTTGTATCTTCAATTCTTCATACAGTACAAAGTAACCATCGCCATAAAAAAGTAGCAAAATTTAATTATTGTTTTATGGCTCGACCTTGAGAACTTAAGGAAAAACAACTGTTGCTATCTTGGAATAATTAAGAGTCACACGAGCGTAGCCGCCGCCATACAATTGAAGTTACGCTGTCGTTTCAAATCGTCATTCTGAAATAACACGAAATTTGACATTCGACTTTATCTTTTTTTCTAAAAACCATCAACTTTTGGGTTATTTAGACTCAGAATCGTGAGTAGGTACTATTGAATGAGATAAAGAGAAAAAGTTTACCCAGATTTTCATACAAATTTTGGGAGTCAGTATTGTAACGGCAGTGGATGGCGTAGCGTGGGTCTCGGCCGCTCGGGGCGGATGAAAATTTTGCCGCCCTCTAGCTTACATATTTCAATATAATAAGTGCGACTGAAATAGTTCAAATATTTATACGATATTATTGGTATTTATTCTGAAATTTTGCCGCCCCCTAAAAGTGCCGCTCGGGGCGGGCCGCCCCCCCCTCCCGCCCCCACTACGCTACGCTACTGTGTAACGGTCCATACAAAATGTATGTGAAAATGCTTTGAACAAAACTGATTTTTTTTGGGACACATTTTTGTTATTTTTAAATCGATAGTCTTCGTGATTCCGAGTAGAAATAACCCAAAAGTTGATGGATTTTCGAAAAATAATCAATGGGTTTTAAGTGACAATGCTCATGAACAAGAACATTCAATTCAAGTAACATATGTATTTATATAATATATCTAAGTATGCCTGGTACTAGTTTTTAGCTAGAATTTGTAATACAAAGAAATTAGAGCGATTAGAAGTTTTACATACAATACTTCTACAGGCTCTATTTTCTTAGTAAGATAAAAAAAATTATAAAATATTAATTTAATAACTTCTAACCGGCTCAGTAAATCGCCCCTCTAAAAATAATTTTGCCAGCAGAATGCTGCTTTTCCGTGCAATAAATTTTTGGGTTAGGTTTTTTTTTAATACAGGGTTAGTTTTGGACCGTTAGCCATATTGTGCGAGGTGATTAGGTAGGCCATACTGAACAACTTTTTCTATGGGATCAACTCCGAAATCCCAAAAAAAATTTGGCCGTTTCATACATTTTGGTCGAGTGGATGTCGACGTTTTCTATGGGAAGGCCAAATTTTTTTTTGGGATTTCGGGGTTGGTCCCATAGAAAAGTTGTTCAGTATGACCTACCTAATCACCTCGCACAATATGGCTAACGGTCCAAAAATGACCCTGTAGTTACCACCTATAGTTATTTTGACCTAATTTGTTACAGCTTAAACATGGAAGCTGTAGTGTTCAACGGTGCCAACCTCACCCTAAAGTACGAGAGCAAATACCCGCTCCCTAAGATCGTCGAGGACAATGACGTGATCGTGAAAGTGCATTATGCAGGCATATGCGGCACTGATCTGCACATTATTCAGGTAAATATAGTTTGTCAAAGGACTGTCTCATTTCAAACATAGACAGAGAGAATCATACTATCATTGTCTTACACTACTACTAGCACCCAAAAGAAAAGTATGAGTATATTAACTCACATTTATAGACGGGTCTAACGCGAAATTTATTCAAAGGTATATAAAGGTACTTGAATAAATTTCGCGTTAGACCCGTCTATAAATGTGAGTTAATATGTGTTCAAAACGCGAAGGTTTTAAATATTAAGTATGAGTATATATAGTTTTTTTTGTTCCTATTTACTGACAATTTGTTTTGACCAACTACAGTAGGTTTTCTAAACTCTCAAGGGGCAACTCTCACAAAAAAAAACTCTACGCTATATGCTAAAAATGCCTTACATCATTTTGGAAAAGAGCTGATACTCTTCACACTGCTGGATCGATTTCTAACAAACATAGCTCAGAACAACCGCAAGGAAACTCGCTTTCACTTAAAAATGAATGGTTACTGCATAGATTGTTTTACACAGTTACTGACTTTTTAAATAATAAAGTCAATTCAATTCAATAAAGTTGTCAATTAAGTAGTCTTAGTTATAAATTATAATTTATTATGCTTAGCCAAATGCAATTATGCTATAATAATGACATTAAATATTATTTTTTAGCTTTAAGTAACAAATATTGTACACCATTAAGATGGTAGGCTATGGTTTTAGTACTTATAAAATGTAACACCTTTTTTGTATACCTATAGTCACAATAAATATATTATGATTATGATTATGATTATGAAAAAAAAAACCGCATCTAAATTGGCAAATCCGTTGGAGAGCACACCCCTCTTTTTGCGTCGGGGGGTAAAAAAACATAAATATTTGCTAAATAATTAGGGCTCATTTCTAGACGGTGCGAGAACTCGCATGCGAGTTTCGTTGTTACACTGCGTCATTTGATCGGTCGGCTGAATTGGTGTAACCACAATGGTCAGCAAAGTAACTAAAATCGCATGCGAGTTCGCGCGCCGTCTAAATGAGCCCTTATACCTATTTGTTCCCTAAGTTGAATAGCTAAATTATTTCTTTGTTTCCAGGGCGAATTCCCCGCACGTAAGGACCGTCCTCTCGCTATGGGGCATGAGTTCAGCGGCGTCATTACCGAGGTCGGCAAGGCCACCCAATTTAAAGTGGGACAGAAGGTCGTCGTGGATCCTAACAGGTAACCTTCGGTTTAGTTCCCCACCTCTCCCCATCCTGAGTTCAGCGTCATCGTAGAGACAACGATGGCAATAAAGTATAGCTATACCTATAATACTCGTATAAACTTTAAGGATGACTCATGCTAGACCAGGCCGGGGCCGGGGATCACCGATCAGCCGTGATAGAAAATGACACGTCGGACGCTTCGCTTCGGCTCGGGCATAGCCCGGTCTAGCGCGAGTCATTTTTGATATATTGGCGCGTTGTCATTGCAAACTTGGTGCGGACTTAGGTTGAAGGATGTCTCCGAGGACAGACAGATCGTAAAAATAATGTAAACATTTTACAAGTACTTACTGGACTACTAGACTTGGTTCACGAGATAACCACCATGTGGGATGTTGATTCGACGATCATTGTCCCGATAGTCGTTTCAGCGAACAGTATCTTAGCGAAGAGTCTCGACCAACATCTTGAGAGACTCTCGCTGGGTGGTTGGATCAAGGGTCAGATGCAGAAGGCGGTAGTCTTCAACACGGCGGGGATAGTCCGCCGGTTCGTCGCTCTGCGGCACTGACCACCGGCAGCTTGGGCCCTGTCCCGCTGCTGGCGGCGCCCTAAAAACTAACTAATATGGCTCAGCGACCCAAAGAGTGTCTTGGCCGAGACGAGAGCACACCACTTTTCCCGATCCTGCGCCGTTTCCTGCCAATTATCGGCTTGAAGCTGACGCAGATCCGCTTCCACACTGTCTCCCCAGCAGTATTATCAGACTTAAGTTTTTTATAATGTGTTTTTATGTAAATATTATTGTTTCAGCGCATGCCACAGGTGCGATTTCTGCCGCAGCGGCAAATACCAATACTGTCTTACGGCTGGTATTAATAACACCATCGGAATCTGGCGAGATGGCGGCTGGGCCGAGTACGTGCGGTGCCCGGACACGAACGTGTTCGCGCTGCCAGACGAAATCACTACGGAACAAGGTAATAATGCTTCAATAGTAGGAAAATAGGTCATATTTTGTATATTAAAATAAAACGCCTTCACTTAGACAAAAAGAAAAATATAACTCTCTAAATATAATTATGATAATTCGCTCATTGGTTATGGCGTTATGAAAAATGGTTAGTATTTATGTTCATTGTGTAGAAAGATGACACAAGGGTTTCAAAAAAATATTCATCAAAAAACAAGCTAATAACTAAATAAGCGAATACAAGTGAACTGATGACAAAATGTTACAGAATATTTTTCTTTACAGACTTTCTTATGATATGGAGGGTACGATTAATATTTTATCCTTATTTCTTTGACTTTGAAAGCTTCTTCGCAACCTCTTCATTTTTCTCAGATATAGTTTCTCTGATTTTGTCTTCTCCTTCGCCTTTTTCTTTATTAACTTTCCCCAATTGATGATGCCGTAGCGCGAGCGAAAATAAACGTAGTCATTCATTGCCATACAACCAGCTTCTTCCGACATTTCCAAAATTTTTGTTTGTATAACATATATTTGATAAAATGTTACAAAAGTCTAATTTTTCTTCTTGGCAGACTTTCCGAATGAAGTCAACATTGCGCTCTATAGATTCCAGTTCTTTTCGAATTTCGCCTATTTTGGTATCTTCGCAGTCAGGGTCTGACGAAGAACTGTTAGCTGGCTGGGTATAAAGTAAAGTATAACTAGCAGGTTCTGACCAGTATTCGTTTCTATTAGGGGTATTTTTAGATCTACTGTAAAGTTTAATTTGGTATTGTTTATTTGGGCAGGGAAGTTGAATCAGCCCTTTGCAATATCCGTAACCAGCTCTAACGTTGTCCATGCAAGTCACTCGTAAAGATGAGCGGTTCAGCTCTCGTTGAGGCATTCCTGCCAGCTGATATTTCACTTTATACACCAAAGACGTCAGCAACGAATGGCCCTTAGTGTCAAGTTCTTTCCAAGCCAAAAAAGTTCTTTCCGTGTTACCTTCGAACAACTTCAAATCATCGGGAGACTTAGTTCTTATAATATGATCTCTGTTGATATGATAAGTCTCATTTGAGCAATATATATAGTTGCAAGACTGCATTACGAAAGTAATATTTTTCCTTAACGTCAATCCGTTGTGCCAAATTTCGGTCATGCTCCATTCGCTGCTTCTATTTTTCTTATTCACAATATGATCCTCATAAATACGTATTGATTTCTGATCTGGATCTACGTAGTACAGCGTGAAAGTTGCATACTCACTCAGCACGTCCCAATAGCAATTGATTTGAAGATCGTCTTGAACGCACCAGAAGTTTTTAGCAGCCGGAGGATGGTCGATATAAACATCTAAACTTGCTCGTCCAAACTCAGGGTCAAGTTTGCATGTATAATAAAAAAATGAAGTTGTTTTTGCGTTCTCTTTAGCTGTTACAATACTGTTTTCATTTAGCTGTTTAGTTTCTATGCTGTCATTTGTTTTATCTATGATAAGTTTTGCATTTCCCGAGCATAGTACTTCATAATCTTCGCCTATAGGCACAAAATATGTGACTTTATTTCCCGTCCATTTATGATGTACATTAGCTGATCTTACAGTTATTGCTGGTATTACAGTAACAGATAGCTTCGACGTACAATTAGCTTTCACATCAATGCACGTGTATCTGTAAAATAAATATACATCAGGCTTCTTCGTAGTCAGCTTGATCGTAGTATCATTAACTATTTCTGTCGACTCTACGCTTTCCAGTCCTTCAAATTTGATGTTTAAGTTTTTGGAATCGGTTCCACTACATAGTATAGTCACATTATCCCCGTATTTAGCATAAAGGGAATTGAAGTTGTTGCCATCTTCATCTTGTAATTTATTTTGACTGTCCCCCGCGGTCCCAGAGATGGTCACACCCGGTCCGTGGCAGGCGCTCGCGAGGCGCAGCGCAAGCGCACACAGTATGACAGTGCGCATGTTTACGCAGACTAATTGTAACTTAGTGCTTGTGAATGTCAGTCTTTTTATAGGTCTCTCAATTGGACATATCAGGCTCATTGGCAATAGGGATGTGAGCGGCTTTTTAAATAAGTTAGTAATTTTTTTATTTAAATTAACTTTTAAAGATTTGTTTTTATAAATTTATTGGGATTGTTATAACTGCAACTTATTTGCTTATACAGTGAACCCTGGATAAGTGAGATCTCAAGGGACGAGCAGATTTGTCTCACTTAAAGAGGTATTCCACTTATCCAGGCTCTCAGTTAGCCAGGTACAAATAAATTTCTGTCTCATTTACAGAGGGTCCCACTAATAGAGGTGAGAATATAGGATATATTTCAGTTATAGAGGTGGTTAATAAGGTATTTTGTAATTATCTTTAAAAATAAATAAGGTAAAATAATCCTTGTCCTTAATAATTTTTAAGTCTGTTTAAATATTTCTTTGAATTTATTTTGAATGATTCTCCAAAGGATATATTTTTCAATTAAATTTGATACGGACTTCATTGCGTCTTAGAAATCTATTAAATGAAAATTTGTTTATTCGTGTTACTATGAAGATTTCAGCTTTCGTTTCGATAGTTTTAACTACATAAAGTACCTAAATGAAACTTGAAGTCGTTTAGACACAATTAAGCAAATGCGGAATTTGTGGATAGACTAAGATTTAGTAAGAATACGGAAATTGATCAATAAAGTCCAAGTTAGAGAGGTCATAGATTGACGTTATCTCAGATACAGAGGTCAATTCCTATTAAATTCTATAAAAACAATTAGGAAAATGTGATCTTATAAATATAGTCTCAGTAAAAGAGGTAAAATACACTCTCTGTCTTAATTATAGAGGTAAATGTGACTTTAAAATCACAACAACTAATCCCAGTTATAGAGGTTCGTTTTTTCTCACTAACAGAGGTAATTCAGTGCTAAAGTGTCGGGACCGCACCATGAGTCCCAGCTATAGAGGTTTCTCACTTATCCAGGTCCCACTTAACCAGGTTTCACTGTAATAGCAATCCTAATAATAGTTCTCTCATAGTTATGGGTCGTATTATAAGATTACTTTTATTTGATTGAACTGAATAATAATGTTATGTTGCGGTTATGATTTTATTATTATTTACGGTTTTATATTGGACAGATTATTTTATAGTTAGTATTAGTCTAACTTATTAGTATAAAAAATAATCAACGGGTTGCACTCCGGGAGTGCCAACAGAAGTGAAAACTCAATGACATCTTACGTCTTACGCTCTCACGAGTTTAACATTTTTTCCCCATCACAAAAAGTGCACAGCGCCGTTAAAGAAGTTTTCTTTTCAAAAACAAAAACCAAGACGATCTTTATGTACCTATATAATAATTAGAAACAACTGACATGGTCGTAATTGAATCATGCACCAAAGCAAAGCAAGTTATATTAGCAGAAAATTTGTAGATACTCATGGTATGTTCGTCAAGCAAATCTTGTCAATAGAAAAAGGCGGCAAATTTGAAAAAAAAAACGCGGGTGAGCATAGCAACACTACGTTTGAATTTTTCGAAAACCGCATCTCATTTATACCTTATCTGTGGAACTGTTTTGTTTACATTTCATCGTTGTTCGATGTACATTGCTGCTTTTGGTTCGTTTATAGGGATACCATACTATAGTTTGTTTTACAATTGCTACTGACATATCCAGCTCGACAGACTAATTATAAATATTAAAAGAAAAACATGCCACAATAAAGTCCTCTCTCCGCATCCTTACTGTTTTGGTGCGTCCATGTGGCCGATTCTGATTCAACAATTTTTTAAAGTTTTGATCTTGTGTTGATACGTCCTTGACAGTAGCTCACGCTGAAGATAGAATAATTTATTTCGACGTAAACAATTATATATGAAGGAGACAGTAAAAGTTGTACTAAACTAATCACTACGTATAGAACAAAGTCGCTTCCCTCAGTCTGTCCCTATGTATGCTTAGATCTTCAAAACTACGCAACGTATTTCGATGCGGTTTTTTTAAATAGATAGAGTGATTCAAGAGGAAGGTTTGTGTATAATTTGTTAAGAGCCCATCAACGTGCACACTAGCGCCACTGCTAAATAATCGTGATAATTTAAATTTAACGAAAGATATTTAAAAAAAGGGGGCCGCTACGTACTGTATCTTGTATTAAAGTACCTTTTGAATACATCAAACTAGTTTCTATGTTGCTGGTTTCGTCAATCTATGAACTCAAAACAAAAACGGCCGTTTTAACTTTGGACGCATAGATTGACGAATTCAGCAACATATAGAAACTAGTTTGATGTAGGTATTCAAAGGGTACTTTAATACAAGATACATTACTTTTTTGAATATATTTCGTTAAATTTAAATAATCACGATTATTTAGCAGTGGCGCTAGTGTGGACGTTGATGGGCCCTTAACCCATGCGAAGCCGGGGCGGGTCGAGTACCTATTATAAAATCGTGCCATAAAATTACTTCTTATGGTATTTTCTTTTTGCAATTGTACCAATTATGTCATATGAAATATTATTGATATAAAACAAATAACATTAAAATATTATTACTTACACTCAAGATAATATAGACATTGAGGTTGCCTTATCTCTTTAAATAAGTCACAATAACACTTTTTCCCTACAATAACAAAGATAAAGATTTAATAACAAGCTTTATGCTTGTTATTGCCTTACTTACTTACTGCTGTGGCGCAACGACCCGAAGTGGATCTTGGCCTCCGACACCAAAGACCGCCATGCTACTCTGTCCAAAGCCGTTTCTGTCCAGTCGACGGCGCCGAGTTCGTTGAGTCTTTCTGCACTTCGTCTCCAGCGGTACCTAGGGCATCCAGACGGTCTTCCGCCGCTTGATATACTTGTTATTGCCTAATATATCTATTTATTTAATATTTTGACGTGAAACGTTAGGTAAACGTCTTTAAAATTAGATGCTACAATTCGAGCTGATATTTTATTTGGAAAGCAAATACGTATAGATCAAGGTCTAGGTAGGTAAAAGTAAAATAATAGTAGGTAAGTTAAGTATAATAAAATTATGATAATTTAATTTTATCTAGTGCGCCAAACATGTTATGTCAATATTATTGGTAAAAAGAAGAAACATTGAAATATATTAAATACACTGAAGATAATATATAAAGATTACGCTAACTTTATCTCTTTAAATTATTTATCTCTGCAATAACTAGTAAGATAAGTATTAAATAATAAGATTTACAGTTGTTTAATTACCTAATATAATATTATAGCACTGTAATGGTGATTATGAAAACTGACAAGTATTGACGTCAAAATGGATAATATAAACAAAAGTTTTGGTACATATGCCCCTAAAATAGGCATAGTAACCTAATATGTCTTTGACCATAGGCTTTGTGCCTATTTTAGGGCATATATGTAACTCTGTATGGTTTTGTCACCTCATGACTGTATGGTTTTGTCACCGTCGCTCGCCGTAAAAAAATGTGGTCGGATAGTCGGCGACTAGTTGCCGACTATCCGACATTCCTAGATTATACGTATTTTGTAATGTGTTGTACTTATGTGTCTTTATTTAATACTTCACTATCACTACATAGTATAAAATAAAGTCTCTTCCCGCTGTCTGTCTGTCTGTATGTATGCGTAGATCTTTAAAACTACGCGTTCTATTTTGATGCGTTTTTTTTTATAGATAGAGATTAGAGAGAGTCAAGAAGGAGGAAGGTTTATGTATAATTTGTTAACCCGTGCGAAGCCGGGGCGGCTCGCTAGTAAAGGAATAACACACATTGTTTTAATTATCAGGAGGTATTTGCGAGCCCTATTCGTGCGTCGCACACGGATTTGACCGAGCTGCCCCACTGCAGATCGGAGAGAAGATCCTGGTGGTCGGAGCCGGCATCATTGGTAATTATTATATTAACATTTTTAACCTTTTATCCTTTTAAGAAGCGCTGGCTGGACGATCTTAGTGTAAGGCCTGAGTGGACGCTCGAAGCGGAGCGTCGGGCTCACAAGTGATTTGAGCAGCGTACACTAAAGCCGCTCCTATACGCTTGCATTTGTTTAACATGCACGCCGCACGCCCCGCCCCGCTGCACGCCCAACAAGAGCGTCCACTCAGGCCTTACACTTACACCTGAGGATCACTCTATCAATATAATCATTACTATCGTAGTGATTATATTCTCTTTGCTGAGGAAGTGGAGAAGACTGAGCAGCCGACCTAGTCAAGGTGACAATCGCTATCGCTTCTGAAAGGCTTTGTGTCTCTATATCTCTCTTCCATATTAGTACGACAGCGGCAGTTGCGTTTCGATCGTTACGGAGCGTAAGCGATTGGCATGTTGGCTATGCGGCCAGGAAAGAGGACCCTGGCGCTAGGCCGGGAAAACGCTAGGTTGAAGAAGGAGAACCTTTTAACAGCTATATAGTTAATTCTCCCACGGGTTTGACTGAGCTGCAGATCGGAGAGAAGATAGTGGTGGTCGGAGCCGGCATCATTCGTAATTATTATACATACTTACATTTTGAACCTTTTAACCACCATAGAATATTTCATCGAGCGTGCGCTCGTATCGCCGGCGCGGCGGTAGGTACCTACGAAGTTTTGTCTTATTTATTTACTAGGGCCCGTACCAAGAGTCACTGACTGTGTCAAAACTGACATAAACGCCATCGAGAACGTAATTTACTTTCTATACATCTCGTTCGCACTAATATGCGAGTACGAGCGAGATGTATAGAAAGTAAATTACGTTCTCGCCGGCGTTTATATCAGTGACAAACTGATGGTAGCCTACTGGAGGCCGATTTTTGAGTTTCGACTGCTCAATTTCGTGTATTTCGTTCAATGGGCCATTTTATTTAAAGTTGTCTCCTGTACTTTTTTTTTAAAATTGGTGAAATCTATGTTATTTCTACTCAGAATCACGAGCTCTTTCTATCCTAATAGAAGAGAAAAGGTGTCCCAAGGTTTTTATTTCCATTCTGTTACCATTTTTCATAGACTTTGTATGGCAGTCTTGGAATGGAAAGACCGAAAAATGTATGGAAATTTTGGGACACTTTTTTCTCCTATTAGGATCAAAAGAGCTCGTGATTCTGAGTAGAAATAACATAAAAATCTCAAATTTGAAAAAAAAAGTGTAGGGGACCACTTTAAATAAAATGGCCCCAATAATAATAAATATTTAGGCTTACTGTAAAATGTATTCCAGGCAACCTGTGGGTGACAGCGCTCCATCACCAGGGCCACAGGGAGGTCACGGTCTCAGAGATGAACAAATCCAGGCTGGATATCGTCAAGAAACTTAGTAAGTAGAAAAAAAAAGATTTATTCAGGAGAAATAAACCCAATTTTCCACATGTTTTCTTCCGCCAAACCGCAGGACAGTTTGTTGTTTGCAGTATATTTATATCTAAATATACTAAAATTAAAACTACCTACAAAACTAAAACTCCTATACTACTAGCTAATTTTGAAAGAAAAAGATTTCGGTATTGGGGGTCACCGCATTTAAGTACCGGTACTGATAACTGTCCGACATTGGTACTTTACGTTTGTTTGTAAAACGCCTGAATGGATTATTGAAGCAATTCACCACTAGGTTGTTTATTTTTATAATTTCAGACACGGGATACCGGCTCATCTCCCCTGACGTGCTTGCCAAAGAAGACAAACTGTATGATGTCATCGTCGATTGCACAGGTAATAAATACATAACATAATACTTTATTATTACTATAGTAAGTAAGTAGGTAAGTAATATTTATTAGCACATAAATTAACGAAATATAATAATGAAATTTCATTAACACGAACAGAACATTGTGCTAAAAGGTCCTCACTCAGCTTGATGTCCCGAAGTGAAACCTTAGTGTAAGGCCTGAGTGGACGCTCGGGTTGGGCGTGCAGCGGGGCGGGGCGTGCGGCGTGCATGTTACACAAATGCAAAGGCATAGGAGTGGCCTTAGAGCCCACAGCCACGCTGCACGCCCCGCCGAACGCTCCGCTTCGAGCGTCCACTCAGGCCTTACACTTAGGACACACGAGACGCTGATTTTCAATGAAGCCTGATAAAAAACTAAATCTAACCAGGTGACTTAAATATCCAACAAATCATAACATTCATAACAACAAAATAAGTGCAGGTCACAGCAAATCCAAGGTAGTCAAAAATCAATGAAAAGTGAGGAAAGAGACATCTAAATATAGGTAGTTAAAGTGTCATTATATGGAACTTGCTAACTAGGTATGTAAACAAACCGCCATATTGAAATTGTCTCTAAATGATGAATTTACTAGTGACTTTTGTTTACATAGATAGCAAGTTCCATAGAATGACACTCACTTTAGTCTACGGTACAGAACCCCTTGTGTAAATTTCATTCGATAGCGTGACGTACATTCGCGTTATCTATTTTTGTATGGGATTTCGAACAGCGCGCCAAGCGGGACGTTTTGGAAACTCAAAATCACATACAAAATAAACACGCATAACGCAAACGTGTACGTCACGTGACGCTATAGAATGAAAAGTACATTAGGGGTGGGGGTACAAATGTGAATGTAGCAAATAGTTTCCAAAAAGTTGGCAAAGATTTATGAAAATTTCAGGAAAATATTTACAGGGATAATAATAATAAATAAATATTATAGGACATTTTTACACAAATTGACTAAGCCCCACGGTAAGCTCAAGAAAGCTTGTGTTGTGGGTACTCAGACAACGATATATATAATATACAAATACTTAAATACATAGAAAACAACCATGACTCAGGAACAAATATCTGTGCTCATCACACAAATAAATGCCCTTACCGGGATTCGAACCCAGGACTGCGGCTTCACAAGCAGGGTCACTACCCACTAGGCCAGACCGGTCGGTCAAAAAAAAAACAAACAAAGGAAACAACAGGGATAAAAAGGAAACTTTCATTTTGGAAATGAAAAATTCAGATTCGTTTACAAATATGTATTTTCCATGTGGAAATTTCGCAATTTAGTAGTCGTACGTACTAAATAAATTCGCGTACCTATATAATATAAATTTCATGTGTACATTTCAGAGGTTTTTAAATTATAATTGGTCAAACCAATTTGTCAGTGAATAAGAACCAAAAAACTATACTCGTCCTTTTCTTTTGGGTGCTAGTACTAGTGTAAAATAAAGATAGTATGATTATCTCTGTGTCTATGTTTGAAATGAGACAGTCCTTTGACAAACTATAAACATTTTACTTTCACATGTCCACAGGCGTCGGCAAGGTGATGGAGATGAACTTCAACCACCTAAACCACGGCGGTAAATACGTGCTCTTCGGTTGCTGTCCACCCACACACCAAGCCACGTAAGTCACACAACGTGCTCTTCGGTTGCTGTCCACCCTCACACCAAGCCTCGTAAGAGTCGTAAGTTACACAACGTGATTTTCGGTTGCTGTCCACCCTCACACCAAGCCTCGTAAGTTACACAGTAAATCCGGTAAATACGTGCTCTTGGGTTGCTCTCCACCCACACACCAAGCCTCGTAAGTTATACAGTAAATCCGGTAAATACGTGCTCTTGGGTTGCTGTCCACCCTTACATCAAGCCTCGTAAGTTACACAGCGTGCTCTTCGGTTGCTGTCCACCCTCACACCAAGCCTCGTAAGTTACACAGCGTGCTCTTCGGTTGCTGTCCACCCTCACACCAAGCCTCGTAAGTTACACAGCGTGCTCTTCGGTTGCTGTCCACCCTCACACCAAGCCACGTAAGTTACACAATGTGCTCTTCGGTTGCTGTCCACCCACACACCAAGCCACGTAAGTTACACAACGTGCTCTCCGGTTGCTGTCCACCCTCACACCAAGCCTCGTAAGTTACACAGTAAATCCGGTAAATACGTGCTCTTCGGTTGCTGTCCACCCTCACACCAAGCCTGGTAAGTTACACAGTAAATCCGGTAAATACGTGCTCTTGGGTTGCTGTCCACCCTCACACCACGCCTCGTAAGTTATACCTACAGTAAATTCGGTAAATACGTGCTCTTGGGTTGCTGTCCACCCTCACACCAAGCCTCGTAAGTTACACAGTAAATCGTCAATTACTGGCCACTGTTTAATAACTGGCCACCTTATACTAAAATGAATTCTATTCACCTATAAACAGAATTCATTTTAGATAGATAGATAGAATACTCTGAATTGGCACACCTCAGTAAAAGATAAGAAAATAACAATTGATTAGATTTAGAGGCAGACAACAGGCATTTTAGTATAAGGTGGCTAGTTATTGAAGGGTGGCCACTCATTGACACCTTATACTAAAATGAATTCTGTTTCTCCGTTCTGTTATGTATTCCGTTTCTGTGATTCTGAGTCGAAATAACTCAAAGTTTATTAGTTTTTCAATAAAAATTTAATGGTAGGTACATTTTTTCTGAAAAGCCCCAAATAAACAAAATTTATTTTTTATTTGAGTTATGTACGTGATTTTATTTATTATTGGGGTGTTACGGGCCTTTGAGTGCCGCATTGACCAGGAATTTATCTATTGTGACGGCCCTTTAAAGTTCATTACTTATGCCCGTTGCATCCAGAAAATGACAGATTCACCTCATATTAGCGTTGCAATACGTGCCGCCATAAAGAAGTTACTTATTTTTGACATTAGTGGTCCACAGGAACAGAGAATGTGCATAGCAGTCTCTTCTAACTCCTGTCGCATCTTGTGATTGAAAACGATTGAATATTGCCGGCTTGATTGATCGATTAATCGTTTTTCCTCAGGATTAACCCGTTCCAGATCTACAACAAGGAAGTAACTGTTATTGGGATCAAGATCAACCCGTTCACTTTCCCGAAGACCATTGGGTGGCTCAAGGCCATGGGAGAAAGGTGAGCAAACAATATATAGTAGATAGTTAACCAAGGCACAGAATAAGTAATAGTATTATCATACAGAACGGCCACGCCCCGCCCCGCCCCGATTCGCATTACCTCGCCCCGCGACACGAATTTGGCCATAATCTGGCGGACTTCTGGCGTCCTCTCAGTATAGCGACTTAATTACCCACACATACCTACACAATGACACGTGTACAGACGTGCCGTGCACACATCTAAACGCAAATGATTTTTGATGTATGGCGTGTCCGTCCTGTGACCAAGGGATGAAAGGCGCTAATTTATGCCGAGGTCGCCAATAGTTCGAGGCTGAAA